>NW_024080633.1:5381215-6119921 GCF_003009895.1 Hyaena hyaena
GCTCTGAGCTGGCAGTCAGCACAGAGCCCGACGCGGGGCTCGAACCCACGAACCGCGAGATCGTGACCTAAGCGAAAGTCGGACGCTTAACCGACTAAGCCACCCAGGCGCCCCTAAGGTTTATTTATTTTTGAGAGACAGAGTGCAAGCAGGGGAGGGGCAAAGAGAGAGGGAGATAGACACAGAATCCTACGCAGGTGCCATGCTGTCAGCATAGAGCCTAATGTGGGTCTTGAACCCACAAACAGTGAGATCATGACCTGAGCCAAGTCGGACACTTAACTGACTCAGCCACCCAAGTGCCCCTATATGATTCCATTTATATGAAATGCTCATAGGCGAGTCTACGGAGACAGAAAGTAGATTAGTGATTTCCAAGGGCTGTGATGAAGGAGGAATGGGGAGTGACTGCTAGTGGGTACAGGGTTTCTTACTGGGGCAGTTAAAATGTTCTGGGTTAGATAGTGGTGATAGTCATACAACCTTTAGAATGTAATAAAAACCATTGAATTGTATACTTTAAAATGATCAGTTTTATGGTATTTGAATTATAACACAAAAAATTACTTAGAAACAAAAACAGTTTTTTATTTCTGATTAAAAAAATAATGATTAAATGAAACAAATCTATAGATATTTGAAGCTGACCAGTTTGTATTTATTGAAGATTTTCTTCTCCAAGAAAAAGAGCTCTGATTTCTTTAGCCATCTGTCTTATGATATGATTTTGGTTCCTGGTCTGAACTGATTTCTTCCCTAAATACCCCAGGTTGGCAGTGCTATTTTTATGATATCCCTTTCCAAATCAAAACACTGTACCTAGTTCAGACTCATGGGGTTATAGTAGAATAAAACCTGCTTCTCCCTCCCTGAAGTCATTATACGATTACCCCACATTGTTGGTATTTATGGGTTAAACATTCTCAATTTTGATGGATTGCAGTCCGTGATTCATTATTTTTTTTCTGAGAAACATTAAAAAAGTAGATTTTGTTGTTCTTTTGGAAAAGGTAATTTGAGTGCTTAATTAAAACTGCAAAACATTTTTTAAAAAGAACAAACTGTTACACTTTTTGTAGATTGCAAAAGAAAAAAAAGCTACAATCCTCAACTTTTCCATGACCCTTGCCATTACTGTGACTTTGCCATCTCCTTCCATCAAGAGGTAAAATTTCTATTACCATCTCTTGAATTTGGATTGGTTTTACAACTTGTTTGACCAATGGTATGTGGCAGTTGTGACAGTGTGCCAGTTTTGAGCATAGTCCTTAAGACCTTCATGCTTTGGCTAAGTTGGCTGTTTTGCTGTCATGAGAACATACTCGAGCTTGCCTACTGGAGGATGAGATACAAGTCACTGAGTTGCCCACACTGTACAGCTGATAGTCAACACTTGATAGTCAACAAGTGAATCCTCCAATCTGACCAGTACCTGGCTAGATGCATGAGAGCCTAGCTGCGACCAGAAAATCCATCCAGCTGAACTCAAAGCTAATTGCCAATCCACAGACATGTGAACAAAACACGAGTATTGTTGAAATCTACTAGTTTTGGGGAAGGCTTATTACGCAACAAAACCTGAATGAGGTATTCCATCTTTGGCTGGGATATAGGAAAATGTGAGAGACCCTCAACCCAACAACACAACCACAAGTCAGTAGGCAAACAAAAGCAATAAAATCATACTTTTCTTTTTTAAAATATTATTTATTTTTGAGAGAGAGAGAGAGAAAGAGAGAGAGAGAGAGAGAGAAAGAGAATAATGACTTCAGGGGCAGAGAGAGAGGAAGACAGAGAATCTGAAGCAGGCTCCAGGCTCTGAGCTGTCAGCACAGAGCCCAACATGTTTCTTGAACCCATGAATGGTAACATCATGACCTGAGCTGAAGTTGGAGGCTTAACCAACTGAGCCACCCAGGTGCCCCAGTCACACTTTTTTTTCAAGCCATCATCAAAGAGCTGTGGAGGCAAAGAAATGTAAAGGGACTTAACTTTAGAGGGAGGAGCCATTCCTAAAAACAGTGTTTAACATACAATACAAAATTAGAGAACTGCAAAAGGTAGAAAAGTGTGGTTAATTGCCCAAAGGCAACTCAGATGTAACGTTCAGATAGCAACTTAAAAATAACAATTTAGTACAAATTTATAAAAAATAAGTCTATAAAACAATCTATAGAAATAAGTCATTTTAATAAATTAATAAAATGATGAGGAATTGCAAAAGAGATTTGAGACCTATGAAAAAGAATCTGATGGAAATCCTAGGATTGAAAAATTCTGTATCAGTAATAAAACCTTCATGTAAACTGAGGGAACAAGAGAATTACCAAAAAAAAAAAAAAAAGAAAGAAAAAAAAGAATGATAATTTATCAAATTTAAGACAACTGCTCAGAGAACATGTAGGATAAATTAAAACAACAACAACAACAACATTTTCCTAAGACATTGTAGTCAAACTGACAAAAATGATAGTTAAAAAGGAAATATTAAGATCAGAGAAAAAATACATGTACATTAGATACATGGGAACAATGCAAGAATTAAAGCTGATTCTTCTCAGAAGCAGTGGAGACCAGGAGATGCTAGAATGGCATCTTTAAAGGGCTGAAATAAAAACAAGAACTCTCAATATAGAATCTTGTATCCTATGTCTCCTGAGTAAATATACTTTAAAAATCAAGACAAAATAAAGACATTTTTAAGTGAGGGAAAGCTGGATGAATTTGTTGCCAGCAGAATGATAAAGAAAGTACTTCAAGCTAAAGGGAAATGATACAAGATGGGAACTCGGGTCCACAGTAAAGATTGAAGAGTGTGAGAAAGGGTAAATAAATATGCAGGGAAACTGAAAATCCAATTTATAGGAAAAATTTTTAATGCATACTAAATATATAGCTGAGCTTTTAAAGACTACTGACTGAAGCAAATGTTAGAGCCATGTGTTGTGAGGTCTGTAATATAGGTGGGAGAAAAAGATAGTCAATATTGGCATGAAGGGTAGGCAAGGAATAAGGAATTATGCTATTAGAGGAGTACTCCACTGTTAATGAAGTTCTAGATTATTATTTTAGGATAGACTATAATACATTAAACTTACATGGTATAAACTCTAGAGCTGTACCCACCAGCCACATGTGGCTACTAAGCACTTTGAAATATGGTTAGTGAAGCTGAGGAAATGAATTTGTAATTTTCATTATTAAAATTTGGATGAAAAACTAAAGTGGCATACATATTATTCTATGAAATACCATGTTATTGTTCTTGTACAACTACCTTTCACTGTTGTGATATACTATAGGGATAAAATTCACATCAAATTTCAAAGACTCAGTGTGAATGTAATTTTAGAATGTAAACTATATCAATATTTTAAAAAATTAATGTTTACTTATTTTTGAGAGAAAGACAGAGACAGAGCACAAGTGGGGGAGGAGCTGAGAGGGAGACACAGAATCAGGAGCAGGCTCCAGGTTCTGAGCTGTCAGTACAGAGCTTGACGTGGGGCTCAAACTCACAAAGAGCGAGATCATGACCTGAACCAAAGTTGGCTGCTTAACTGACTGAGCCACCCAGGCACCTCTCAATATTTTTAATTATTACTTGTTGAAGTGACAATATTTTGGGTACATTGGATTAAATAAAATATATTGTTAATTTCACCTTTAAAAATTTTAATTTTTAATTAAATTCTATTCTAGTTTTATTTTTTATTTTTAAAATTTTATTTTTATTTTTTAAAATAAAAAAATTTAATTTTTAATTAAATTTAATTCTAGTTGTTAATGTGACAACTAGAATAATTGAGATATTCTATAAATATTACATGTATGGCTTACATTATATATATATATATTTTTTTAAGTTTATTTTTTTTTTGACAGAGTACATGTGTATGCCTGAGTGGTGGAGGGGCAGAGAGAGAGAGGGAGAGAGAGAATCTCAAGCAGGCCCTGTGCTGTCAGCACAGAGCTCCATGTGGGGCTCTATCCCATGAACCATGAGATCTTGACCTGAGCTGAAATCGAGAGTCAGACATTTAACCAACTGAGCCACCCAAGCACCCTTACACTGTATTTCTATTACACCGTGCTATTCTGTAGGAATTACTAAAAATATATCAGAGTGATACAGCTCAAAAGTCAAATAGAGAGAAATTTGCAATACCAAAAAATACCCAAATTACCCAAATTAATGGAAGAAAAGAGGAATATAGGAGCAGATGAAATAAATGGAGTAAATGGAAAACATACCAAAATGATGGTCTTAAACATAACCTTAACAATAATTGCATTAAGCATAAATGAACAAGACACTTCGTGTACACAGCAGAGTTGTCAGATTAAATAAAGATGTAAGATGTATATGCCATTTGTGAAAGATTTTAAATATAAAGATACAGATTGAAGGATGGGAGAAGATACACCAGGTTAACATTAAGTTTAAGAAAGCAGACGTAGCTATATAAATATTAGACAAAGTGGATGTCAAGATGGAAGAGTATTAACAAAGACAAAGAAGGATATTTTACATTAATTAAATTGTCAGTTTGTCAGGAATACTCAACAGTCTAATATGTGTATGCCTCTATTAAAAAAAGCTTCAATATATAGAAAAAAATTATATAACTGAAGTGATAAATGGAAAATCCACTATTATACTGGGATATTTTAGGATATTTTATTACTGTTTGTTTTAAGTAGTTGATAGAAAAACAGAATAAATTAGCTGCATAAATGTGATAATAGAAGTGATGTAGAATGAATAGGGATGGAATTTGCAAATTAGGATAGTCTCAAAAGTTATCAGCCAATATCCCTAAAATATTCCAAGGACCAGTTCTATTAATGTGAATAAAGATCTTTCTTTCTTTCTTTCTTTCTTTCTTTCTTTCTTTCTTTCTTTCTTTCTTTCTTTCTTTCTTTCTTATTGTTATAGCTATGTATTGATTTTAAGCTAATATAATCAGCAAATACTTCTAATTTCCTATGTGCTCTGTTAAGCCATATTTGCATAAATTATATTGGGGAAGATAGCTTGGAGAAAACCAGTCTTATCATTACTATTAGCAATTTGGATTATACTTTTCCTGACTATTGTCATACAGATACCTAGAAATAATTTGTAAGTATAATTCCTCAATCTCGTTTAAAAATTTTATAGGGTATCTTAGAGGTCTTTTAATGTCAGTATATAAAGATATGTATTATTCTTTTAAACTCTTACATAGTGTTTCCCAGTATGAATATTTTATACTCTACTTAGCGATTCATCTGTTACTGCACTGTTAGGCTATTTCCAGATTTTCACAATAACAAACAGTGTTGCAACAAAAATCCATTTCTCACTTTCTCAGGTATGTGAGTTTTTCCCTAGGGTTGATACTCAGCAGCATGGAGGGATATATGCATTTTAAAGTTTCCTATATACACCCAAAATTTTCACAAAACTATGTTAACAGGTTGCCCTTCTACAAATAGAATATGGGAATAACATTTGCATTTTACTGATCATATAGTGAATTTGAACATTTTTTCATGAATGATGGATCATGTGAACACCCTTTTCTGTCTATGAATTACTTGTTCGTATCTTTTGTCCAATTTTCGGTTGGGCTGCTTGCCTTTTTCTTATCCATTTGGGAGAAAATTTAAAATATGTGTATATAGATAATAGTCCTTTGTTACATGTGTGGCAGATATTTTCTCCTTGCCCGTCTCTTGCCCTTTACTTGTTTATCAGAAATTTTTGTTAATGGTGTCTTTATTACCCTGCGTCTTTCACCTTTCTCCTTCCATGACTGCTTACAGATATTTCTTGTGTCCCCAAGTGGGTTTCTCTGGGCATCTCCTTGCTTCTTTGGACCATGTGTTAGGGGGCAAATTTTGGCTGACTTGAGTCAGCATTTCTGTAGTAAGTAATATTTTATTTTTATTTTTAAGTTTATTTATTTTGAGAGAGAGTGTGTGTGTGTATGCAAGTTGGGGAGGGGCAGAGAGAGAGGGAGAGAGAGAATCCTGAGCAGGCCTTGCACTGCCAGCACAGAGCCCCGATGTGGGGCTTGAACCAATGAATCATGAGATCATGGCCTGAGCTGAAGTTGGATGCTAAACCAACTGAGCCACCCAGGCGCCCCAGTAAGTAATATTTTAATGAGAACAATTGTCTTGACTCAGACCTGGTGACCTCTGCTGTTTGCTGGCTGGTTGGTAACATCTGCTATTGAATAAGTTGGCCACAGACCCCCTTCCCTGCTCTGGCAGGGATGGATGAGCATCATCACAGCCCTGAGAGGCATCCTGAAGCAGCAGCAGTTGCTCCTGGCTGCAGGGTGTGGGCAACTTGGCTCTCTCACTCACTAGAGAATGGGTTTTTCGGAGCATGTCCTACCCTAAATGGATCCTTTCAGAAGAAAGTGACTGGCAGGACTTGAGATCTTGGGATGTCGTTTTGGCTTTTGGCAGAAGACTGAATAACGAGGCTTTAAGACCTAGTGGTCTTCTTGCGAATATTTTCAAAGTGGGGCCTGTTGGGCATGGCATACACACGTAAAACAACTGTTTGTTCAAGCAGAAAGCTGGGAACTGTGACAGGATCTCAAACATGTCACTGTTCAGGTTCTTAGGTATTTCATGAACAACTTCTCGTGATAAAAGCTGAAGCAACCCAGGAGTGGAAGTCTCCCTCTTCGATCCTGCCCCTCTTTCAAAAGTTAACACAGATACAAGTTGGTTTGCATCTCTCCAGATACACAAGAGATACTCTTTTAAAAACATTTTTTTAAATGTTTATTTATTTTTGAGACAGACAGAAAGAGACAGAGTGTGAGCAGGGGAGGGGCAGAGAGAGAGGGAGACACAGAGTCTGAGGCAGTTCCAGGCTCCGAGCTGTCAGCACGGAGCTCGATGCAGAGGGCTTGAACCCATGAATCGTGAGATCACAACCTGAGATGAAGTTGGACACTTAACCAAATGAGCCACCCAGGCGCCCCAACACAAGAGGTACTCTTTAACCAGTGCTCACATTGTACCTCTTGTTCTATGGCTTCATTTCTCCCTCACTTCTTGTTTTATGTGCCCTTCCATAAATGATGAATCTTTTTGTGCCTTAGATCTGCTCCCTGCCTTCAGAGAGATGAGTTTAATCAGGGAACAGACCAGTGACAGTGTTACACACTGTAGTGTGCTCAATGTGAGAGGAGGCGAGGGCATATAACCTTGAGCTGAGGGGAGAAGAGAGCAGTGAAGGTATCCTGGAGCAACCAGCTGACGTCCAAGGTGACTCCTGACAGATGTGTAGGAAGTGAATGTGGAAGGTTGATAATGGACCCAAATAGATATCCAGGTCCTAACCTCCTGGAACCTGAGGATATTACCTTATATGGCAAAAGAGACTTGCAGATATGATTAAGAAAAGGATTTTGAGATGAGAAGATTATCCTGGATTATCTAGATGGGCCCTAAATGCATGCTCAAGTATCCTTATAAGAAGGAGATTTCACACAGAAGAAGAAGGCTGTTGGAGCAACGATGCAAAATGCTATGCTGTTTCGGAGATGGAAGAAGTGACCAGGGGCCCAGGAATACAAGGAGTGTAGCTCTAGAATCTGGGAAAGGCAACCAAATAGATTCTCCCTTAGAGCCTCTGAAGGGAGCATGGCTCTGCTGACACCTTTGTTTCAGTCCAGTGAAACCAGTTGGGGCTTCTGGCCTCCAAAACTGTAAGAAAATACAGTGTGTTGTTTTAAGCTACAAAGTTTGTAGTTATTTGTTAGTGGCAAAAGGAAACTAATGCAATAACCAAGTAGAGAAACACGTTAGAAAGAGAGAACATCTTGTAAGCTTTCTGGCAAGAGAGCAAGATCCACTCTTAAAGATATGTTGTAGAAAAGTGGAGGGATGAAACACAGAGAACTGAGACTGGAAATGTAAGTAGGGGACAGATCATACAGAGCCTGCAAGGCGCATTCTGGAGGTTGATTTTTATATAGAAGAAAATAGGAAGCCGGAGAAGGCTTTTGAGCAGGGGACAAGCAGATTTTAGTGTTGATATCACCACTGGACTCTCTTCCTTGTTCTTAGAAATGAAACAGACTTTGTTTGCCTAGATAGCAACTTAGTTTTCTTACCTTTTTATATTCATTACACTAAATGTTCTTCCCTCTCATTTAAAACTATCCTGAAAATAGCTGAGCCCTCTCTTCAGACAAAACTACACAACCATATCTTCAAGGCTGCAGGCAGATCATTTCTATCGGGGTTTCTGAGGGGGTGTTCAGTTACTGCAAGAGAAGGGACCTCACCTGAGCTGAGCGGTGGGTCAGAGCAGACTCGAAGGAGGAAACAGTGTTGAAAGCCCTTTACTTCATCTCATCCATACCAGCGTGTCTTGGGGCCAGCTGCTGATGGAGGACAAGGGGATAGAGAGGCCAGTCCCCGTTCCCAAGGCCTGAAGGATGGCAATCTATCACTGGTGCTCAGATTCCTTTTCAGGGCCGAGGTCATTAATAGAAAAAGCACTTCAGATATCCTGGTTCTGTAAGGATTGCGGTATTCCCTCCAGCAAATTTCTAAATCTCTGTAATGATTAAAGCAGACAGTCACCAAACCACTCAGTAGGGGAAAAAATAAAGATAGCCTTCAGGGTTGGGTAAAGGAACAAAAATACACCTGAGCAGGAGGCCTGTCAGGAGATAGGAAGTTTTTCTCTTCTCCTTTTAACAGAGGCTGTTGACTGGCAGAGACAAGACTGCAGGAGATGGAGAATGTCTATTACTGGGGCTGCTCTCTCCAAAGGAGAGCAGTTGAAATGAGCAAACAGGGATGTTATTGGGATGAAGGGGTCCATGGGCTTCCTGAGCCATCCAGCTACTCTGTCCTGTTTTGCCTTGTCTGATGTAAAAGGCATTAAGAGAAGCATTGAATAAGCATCAGCTTCCAGCCCAAATGGCAACAATCCGCTAGATATGATAGCTGTTTATTATTATAGTGTTGGACACAGATTGATTCTGCCTATTCAGGGTCCCTTGCCCATTTCCTCTGGTAACGGCACATGGATTTTTCTCCGGGAGCCGCCCCTTCTCCAATCCCACTGCGTGTGGGTTGGGTGGTTGGCCTCCCCACCTCTAGATCTCATTGTGGGCTTGAAACTGAAGCAAGGCCATTAGGATATGCTGTCTGTCAGGCCTAGAGAATGGTTCAAGGATGGGCAGGTGACTTGAAGTGATCCACATAAGACCCTCCTGAATTTTCACTCTAACTATTGGGAAAGTTGTGCAGGAGTTACTGCAAGGATAGGATGTGAATCTGCAGCAGCTGGCAGCCATCTTGCCCCAACAGGGAGGGAGCATGGCTGAGAATCAAACAAGATCATAGAAAGATAAACCAAGAAGTTCCAGATTTCTAGAGGAGTTTTTCTGAGCACCTCGATCTAGCTGTGCCTAAAGCTGATACTCCCAATAATCCCCATGTTGTTTAAGCTAGTTTCAGTTGAGGTTCTATTCCTTGCAATTGAAAGAGACTAATTTCACATTTATTTTCACACCATTATAATTAATAGCTTTCATTTATTGAGAAGCTATTATGTTGCAGCCTGTACTAATTGCTTTTGTTCAAAAAAGGATAATTTAGGGAATGTCATGATTTGGAGAACTCTAGGACCATCTAGCTGATGGGTTCCTACCCAGGTTCCATGGACTCATGGATAGTCCCTGCTTATTTCAGAGAGCTTTTTAGACTCTGGCTTTTGTGCAGAATCTTGAGCACTGAATTTTTTCCTGGCAAGAGGGTCTATAACTCTTATCCAATCCTCATGTGATTTGTGGCCCTAGATCCTCTTCTTTATATCACATGGAATCTTTCCTTTTGTCATTGGAAGATTGGATTCCAGTGCTTATTCCTCCATGGAAGAGTCTGGGGATATTGACTTGCTACTTCTTGAAATGCAATGCAAGGATACATGGAGCTGAATTTATGGTTCTCATGAAACTTTTACAAATGTAGAAGAAGGTGCTTTAGGTCAGTTTCTCCTTTTTTGGTGGCTGCTTTGGGGTTTGCCCCTGATACGAGCTCCCATTCCCAACTTCTGTGAGAGTCAGTCTCCTCCCACAAAAAAAAAAGAGAGGTTTAAAAGTGTTGCCTGTATGTTTTACAGGGGAGTAAGCTGAGGGCAGAACAGTAAAAATGCTCTTAGGTATTCGCTGGTCTCCTGGCCCCGCCTCTGCTTGCATTCTTCCTTGCAAGGTGCTTGCTGCTTTTAGGCTGGTTGCAGCTTCTAGACTGGGGTGTCTTCTTGCATTCCGTATTCCCAGCAGCATCACTGATATCCTGGACTGGCTTGTGTATAGGAGAGCCTGTTCATTAAGTTACTGTATATAGTTCTTAACAAACACATTAAGGAAACATTCAGAATGTCGCTTGCAGAGCAAATGAACAAAAATAGATGGGCCATCTGATACAGAGAGAGATCTTCTCTTAGCTGGTGGATTTTATCTCCCCTAACACAAGGCTAAGTCCTCCAGAATGAGTTTGTTCATTAATGCTCTTATTCACTCACTCAGTTGTGTGAATGTTGAGGAACGACTCTGTGCCCAGCACTGGGCTGAGAAGATGGGGGGTGTGAGCGACAAGCAGTGCCAGATTCCTATCCTCAAGAAGCTCATGTCTCAGTGATGGGACGGAGACACCCAAACAATTAATTGCAATGCAACACAGCGGGCGATAAGACAGGTGTTAGCAAGGTATGGTGCGAAGACAAAAGAGGAAAGTGACTAAGTTCTAGGGTGATGTGTGGGAAGGCTTCAGAGAGGAGGGGACATTTGATCTAGGTTTTGAAAGATGAGGAAGAGTTTGCCAGGCAGAAGAGGCAGGAAATTTCCACTGGAAAGAGGAGGCTTCTCTGTGGATTGTGGTGCTGAGAAGGAGCAGAGTCTTGCTGCGCTGGGTGCTGGTGGCTCTGTGGGGATGGGCACAGGTACAGTTGGGAGATGGCCAGGTGCTGGTGGCCAAGGGCTGTGATGTGGCTGCTTGGGAGTCGTTCCTGCCTTCTGCAGGCCCATGGCAGGTTTTTTTGTTTTTGTTTTTTCCCAAGCAGGCAAGTGGTATGATTAAATGTTTTAAGGGAAAGGAAAGTAGAAATATGGGATGTAGACGTAAAAAGGAATAAAGGAATCCACCATTCCCAAAGCAGTGAATCCCAACTCAGGCTTCACAAGAGAATCGCCAGGGAACCTTTCAAAAAGACCCATGTCTGATCCCTCTTCATGCCAATTGAATCAGTTTCTGGGGGTGGAGTCTAAGTATCTTTTTTTTTTTTTTTTTTAAGTTTCCTAAGTGATTTTAAGTTTCCAAATACATACATATATATATAAAATCTCCCAGAGAGAGCTTGAGCAAAGGAGAGGGGCAGCAGGAGAGAGAGAGAGAACATCTTAAGCAGGCTCCACACTCAGGGTGAGCCTGACATGGGACTTGATCTCATGACTGACTGTGAGATCATGAGCTGAGCCAAAATCTAGAGTTGAACGCTTGCAGGGCCTGGGTGGCTCAGTCAATTAAGCATCTGGCTTAGGTCATGGTATCACAGTTCGTGGGTTCAAGCTCTGCATCAGGTTCTGTGCTGATAGCTCAGAGCCTGGAGCCTGCTTCGGATTGAGTCTCCCTCTCTCTGCCCCTCCTTGGCTTGTGCTCTGTCTCTCTCTCAAAAATAAACATAAAAAAAAAGAGTTGGATGCTTAACTAACTGAGCCACTCAGGGGCCCCTTCAAAATGATTCTAATGAGCAGCCCATGTTTGAAAACTACTGCTTTAGGGTTTTCTGGATACACTTGAGTGTGTTGAGCACAGATTATAAGACACCACAGGCCAGAGATTCTGATTGTATAGGGCTGTAATTCATTTTTTATTTTTATTTTTAAATTTTTATTTAAATTCTAGTTGGTTAACATACAGTGAAATATTGGTTTCAGGAGTAGAATTTAGTGATTCATCACTTACATACAGCACTCAGTGCTCATCCTGACACATGTCCTCCTTAATCCCCATTGCCCATCTAGAAACTTTTTTTTTATTTAAAAACAATTTTTAATGTTATATTTATTTTTGAGAGAAAGAGAGAGACAGTGTGAGCAGGGGAGGGTCAGAGGGAGACACAGAATCTGAAGCAGGCTCCAGGTTCTGAGCTAGCTGCCAGCACAGAGCCCGATGCGGGGCTCGAACCCACGAATCATGAGATCATGACCTGAGCCGAAGTTGGACGCTTAGCCAACTGAGCCCCCCAGGTGCCCCTGTTTTTGTTTTGTTTTTTTTTTAAACCACAGGGTAAGATGCCATTCTCATCACATAGTATCAGTATGTATACTATCAACATGACTTACCACTTTTGATGTTGACCTTGATCACGTGGCTAATGTCATATTTGTACACTTTAGAAAGAAATCGCTGTGCACAGCCCACACTGAAAGAGTGAAGAATTAAGTTCCATTTCCTTGAGGGTAGAGTATCTATATAAATTATTTGTAATTTTTCTTGATGAGAGTGTTTAATATTTTCTTCTTTCCTCCCTCCCTCCTTTTCTCCTTCTTTTTTTCTTTACTTCTTTCCTACTTTCCTTCCTTCTTTCCCTTGATATGGACATATGCTTATTTACATTATATCTTTGGGTTATATCCAATACTACTTTATTTTCTTGCTCAAATTGTTTCAGCTTTGGCCATTGGGAGTGCTTTTGGTTGATTCTCTACTTGACATATCTACATCATTGTGGGCTTGTTTTTTATTTTCAAGTACTTTCTTACTTTCTTGCACTACAATTAGCTCAGGACTCATCTGTATATGCCTGTGTTCTAGAATCAGCCCTGGTTCTTTGAATTGGGGAATGATATTAGAAACCAACATTTGAGTACTACTTTTTGCTCATTGCACCTGGGGTGGTGTTGCTTCCAATAAGCCCGTCTTTTGTAAAATTTAATGTTTAAATCAATTTTATTGGGGCACCTGGATGGCTAATTCAGTTAAGCATATGACTTTTGGTTTTGGCTCAGGTCATGATCTCACAGTCTGTGGGATTGAGCCCCACGTGAGGTTCTGTGCTGGAAATGGGGCACCTGCTTGGGATTCTCTCTCCCCCTCTTTCTCTGTCCCTCTTCCACTTATGCTGTCTCTGTCTCTCTCAAAATAAATAAATAAAGTGTTTAAAAAAAGAGTTATAAGTCAATTTTATTGAGGTATACTTTACATACAATAAAATGCTCCCACTTTAAGCATACATTTTGATGAGTTTGGATAAATTTATAAACCCATAAGCTCCCACAAGTAGAGTTGCCACCACTCTAATCAAGGTTGAGAACAATCCCACATTCTTGTGTTATTTCCCATTCACTCTCTATTCCCCTCATCCCCCTGCCCTGTCACTGTAGCTTAAATTTGCCTTTTCTAGAGTTTCACGTGTATGGAAACGTACAGTATGTACTTTTATGTCTGGCTTCTTTGCCTTACCATAACATTTTTGAGATTCATACAAGTTACATTTATCAATAGCTTATCGTATTCATTGCTGAATAATATTCCAATATGTGGAGATCCCAATTTAGTTTATCCATTCACCAGTTAATGGACATTTGGGTTGTTTCCAGTTTTTGGTTACTATGAATAAATATAACTACATTTCAACTAACATTCTTTGCTGATTCTGATGCTGACGGTATGTAGAACCCCACTGAGAATAATTTTAATGTTGTTTTGGAAGAGTCCCTTCTGGTATCTCTCATCTTACCACTCTTGTGTAACATGTTTAGGCTAGCTTGGATTCTTAAACCCTGATCACAAATTGAGAAGGTAATAGCTTTTGTCTTTTGTTAACTCGTCTGTGATTTAGGTGATCTCATCAGACCTTTCCCTGGGCCTGAGGCTCTCTAGTCTAAGATGTTTCTCAGCCTTTGAAATTGGTCTTATGTCCTTCAAGGTTCTTGCACTCTCTCTGTGCCCGAGACTCTGCTTCTAAATTCTCCAACCAGCCTGAGGATTTCCTTTGTATTTTCTCTTTTTTTCCCTTCTCCTGTTCTCTGTCAAAGAAATCATGTGAATCTAAAGTTATGTTTTTCTTTTTCTAAAACAGTGGGCATATAATCCCGTTTTGTGGCTCATGTTTTATTAGTAAGCTCAGTGGAAAAATAAACCACATTTACCTTTTGATGTTAAAGAACAGAAACTTACAAGAGCAACAGAATATGATTGAATTCCCATCTTATTCATCATCCATCTTGTTTTCTCATTTAGCTTCTCTGTTGTTCCCCACAATCCCTTACCACTTCTGTACATTAATATTGTATCAGCTATGATAAAACATAAACCCCAAATTTCAAAGTTTATTTCTCACTCCTGTCAAATTCCAGTGCAGAAGTTTTCTGGTTGATCAGCTTTCTCCCAAGTGGTGATTCAAGGGACTCAGACTCCTTCTGTCTCATGATTTTGCTGTCTTCAACAGGTGACTATCAAGTTGCCATGGGGGTTCTTTCTATTCAAGATGTGGTACCAAAAAAGGGACAAAAGCGTGGAGAGCATCTCCTGTTGGAAGTCCTCGTGGACGAGGCTCAGAAGCAGCTCATATAATTTCTGCCCATGTTCTGTGGACCAGACTCAGTCCCATGGCCACAAAACTGCAAAGACAGCCCTGTGCCCAAGAGAAAAAGGGAGCCCAGGCCACCATCATGGTGATGCTTCTATCCTTCTTTTCTTAGCCATAGGGGTTCCACTGGTCACGTGTGCAACACAGGGCAGGGGAGCTAACATTTTCTTGAGTCTTTTTTCAGCTTTCACGGTCAGTGTTTGCGTCTGGGTTCCTTGGGGGGAAATTTTACTGTACACTAAGTTTCACAAGAGTAAAAGTCTTGTCTCCTTTACCCCGTATTGCATTACTAGTACGTAGCATAGTTTCTGGCATTGCATGGGTGCTCAGTAAATATTTATTGAATGGATTTTTCTAAAATGAATTTATGAGTTGAGGTTTTATCTTGGCTGGGTGCCCTTGGAGTGTGTGCAGGCCACCAACAGGTGGCAGTGTGGCTTGAAGTGTGCACACAGGAATAGGGAGGTAGAGAACTGTCTGGTGACCCAGCTCCTGCTGGATCCTGAGTGCCAGGTCTGGGGTGAAAATGGGGTGAGTGCAATAGAGTAAGAATTACTGGGCATTTGCCAGGTACTTGGGCCATACAAAAACCTGTGCTATATTGACCCCGTTGACTCTCCCAAGAACCCCATGTAGTTGGATGGGTTGCTATCATTGTTTCATAGATGGGGATACTGATTCATGGAGTGGTTAACTTATTAAAGATCATGTAGCTAGAAAGGTGCAGAGTTGGGATTTGAATGCAGGCAGAGGGCTCTAGGAAATTCTCACCTTGGGGAGGAGCTGGTCAATGTGCAAGTCAAGGGAGCCTTTTTGGACATTAAAGGCCAAGCAGGGGACTGGGGAGCACAGGGTTAGGGGCCCTGCCATACTCAGCCTCCTCGTTACTGGGAGTGGTGTGGGAGGGGGTGCCCAGAGGGAAGGCAGAGCCTCCACGCTGGCTTGGTAGCAGCTACTACAAGGAGAACAGTGGATGCCAGCCTGGGACAGACTCACTGATGTGGCCACGAAAGACTAGAGTTGAGGGGTGCCTGGGTGGCTCAGTCAGTTAAGCGTCCTACTTTGGCTCAGGTCATGATCTCACGGTTTGTGGGTTTGAGCCCCGCATCGGGCTTTGTGCTGACAGCCAGCTCAGAGCCCGGATCCTACTTCAAATTCTGTGTCTTCCTCTCTCTCTGACCTTCACCTGCTCATTCTCTCTCTCTCTCTCTCTCTCTCAGAAATAAATAAAACATTTTTTTAAAAGACTGGAGTTGAGAACATGCTAGAAATTCTGAAGAGAGGATTTCAGCTTTATTGAAGGGCTGACTCACAATTTCCAAATGACATTTGGCAGAAATCTGGGCTTTCAGGAGACACCTGGGTAGCCTGTGGTATTGATGGGGAGAGAAAGCAGGCCCTCCTCTCAGTATCAGCTGATACAAAACTACAGTTACCTCTTTTATGTATTGGGATCCCATGGAGGAGTTTGTTTAGTTTTTTTTTTTTTAAGTCTCTGTTTTGGTAACTGTCCAGCTAAATAGCTTCTAGAATCCTCCTTTTGAGCTCTGAAGTGGAAATGGTATTAGAAGCCTGCTGACGTAAAGATGGAGTGTGTTTTGTGGGCTGACTGGAGAGTCCACTTATATGGCTCAGGATGGGGCCTTTTCACGTGCTCTTTCCACCCTCACTGCCCTGCACTGTCCCACACTCCTCCTCATACATCATGCAGAAGAGAAATGGCCGTGATGGACCCAGCCAGGGGGAGATGTGAGCAGCAGCTCAGAAATCCTCTGGTTTGGACCATGCAGTCTTATTTCCATCCCAGACTGAGTCCCAAGCTCAAGAGCAGGCCTGGCTCATTATCTGAAAGAAATGGCCTGAGTGGTGGCCTGCGGAGAGTGAGGAGGAAAAGGAGAAATAGTAACATTGATTTATTTGGGACAGAAAGATCCACAGACGGGGGAAACAGGGAGAGCAATCATAAAGCTGGCTCAGTTTTGCAACCTGCCGGGGGCAGAGACCATCACAGTGCATGGTAGAGAAGGCAGACGAGATGGACACGGGGAGGGTGGTCCCTTCATCCTCATCACAGAACAATAAAGCTGGAAGTCAAAGATGAAATAGATGGGCTCAGAGCCCCTAGGACCTCGGCTAACGTCAGGCCTAGCATCTACCTTCTGAAAGGCTGCCTGCATTTGTATTGATGTGTTCTCTGCAGCCACTCTGTAGGAGCTGTTTATAACAAAGGCTTGGAAGGGCAGACAGGCTTTTCTTTCCACATCAGCCCCACTCCTCAACTGGCCGTCAGCTCAGCCGCTGCCAGGAGGCCCACCTTGCCTGCTTCTCCTGTGGGGCTACTGAGGCCTCCAAGGGCAGAGCCCTCCAGCTGGGTGACTCCTAGGTTGTGTCTGTCTCTGCGATCAGGGTCTTCTGAGGACAGCTCTGGGACCCTGCAGGCCCAGTCTGTGGGGTCTGAGAGGTCAGATGAAGGACACTCCTCATAACCAGGTCCATTTGGGGACTCAGAGACCCCGTGACCCATTTAGTCACCTACTGATTCTGCAAATTGCTGCAGATCAGAACAAGGAGAGGCACTTTTATTATTTTTTTTTAAGGGTTGGAGAGGATTTTACTGTATAAATTGAAGCATCTCCCTGGGTGGTACTTTCTCTGAGGCTGAAGGACATGCAGGAATTGCAGGAACTTTGCTTCCCCAACAGTTCGGCAGTGCAGAAGGTGGCAGAAAATCAGTACCCACTTGGAAGAGTCTAAAATATTTTTCATAGAAAACCTGGTGCCTAGAGATAGGTGTTTGAGCCACATTCAGTGATGTGGACAAAGAGTTGATGCACACATCTGGGCTGCTCTTGTCCCAAGGGACTGAGACTCTGGGAGCAAGTTGACTAAAATATCTGGGTGTGGGTACATATGGGGAGTACAGGGTCACAGGAGCTGTTCTTAGTTCTGGATTACCATGCTATGCAAGGCACAATTGCTTCCCCTGAACCTGGAACTCTAGAGCCCTGATCATCCTTCCCATGTGTTTGTTGACCATTTTTGACCTTGACTGGGGTTGAAGGGAAACCCTTACAGCCTAGAGGTGATGGTTAAGGGTCACTAGAACACCCGGATTCCTAGTCCAGCTCTGGCTTTTGAGCTGTAGAACCTTGGACATGTTCCTCAGCTGTTTCAGACCTCAGTTTCCTAATCTGTCAAGAGCGAATGATAATGGTTATACAGTGGGTATTTCCCATTTGTCCCTCCAGATTCACTCTCCACCCTTCTCCATCCTTCTTTGTGCCAAGGAGGTTGACTTATATGGGCTGCATCAATGGGCTTCCTTGTTCTGTGCAGTCTGAATGGTTAATGGGAGTCGTCAACAGGAAATTGGAGAAAGGGAAGAGAGTGAGGTTGGGGAATTTATTCCCCTAGCTCCCTTCTTTCTGGGTCACTGTGAATTGGTTTCATCCCCTTTCCTAGCCAGGGTGGCTTCCTTCTGGTGCTGGTCCCTACTTCTCCCCTTGCAAGTTCTTTCACAACCCAGGAAAGTGATAGTTTCCTGCTGATGCCAGGCTTGGAGTGCCGTACCGGTGCCTGCCGGTCCCTGTGACACTGCCTACACCTTTGAAAATGGCCTTTTATGAAGCTCTCCTCAATCACCTCATTTGAATGTGCCATCTGTGTCCTAACAGGACCCTACCTCTTCCTAGAGTGGCTGCGATGACTAAATGAGTTTGTATATATGAAAAGCTTAAAATAGTGCCCAGCACATAAGGTGAGCTTGTTAAATTTTAGCCTCTGCATGAATCTTAATTCTTATGTTATTATGCTATCTCCAAGTAACAGGATCGCGTCAGATGATAGGTGCTTGATTTCATGGCTACTTGGCTCTTCTATCATTTTTTTTTAAGTTTATGTATTTTGAGAGAGAGAGTAATGGGGGAGGGGCAGAGAGAGGCTCCCAAGCAGAGACTCCCCACTGTCAGCTGAGAGCCCAATACGGGGCTTGAACGAATGAACTGTGAGATCATGACCTGAAATCAAGAGTCCTTAACTGACTCTTAACTGAATGAGCCACCCAGGTGTCCCTTCTACCATATTTCTGACAGTTACATGTTCTTCTCTGAGGTGTGGGTTGATGGGTGGGTTAGCATGTGCCACTCACTTCTGAGCTCACCAGTCTCCATCTCACACTGTGCTTGACTACAGGCTCTTTATAGGGTTCTCTTGAGCCCTGTGTCATGGCTCAACCTACTCTAGAGGCCTAAACGCAGACACAGGGAGCACAACCTGTGTGAAGTCACTTCCTCTTTCCCCCACCTCCCCAGCCCCTGGTAGGCACGGATCAACTTTCTGTATCTGTAGATTTTCCTTTTCTGGATGTTTCATATAAGTGGAATTAAACATTACATGTGGCCTTCTGTGTTGGTCTTCTTTCACTTAGCATAATGTTTTCAAGATCTATTTATGTTGTAACATGTTATCAGTACCTCATTCCTTTTTATTACTGATAATATTCCATGGTATGGATATATCACATTTTATGTCTTCATCTCCTGTGGAAGAACATTTCGATTGTTTCTATTTTTTTGGTTATCATGACTAATGCTGCTATGAACAGCAGCATATATCACACAGGTTATTTATTTGTTGATTATTTGACTTGTGTCATTAGAATATAAGTTCTGTGAAAGCCAAGTTTGTTCTATATTATATATAACAATATATCAATATATATAAAATTAGTACATATGTATCCAATGATTATGCATACATATATATATATAATGTATATAATGACATACATATGTGACTAATTGTGTTTGGCATTTAGTAGCTTGGAAATCCATATTGGTAGAGAATACTTCTCAAGAGGAACCTAGAGGCTTTCCCTCAGCATCACTTAAGAGGTGGGGTCAGGGAATCTGCATTTTAGTAAGATTTCTAGGCGATTCTGAGCACCCTGATGTTGGAGAAGCCCTGAGCCTTCTGCCTCATGGGAAAGCCTGCCTGTGTGTGTGTGTATGGGGTGGGGGGATGAGGGGAAGTACCTCATTTGTTCCTGCCCAAACATTTTACTTTTACCACTTTGTTTACAAGAAAAACGGAATTACATTCCTCTCCCACTGATGGTCCCATGTGGGACATCTCTGTCTGGGTCAGCTTGAGGCTGAAGCATTTTCTAAAAGTAATTCCAGTTTTCTTCTTTTGCCCTGTGTGCCAACTCTCTCACAACTCATCAGTGAGGTACAGGTTTTCCTTCGTTAGGAGGGGATGCTGGACAATTGGAGAGGCAGATAAAGAGAGAAGTCCAGATCCACAACGTGACCATAGGGAGCCATAGAGTCTTGGGGAAGGTGAGCAGCAGGTTGGGTGTGTGAGGACCAGCAGTCTGCGTGAGCAGGAAGGGGCTAACAGGTACCCCTGTAGAATCATTGCAAGGCAGCACTTCCATATTTCAACATACAGACAGGCTCGTAACTCTCTTTTGTCTTGTATTGAACCAAACACTGTTAGTTTGCTTTTCGACTGTGGAGAGATGTACGCAGCTGTCTTTTCTGGAGGAAGCTGCTGCTGGTTTTTAGAGGAAAGGTTTGCTCTTTACTTTGATCTGACTTCTGAAAGAATAAGGCATATTATTTTTTACAGCAAAGGAGACTTCTAAGAACTTTGAGTATTTAAATTTGAAGTCTCCCCTCAGCATGTGAAAGCAATATTAGTGTCAGTTAGGTGTAATGGATGAATAGTTAATGTAACAAGGGACAAAAAATCTGAAAAAGATCCATATCCAAATGAAAACCCATGTTTGAGCTAAACTACTGCCTTTTTGCTACTTATTTTTTATTTGATAATGAGCATTAACTACATATGGGCACCGAGAGGCTCTGCAGGTTAAATAAGGCATATGTCTCCCTGAAAATGCTTGTAAATTCAGCGGAGTGCTTAGTCCTTTTCTTTCCTTCAGGATCCTGAAACAGAATGAGGAAGACCTGCATGCATCTACGTGTGTATTACACAAAGTAGAATAAAATGCTGTTTCCCCCTTTATAACCTGTATTGTGCGTCGTCCTCTATTCGCACTCGTCACATTGTAATAATTTACTTTCTTAAAATTTACATATTATTTATTGGGTACCTTACTCTGTGCCAGGCACTGTATTAAGCTCTTCACATAACATATTTCAGGTGACCCTAACCTCAGTCCTATGAAGTAGGAACTGTTGTTAGTCCTGTTTTACAGATGAGGCTCAGAGAGAAGGATGCCCCTTGTCTAGGGTCATGAACTTGGCATGTGGCAGAGGCTGACTATGCTGGACTCCACAGCTGACTCTCTTTAGCCACTAGATTCTAGGAGTTCTCAAACTGTGGTGCACAGAACTAGGGTTTGGGGGAAAGGGGTTCCCTGAGATGCTTTCAGAAGCAGTCCATGAAATCAAAATTTTTTCATAATAATATCAGTTCATAATTTGTCTTGATATTTGTACTGTTGGAGTAAAAGCAGTGGTGATACATTAACTCCTTGATCCAGTAAATTCTAAATACCCAGTGTGTGATGTAATAGAATCATGTATGGGGTGGAGATCCACTCAAAGTTTATTTTTGTTTTTAATGGAATTAAATTAATATTTTAAAAGTTTCTCAGTTTTAATTTCTTCAAATGTTTCATTTATTTCTAGGAGAGAGAGAGAGACAGCGTGAGCAGAGGGGGGTCAGAGAGAGAGGGAGTCACAGACTGAAACAGGCTCCAGGCTCTGAGCTGGCAGTCAGCACAGAGCCCGAAGCGGGGCTCGAACCGCAAGATCATGACCTAAGCGAAAGTCAGACGCTTAACCGGCTAAGCCACCCAGGCGCCCCTTCAGTTTTAATTTCTAAAATGCAAATATTGGTAGATATAATCCTTATAAACAAAAGCCCTCCGGATCCTTAATATTCTTTCTTTAAAATCTTTTTAAATGTTTATTTTTGAGAGAGTGGGAGAGAGAGAGGGAGAGAGAGAGGGAGAGAGAGAGAGAGAATGAGAACAAGCAGGGGAGGGGCAGAGAGAGACACACACAGAATCCAAAGCAGGATCCAAACTCACGAACTGTGATATCATGACCTGAGCTGAAGTTGGATGCTCAACTGACTGAGACACCCAGGAGTCCTGGGTCCTTATATTCTTTAAGATTGCAAAGGGATCTGGTGAATGAAATATTTGAGAAGTACTGCCATAGGCAGCTGGGAGCCATGGGAGGTTCTTGAGTAACTAAATTCTCTCCTCTTTTTTATCATGAAAAATGTCTTTGAAAGTCTCCACTATTAACAGAGTGATTCGGGTATGTTAAGCCAGTGACCTGGGTCAAATGAATTCAGTTGTGTTGATTCAGACCTGGAGCTCTGGTTCTGTGAGAATTGCCCTGTGGGCAGCACTTAGAAACCGATGGTCCAGGATGCCTGCATGGCTCAGTATGTTAAGCATCTGGCTCTTGATCTCCATTCAGGTCATGATCTTAGGGTTTGTGGGTTCGAGCCCCATGTCGGACTCTGTGCTGACTGCATGGAGCCTGCTTGGGAATCTCTCTCTCCCTCTCTCTTTCTCTCTCAAAATAAATAAACATTAAAATAGAAGAAACTGATAGTCCAGTCTGTACAACATGTTTACCCAAGAGCCACAGGATCTGGATATCTGGTTCTCAGACAGTTTGGATCTAACTGGATAAAGCTATTGTCCCTGTGGGGGCTTCATTCTCTGAGGGGCATGCAGTCTACATGTAACCATCAAATGAAGGATTATAGTCCCACATACAAGCTTGGACTGGAGAGGTTAGTTATGGACAGGCCAACCTCATGAAAGGGGGAGGATCACGTAAGTCAAATGTTCTAGTGAGAAAGACAACTTCTCCACCAGAACAGCTGGGTAATATAAGGAAATTTTGGGGGGTTGGACTTGTCAAAAACAACATAGATCTGAAGCTAGCTGTTGTTGTCGAGTGCTTATTTTCTGCCAGATACTGTGCTAAATTGTTCTCAGGTATTATCTCGTTTAGCTCCCACAATAATCCTGTCAGGTAAGTATTGTTTTTTGTTTTTTTGTTTTTTTACATTTTATTTATTTTTGAGAGAGACAGAGCATGAGCAGGGGAGGGGCAGAGAGAAAGGGAGACACAGAATCCGAAGCAGGCTCCAGGCTCTGAGCTGCCAGCACAGAGCCTGACGCGAGGCTCGAACTCACAAGCAGTGATATCATGACCTGAGCTGAAGTCAGACGCTTAACCAACTGAGCCACCCAGATGCCCCAGTATTGTTAATGTCTCCATTTTATAGATGAGAAAATTGAGACCCAAAGAGGTACATGGCTGAGCCAGGCTTTGACTTTAGCCTTGTTTTTCTCCAAAGCCTCCAGTTTTTACCTTTGTTGCACTTCTCCTTTTAAGTGAAACGAGAAAGTCAATTGGCCAGACGGCAGCTGGAAAACATTCTGAATTTAAAAGAAAATGGGCGAAAGACACAGAGGGAGCAATGGGGACACTGGAGAAGGGACTGGATGTGGAGAGGGAGGGAGCAGCTGAGTTTGTTGGTGTAGCTGCTGGTGCATATGTGCGCTGAGCGCTGTGTGCCCCGTAGGGAGGCACGGATCCCTGCTACGCGGCTGGATGCTATTCAAGAAAGAATGTCGCCTCATGGAAACCAGATACAGTCAACACCCTGAGTTTCATGTAGTCAGAAGTTTTGAGGCCAGACAACGGGCTGGAAAACTCCAGGCACAGTGCTGAGGAGGGGACTGGGCGGCACACACTAGCAGGAAGCATGCATGGAAGGTCGTGGGCTATGGCCGAAGCAGAGGAAGCTGCAGAAGCAGAGGAAGCAGCAGAAGGGGACTTGAGTCCTAGCTCTACCCCGTGGGGTCAGCATTGCTCTCATGTCCCAGATGGAGACTGCCAAACCACCATGAAGCACTGTCAGGAGAGTCAAGGGAGGCAATGTGTAGGAAGTCACACTGTGTCCTCAAATCTTTCTTCTTTCCCTCTCTCACATTAGCCCGGTGAGCTAATTCTGTTTGAATCCTGTCTCCACTATCTCTGATTTCTTTACATATATATATGTAATGTGTTTATATATTTATGTAATGTGTGTATATATATATATGTAATGTGTGTATATATATATAATGTATATAATGTAAGAATGTTTTTGCTAGTCCATTTATGGAGTGTTAGGATATCATTTGGGAACCAGATTGCCTGGGCTCACCTAGCACTTAGTAGCTACTTGGTTTTAGGCAATACACTGAACTCTCCTTGCCTTATGTATCCCAACTAGAAAGCACTAGAACAAAAGCATATACCTGTAGGGTTGCCAGGAGGATTAAAGGACATGGAACAGGTGGGGGGGAGAGTGCACGGCTTGACACAGCGAATGAGCTCAAGAACTATTTCTCATCATTATTGTGGCTGCTCTTCGATCGTCATCATGTTCTAGGCACTTTCTGAGCACCATGCTGCTGAGCCTTCGCCACAGTTCAGTGGGACAGGCACCATGATGCCCACTTCACAGATGAGAAAACTGGGCTTCGGAAGCAGGGAATCATGATACAGATGTTGACATACGGGGCTTTCTCTTTTGTCTCTGCATCCTACCACACCGTGGGTTCCCTCTTTTGTTTTTATGCAATGCTGTTTGTGATTTAATAATTGGCTGTGGCCTAAGGAAGTTGAGAGCCAGAGGAAGGCTGCTTTTTATTTTCCCATTAATAACTCATCTCCACTGAAGACCCAACGAGATCCTGTGTGAAAAGACTATGCAGAACTTGGAAGCATTCTTCAAAATATTTGTTCTTCTTCTTTTTTTTTTTTAAATTTATGTAGGCCCCCATCATGTTCCAGAAAGGGATTTGAAGTAGCCTATTAGCTGTCATTAGGGTGATGATGATTAATGATTATAATAACAAGACAGGCGTAATTGGTTCAAATTGTGCCTTTTGAAATGGCCTCCATGGAGGCCAAGCGGTGGGGAGGGAGGCGGCAGCCTCTGCCTCAGGGAGCTGAAAAGATGGGCCTAATTGGTTAAAAGCAGCTTTGCTAATTGCTTTGGCAAGAGCCTGAGAGAAAGCTTTGGTATGATTATACATGAACCAGGGTCCCTCGAAGGCCTGTGATTTCAGGCTAGATCTGTTCCTCAAAACACAAGCAGAAAAGAGAACAGATGTTCAGCCACTTGACAGAGATTTAATAAGACACTTAGAAAAATTACCATGTTCACTTTGCCCCTCCTGACCTCTGGGTTGGAAGCTGGAAGAAGGCCTGTTTCGGACGGCTGATGTTCTGAGCTGGAACCGAGAGGGGCATGTGCTATATACTTTTCCATTTATCTGAGATCCTGCTGTTTTCTGCCCCACCCCCTCCATCCAAAGGGTTTTCAGTGGTTGGAGAAGAAAAGGTAACAGGAGAAGGAAGACGCTTGATTACAAGCAACAGATGTGTTCTAAATTTTTGTTGAGGGTAGGTAGGCTGTGATTGAGTTATTGAAATATTCTGCTTGGGGTACGAAGGAATAACGTCAAGCCAGCTCATAGCTCAGTGTGATAAATCTCCGTGGCATGAGCTGGGCCACTAAGGAGGGACAGAAGCCCAAGGTAAGATTTTTCTGAAAAGAAATTCTTCTTGTTAACGGTGTTAGTCACAGCACAGGGACTGGCAATGAGAGTGTACTGTGGGACTGCTCCAGCGGGGGAGGCCAGGGAGGCCTCCAGTAGCTCTTATAGGAGGTTGAGAGTGACCACCCAGGCTCAAAGCTGACTCAGGAGTTTATTGGTTATAGACTCATACAAATCACCTCACCACCCTGGGCCTCAGTATCCTCATTTCTAAACTCATGCCTCTAAGGGCAAGGGCATGGGAAGAGTTTACAGGAACTCAAGGTGAAGGTGGCCTGGGGAATTGATGTGTTTCCCGCGGATGCTTGGGATGGTGACTAGTGCTTCAAGGTGCTCTGGGCAAATTCATTTACAAGTCCATGTAGATCTGTGCCCCCACCATGGTCCGGGTGCTGTGCTAACCGTGGGAAATTCATAGTGGGGAGCCAAAAGTACAGCCTGTATTCTCCTGGAGCTTACAGTTTAGAGGGGGAGATGTTGTAGAGCTGTTCTTCCAAAAACCTAACGGGATAGAAAAATAAACTGTGTTAATTGCTGGGAAAGAACAGGGCTGGGCGTCGCTATGAGGGGCCAGCTCTACTGGGGCCTCTGAGCTAGTTGGGAGGAAGTGGAGACTGAGGAAGGGCTGTGCTGAAGAAGGGCATTTGAATGGAGAGCTAAAGGAGGAGAAGGAGTTGATCAGGTGTGGGATGCTGTGGAGTGGAGAGAGATGTGCGGGAGCATGGGGGCTGATCTGAAGTGTGTGGCCTCATCTCTGAGTGCAGCGGTATGTCCATCCATGTCCATGATGGAGGGGGGGCGGTGCCTCCTCTGCGGCTCCCCAGAAGATGACCAGTCTGTCTGCTCCAGTTCTCTGGAGCATGAGGCCAGACGTGTATGTTGGTCCACAATGTGTTTTGATGGTTTTTTTCTTTTTTGTTTTTGGAAGAGTTACCACCATATGATCTTTGGAAAAGTCAGATACAATTTTTGAGTTCCAATTTCTCTTGTGAAACCAGAAGGTCTGGCAATACTGGCTTTCATCTCCTCAGGACAACTGCCGAGAGGACCTGTGTGACAGCTTTTGAATGCAAACTACAGACACCCCACAGGCCCCTTCTCTTTGTATACTTCCTTCCTGCCCTTGCAGGCACTTGAGTTTGAGAGCCCTGATCTCTGCACTACTGAAGATGGTCAAATGGGAGAGAACAGACCTCATTGGTTCTTTCAAGGAGATTGTTTCTAATTAAAGTCCTGTTGCCCAATTTTTACCTTCCTCCCCCTGGAAAGACATCCATCTCTCCATGGAAGGATTTTCTTCAAATGGGATACACCTGGATGGCTCTTAGATGGCTTTCCTTTATTCTACCTCTTTCTCCTTTCCATATCTTTAAAAACTGGCAATGAAACCTTTTTGGCAAAGAATATCTTATGCAAAATCCCAGTGTAAGATACAGATCAAAGCGAGTTTGCTCAAACTGAACTTGGTGTGTTTACCCTGGAAACTAGCTGCTTGACTTTCTCTCATTCTCCTCCCCAGGCTAGCTCTGGGGCATCTCTAGGGGGACCCAGGGTTCCCCAGAATACAGTTGAGAACCCCTACCTAAGTGCTATGGGAGAGGCTGCTGCCTGTTGGAGAAACAGGGGGTAGAGCTGAACACACACACACACACACACACACACACGCACAAGACAAAGGTACGTTGGCTCCTCAGCTTGTAATTCGGAGCCAGGCTAAAAGTGGACGACATGCAAAAGGCAAATCTAGATCTCTGTTCTCCTGTCTTCCCCTTCCCCAGACCCCTCACAGCAGGGATTTCCAGATAGCTCAAGTAGCAGCTGGTGAATATTAGTCATCGCTGCAAGTATGTTAGGTCTGCTTTGTGACTTTGTGACTTGCAGGAGACCCGGAACTATACCCTGCTCAGGAGTATGTGAAGTGTGTGACTTTCTGTGGCATGCAGTATGGAAAAGCAGTCACTGTTCTGCTGCAGCTTTGAAGCAGAGGCCGGCTCTCCTTACCTGGTGAGATGCTGGTACATAGAACTCTGGGACTGGAGCACTGGCCACACTCCATTGGAAATGCCTTGAGTATTGCCAGCAGTGAGAGGGAGGTTTCTGAGCTTCCTCAGCTTAGCCCAGAAACTGTACTGTCACTTTATTACAGATGCTTGTCACTGAAGCATCACTGTCTGCAACCTTGACATGCACTGTTTCAGATTCATTTTTCAAAATTGCTTTGAAAGCCCAGGGCCCGTCCCATCCATTAGGGGAACTCCTCTGTGACAGGTGCTAGGGGTGAGGGAGGTGGCAGAGAACTGCATGTGCACTGTTCCTTCCCAGGGGACATGTGCAGAAAGACACAGGCTGCTGCTGGGGTAAAGCCTCCATGGAGGTTTGCAGGCAGTTTCCTCTTTCCTAGAAGAGGGCATCATGCTTCTCCATGGCTGTTTGGCCCCTACCTGCAGACACCGGGCCTGTACACCCGCACCAGGTCCAGCTTCTTTAGATCTGATTCTTCATCTGTCCACACTGTGTGCTTTTAGATGAACTTCTAAGCTTCTTTGGGTTTCTGTCTCCTCATCTCTGTAAAGAAATAATATAATCCATCTCCCAACCTCATCTATAGAATAGAAATCATATTACCCACCTCACAATCTCATCTGTTTAATAGAAACTATGTACTCACCTCCCAATATCAGCTGTATAATAGAAATAATAATACCCTAAATGCCAGTTTTGTTGTGAGAATTGGAAATAATACATGTAAAATGCCAAGCAGTGCATTTTTTTATTAAAATTTTAAGATGTTTATTTATTTTGAGAGAGAGACAGGGAGAGGGAGAGGGAGAGTGAGCACAAGCAGGGGAGGGGTAAAGAGAGAGGGAGAGAGGGAGATCCCAAGCAGGCTCTGTGCTATCAGCCCTGAGCCGGATGCAGGGCTCGAACTCATGACCTGAGCAGAAATCAAGAGTCAGAGGCTTGATGGACTAAGCCACCCAGGTGCCCCTAAGCAGTACATTTAATACATACTAGGGAAAGGAACTCAGCTTTCTAGAGGCTGGAAGGTTTACATTGTTGAGCCTCCAGGTATGTTTTAAAAAATGAAATTTCAAAGTTGTTACAAAAGTGCTACATTTTAAATGTTTACTTTGAACAGATGAATGCTTTTAATAAACATACAAGAATAGAAGGACCATGTAAATAGCCTCATTGAGGGTGACCTCAAAAGTGTAAATCCATGCTCTTAAGGAGATGGGGTCTGGGCCAAATGTGCCATCCCCCATGCCCATTAGGGCCCTAAGTATGCCCTTAATAAATGATAGTCATAATGGTATGATATAATGATATTACATCTATCCCTTGAGATTATAAACAATGTTTTGTCTCTATCTGCCTATAATTCAGGCTAGTTTTTCTCAGCATTAAAGCACTTTGTAATGGCCCCGGGGGCTGTGCTGGGAGAAGCCGGTGGGGCAGGCTCCAGCTTTTCACTGCTGCTGAGAGCTTCTGTGCCCCAAATGGGACCCACGTGTGTGGCTGTGGAGTTTTTTTGTACTGAGTGATACAGGTTGACCCACAGACCAGATTGAGTTTGTGCTCTAGAGGGTGGGATGATGTGGGGTAAGGAATTCCCTGCTGCCTACATAATGGCCCCAGGCTGGATGGGGTCAGGCTGGGAGTCAGTAAGCTGTTTCCTTGGCAACGGGGTGGCTCCCTCAGGGACGTCCAGATACATTTCAGGTAACAGCCTTGCTAAAACCACCGTCTCCGTACCTGGACTAGTAATCCTGTGCTTTTACCATTGGTGAATGTGCATGTGCGCATGACTTATTGAGGAGAAGGGACTTACATTCTTGGATTTTGCTGAGATGGAATATCCAAGTGTCCAAATGCTAACCTTAAGGAGGAGTCAGTGTCTTATCACAGACCTAGGAGAGCTTAAAAGTACCTCCTTGTTCTTATGCAATGACGGGAGCCTGTCCTGAACCAGACTGGAAAAGACAAGTGTTCCAGAGACAATGGGGCTACCCTGACTTGTGAGTTCTCAGACCTCCTAAAGTTTGGCTATCAACCCTCGTTGTCAGAGGCTAGTGATCATACTTCTAAACTAAAAGTGAGAATCATAATTTGGCTAATATCTGAATACTCATGAGGACAACAGGGATGGGTTATTTATTTATTTTATTTATTCATTTTATTTATTTATGAGAAAGAGCATGAGCAGGGAAGGGGGGGTAGAGGGAGAGAGAGAACCTAAAGCAGGCTCCTACGCAGCATGGAGCCCAATGTGGAGCTCGATCCCATGAACCTGGGATAATGACCTGAGCTGAAATCAAGAGTCGAATTCTCGATTTACAGAAACCCAGGTGCCCCTGGGATGGGATATTTTAAAATGGGGGCCTCCTGAGAAAATCCAGGACCCATGACCACAACATGTAAAAGTCAGTGATCAGAGCCTATGTATCTGAGGTCTGGGTTACCAGCAAAGAGTATGCTTTTTAAGAGTTAATTTTAGGACCACTCAGTACTTTTTAATCACTCCCTGGACATATCTAGAATTTACCATTATAATCAAATGGAACTTACTACAAAGTTAATTTGAGATTATATTTATTGATATGCTTTAGCATTGTTGTAGTGAGTGGTAATTAGAATAAAATGGGAAACAATTCCCATAAAAGATTGTGATTAGCATTGATTATGCGGACAACCTAAGCTCTTCCACTGGCACCTTGTAGCTTCTTCCTTCTCACTAATTAGCATTAGTGTTGCCTCCTCCCATGCTCTGAAACACAGATTCTAGTTCTAACTCCATGCCCAGCCTCCCTTGTCCTGTCACTCCTTACCAGTGGCTCTAGATTGAGGATCAAAATATGCTTTTGATGTTCATCTGACCAGATCCCTTCTTGGTTTCCTACTTCTAGAATCCTTGACGTTCTCCTCTCTGCCCCTTACTTGCTCTGGGTGGCAGATGGAGCAGGGAAGGCTTCCAGTGACCCCGGTGTTGGTGAGGGGTGAGAGGTGTCCTAAGATCAAGTCTGGGGGAGGGGAGGCTAGATTAGGGGAGGAAGAGCAGCAGCCATGAGCTGAGGGGTTTCTTGCAGAAAACATCAAGAGCATAGTCTCCTCACTGTGTCATTCAAAGTCCAGGCCAGTTAGGGATGCAGCACCAGCTAACAGCCCTGTCTCTCTTTGTCTGCAAGCCTCTCCACTTCTTATTTCATACAGCCTGAGATTCTCAACTGGAGACAGGCATTTCATTGAACACTAAGGGAGCTCAGGCTTACACTATGAAGACTGAGATTGTCCATATGCTGATGTGAAGAGTTTCAGGTTCCAGGCTGATTGCTACATCAGCTCCTTGTGCTTTTGGGTCAAGGTGGGGGCTAGAGAGCAGAGGAATGCTGAGTGTCTGAAGGGGTAGGGGTGTTAGGGTAGGGGATGCTGAGTGGAGGAGTGACCCAGAGGGTCACTGGAGGTAGTGGAGGCCTGGAGGCAGTGGAGACAGAATCTTGAAATCTGCAGAATTTATCCTGAAAGGATGCCAGTGTGCTGTGTTTCCCTTGTCCAGCTTGACCACTGAGCACCTATAACTGAGAGCAGGCCCTTGGGCTCTCTGTAAGGCTCTCCAAGGCTATAGTGTCTTTCTGGAAAGTTGCAAGTCATTCTGGCCCCTTTCATCTGACATGGGTAGTGAAAAGGTCTGGGGGTGGAGTTGGCAGGAGTGGATGGTATGATTCCTCTACCTCAGAGGTAAGAAGCCACTCTCGCTGGAACATTGCTCCAGTCTATCCTTTAAGTCTGTTTTCTACTTTAGGAGTGCCTGGGTGGCTTAATCATTTGAGCATCCAACTGTGGCTCAGGTCATGATCTCACAGTTGGGTTCAAGCCCTTCGTGAGACTCTGTGCTGACAGCTCAGAGCCTGGAGCCTGCTTGAGATTCTGTGTCTCACTCTCTCCCTCTGCCCCTCCCCCACTCATATTCTGTCTCTCTGTGTCTCTCAGAAATAAACATGTTAAAAAACAATTTTAAATCTGTCTTCCACTTGAGCTCTGAAAATGCAAATAAGATCACACAGTGCCCAGATAGGACCATCTGATGGTTTGGTTTCCCAGTCCTATTAGAATAAAATCCTAGCTCTTTCTTTCAAAATGCTGTCTGATCTGGTCCTGCTTCTCTTTTGATGTCATCTGCTATTCATCATTTCATTTGTCCATGCATCTGTCCTTCCTTCCACTTACTCACCCATGCATGTATCCATGCATGCGTGTATCCATCCATTCATCCATGCATGCATCCATGCATGCATGCATCCATCCATCCATCCACCCATGCACGCACCCATGCATGCACGCACCCATGCATGCACGCACCCATGCATGCCTGCATGCATCCATCTACTTTGACTCAGACACAGTTGCTTTCTTGCTATTCCTTAAGTGCCTTCAGTTTATTCTTTCTCTGCATTGTTGTTCCTTCTGTCAGAATACTCTTTTCCTCATACCCACATATCTCACTGTTCTCTTCCTTTATCTGGGTCTCTCTTCTAATGTCACTTTCTTAAAGAGAACTCTCCCCCATCATCTAGGATTGTGCCTGGAAGAGGGTCTTGGGGGGGGGGGAATTCTAAAATATGGTCTTCTTTTTATTGATCTGAGTGCTTGTAACATTTTTGTGTTCAGCGTGTTAACATTCAGTCAGCTATAAACTAATACACTTCTCTCTGTGTGTATTATGCTTCAACAGAAACATAAATACCCTCATGCCTATCTCATTCTTCTTATTTCTGCTTTGTTTTTCTTCATGGTCCTTATCAATACCTGACATTGTCTTAAGTCCTTGTTTCATTGTCTATCATTCCTACACCATGTATAAATTACATGAGGCTAGAGGCTTAATCTAGTTTCCTGCTCTATACCTAGTGCTTAGTCCAGTGGCTGGCATTGTAGGAGGAAACCAATCATTGCTGACTGACTGCATGAGTAACTTGTTGGGTACCTTAAGCAATTAGAAGGTATAATGTGGAAACTGGAAGCAGACCATCTAACTCATCTGGCACTTTAAGTTATAAGGGTCTGAGAAAGGCTTCAGCTTCCAGGAGATCTCCTCTTTACTCTTGGAACCTTCTGTCCCTATCTGACCTGCAGTCCTGACTTTTCTTCTAGTTGCCTCTCAATACACTGGCCTCATATGTGAACATTTTCATGAAGGACTGAGCTTAGAGCATCCATGGCATCCCAGGTCAGTTGCTAAATAATAAAATGTCTTAGAAAAGACTGGGGTCAGTGAGTCATTCCAAAACTCATCTTCATCCACAGTGAATGCAGTGGGTAAGAATACTAGCTCTGAGGTCCAGAAACCTGGGTTTTATTTTTATTTTATTTTTTTTAATAGTTGATTGTCAAGTTGGTTTCCATATAACACCCAGTGCTCATCCCCACAAGTGCCCTCCTCCATGCCCATCACCTCCCTTCCCCTCCCCCCATCCCCATCAGCCCTCAGTTAGTTCTCAGCATTCAAGAGTCTCTCATGATTTACCCCCCTCCCTCTCCCCACTGTTTTTCCCCTTCTTCTCCCCCACGGTCCTCCGTTAAGTTCCTCCTAATCCTCCTATACGTGCCAACATATGGTATCTGTTCTTCCCTGCCTGACTTATTTCGCTCAGCATAACACCCTCAAGGTCCATCCATGTTGCTACACATGGCCAGATTTCATTCTTTCTCATTGCCATGAAGTATTCCATAGTATAGATAAACCACATCTTCTTAATCCATTAATCNTAATGATGGACACTTAGGCTCTTTCCATGTTTTGGCTATTGTTGAGAGTGCTGCTATGAACATTGGGGTACATGTGCTCCTGTGCATCAGCACTCCTGTATCCCTTGGGTAAATCCCTAGCAGTGCTATTGCTGGGTCATAGGGGAGTTCTATTGTTCATTTGTTGAGGAACCTCCACACTGCTTTCCAGAGGAAACCTGGGTTTTGATCTTATCTCTATCTTGTTCTAACCATGTGATCTTAGACAGTGTACTTAGCTAGCTGGGCCTCAGTTCCTCATTTGGATAATAGGACTGGTTATCATTCTTCCTTCTGGGTTTGTTCTGAGAATCAAGTGATGTGTTGTGCATCGAGCCATTGGCACACTTTTTGACATTCCAGTTACTGTTAAGAATGTTTGACATTCTTAGGCATTCAGTCACGGTTAGTTCCCACAATGTTATTATTGATTATTATTGATATCTGTGTCCCTTTTATGATGTTAGGATGTCAAATCTCTTCCTACTTTGTACCTTTAGAGCTCACTACTGGGTCACTCACCATGCATCTTTCTTTACATGAAATCTATTTTAAGAAATGAACTTCTGATTTATTTTCTTGTATCTTAAACAAAACACACACAAAAAATGTGTGAAGATACTTGGAAAACCATAAAGGGCTTCATAGGGGCACTTGTGCACTCATAGACTTCTGTTTGTGCATTGGCTTCCCTTGGAGACACTGTGACAGAGCAGGACTCATGTGGACATTAGTTGGAGTGACAGTGAGTGATCATTTAACTTTTCAAAGATTCAGTTTCCTCATTTGGGGAATAGGATAATAACAAGCCCACCTACAGAGTGATTTCGTGTGTCCTTGAAGGTGGTAGATATGGAATCACTTGCAGGAAATGTGGCAGAAATTCAAATGTCCTCCCAGCCCCCTTCTTCTCTGCTTCATTTGTGGTTTAAGTATATCTATATAATTTAATCTAGGGGTGCCTGGGTGGCTCAGTTGGTTAAGTGTCCGACATTGGCTCAGGTCATGATCTCATAGTTTTTGGGTTCGAGCCCCACATCAGGCTCTGCGCTGACAGCTAGCTCAGAGCCTGGAGCCTGTTTCAGATTCTGTGGCTCCCTCTCTTTCTGACCCTCCCCTGCTCATGCTGTCTCTCTCTCTCTCTCTCAGAAATAAATTAAAAACATTTTAATTTAATCTAGATGTCTAGTTATATTTCATCTTTCTTATCCAAACTTTTTCCAAATACTTTTTTTTTTTACTAGCTATAGATAAGTTTCTTTAAAAAGTTTTTCTGCCTTGTCCATTGGCCTTTTTATCAGCCTTTGTCCTGAGGACCATGGAGCAGGCCCAATGAGATGGACAACTCTGTGTAAAGATTCTGTGCACAACTTTTTAGGAGACTACCCACTGAGGCCAGATAAGATGTCTGCATCTGTGGACGTTTTACTTGTTTGTCTAGTGTCAGATGCCTTTGGCCGGACCTCATTTCCTCCATCTCTGTAGGTCTGTGGTACCACTGGATGCCAAGCACCATAGCTGTGGTCACTGTTATCTTTCCTGAGGCCCCAAAAGTCTCCTTAAGAGTTTGTGACTGATTCAGTTAGAGAAATCCAAGTATCAAGAAAGGAAGCACAAATTAGTTTGATTTTATCTTGCTTATCTGTCTAGAGAAAGCATCTCTGCTCTTTCAAATGTCTGATAAATGGACTTGATTATCCTTCAAGCAAACACGTGGTTGAGCGGTGGGGGTTGTGGGTTGTTGGAGAGTCTACTGTCTGACAGCAAATTCTTCTCTTTGTGGTTCTCTTCTCCATCTCGATGACAGCACATTTTCTGAGAGACAGTGCAGGTTTCCCCTCACTGCTCCTCTTGAAGAGGTGACCTGCATGAAAGTTGGAGTGTCTGAGAAGGGGTGGTAATGACTGGGATTGGGGACCAACAGAGCTGTGCTGTGGTGTCAGTTTATTACTGACAGTCTCGTTGATTTGTCAGCTTGACTTTTCTATTCATTCACCTCTTCCTCCTTCAGCAGATAGGTATTAAACTCACAGCGTAGTGACTCTGGGCATGTTCTCGGGAGCCATACTTGGGTTTGCATCTTGGCTTTTCATCTGGCAGCTATGAGGCCTCTGTTATTTAACCTCCCTGTGCCTCTGTTTCCTCATTTATAAAATGGGGTTAATAAAAGGTTCTATCTCATAGGGATTTTCCCCAAGGATTAAGTGAATTAATATTTCCATATGTTAACTGAGTTATTTCTGACACCTGGTGGGTGCAGTTTAAGAATCTGCTATTGTGTTAATACTGTAAATTGGGCTCATGGCTAGGTAGCAGCACAGGACAGGGCCCTTCCCTCACAGGGCATACCTCTCCTGGGGAGATGAGCTGTCCCAGTGCAATATTTGCAAGAAGTGCAGGGAAACAGACATGCAGGGTACAGTGGGAGTGAATTCAGTTACTCTGGTCCACTTGGGGCATGTCCCAGAAGTTGTCCCTGGGAGGTGACATTTATGCTGGGATTCAGGAGGCTAGGGGACAGCCTCAACAGGGTGGAAGTAAGCCATTGTGACTGGAGTGCAGACAGTGTGGGGTGGGGAAGCCCCAGAGCTGAGAAGGCAGGTAGATCATCAGATAGAAATACTTCCTTAGGAATTCTCAACTTTCAGTGAATTTCACAATTGCCCTGAGAAGCTGCTTAAGAATGTAGGACCTCTGAAGGTTCTGACTCAGATGATCTAGGGTAGAGGTCTTCATTTTAATGAGAATCTTCGGGTGGTTGACATAGCAGAGTTGTAGACAACAGTGCCAACAGCACAGTGAGACCATGTTAAAGATAAGTGTTCCTATCTTTATTGAATTAGGGAATGACTCAAGAAGTTCTTTTGTAATTTTTTAAAATTTTTATTTATTTTTGAAGGAGAGACAGAACATGAGCAGGGGAGGGGCAGAGACAGAGGGAAACACAAGAATCCAAAGCAAACTCCAGGCTCTGAGTTGTCAGCCCAGAGCCTGATGCAGGGTTCAGACTCATGGGCTGTGAGAGATCATGACCTGAGCGGAAGTTGGATGCTTAACAGACTGAGCCACCCAGGTGCACCAAGAAGGTCTTTGATATAATTGTGGCATAATTTCCATATGGGTCTCATTCACGTTTAGAAGTTCTGTGGGTTTTAGCAATAGCTAAATAATAGTTATGTAACCACCAGCCTGTCACAATCAAGATGCAGAATATTTACATCAGCCCCAAAGTTCTCTTGTGCCCTTTTTACAGTCCAGCCCTTATTCCTCTCCCAATCCCTGGCAATCACTCATCAGTTTTTTCCATAGACTTTGCCCTTTCCTGAGTGTCATGTGAATGGAGTCATACAGCATGTAGCCTTTTGTGTCTGGCCTCTTTCACTTAGCATGATGCTTTTGCCATCAATCCATGTTATTGCGTGTCAGTAGTGTATTTCTTTTTATTTATGAATACTAAATTCAATGTGTGTAACACAATTTGTTTATCCATTCCACAGTTGATGGACATTTAAGTTATTTATAGTTTTTAGAGATTGTGAATAAATCTGATATAAACATTCTTATACAGGTATTTGTGTAGACATGTTTTTATTTCTCTTGCATAAGTATCTAACAGTGGAATTGTTTTATCATATAGGAAGTATATGTTTAATTTTTAAGAAATTGCCAAGCTCTCTTCCAAAGTGGCTTTGCATTCCCACTAGCGATGAGTGAGAAGTGCTATTAGTTTATATCTTTATCAGCACATGGTATTATCAGTTAAAAACATCTTTTGTAGCTATTTATTGTGGTTTAAATTTGTAGTTTCCCAGTTGCTAATGACATTGAGCATCTTTTCATGTATTTATTTATTACACATTCATAGTTATTCTTTGGTGAAGTGTTTGTTAATGCATTTTGACCATTTCAAAAAGATTGTATTGTTTTATTCTTATTGAATTTTGAGAGATCTTTAAACAATTTTTTTAAAATGTTTTATTTCTGAGAGAGAGAGAGAAAGAGACAGCATGAGCAGGGAAGGGTTAGAGAGAGAGGGAGCCACAGAATCTGAAACAGTTTCCAGGCTCTGAGCTAGATGTCAGCACAGAGCCCGACACGGGGTTCAAACCCACAAACCATGAGATCATGACCTGAGCTGAAGTCAGATGCTTAACCAACTGAGCCACACAGGCGCCTGTGAATTTTGAGAGTTCTTTAAGTATTCTAGCTACAAGTCCTTTATCAGTAGTATGTTTTGAAAATATTTTCTCCTAGTCTATGACTTGTTTCTTCATTTTATTAATACCGTCTTTCAGAGAGCAGAAAATTTAAGCCTTATGAAGTCTAATTTATCATTTTTTTTCTTTTATGGTTCATGGTTTTTATGTTTTATCTAAGAAATTTTTGCCTAACCCAAGGTTGTAGAAATTTTTCTTTTAAGAGTTTTATGGTTTTAGGTTCTTAATATGATGTATCGTATGGGTCATGATTCTTACCAGTGTACCTTTATTTAAAAAAACCAATTGACCACATATATTTGGGTCTATTTTGGGAATTCTGTTTTATTTCATTAACCCATATGTCCGTATTTTCACCAATGCCATATTATAAGGGTTGGCAAACTGTGGCCTGTTGGCCAAATCTATGCTTCTACCTGTTTTTGTAAATAAAGTTTTATTAGAACACAGTCACAACCATTTATTTGTATATCCCCATGGATACTTTTCCTCTATTGTAGTTGTGACAGAGACTATATGGCCTGCAAAGCCTAAAATATTTCTCTGTGGCCTTTTACAGAAAATGTCTATTAACCTCTGCTATAATGTCTTACTTACTCTAATTATATAGTAATTCTGAAAATCAGGTAGTGTGAGTTATCCAACTTTGTTCTTTTCCAAATTATTTTGTTTTTTTTCTAGGTTCTTGCTTTTTCATTTCATATAACTTTTAGAACCAGCTTGCCAATTTTTAACAAAGACCTGGGGTGATTTTGATTAAGATTGCATTGAATCTTTAGATCAATTTGGAGAGAAATAAAAATATCAAATCTTCTGTTCTATACATAGTATATCTTTCACTTAATTATTATTTTTTATTTCTCTCATTAATATTTTGTAGTGTTCAGAATACAAGTATAATATTTATTATGTTAGCTTTATCCCTAAGTATTTCATATTTTTGGATGTTATTGAAAATGGTGCATTAAAAAATTCAATTTCCCAATTGTTCATTGCTGGTGTATAGAAATACAATTGAGTTTTACACATTGATCTTGTTTCCTGTGACCTTGCTAAACTCACAAATACATTTAGTGGCATTTTTCATAGATTCTTTGTGATTTTCTACTCCATCATGACATGTATAAATAATTACAGTTTCTTTTCTTTCCAACCTGTATGTTTTTTATTTCTTATTTTTCCATATTTTACTGTCTAGAACGTCCAATATAATATTGAATGGAGGAGTAAGAGTGGACATCTTTGCCTTGTTCTTGATTTAGGGGGAAAACTAAAATGTTTTAAACAAGGAGCTGATATCATCTGATATTAATTTTATTTAGCAGCAGCCAGGCTCATGTGATCAGTTCTTACCTGTTTCAAAGGGATGATACTGTGCATGTATATCTCTTGTATCAGTTAGCTTTCATCATAATAATGCTGTCTAACGAATAACCACCATAGCTCAGTGGCATATGCATCAATAGACATTTATTTTTTGCTCCATATCTGTGGGTTTGCTGTAGCTTAGCTGCTCTAGGCTGAGCTAGTCTCCAAGCTGTGTGCTGGGTTAAGTTTATGCCACATGTTTCTCATCCTCCTTGGACTGTGTCTGCCAAAGGCAGGGTTTTCTCTTTTGTAGAGGAGGAGAGCAAGAGGGCAAGCCCTGCTGTGAAGTATGTTTCAAACCTCTGCTGATATGATGTCAGTCAATATCCGTTTGGCCAAAGCAACTCACATGACCAAGCCCAAGGTCCACTGGAGGGATGTATTCTTATCCCACTCTGAGGCCATGGTAGAGAGGTGGATGAATAATATGATTCCAGGATAGCAAAGAACTAGGGTCAGTAATTCCATTATCACAGCTCTTAAATGAGGAAACAGTCAAACTTCATGTGGTAGAAAACCTCTGAGCCCTTCAAGGGATGGGAGACTGTCTGAGCCCTTCAAGGGATGGGAGACTGTCTGTCTTCCTTCTTTTTGTATCCATTTGATCAGCATAAGATGCCTGCATCATCATGTGTCCAATATATTTTGTTCTCCATAGACTTTGCCTTTTCTTGTCACATGAATGGAATCATATGGCATGTAACCCTTGGGAGAGAGAATCCCAAGCAGGCTCTGTGCTCAACACAGAGCCCAGAGCCCAGTGTGAGGCTGAATCACACAACCATTAGATCGTGTGCTGAGCATTATATCAAGAGTTGGACTAGACTAGACTAGGCTAGACTAGACTAGAATTTGTTAGTGGTTCACAAGCTAGCTTATTTTCTATTTCTAGTCAAGAGATTCTTGGTCCCACATGAACTTTACTTCTCATCTGTTTTATACATCATTCTCAACGGGCTCTAGAAAGCTACTTTTTCTCTCTTTTTAAAAAATGTTTATTTATTTTAAGAGAGAGAAAGAGAGTCAGTCCTAAGCAGGCTCTTTGCTGTCAGCACAGAACCTGATGCGGAGCTCAATCCCACCAACTGTGAGATCATGACCTGGACTGAAATTGAAAGTCAGCCACTTAACCAACTGAGCCACCCAGGCACCCTCAGGAAACTACTTTTCAATGACAGTAAAAAGGATAGGAAAAATTAACACCTTTGTGTCTGAGGAAAGGCTGTTCTCATTGAAAAATGCCCGGAAAGAGCCTGGAGAAAATAAGGACACCTGGGTTTGTGTTCTGATTCTGTTTGTTAGTTGTATAATGGGAATCACTGTATGTAGTTTTATCTGTAAAATGTAAAAATTCTCTATCTCTAGTTTGCTCTGTCTACCTAACAGGACTTTTGTGATGATGTATATGAAATATATGAATGTATCTATATGATATATATGAAATGATAATGTATTTGAAATCATAAAGAGCTGTAAATATGAAAGTCTGTAAATTCTAGGCAATTGCTCTTCTACTCTTCTTAACAGGTTATTGGGTTGATGGGGAGACATTCGCAGCTCTGAGAACAGCAACACTCTGAGGTTCTGATGTTTAAGGGAGGAGCCTCATAGTGTTCAATATTATTTTTATAAAATCACAGCCTTTTATTTCCCCACCCCTTGCTTAACACTCTCCTTGGTTTCCCTTTCTCCTCAGGGAGACTTCCGCCTCCCTTTCTATCCTCACATCACCTTTCCTCAGTCCCCTTCTCAGCCTCTGTGCTTCACCCACATGGGCTTCTTTCCTCAAATATGCCCAATGCTCTGTCTCATCTCTCAGGCTGGGCATATGCTGCTGCTTCTGCCTAAAATATGCTCCCCCACCCCCAAGCATTGCTAAATCCCACTCACCTTTCAGATCTTAGCTCCACCAGCAAATGTTCCCTGTTCCTTACATCTAAGTCAAGCACCCTTTTATGAGTTCCTATATATCCTGTGTAAACATTTTCTGTTTAATACCACCCTTGGGCAGTACTGCTAAATGCTATCTGTCTCTGAAATACATTCTAAAGCCATTTATATAAATTATAAAATATTTCAATATGAAAAACCCATTACATTACTGCATGTGTGTGTGTGTGTGTGTGTGTGTATCTGTGTTTCTTCTTCATCATGTCCTGCAACTTTTTTTATTTATTTATTTTGAGAGAGAGAGAGAGAGAGAGAGAGAGAGAGAATGTGCACGCATGCACATGTTGGGGAGGAGCAAAGAAAGAGGGAGAGAGAGAATCCCAAGCAAGCTTCACACTCACCACAGAACCCAATGTGAGGCTCATTTGCATAGCCATGAGATCATGGCCTGAGCATGGTGTCAAGAGTCAGATGTTCAACTGACTGAGCCACCCCGCACCTCTATCATGTCCTGCATCTTAATGTCTTTCAGTCATGGATAGGTGGGGCTGGGCAGGCTCTTCTATATATTCTTGACCAATGAATGCCAGTGTATACTTTTGGAATATTCTCCTCCAGAGAGCCCCTACCTACAGCATGGTCCTGAAGTGAGTATGTTTGGCAACATATGCTATTTCCTCTGCAAGGGACTTTCTTCCTGTCATGTATATTTTGAGTCCTAGAAAGCAGTTCTGACTCCAGTGACTGAGGCCAAGTATGGCAGTGATGCTGCTGCACCTGGTCTAGATAACCCAAGGAAGTCTATCTCATTGGAGGCTAGCATTCACTTTTGACAATATCTGGAGTTTACTGTAAGGTAAGCGGAAGGCAGAGACCCAGCATATGTTGTCGGAAGGCTTGAAGGCCTCTGACAACTATTAGTATCATGGTAAAAACTTGAGAGGATTGTCCAACAATAGCTTGAGACCAGCCATTGGAAGAAATTATGGGTGGATGGCAAGTCATATTGTAGAAAATTTGAAGACCACTTGCCAGGTACAATGATAAGACACACATCCAAATAAACTTCAGTATAAGGATTCAAGATGGTGCCAATGTAGTGACCACTTCCATTTCAGGAATATATTCCTCCATGCTAAATGGATACCAGTGTGCATCTATAATGCAACCAATTGCGTTGTAAAGAATCAAATCTTTGTTTACTCTTCTCACTCCCTCTCACCACTGGATTATAAGCTCTGTGTGAGCAAACCTCTTGTCTATTTTGTTTACCGCTGCAGTGAATGCTGTGGTCTACCATCTATTTCCCCCTTCAAGAATTAAGTATTCATTTCCTGTCTACTGATGTGTTTTTTGCCTTCTGATGGCTCGTGGCAGAGTTCTTCCCTGGGCCTGCCATTGCCCTGTTATAGAGAACTGCTTTGTCTTAGATTATGCCCCTTATCTGTGACCAACCAATGTTTAGTGGGTTTTAGACTGCGGGGTGTGTGTGTGTGTGTGTGTGTGTATGTGTGTAGGGGGAGGTATATGGAGGTTTGCTCACCTTGCCTCAATCTAAGACAACTCTGAAGGACCTATCAGTCCTAGAGCTCCCATGTGATTGACTAAAATCACTGGAACTGCATCACAGTGCAAATTCTGTTTAATCTAGCTCCTTCTACTCCCTCAGAGGGGTTGTTCCTGAGAGCATTCTTTAATAAGCTTCCTGAATGTAATTCTTTGTATCAGAATCTGTTTCCTAGGAAATCCCCCAATGCTTGACTCCTTTCCAGCCTTGCAGGGGCGGTAGATAGTTCCTCCATTTCATACATGATAAAGTGGAGGTTCAGTGCACTTTAGTGACTTGCCAAAGACCATCCAGGTGCTACATGCTGAACTGGGCAAACACTTACTGCAAAAGGGTTGATGGCTTAAATGAAAATGTATAAAAGTAACCATGAAGGGTAGGTTCTTATTAAATGCTGGTGTTCTTTTTCTAAAGGGTTAGGGCTAGCCCTGCGGAGCTGAAGGAAAAAGGAAGGCAGTGTACAGAGAAGCATGACTTGTACTACCCTGTGATGAAACACGCTAAGGAGCCAGTTACCACCTTTGCCCCAACTCAAAGATTCAGCCTCTGTATCCCTGCCTACCTGGTCTATCTCCTTTTCAATAGCCTAACTTCATAGAAAGGACCCTTGTTTGCAATCATAGTTGGTATAAGGAGACATTAGCCTATGAATTAACTACTCTGTAAAGACTCCTATTTTCATGTACTAGGATACTTTTTGTTGTTGTTGTTGTTAGAAGACATTTTGACTACACACTGAGCTGATTATCAATATAATTGTACTGTAATTACATCTGAGGAAACTATCTAGCAAATTAACTGATGACTGTTCACCTACTCACAGGGAAAAGGCACAACCCAGTCAAATCAGAACAAAGGAACAGTAGCCTCATTCACAAAGAGGGTAGCTCATTCACAAAGCTACCACACAGCTTTTTCTGTGGGTAAATAGTGTGGTTGTAGGGTCTAGAGGCATCCATGTAGTATACACAGGGAGTGTTTGCAAATTGACAAATGGCTGGTCATTTTCTCCAGAGATTTTTGGTGTAGGTAGTTTATGCGATATTTCTCTTTTGGGATTTTGGGTTTAAGGACCCCCCCCAAAAAAAAGAGATATTAGGATAATAAGGAATTAAAGGCAACACATTATTATTCACTTAGTGTTAACTTATAATCAAGGGATCTGAGTTTGGGTACCATTGTGTTGTACCATCCTGGAAAATCTTTTGAACTAGTCAGATTAGGCTAGGTTATGCTATAGTAACAAACACACCCCTCAAATTAGGTCAGACAAGGCTCTGATGTGGTAACAAGCCCCTCAAATATCCATGAGTTTATAGTCACTTACAGGAAGTATTCTGCTTATATAAGTTCTCTTTTTTAAAAAAAATTTTATGTTTTCTTTATTTATGAGAGGGAGACAGCATGAGCAGGGGAGGGTCAGAGAGAGAGGAGAGAATCTACAGAATCTACAGAATCTGTCTACAGAATCTGAAGACAGGCTCTAGGCTCTGAGCTGTCAACACAGAGCCCAACACGGGGCTCAAACCTACAAATTGCGAAATCATGACCTGAGTCGAAGTCAGACGCTTAACAGACTGAGCCATCCAGGTGCCCCTATAAGTTCTCTTCATGCTAGTTCTCTTTCTAGTTATGATTTGGGGGTCCAAGTGATTCTGTCCTAGGGCTCTTTCTTCTTGTCACATGGGTGTTCCCATCACTGCACCAGGGGAAAAGGAGCTGGGAGAACCTCCATCCATTCTTTTAAGCTTTGACCCTGAGGGATACACGTATTTTCTGCTCACAACCAATTGGCCAAACTGATTTCATGGCTTTATCTGCTGAAAGAAGGCTGGGAAATGTTGGGCTGTAACTAGGTCTCAGTTTTTGTATCTTCAAACTAATTACTCTATTAAATAATGTAGGCATTATGGAAATGGTACATACCTTTTAGGTTTAGTCATTGTGCTAAGCTCTGGCTGATGTGGTGATAGGAAAATGCACAAAGTCTCTGCCTTCACAGAACCTCTGTTTTGGGGTGAAGTCTGATGTGCAAGCAGTCAGTGACAGTAAAGTGCAGTGATGCTCCAACAGGGGAAGCTGAGGGTCCAGTAGTAGTTTATTGCTCCAAGTACCACATCTAGGTTAAGGGTAGTGTCTTCTGGAGGGAGTATAGCTTAGTTGAAATCTGAAGGATAACTGAATGTTAACCAGGAAGTGGAATCTTTAGAGCAGAAAGATTGCCATTGTGAAGGCCAGAAAAATGGGAGAGTATTTTCCCAGGGTGCTGGGAAATTTCCATGATATAATATACATTTAAAGTATTTTGCAAACTGTTAAGTATCATACGTGCTTGGAAGGGTTACTAGTTAGTGCTTTGAGCAGGAATATCAGTATAATGGCTACTACAGGACAGGATCAGCCTTATGGATGTGGAAGCAATGGCAGTCAGGGGTTGAACCCAGGCATTCAGACTCATGAGCCCAAGTCCTTAACCACAAAGCAACATTACCTATTTGGAAAGCGAGTTCATTTGCAAGTATAAAACACATTATTGTAGGGATAACCATTAATTTGATCCAACTTACACTTGTATAGAAGAGTAGATGATATACAGCTTTTGACAGTTCAGTGTTTAGTAGTGGATTGCCATGTTTTGATTAGTTATGAATCAGGCTAAAAGCAACAAGGAGGGGCATTGCAGTGAAATCTAGAAGACTAGACTGGACCACTTGTCTGCTTGTCCATAGCCAAGCCAGGGACAGGGGACTATTTTTTTAAGGCCTAGTGCATCATGTCTCTCATGTCCAGAAATCATCCCTGTTTCTATCAGATCCTGTCATGTATCTGCCAATTCATAGGTGAAACAAACATCCCCTCCCCATTCCCCACCCCACATTTGAGGCTTTCAGGGAAGTAGCAGCCAAGAGGTGAAGAAGGCAGGAAGTAGGAAGGAATGGATGAAGAAAAGTCTGTTGTACCAAGGATAAATTGGTTCCCTTTGCAAAACCCTGGCCTGTCAATTTTCAACTCCTCCCAACTCATTTTGCCTCCATTGTTATGTGGGGACTAAAATATTCATTTCATGAAGAAATTGTCAAACTTTAGTGCTTTGAGATAATTGATGCATTTCATCAGCTCACCAAATTGAGAGAACGACTCAACAGAGGTCTGCCATCAGGCAGTCTCAGCCGAGAATTCTTTCATCAGAGTCATGCAAAGATCTTCCTTGGAGATGCTGGTAAATGGCCCAGTAATCGGAGACATTGGAGAAAGCACACTCGCAGAACAAGACAGGGAACAAAGGGCTTTCTCGGCCAGGAAACGCTCTCACAGGGGACTTGTCAGTCCCAGACTCTGCCTCTGATTGGAAATGTAATCACTTGGCTGTGTTTAGTTGTGTCCAGTAAGGGGCCATTGGCGGCAATGCTCCACTAACTAGAAATCTCTTCTGCAATCAAATTAAACATGGCCACAGCTTCCTTGTGATTCATGCCAGTTATTCCAGAGACATTTTATTGCAGAAATGCTTTTTAAACATTAATTATGCTGCACATAATATGACCCAGATAAAATATGGGCATATTATGACTTGTCTGTGGCTTCAGGGTGTGCTGTTTAATCCCTGGCAAGGGCTTTTAGGAAGAAGATGGGTCAGACCTTTTGTTTTGGATTTTCATTCCTGGGGCATTCTAGGTTTACTCTCCAAATGTGGCTGCAAAAAGGTTTGGTTTTTATTGCTCACTCTGAATTAACCTTGCCCTTTTCCCACACTCCTAAGTCTCTTAGAGGGACCACCAAGAGCCCTCAAATTTCCTGGGAAGACCCTGAGATTGACTTGGGAACCTGTGCTTTGATGACCCTCTGTCTATGCCAGGCACAGCCATCCTGTCTCTTGTAATGTTGACACCAGTGCTCTCTGATTGGCTGCTCCCTCTGCTTCACCGTTTGTTAAATATTATCAATACCACCCCTGGAGGTATGTATGCATCATCCTCATTTCTCACATACAGAAAATGAAGCTCTGAAAACATATGTTACTTGGCCAATATTTCACTGTTATAAGTTGTAGAGAAATGGATTCCAGTCCATTTCTTTTTGTCTCTGATGTTTCCCCAGTGATTTTCAAACTTCTGTCTTAAGCACTGGAAATATTTCTTTAAAAGTAATCTTTTTTCTTTTTTTAAGTTTTAATTTAAATTCCAGTTAGTTAACATATTGTGTAGTACCAGTTTCAGGTGTACAATCTTATGTGCAAGTTCAGAGATGAAATGAATGCAGATGGAGCTGCCCAGGGTGAAGGGGGAGAGTGTTGCAGAGCCCTGAGTGCCCCTTCCCATCATTTGCTCTGATTTTTCCCAAGGTGCTTGTCTGGAACCTCTGAGTGTAAAGATGACTGTCCTATACCTCAGTGCCTCCTGGAGGGCCTGGAGACAAATGAGTCCATCTCCTGCTGGTTCTTTGTTTGTGGAGACCATCCTTGGTCTCCCGTATGTTCAGAGTAAATAGCTGTGGCCCAAACTGATAAAACTCCTTGCTCCTGGGAGCTGGGAGCTTCTCTTCCCTGAGCGAATGGAGACAAAAACAAACAAAGTGAGTGAAAACAGTCTACTCTACATTAGATGGCATAAGCACTATGAACTTAAAGCCAAACAGGACCAGGAGATGAGGTCTATGGAGGTGTCAGTGGAACAGTTTTCAACAGGATGACCAGTAAAGGCCACACTGGAAAGATGACATTTGAGTGAAAGGGGTAGACTATCTGGGAAGGACAGTTCCCAGCTGTGAGAAGAGCAAGTGGGGTGGCCAGTGAGATGGAGTGTTGAGGAAGGAGCCTAGGGGCCTGAATCCCAGTGGGGTGGGGAGCAGAGTGGGAGAGGAGGCAAGCAAGGTAACAGGGTAGGTCTAAAAGACCGCATGAGCCATTGAGAGTCCTGAGTCAGATGTGGAGTCACTGGAGAGTTTGGGCTTGGAAGGAGACCCAGTGTGGCTCACATCTCACAGGGTGTTTCTGTTATCTACGTAGAGGACAGGCTGAACTTAGTATAGAATGAATCCTGGCAAAAAATCAGATTTCCCTTGAGAATGTCGTGGGGCACATAGCTCCTTATGTTAGACCACTTTTAGCATGTCTGCTATCTTTGGAGCCTACCTCAGTTTGAAACTGAACGTGAGGTTGAAGGGAAAAATGAAAGCGTGTGTGTGTGTGTGTGTGTGTGTGTGTGTATGTGTGTGTGTGTGTGTGCACTCATGAATGAATGTGTGAGTGTGTATGTGTGAGAGTGTGAAGTGGGTATTTAGGGAAATAGGTGTGGAGGCTCTCTGCCCAGGACTGGATCATGTATATGGCAGCTCACTTTGGCCAAGTGCTATATGCTGGTGGTGGAGGCCAGTGGAGGGACTGCAAGACACAGGAAATTGTGAGCCAGCTCTGCCTTAGCTCTGGTTGCTGGTGGTCATCCCAGCATCCTTCTCCACCTGACCATATCTGCTTCCAGGTCAGCTGATTCCCCAGAGTGAAGGGTGTGGGTCATTCTCTCCTGTCTACCCTGGCTGTATCTCATGGTGAGCTTGTTTTGAACCATCTTGAACTTTGATGAGGTCTTCCTGTCACCTTGATGACATGGTGGACTTCTAGAGGGGCTCAACCATGCCTTGTTCATTTGGGTAACTCCAGTGCTCAGCCCATGCCTGAGACTTGACAGGAGCTCAGTATTAATAAGATTAATGGGGGTCTTTCTTCTTTTTATGAATATTCCCATCAGAAGTGTGTCTTCTGTGCCCCACAGCTTTACTGTTCCCACCAAATAGATTTTTCTTTAAAGCTTTCTTAATGATCAGTCACTAACCAGTTGGTCTTATCAGTTTGCCTGGTCAGTCTGGGTTGATTATAAATTTAGATGGTGGAAAGAGACTGCTTTGTGGTCCGGTAATTGGACTTTCTTAATAGCGACATTGGATCTGAGCTGAGTGGTAATGAAACAGCAAAGGGTCATTGCCTAGGCCTGGTCTGAGCCTTAGATGATAGTGTCTGGTCGATGGGGAGAATGTCTAATGCTCAGGACCAAATAAACACTATGGGAGAGCTGAATAAATGTCCCTAAAGAGGAAGTGCAAAAAAAAAAGGGCATTTATTTATCATAGATTGGGAGAGGAAATATAATGACCTTGGGGAGGTGGAGTGATGGAATGGTCTGGTGGCAGGTGGAGCTTTGGTCATCTCAGGCTGTAACTCTGGCAGATTCTCACTGGCCCTTCCAGAGTGGCATCTGGGACTCCTGTGGGATCATTTGGGCTGTGGGTTTCTGCAGTGTCTGTGTACTGCCTCGGGAGCTGTTTGGAAGAAGGATGTTCTGTGTACATGACACAGCACAGAGGATGGTCCCCATGTGACTCACAATGGGATCTGAAGCACTGGAGGAATTGGATTAGCAAGATTCAAGGCTGGAGAGAAATTGGGTCACATGCTGTCCTAGGAAGTCAGAAATCAAGCTGTCTAGCTCAGGCACAGTGCATGTGTGGATGGTCCACATAAGGGGTGATTGTTATATCTGTAGATCAGGGGCTATCCAAGGGTAGGTAGGAGTGATGTTGGAAGGGTGTGGGTTGTAGTCAAGAGACTTATGTTCAAATTATAGCACTGCCACCTGCTTGCTACCTGTTATGGGAACATGCATATTTTGAAGGCCCCCAGTATCTCAGAACATGACTGTGTTTGGAGATCGGGCCTTTAAAGATGTAATTAAGGTAAAATGAGGTCTTACTGGGGGCCCCATCCAATCTGACTGTTGTCCTTGTAAAAAGAGGAGACTGGGACACAGACATGCATGGAGGGAAGATTATGTGAAGATGTAGGAAGAAGAAGACCATCTATAATCCAAGGAGAGAAGCCTAGAAGAGATCCTTCCCTCACAGCTCTCAGAAAGAACCAATCCCACCAGTATCTTGATCTTGAACTTCTAGGCTCCAGAACTGTGAGAAAGTAAGTTTCTGTTGTTGATGCCCTGTGGTACTTTGTTATGGTAGTCATAGCAAATGAATACACTACTTACATGAGCTTGGACAAGTTGTTTCACTTCTCTGGACCTCAGTTTCTCCATCTGTAAAATGAATCACTTATTTGAGAGCACTTGATGATATGGCATATCAAATATTATCTGTAGATGGTAAGTTTTGAAAAAATGATTGCTACAATTGACAGTTTTCCTTGAGATTGCACCATTTATTCATCATTCATTCTGTAAATATTATTGAGTGCCTATAATGTACCAGACGCTGTTCTTGTGGCTGGCATTACAGATGCAGAAAATAAAGACAAAAATATTTCTGGCAGAACCTGGGTGGCTCAGTCAGTTAAGACTTTGGCTCAGGTCATGATCTCATGGTTTGTGGGTTTGAGCCCTGCATCAGCTCTCTGCTGATAGTTTGGAGCCTGGAGCCTGCTTTGGATTCTCTGTCTCCCTCTCTCTGAGCCTCCTCCATTTGTGCTCTGTCTCTCAAAAATAAATGTAAAATAAATAAAAATAAATTAAAAAATTATCCCTGGCTTCCAGGAACTTTCCATTACTGGTAGGAGGTTACTGGTAAGAGGTGGGAGAGTGAGAACCAATGGACAACATAAATACAATATATGGTAAACAAGAAAAGATGAGTTCAATGGAGAAAATAAAAGCAGAGAAAGGGACAAGGAGGGCTGGGATTGGAGTAGTTAAGAGCTTTAAAATAGTGTGGTTGTACAGGCCTTCCTGAGAAGGGGAAATTAGGGCAAAGACTGGAAGTAAATGATGGAGGAAGCCAGGTGGATATCTGGGAGAAGAGTGTTCTGCAAACAGAGAATACCACATGGCACGGCCCTAAGGGCCCAGACTGAGAAAGTTTCAAGTACTTGTAACCCATAGAGCCCTGATTTAGATTGTCTGAGAATGTTGAGCATTTTGGCAGTTGTGTGATAAACACCTTTCTTTATAGTATGTGTTAACCCATTTGGTCATTATCAAGGGTGGTACTGATACCTAATATAGGGGATTGGTTTGGAGAGACTATCTTACTCTTTGTTGGGAAAGGGGATTCAGAGGAGGAGTGGAACCAGCTCAGACAGTTCTTAGCAGTCAGTGGGTCTTCTCTTGGAGGCATGCAACTCCTAAAATCGAGTGGTAAATAGCATCTCTCAGGGCAGAGAACCAAAGGAGCAGATGGTCCAGGTGACCTGGGGAGCCTATAACAGAGATGGGATTTGCATTTTAAAAGAAAGAGGTGAGGGGCATTTGGGTGACTCAGTTGGTTAAGCCTCCCAACTCTCTCCATTTTGACTCAGGTCATGATCTCATGGTTCCTGTGACTGAGCCCCATGTTGGGCTCTGTGTAGACAGTGCAGAGCCTACTTGGGAGTCTCACTCTCTTCTCTCTCTGCCCCTCCCCACCTCTATTGAAATAAATACATAAATATTTTTAAAAAATAAAAGAAAGAGGAGAGTCTGTATAATTTCATAAGCTCAATGAGAATCCTCTTAAAATTGGGTCCTCTGGAGGAAATCACAACCTCACATACAGACTGTAAATCACAGAGAAATATGACATAAAATAAAATAAAAGTCAGCCCCAAGTGCTGGCCCAGGCTGGTGTTTTAATAACATTAGAAGGTGGGAAGAGTGACTGTTGAGTGAGAAGTACAACAATGAAAGAAAGAATAAACTGTTACCATGCTGGTATTTGGATTTTTTTTGCTATTTTTCCTGGTCTATTATATTTTTAAAAACTTTTTATCCTACATTTTATATCCTGATTTTTTAAATCTCAAAAATAAAACAAGCCTTCTTTTTGTTATTATAAACTTTCCCTAAATACTGCAGCATTATGTTTCATAATCTATTGATGCATTCATCCAATATTAGCATGCTACTCTTGTTCCTCATATTATAAATAAGACTGTGTAGAACATCTTTGTACATGTATTTTTCTTTTTCTTTTTTATTTCCTCTTCCAACATTATTAGGATTATTTTTCTGGAATCAATTTCTAGACATAGAATAGAATTACTTTAGTAAAGGGTACAATTTCTTCAAGGCTGTCAAAATCAATGTGAATCATCTTTATTTTATTCTCTATTGGATCACTTCTTTCACTGAGTTTTGTTTCTCTTGTAAATTGGAAAAGCTTTCTTTCCATCTTTATCCAAGATGCTACTGAACACGTTGAGCAGAACAGGTTCAAGGGTATGATTTACTCCAGTTTGAAATTTCTTTATGTTTGAAATTTCCAATTCTATGAATTGTAATCTTTCTTCATGTTAATTTAAAATTTTGCCTAATTATCTTGCTTAAAGGGGGTTGCCTGAGAATAGCCTTTGATGCCTGTGTGTAGCGTATGTTTTCCTAGTAGTGAGAATTTCTAAGCTTGATGTAGTTAAAGATATAAAAAAGCACTTAGCACTGGTATCAGATTTATTTAGTTTTAATTGTTTTATGTGAGTTGAATTGGTATGACTAGATTTGTGATGTTCTTTGCAAAATTCATTCCTTTTTTAGCAGGGCACATTTCACAAGATAATCTTGAAATGGCTAGACATTCTTATCTTTTTTAATGGTTTTTAACTCCTATTAGCTATAATGGGATTTCCACAAATAAATTGCTGCATTTTGTTGAAAGATAGATACTAGCACCCGGCTGACCATCCCTCAAGCACGAGGGGTTTTGATCCATACTCACACACATGCCATTTTTCTTTCCTCAATGCAGTACAATTTTTAAAACTCCGTTAAAGAGCAGGAACATATTTACTAGACAACGATGTGATTCTGGTTTTTGAAGGCTGACAATGTGCTTCCATCAGTGCATTTGGCTGACTGGGAAAAACAGTTCTTTAAAAGCTCCCAATAAATGACATAAATAAACCAGTGAGGAACCAGGGGCCTGCTCAGACTGCTGAATTATATGTCCCTGTGACATACTATTGTTTGAGGACAATGACAAACATTTCAGACCATCCATGGAAGTCACTGGGGAGACTTTTGTTTCTCTCTAATAGCCCCTGAAGCCTTTATGGCTAATAGTGTGTATAATGAGTCCAGTTTTCCAGCCCCTGAGAGGAGAGGCTGGGTTGCTTTCGTATGTGCAGGGAAGGCCTCTGAAGGTTTGCCCAGTGGTGGTGAAATTTGGTCTTTTGTAAGGGAGGCACACAACCTCCTCAGCTGGGGAAGCTGAGGAGAGAGGGTGAAGAGGTGAGGGGCCTAGGGCAAGATGCCAATCTAGAGCCTCATATCTGGAGCCCAAGTCAGGATCAGCTGTCAGGTTTCTCAGAGCATCACAGCCAGAGAATGGAGGGCCAATTCCTTTCTGGGATACTAACTCAGGTTTGGAAGAGGCTTGGCAGATGCTGATGGCTAGGAGACACTCTAGTCACCTTCCCTTCCTTGTCCCCTGCCCCTCTCCCCCATCCTGGGATCTCTATGTGGGAATCTCTATGCCGCTGAGGTGAGATTCTAGATCTCCATTTTAACAAACCTCAAAACCCTCGGGTGATTCTGTGGCACACTCAGGCTTAAGAGCCACTGGTTGGGTTTACGCCTGCCCAGGGCTGGGAAGATGTCGTCTATTCCCATGTCTTCATGGATCGCTGAACTAGGTATTGGGAGGCCAGAATCATAGTGCTAGATTCCAATATTTGTTTGTGGAACTTCAACATGCCACTGTTCCAAGATTGTTCCAAGTCTTGGCCTATTTATTTGTGAAGTCGGGGTATGGACCAGTGGCTTGCAATCCTGGTTGCAATCTCCAAGGAAGCTCTGAGAAAATGGAAAAGCCTGGGTCCCTTCCCAGCTCCTTGAATTGGAATATGCACCTGCAGGTGGAAGCTGGGCATCTATAGGTTGTTTATTCCAGCCCTGAAGCTCAGAAGTTTGGTCAAATTGTTCCTAAGTAATTATTTATACAGTTGGGCTGGAACTGAGGCCTTCCTCTGTCCTGGAAGAGCACATCGTCATCATTATCACCAATAATAAAAGATGAATCAGCAGTGCAGGAGACAAAGTCAAGTTAGCAGCCTCAGAGCTGGGCTTCCAGTAGAGAGATGTACAAGAGGGTTGGAACACTATCCTGTTGGTTTGGATACATAGGATTGGGATCACAGCACTGGGGCCACAGGACATGAGGAAAGTCGTGGATGGGTAGAACAGGAACTAAGGGAATTTAACCCAGTTTTAGAAAAGGCATTGAGGTAGTAACAACTCAAATCACAGTGTCCTAGAAAGTATGGAGAATTCAGTCTTCTACAAGGTTGGTGACCATCAACCTTGGTGTCTAAGTAGGGCACCAGCAAGAGTCTTGAAGCTGAATCAGGATAATCCCTGTGTCATGATCTATCTAGTTTTGCCAGCTGGAGTGAAGGCCAAGGTCTGGCCAAGGAAGAGGAAGGCCTCAGCCAAGGAAATGGGATTCAGGAAGAGGCTGCAGACTCAAGGAGAGCCCTAGAACAGTACTTCTTAAAGGGTGAGCCTCAGATCAGCAGCATCAGAATCACCTGGTGAATATTATAAATGCAAATTCTACGGGATAAAAAGTTCTAGAGGGGTGGAGCCTGTAATGTGTGATGCAAAGAACACTCCAGGTGATTCTGTTGTATACTGAAGGCTGAGGCCCACTGGTGTGTATAGTTTATATAAGGAGCAAAGGCAAAGCAAAGGTGTTGGGGGAACATGGTACAGTGGTACTGTCATACTTAGTCATTGACTTAGAGACACAGGATGAAACTTTCATCCCCTTGTTGGATATGGGCCTCTATTGCTGTGATGAGGGTTTTCAGGGCCCCCAGCTGACCATAGCTGGGCATATCAGGGACTAGAAGAGGCAGGGGAGGAGATTCCAATGTCCACGGATGCACCTGGAGATATTCGGGTGGTATCTCCTCCTTCAGAGCTAGGGCTGAATTCCACTTACCACACCATCTGCCTCCCTTGCTGAGTCCTGCTGGGTCCAAGTGAGAATAAAGTCAAATATTTTCTAAAGGTCCTGTGTGCAGCCATACTCAGATGATACTCCTGCCACATAGATAACATCTTCCTCATGGTCAATAAAAGTGATGCACAGCAGACTGTGGAGTTATTCAACACACAGTTTTTAAAGGTCTCTTTTATTGCTTGTATAAAATCAAGCAGAGACTCCTTTTTTCTGAGAGAACAGCCATGATACACTGATTTGGTAGAAATAAATGATGGACAGGTCATATCAGGTACAGTGGGTCCTCCATTCATGTGGATTATTTTGCTTCTTAAAAACTTCATACGTGAACAGGCTTAAAACAGGAACAACCACATGTCTCTGAACACCACAAGGAAGAAACCCTGAATGCCTTTTTCTAGTATGATTGTGATGGCTACTTTTACATGTCAACCTGACTGGGCTAAGGGATGCCCAGAAGGCCGGTGAAATATTATTTCTAGGTGTGTCCATGAGGGTGTTTCTGGAAGAGGTTAACATTTGAACCAGTAGACTAAGCAGTGAAGATTGCCCTCACAAATGTGGAAGGGCATCATCCAGTTAGCTGAGGGATTGAGTAGAACAAAAAGATGGAGAAAGGGTGAATTAACTCTCTCTCCTGGAGCTGAGACATTCATCTTCTGCTTTAGGACATTGGCACTCCTGATTCTTGGACATTTGGACTCAGACTGGGACTTATACCATAGCCCTCCAATGATCAGGCCTTTGGACTCAGACTTAAGCACACAACTGATTTTCCTGTTTCTCCAGCTTGCAGATGGCAGATCGTGGGACTTCTCAGCCTCCATGACCATGTGAGTCAGTTAATATAATTAATCTCTTTTATGTACATCTGTATATATTCTATTGGTTCTATTTCTCTGGAGAACCCCAATACAAAAATGATGGATACACAATAACAGTAGTTATTGGCATTGAAAGCCCCCATTATAGAGATGTAGTCCACACTGACCACTTGAGAAGGAAATGAGTAATTCCTAATCTCCCTGTGGTTATTGGATATATTCAAGGAGGCTGCCTCCAATTAGAAACCACACCCTTGTCTTTGACTCCAGAAGGTGGAGATAGGTGTTTTGGCTTGAGCCAGGATGTTACTAAAGTTTTTGTTTAGTTTGAGTATAAACAGGCATTTTTCTAGATCTTTGTGTCTTGATGGGACATTGCTTTCTTTAACTCACCTTGTCATGGTGTACAGAGTTTGACTTTCTTGTATATTTTTGGTGGTAACTAGACATGTGAAATAAGTTTCTACGTGTGCAACTGAGTTTCCTGCACCCAGGTAATTCTAATGTAGATATAACCACTTGCCTGCAGTGAGGAGACTCCAGAACCCCAGCCTCTGGAGATGCCTGGAATTATCTTTTAACTTTATGTTACAAAAATATTCAAGTACAGACAGAAAAATGACAGAATAGAAAAATGACAGAATAGTTCAATGAAGCCCCATGTAACCATCACCCAGCTTCAACAGTATTCAACAGAAGTGTGTTTTCTTTACCCTCATCCACTTCTCTTCTGTTCTCTCACCATGACTGGTTTATTTTGAAGCAAATCTCAGCTATCATGTCATTTCATCCACATGTATGTCAGTATGTATTTCTAAAAGACAAGAACTCTTAAAAAAAGGCACAATCATAATACCATTATCACATGTAAAAAAATGACAGTATCTACATATTAGCATCAAATATCCAGTGTTTATTTCACTCACTGCATCATAAGTGGTGTTTTTATTGTTGCTTTGTGTGAATCAGGATATAATTTTATGTGTTATACTTGGTTGATATGTCCTAAAGAAGGTGACTTGAAATCATTCCTTATACTTAGAATGCTTTGTCTTCTTTTTGGGCTCAGAAGCTCCTAAATAAATCCTGAGGGGCCAAGGCCATCATGTCATCCTTCCATAGCCCAGTGATTGGCCCAGCAAGCACATCATCTGTCAAATTCTGGCAGCAGAGGCCAGAGGGGCAGGTGGTAGAAAATGAAATAAACATAGGTTGCCAGGATGGGATCCCAGCTTGGGCCTAAGCTGTTTCATTGTAAAACCTGGAAATGCTTTTAGCACTGGTGAGGAAAGGCAACTATGGAGTCTACCTGATGAGAATCTGAGGATTCACTTGGGCAAAGACTTAGATGAAGAATGAAAAAGTTGCTCCAAAGAATAGGTCACACAGTGGGGCTGGCTATCATTAGCTATTATCGAATGCCAAGAGATCCCACTTACCTTCATGGAGTGTGACCCAGTTTACATTCTGGAAGAATGCAGTGTGGTAACTCTGGGTTTGAAGGCTGATAAAGGATAGTGAATATTAGTCAGGTCCTTTCCTTACCCAAGGTCAGGGGCTCACTGAAATCTCCTAGGGACTTTGAGAATTCAATTTGCTAACACTGGGAAACCAAGGCAAAGTAGCTGATGAATTTGATTAAAGCTCATGGTCTATGAGTGGAGTATCAGCTTGTTTTGGGATACAATTATTAGGCTCTCTGCCTCTTTTAAAGGAAGGTAGGGGAGACCTCACCTATTTATCCTTCTGTCCATTTATCCATTTAGCTGTCCATCCATCTTTTTATTCTTTCTACTTTGTGGTTCTCCTCAATAAGCAGACAAGTTCTTTCAATATGGATAGGGACAATGGCTGTTGATAGCCCTAGATTATTTATACCAACATGAAGGGAATTTCTCTTTTCCATCATCTGTACATCAATTCCAGTGAGGAAATGCTACTGGCCTTTTTGGAATCACATGCCTTCAGTCACTGTGTTCAGTAAAACAGGATACTCTAGTAGGTAAGCTACTATCAGGCACCCACCCAACGGACAGAGGATAAGGGAGAAAGAAAGGAATGTCTAGGGCAGGAAAAACAAACTAATAAACTACAATATCTATCTATCACACTCCATATCACACTTCCCCCACTTCCCCACTGACATAAGTAGAATGCCAAGTTAAAGCCTCCAAGATTGATGAAAAGAAAGTACGGATAGATATTGTTCCCACTTTAAAATTTTGAACTTTATTGTTTAGCTTATTCAATTTTATTTAGTATCACTGCCTCATTTCCCACCATATTGATTTATTTATTGAGTCTGTCTCTAATGGAAAGGAAGAAGCAGGTAGACAAAGTACTGTAGTCAACTGATGGAAAAATAGTTTTCTACATATAATCAGCCAATACCAGCTCATTTCTTCATCCTTAGTTCCACAAACCATCCCCAAGTCAGAGCAAGTATCACCTTGCATCCCTCTTTTCTATACCTATCCCCATTTCTCCACGTAGGACTTGTACTAGTGTGATCTGGACAGAGAGGGGTGAGGAGGTGGGCGGGTGGAATGGGTATGTGTGTGAAGGAGTAGGCAGAGAAGTCAGAAGAGGAGAAAGCAGGCTTCTGGTTCTCCTGTGTGCATACTCACCCCCACTCACACACACACACTCACACACACACACACACACACACACACACACACACACACACATGCACGCACATGCACATCCATTAGCTGATCAATGCTTTGTTAAAAAAATTATTATGAGGTTGAGGGTAGTTTTATGATGACTGATATGATCTGAACACCATCCCTTGCTCCAGGAAACTTACAAGGGGGGTAAATTGGCACTTGATCAACAATTACTGAGAGATTTTAAAACCAAAATAAAAGTACTTGCAACTTTCCTTAAAAGTCTTTCTAAATCAAAAGAAATAAGCCCAATTGTTAGTTAATAGCCAATAATATATTTGTTTATATTGGATGCAATAATAATCTGTATATTTGGTACATTTATGTTCATTCTATAGGGTAAGCATTATTTGTCTGTTTTTAGTTATCCAGAGGAGTTTATAATTGATCTTTTCTTTTAAAATATATTTGTTATAGCTGTAACTTTTCTGATGCTCACCATTGGTCAGGAACCCTTACCCCTTTACAAAAATGTTTTCTAGGGGAAAGAGTACTTTTATGCAATGATCTGCTTCAAAATAACTTACAAGAGCATTCTGTAGCAAACAATTGAGAACTGCTGGTATTCTTTAGATTCTAATATAAACATGGTCAAAAAGTCTGGGCATGAGTTAGAAACAACTGAATATTAAAAATGCAAATGGAACAGCTGAACTCAAGGGAAATGCTTCATAAGCAGACAAAAGTACCATCAAAAATGCTGTAGTGGTGTTATGAAATTTTAATTCATGATCAGAAAATTTTCTCACAAGTCCCAATACTTCTTTCCAATATATCTTTCAAATTATAGTGGGGCCCGGTGGATAACTTTTTAAATATCCCTTAAATTGCAAGTAGATGAACATTTGGCCCAAATACTTTAAAATTCTTACTCTGGCTAAGCTTGGGGATTCAGTAGGAAGAGTTACATCAGCACAGACCAGGCTTGCCTCTTATATCTTACATCTTCTAGCAACCAGAATGTGTTTCAGGCACGCATTCTGGAGTTATGTTTAACAATCCCGAGACATCATCTCTATTCAGCCTCACAGCCTCCGGTGGAGATGAAGAGAATATTAAATAATCGAGAGGGCCTGCCATGAAATCTTGTAGCTCCCGAGTGAAGCTCAGCATCAGGGTGACTGCTTTTTAAAAAAATATTATGTTTGCATTTTGTTTCAAAAATAATATGCTTTAAGGTCTTAAAATGAGCATTACTGGGTGCTCAAGGTCAGGCACAACCTTGAGTATTAATAGAGTGTTAAAAGAAACTATAGTTTAAGGTAAATTCCCTTGGTCTTATTCTGAAAAAAATTTATTTAGGTGGGACTGAGCTTGCAAGACCTCCGGTAAATCACCCACGTTTTACAGTGGTATGGGAAGAAAGTGGAACCAAGTGGAAAGCAAATGTTTTGAGGTTAGCAAAGGGCTTGAGGTATGGTATGACTAGAGGTCTGTTTATGGTTGTCTTAGTTTTCTATGGCTGTGTAACAAATGACTACAAATTTAGCAGCTTAAATAACTCCCATTTAACAGCCCATGGTTCTGTAGGTTAGATGTCCACTGCAGCATGTCTAACTTCTCTGCTTAGGGACTCACTTAACTGAAGTCAAGTTGTTCACTGGACTGAGTTCTCACCTGAAGGCTCTAGGGATGAATCCGCTTTCAGTGTCATTATTGTTGTTGTTGTTGGCAGAATTCAGTTCCTTGTGGTTGCAGGATTGAGGTTCCCATTTTGTTGCTGACTGTCATCTTGGGCCCATATTCCTAGACCATGGGCCGTTCCACCAAGTCAGCAATGACACGTCAAATTCTTCTTGTGTTTTTTGTTTTTGTTTTTTTAATGTTTATTTATTTTTGAGAGAGAGAGAGAAAGAGAGAGAGAGACAGAACACAATTAGGGTAGGGGCAGAGAGAGAGAAGGAAACACAGAATTCGAAGCAGGCTCCAGGCTCTGAGTTGTCAGTCCAGAGCCTGATGTGGGCCTCAAGCCGATGAACTGCAAGATCATGACCTGAGCCAGTGTAAGACGCTCAACTGACTGAGCCACCCAGGGTCCCCTCTTCTTGTGCTTTGAAACGCTGATCTCCTTTGTTGTTGACCTCTAGACCCAGATTTAAAGGGCTCCTGTGGGGGCACCTGGGTGGCTCAGTCGGTTGAGTGTCCGACTTAGGCTCAGGTCATGATCTCAAGGTCCGTGGGTTCGAGCCCCGCATCGGGCTCTGTGCTGACAGCTCAGAGCCTGGAGTCTGCTTCTCATTCTGTGTCTTCCTCTCTCTCTGACCCTCCCCTGCTCTCTCTCTCTCTTTCTCTCTATCTCTCTCTCAGAAATAAATAAAACATTAAAAAAAAAAATAAAGGGCTCCTGTGATTAGGTCAGGCCCACCCAGATAATCTCCCTACTTAATATATATATTTTTTAACGTTTTTATTTATTTCTGAGAGAGACACACACATACATAGCATGAACAGAGGAGGGTCAGAGAGAGAGGGAGACACAGAATCTGAAACAGGCTCCAGGCTCTGAGCCAGCTGTTAGCACAGAGCCCGACGCAGGGCTCGAACCCATGAACCGTGAGATCATGACCTGAACCGAAGTTGGATGTTTAACCGACTAAGCCACTCAGGTGCCCCAATAATCTCCCTGTCTTAAAGTTAACTTGTTTGTGATGTAATTATATCTGTAAAATCTCTTTATAACATAAATGATTATGGCAGTGATGTCATATTCACAGTTGCACCTTATACAGGGCTTGCATGCCAGGGGATGGGACCTCGAGGGGCATCTCAGACTCTGCCTGCCACCATGGTGTTTGTTGAGACCCTCACCCTGCAACCACAGGCACTACCTCTTAGAAGACTGAGCTTCTGATGAGTCTGTTGGAAGGAGGGGGACAAAGGAATAATGCTTCAAGGGGGTTACCTAGAAACCACATGTGCCTTCTACCAGGTCTGCTTACTAATGTAGCAGGCAACTTATCATGTCCTTCTTAGACCTCAAAGAAAAACATGAACTATCTAGAAATCTTCATAAGTGAACATATGAACCTAGCTGGAGATGCAGGCATCCTCTTCTACCACCACTGGGAATCCATGAAAATTGGAAAAAGATATCTAATTGGATGCAGTTTTGTGGACACTGCCTGATCAGTTGGCCATCAGATCCAGGATAGCCCCACTCACCCCTCAGCAGGGCATTTTATGCACAGTCATGTGCAGTGTTGCTGTGTAGACTCTGTATCCAGTCCAAGTGGGACTGGGCCTGTGTGGGTCTGGGCAGTAGACATAGCATTTTGTTGCATCTAGAGGGAGAGAGAAATATAGCCACTGTCAATTCATGGCAAAGGGCAAAGAGCATAGAGAAGAGCTTCTCACCTCAGCACCATTGACATTTGGAGCTAGACAATCCTTTGTGGTAGGGGCTTTCCTGTGCATTGTAGAATTTTAGCAACATCTCTGACCTCAGTAGCATGCCCCCTAAATTGTGACAACCAAAAATGTTTCCAGACATGGTAAAATATCCCATCAGGGGTAAAATCACTCTCAGTTGAGAATGACCATAGATGTACAAATTCTAGAACATAGGGGATCTCCTCAAATATCCTGTGGAAACTTTCTGTCTTTTAGGACTGGAAGTGAGGAATGTAAATATTGGAAAACCCACAAGCATTTATGTGACTGTAAGGCAGAATGTCAGAGAGTAAGACAGAGAGGGACAGAGAGAGAGTGATCTCTTTTCTGAGGTTCTGATCAGGTGGCACCTGAATATTGGATGTCAGTAGTCAGTGCTATCCCTGAGCTTTTAAATTACATGAGCCAGTATATATAAATTTTATCTTAAGCCAGTTTAGGCCATTACTTTGGCTTTCTGTCACTCACACCTTAAGAGTCCTACTTGACACAAGGGGTATTGTGGAGAGAGTACAAAGGACTAATGATTAGGACACATCAGGGCCTTGTCATGTCATTCATGCCTGGGAGGCTGGTTGGGGTCAGGTGGTCAAAGGGCCTTCTATGCCAGGCTGAGAGATTGGAACCAACACCACAGAGGGTTGGTAGAATAAAGCCACGTGGCATCCCTGAAACTCTGAACTTAATTTTTATAGCCAGAAGTGTATTGGAAAGCACCCCCATTCTCATTGTCTGAGATGTCTCACTTCCATTGTAGTAAAACAATGGAACTGATATTAGGAATGAAAATCCATAAGCATCAAGAAGAATATGGATCCATGACCCATAAAGCTGATTTATTAAGAAAAATTTGCCAAGAAAACTTGATTGGTTTTATTGATGGAATGGCTAAAGTAGAAGATGAAAGGATTACAGTAGAAGTCATAGATCTTACTTCAGTAATGCAGCTGATATATTATTTCACAAAATTTTGCTTGACAAATTAATTCAAATTGGGTTGGCAGAGGAGCTGTCTGCACAGATTGAGAGCTGGACGAAGACTCATAAAGCGAAGTAATGACAAACAGCCACGGATAGAGACACTGTGAGCTGCCTGATGTGCTACTGGAAGGGTGATGTGGTTCTGGCTTCACTGAATCTCTTAATTCCTTATCAAGAAGAAGGGGCCAGTAAATACAGGGTGGTGAGACTTAGCTGATGGGGTCACTTACTAGATGGGAAGGGAAGGTCACTAGGAATTGAGGAGTGACATGGAGGGGGAATTGGACAGACTGAGTCTACTTATGTCAGAAAACTGAGCTCACAGTGGGGCTGCAGAAGAAGCTGAGAATCTTGGCTGGAGTGGTCAGAGTGCGGACCATGATTATGATGATAATTATTTCTCTGTATCAGGGAAGCCATATGTCCAGATATAAAAGCACAAATCCAAATGCCTATAATAGGACCGACCAGGTGGAGAGATGACAGAAAGAATGCTTGACCCATGAAGCAATGAAAATAAATGTAATTTGTCAACCTCAGTGAGTCTCCCAACCATGATGTTAAGTTAGCTAGACCCAAAAGAAGACATTTGGTTAGAGTTCATGTCCATACAGCTCTCCAAACTATGTATATATGTATATGTACATATAGTAAAAACAAAGTGAAAACCAAGAAAGTAATTATCACAGAAGTCAGCATGGTGGTGACCTTGCAGGGAGGTTGAGGTTGTGATTGGAAGGACAGACAGGTATTCTGGGTTGCTGTGTTCCATTTCTTGACCTGGGACTTGATTACATAGATGTTGACTTTCTAATTGCTGTTTAAACTGTGGTGCATTTTATGCACTTTCCTGGATATATGACGTATTCTACAATGAAAAAAGGAAAGAAAAGAGAGTTCAGGAACGCTCCAAAGGCAGCAGCCTCTGGTTAGTTCCAGTGCACTGTTGCCATGTGAGAATGTCAGTTTTGTCAGATCAAACTTTTCAAAGAAGTAAGATACATGCATTTTATTTAAAAAAATGCGAAATAAACTTGTAACTAATTCCAAAATTATTTAGACACCATGTAAGCCAACAATGAGAACCAGATGAAATAGATCTAAAGGCAAGATTGAGTCCATGACTGCCAGTTTGTGACTTCTGCCTCAGTTCAAGGGATGGAGAGAACATTTTTACTTGGCTGTATTTAGCAGCTTTGTTTGCACTGATTTTTATCTGAAGAACTTTATGATAATTGCTAAGGTGTTAAACATTTCAGTCTTTATACCTGCAACCATTCTATTTTAGCTGACATTCAGAAAGTTTAAGAATTTTTTCCAGTATTAGACAGCTAGTAAGTGGGAGGGCTAATATTTGAACCTTGGCTGGTTTGTCTGCACAGCCTATACCTTTCACTGATTTTGCAGGGGCTGTGAGTAGGCAGTGGAAGTGGTCTCTTTTTTCTAGCCCTCTGCCCTGGCAGACATCATTAATCCATCAGTGCTCTTTCCTGCTGCTCAGAGACCCATCTCCTAGTGTGCTTCACCCCAGCACTCCAGGAACCCATTCACAATTGATTGGAGTTGGTGACTTAGATGAAATGCATTTACTCTTCTGACATCACAGATTACTTCTTCTGTGATTTAGGGTCAGGATGGACAGTTCCTAAATGGTGCTGTTAGTACAAGTATTGTCTGTTACAGCCTGGTTCTTCAGTAAAGAACTGGTCAACCTGTTGATCTCTCACTAGCCTGGATTATTATTTCTGCTGTTGACGTTGGTCCCATTGCATCTGCTCCAGGACCAGGATGCTGGCTGTGGGCTCTCCAGAGATTGACGTGTCCTCAGTGCAGAGAAATCACCTTGAAAGTTGCTCCTCTCACTGTACCTTGAAAGAAGAGCATTATCAAGGGTGACTAAATGGGGTGTTAAATGATCTTTAGTAAAAGGGAAGGACAATGATGTATATGACATCAGGAGGTTAGTGAGGAAAGGAGAAAGGTGATGATGATACACCCATCTCCTGTATCCAGATTAGAGAGGGACCCCAAGCACGGGGCTGCTCCAGGAAACTGCAGACGCCCTGGGTCCTGGTGGAACCTGAGAGAGCACATGGCCCACCATCCTCATTTCACAAATGAGGGCAAGGGGTATGCCATGATTCATCCAAGGAGCAAGGATACTCTTTCCTTCACACCCTGGCCGCTGTCACCATGATAGGAACAAAATGGAGGGCAATAGTTGAGAGAACTAGTCTTGGGTTTGTATCCTGATTCTGTTATGTTCTAGCTATGTGACTTTGGGCAAGTGTCTTAACCTCTCATCTATAAGATGCACATAATAGCAGGACATATTTTATAGAGCTATAGGCATTATAGGAAGAAATACAGGAAAAGTATGTGTATCTGATGCCTGGAATGAAGCAAGGACTCAAAGTTTATATATATTTTAATGTACACATGTATATACACTTATATATTTATATAAAACCCTCACATCTAATATTGTGGCAAGTAATATGCTGTAATACCTATATTTCTAAGGGCTTCAATAGTTAAAATTGACTCTTATTTTATGAGGTTGGATTTATATGGCCATTTCAGTTCTGGCATGTGATCTCAGAAGGACAGCACCATCTCTTTTATAAGGAAATATTGCATAAGTGTTGCTGTGAGAGGCCCCTTGGCCCTGTGCTGGCACTGTTCTCTAAGACATAATGCTTCTTAGTACCAGAATGGCAAATATAAGTGGCAGTTTCCTGCACTGGGTATCTTTTAATAACAGTTGAAAGTTGTTTGAAATCAGGTCTTTATAAAGAGAAAAGAAAGCTTCATTTAGAACAAAACAGATACTATTCATAGAGGAAAATGAACTATGTCTTGATGACTGTCTGGGATCCTTCTTGGACAGCCAGGGCCATACTGGTCATAGTGGTGGGAGTGACTGAGCCTGGGCTTATTAAGGATGGGGCAGTTAGATTTTTTTTTTAATGTTTTTTTTTTAAATTTATTTCTAGGAGAGAGAGAGAGAGACAGCGTGAGCAGGGGAGGGCCAGAGAGAGAGGGTGTCACAGACTGAAACAGGCTCCAGGCTCAAAGCTGGCAGACAGCACAGAGCCCGACACAGGGCTAGAACCCACAAACAGAGAGATCAAGACCTAAGAGAAAGTCGGACGCTTAACCAACTAAGCCACCCAGGCGCCCCAAGGATGGGGCAGTTAGGTACTTACTTACCTGTTGGGTGGAGTTGAGCATCCAAGGGTGGAGTAAGAATCCAGAGCTGAACAGGCTATTTGAGTGAGGGTCAAGCAGAAGGCAGAAGCCAGGTGTGAGGCTGTGGGAAAAGACAGGGATACTAGGGCAGGTACAGGTCAGGTAGCTTCCCGTGGCTATGGGGTCGCCATCCAAGTTGTCAACATTTTGTGGTTGTTGCTGGCCTTTCCCAGGAGGAAAGCATGTGTGTTCGGGTGTAGAGGCAGGAAGTCAGGGAGAGAAGGCTGCTGTTAAGGGAACTGAGTCAGTTCAGGCAACAAAGACACACAGATGAATAGGTGGAAATATACATAATAAATAAATCTATTTAGGCAGACAATAGGTAAGTAAAATAGGTAAGGTAATACAATAAGTGATAATATATGTGACAGGCAATAGACAACATATAAGTGATAGATGGGTAGATGGATAACAGATAAGTTGTAATAGAGAATAATTAAATAGATAGTTAATAGAGTGATGGGTGGTGCATTACTTTTCTGTTGTTGCTATAACGGTTACCACAAACTTGGTGGCTTACAACACAGATTTTCATCTCATAGTTCTATAAGTCAGAATCTGGACAGCTAGATTGGTTTCTCTGATTTCAGTTTCATGTGTCCAAAGTCCAGGCATCATCCAGGCTGTTGCCCCTTCCTGAAGGCTCTGGGATGAATCCCCTTCTAAGCTCTTTCAGATTGTTGGTTGAATTCAGTTCCTCCTCGTTGTAAGACTGAGGTTCCCAGGGAGCAAGGGCGGAACAAGTCTCTCTTACTCTTGGTGTGCCTCCTGCTTCCCACTTCTGTCTAATTTCTTCTGCTTCCTCTTCTGCTTTAAAGGCACATGTGATTATGTCAGGCCCATTAGGATGATCAGAATAATCTCCCTATTTTAAAGGCAGCGGATTAGAACCTTAATTATTTCTTCAAATTTCCTTTACAGACCTAGGTTTGTGTTTTACTCTATAAGTAGGCGATAAGAATCTTGAGGAACATCTTTAGAATTTTGCCTATGACAGTTGGATGGATGCTTGGATAAATAGATAGCTAGATAGGCAGGCTGTCGATAGGTAATAAATGGATGGATAGCTAGCTACATAATGGATAGGTAGATATATGGACAGATGGATAGATAACATTGGGTAAGTTAGGTAAATGTCAGGTCATGTCTGTTATATAATTACCAATGCTTCCATGAATAGAGTAGAGTTCTTATCCAGGAATGAGCATGATGATGCCATCAAGGTCTGGGCCTGATATTCCTTTTTCATGGTTCTGTATTTCTGACTCAGTTGTATGGCCACCACTTCCCACATCCTGGCCTTGTGACAGTTTATAATTAGAGCTGATATCAGAGTTGGATAGATTTTTTAGTTTTTGTAAGTAATTGTCCCGTTTTCCATCTCTGCTTATTTATTCTTTTAAAAAATATTTATTTTTTTTTGAGAGAGAGAGAGAATATTAATGAGTTGAGGAGGGGCAGAAAGAGAATCCCAAGCAGGTTCCACACTGCCAGCGCAAAGCCCAATGTGGGGCTTGGACTCACAAACTGTGAGATCATGACCTGAGCCAAAATCCAGAGTTGGATGCTTAACTGACTGAGCCACCCAGGCTCCCCACTGCTTGTTTATTTTATTTTTTAAAAAATGTTTTATTTATTTCTAGGAGAGAGAGAGAGAGAGACAGCGTGAGCAGGGGAGGGTCAGAGAGAGAGGGAGTCACAGACTGAAACAGGCTCCAGGCTCTGAGCTGGCAGTCAGCACAGAGCCCGACGCAGGGCTCGAACCCATGAACCACGAGATCATGACCTAAGCAAAAGTTGGATGCTTAACCGACTAAGCCACCCAGGCGCCCCACTGCTTGTTTATTTTTAATCCACTCAAAAACATTTATTGAGCAACTACTTTGTGCCAAACAACATGGGATATACTAGTGATGCAATGTGTGAGGCAGCTGTCACAAGCCTGCTGTCTAGGGGCAGAAACTGAGAGGTAAACTGGCAATAGTGATCACAGGCAACAAGTCTTATGAGAAGGAGAAATACAAGGTGAAACTCATCAGATGGGCATATAGCCTAGACTTTGGGAATCTGGGAAACTTTGTAGAAAAAGCAATATCTAATCTGAAACCCCAAGAATGCATAGGGATTAGTCATATAAAGGAAGCGGCTGCCTTGAACACCAGAATCTCATCAACTCTAATTCAGTTGCGCTGGTTATTTCTGTTCCTAATTGCTACTGCACAGATCTGTGCATACACTGCACATTTAGAATGTGTTGGTACTTTCAAATGCAAATGTGTTCTACAAAAATGTCCTCTGCTTGTACAACTCAGCAAAAGTTATCTGTGACTTTGATGGTGGTGTGGATTTTGAGGATTTTATTTTTAATTTAATTTTATTTTTTGCTTTAAGTGAGGAAAAGATTCAGTTTTGTCAGACTGGGGGCTGCCTGGATGATTCTTCTCCATTACTAAGAGGGTTTGGGGCTCTGTCTGCCATTGCTGTATTCCCCAAGTACAGAGTCTGCTGTTAAAGCTCTATTTGTAGAACAAAATGCCGAGACCACAGAGGTTATTCGGTTCTTCTCTGCTCCTTAAATGTGAAGTCCCACTGTGGGGGACAGAGCTGAAGGGTCTAGAAAATAAAGAACTGGGGATTCAAGCTCTCATCACTTCTCTCTCCCATTCCTCAAACTCTAGTTTCTGATCACTTTCTACCTGACCACAGCTTTCCAGTCAGAGCTCCAGTGGTGTCCAGGAAAAAGTGGATCCCGAGAAAGGAGCTGAGATGATTGGAAAGCATCTTTTCCTCTGATGTTGTGTGACCTGATGGGTGCTACAGGTTCTTGGAATCAACTGTGTGTGAGCTTGTATAAGCCACTTATCTCTCTGCACTTCCATGTCCTAATTCTTAACTCAAGGGAAACAGTGGAATAAAGCAGTGGAATGTTGCCCTGGTTCAGAGCATCAATTTTATAGTATTTGAATCACAGCTTTGCCCCTTACTGGTTGTGTAGCCTTAGGCATGTTATGTAACCTTTGTGAACTTCAGTTTTCTCATGTTTAAAATGGAGGCAATATTATACCTTCTAGCACTCAGAGGAACAATGCACATCAAGTAATTAGCCTAGTGCTTACTGAAAGCCTCATAGTTTTAATTATTGTCAAATGTTTTACATGGCTCTGATTCTCTAATACAGCCATTTGCTTTAAAAAAGAAAAACACATCATGATGTTGATTTATTGACCATGAAGAAATGTGAACCATGGAAAAATGTGAAACATAAAGAGGTTTTAAGATAAGTTAATAATAAGCAAACAGAAGAGTGTATTTTAGAGGTTTAATTTTTGATCTTATTAATCCACACTGAAAATTAAAGGTAGATATGGGTGTGGCATTATTTAATTTTGACAGTGGATTTTAAAATAGGGAGGCATTTAAAAGGCATACTTTCAAATTATTTTTGCAATGGAATTTAGACTATCAAAATTCTGCCTGTGTGTGCTTTAGCAAAACATATATTTACGGATAGATAAGCTTTATTCCAGTGTCTGCATAAATATGAGTTAATGTTGAACAATAAAAGGTTTCTACAAAGGGCTAACATTTGTTTATTAAACAATAGAACTTGGTCCTGTCCTTCAGTTTGTCTCTGAATTCAGTTGATTCATACTTCATTATTAGTAATCCACTCTCACTAATCATTTTCATCACATAAAGAATCTACAGTATTTGGGTGGCACTTCCCATTTCTCACCTGTGTGTGTTTTTATATAAGCAGTGAAATATTGATAATTTTAGGACAGAGACTAGAATATGTCTCTAGAAAATGATTACAGATGTTGGCAATGATGAAAAATGTGGTGGTTTTTGAAGAGAAGGCAAGATGGAGAGAAAGTTTTGTTTGTAGGAAGGCAGCAATTGGAGCATATTGATAAAGAGATTAAGGATAGACCAGAAACATGATTGATGGAAGAGTGGAAGGGAGAACAAATAAAATGGTGGCATTAGCCTTGAAGAGAAATAAGAGGCTTTTTTTTCTTTGAAACAAAAGTAAAGAAAGAATGGTGTAAACATGCAGAAGGAGGAGATTGGGGAATGAGTCTCCCATTCCTTGGTGAATTGAGGTGAGAGTTTGGATGTGATTGGCCAAGGATTGGAAAAGGGCAGTCACGTTTGTTAGTCATTGGAAACAAGAAAAAAAAAAAAAAAAAGTGGGAAACTAGAGGTGATGAATAGAGTTTTATTAAAAAGATTTTTTTTAATGTTTTGTTTATTTCTGAGAGAGAGAGACAGACAGCGTGAGCAGGGGAGGGTTAAAGAGAGAGGGAGATACAGAATCCGAAGCAGGCTCCAGGCTCTGAGCTGTCAGCACAGAGCCTGACGCAGGGCTCAAACCCACAAACTATGACCTGAGCCGAAGTCAGACATTTAATCAACTGAGCCACCCAGGCCCCCCTAGAGTTTTAAATTTATTCTCCCAACTATTATTTATTATTATGTTGTGCTGGGAGCTAGAGGTAAAAATGTGAATATAACGAGGTCCCTGAGCTCATGGAGCTTGTTAAAGGAAGCTGGTGTGTTTAGCCTGAAAATGAAAAGATGCAGAAAGAATTCCAAAGATATATACAAATATTTGAAGGTTTGCTGAGCATGTATTGGGAAGAAGACCTGCCTGTTCTGTGTGTTACCAAAACAGATCTAAGACCAGTGGGCACAATTTATAGGAAGCAAGATCTTGACTCAAAATAAGTAAGAAATGAGTACCTTTAAGGGAAGAAGTTGCCTGTCATTCTGAAGCTACTCAAACAGAGAACAGGTAGCCATTGGCCATGATTAATAGAGATAGTTTGAGCGTTAGAAGGCAAGTTGCAGTCGATGAGCTTTTAAGACACCTTACAACTCTGTGAGTCTGTGAATCACTGGGTGTCATTGCACGATGTCACTTTCAGAAATTATTGCATAGACTGTCATCCTGCCTGAACTGTTGTCAATGTGCATTTACTTTATTTTAAGAGGTGGGAGGAACCCTGAAGAAGGTACAAGTCTATTTCCTTTAAAGTAACTACTCTTCTATTTTCTTGTGATTAAGACATTTATTTAAAACCAGGCTTGCTAGTAAAAAGGCATATAATCACTGGTTCTCTTCAGCCCTTGTCATGACAGATTAGCATTAATAATTTAGAGAACAGCAGCATTAAAAGTAATTACAAACTGTCAGAAAGATACAAGAAATATGACATAGTTCATAGCTTCTTTTCAGACCTCAAATATTATTTGAGGGGAAAAATAATTACATTTTCCTGTTCATTTCCTAATACAAATAACGTAGGAAATCTCATAATTCTTGAAATTTGCAATTAATTCATTGAAAAACTAATGTCAGTTTGAAAAAAAAGGCCTCTTTGGTCACAAATTTCCACTGTGGAATGATTCCTTAGGGCACATTCCCAATTTCCTTGTCAAGGCTCATTTTAAATGCATTAACATAGCAACATGAATAAATCAACTAGCATTTAAAAATATAAATTGTCTAAACGTCCTTTAATTGTGCACGTGTTTGGCTTTTTCTCCTTTGTCTCTCTAAATACTACAGTCTCTTGATTTAGATGAAACTCTCTTCAAATCTATCTAAGACATTAGAACCTAATAAACTTTTTCCCTATGAACTTTTGTCCAACCCAAGCCTTTTTTTGTTCTATCTGTCCTGTCCAGTGCCGCTTCTCATATGAAAAATGAGAAGGGTATTAGTATTCATTTCTTAATAAAAATTGTAAGTCTTCTTCCATGCCTATTTTTTCTGCAATCCTTTCTTCTTCATTCCATATGCTCTTACCCTGAGAAGAAAAAAGACAAGAGTAAACACCGTCACTCTGTACTTCTTCATTATTCTAGACAAAGAAGGGAATTTGAGTGCCATTCACTTAGAACCTAGACACTAAGGTACTATTCATAAAATTTATAATTCATACAGTTGAACAAATGTGTTAGACATGTATCTTGTGGTTCATGTCACTTTATATTTTGTTGTTTTGTAAAAACAGAAAACTCTTAACAAAGTAGTTGTTCAGATATCAGCAGAACAGTTTGACCTCAGGAATAGATCCCATGTGGCTGACAGATCCAAACAGACTGGAATGGGGTTGTTCGATTGATGTCCATGATCTTTTTACCCTTAGAGTGCCTGACATACTGCAATACACAGAATGCCAGAAGATGGCCAACGATGTCACATGGGAAATAAGGGAGGGAGAAGAGAAGGAAGAATACTATTGCATTCTTAATATTTGTTGGCCCTAAAAAGTCACCATTTTTAGGACATGTTCTTTAGGTAGAAGGTCATATGGGTTAGTTTACATGCTATTATGTGAAATACTGGTTTAGATTAGTTTTATTTGTATCAAATTACTAGAAGCTTAATTGAGTTAACATTCTTTTGAAAAGTAGAGCAAATTTGACTCATCAGTATTTACCATAACATGCATATCTGCTCTTATTCTTTCGTTCCCTCTTTGTCTCCTCTATGATAACCTGTTCTCTTTGGGAAAGTTTAGTTTTCATATAATGGTTTATAATGACATGGATGCATTAGATTACTTGGGGATAAGACTTTATACTACATCCTTTTTATAAAAAGTCCTGTATTGACATAGATGCATATATTTTGAGGTAAAAATCAGGTTACTCTCTTTAAAAACTTGATATTACACAGCTCTCTTTGAGGGAAGCCTTTAAAAATACTCTTTAATGTTTATTTATGATACAGATCATTCATGCCCACCATAGAACAATTAGGATAAAGAAAACCAGGTGATCACAAAGAAGAAAATAAAATTCACTATCCAATGGTAATAACTATTATCAAGTTGATGTTTCGCCTTCTAAAATTTTTCATGCACTTAAATCTTTTAAAACAATAGATCATGTTGTACATGCTCTTGGGGCCAGCTTTGTTCTTTCAATAAGGAATGACTTCCCTTATTGACAAACACATAGTTTTATCTTTGTTTCTAATGACTACTTAATTTAAGCCTTTTTTAAAAAATATAATTTATTGTCAAAATGCCTTACATACAACAGCTAGGGCTCATCCCAACAAGAGCCTTACTCAGTGCCCATCACCTGCTTTCCCCTCTCCCCCACCCCCCTTCAACCCTCAGTTTGTTCTCTGTATTTAAGAGTCTCTTATGGTTTGCCTCCCTCTCTCTCTGTTTGTAACTTTTTTTTTTTTTTGCCTTCCCTTCCCCCATGGTCTTCTGTTAAGTTTCTCAAGATCCACATATGATTGAAAACGTATGTTATCTGTCTTTCTCTGACTTATTTCACTTAGTCATTTAAACTATTTTTCTTTAAGCATGCCCTATCATGGAAAATTCAGATAGTTTCTACCCTGTTGCCATTAAAGAATTCAGCAATGGACATCCTTTAGTTCTCCTCACTCACCACTCTGCATTCATTTAAGACATTCTGAAATAGAGCCTTCAGGTGTAATCCAGGTCTTTCAGGGAGTAACTGCCATCCCAGACAGAAATAAGGTCAAATCCAATTCTTAGTGCTGTGAGGGCAGGGTCTAACCAAAGGAAAAAATGAACCAGAAGGATGAAGCTGTGGGCCAAAGGGAGTCTTCAGCACATTTTACTCTTTCTACTGAGTATTGTCCCCTTCTGTTAATTCTGTATTAATAATGGTGGCCATCTACATAATCCTTTCCCTAGGAAAGTCATGGATTTCTTCAGTCATAGTTATTGGAGTGGAAGTTGCATTTACCCTGAAGGGCTGTTGCCTTGTTAAAAAGCAAAACAAAACTATCTCTCTATCTACCTACCTACTTATCTATCTATCTATCTATCTATCTATCTATCTATCTATCTATCTAATCTATCTACCTATGTATCATCCAAGTATCTATCACCTATTTATCTATCAATCTATCTGTATGCATGTCCAGCTGAAACTTGTAAATAAAGCCAAAAGAACCCATCATGCCCTTTCTTCTTTTTCTTGGTGCAGAATTTTATTTTTTTTCAGCTTTATCGAGATATAATTGACGTATAAAATTATAAGATATTTGTTTATTTTATATGTTTATTTTTATTTTTGAGAGAGACAGACAGACAGAGTGTGGGTGGCAGAGGGGCAGAGAGAGAGGGAGACAGATCTGAAGCAGGCTCCAGGCTCTCAGCTGTCAGCTGAGATGTGAGGCTCAAGCTCAGGAACCGAGAGATCATGACTTGAACTGAGATCGGACACTTAACCAACTGAGCTACCCAGGTGCCCCCAAATTGTAAGATATTTAAAGTACACTGTGGTGATTTGATACTTTCATATCCTTTAAATGTCATGCTAGAGTACTGAGTAACAAGACCACCTAAAATTTATTTGACTATTTAGGGCAGGGGGTGGCAAAATTTTTCTACAGAAAACCAGATAACAAATATTTTAGACTCTGCAAGCTATATGGTCTTTGTTAGAATTAATCAACTTTGCTGTTGTATTGGAAGCAGCCACAGACAGTATATAAACAAATGTGTATGACTGTATTTCAATAAAACTTTATAAAAACATGAGGCAGACCAGAAAGGCCCATATGCCTTAGTTTAATGACCCCCTGCTCCTGGGGAATGTAATTTTGTTTGACTTACTATTTACTAATAACTGACAAGGTACAAAGTGTTTTTTTTCTGGTAGAGATGCAAATGATTTATGTGCAATAGAAAAAAATAACCCCAGTGGTTATGGTTTTATTGCCTAGTAGGACACTAGCTAGTTAGAATATGATTTTAGCAAACTTCATCCAGCAGTCCCCTCCTCTGATTATTGATTTCTGTATCCAGCTTTGTCATCCTGCTGGTTTTCTCTCACTGATAAATTAAATACAACTTTGGCATATACTCATTGTTTATATGGGAGTCATGTTATTAACTTTTTGAAAATTATACTTCGACAGCCTGACAACCCTTAAGAAAAAGGACTTTGCAAGGAGCATGACCTTCACAGGTCAGCTCAGCCTTATATCTGCTGTTTTCTGCAACTAGATCTGTCTGGCTTTCTGTTTGTTTCTCCCTTATTATGACCAGATTACTTACTGTCCCTATAGCCTCACCTTTTGTCCCTAAGAAGCTCCACTTTTTGAGGACAGGGCATCCTCATCGACAGAAGGATAGTCTTGTTTCTAAACATTTGTGACAGTTCTGCCAAGTACATGCTGTGGCTGGTGAAATAGTTCCATTAGCAACTCGCTTAGGAAGAGTAACACATTTAGCTAGATTATTAAAAAAAAAAAGTCTTTACACTTTTTCCTGTTATGATTTCATCCTGAAAACAGAACCAAGCCTGTTAATACCCTTAGGGTTTGGCAGAAAGCCTTGAAATCAAGGGTCACAGTGCAGCACATAGTGCCTTAGGGATTCACTATCACCTCCAGTGACCAAGCATCTATGTGCAACATCCCCTTCTTGGCCAGAGCTTTGCCATATATATTTTTTTTCTTTTTAAAAAGCTGTTTTTTTGTTACTGAATGCAGGATGTGATTCTCCACTCTTTTCATGCAGCATCTCATTTGATTCCCCTGCTCCGCCCCAGCTACCTTATGAGGCTACCACTATTTATATTACCACTACCTTGCATCTGTTTCTGTCTACCACTGTTTATAAAGGAGAGATCTGAGAATTCAAAAAAGGTAGAAACTTGCTCAAGGTCACATGACCAATAAATGGTAAAGCTACTGCTTTAACCTAGTTCTGTCCATCCCCTGAACTCAAGCTTTTAGCCTATATTGTATGGCCTCCCCAGCTTCCCTCTGCTGGATCTGCTGCCTGGGCCTGACCTCAGATCAGACCTAGTTTCATTCTTGGTCCTTTATGATGGTGACAGATAAGATTGTACTAATACTAAAATTTCTTTCTTCTTTTTCTTTTTTTAAGTCAATACTTTAGTTGTTTTTTTTGTTTTTTGTTTTATTTATTTTATTTATTTTTTTTAAATGTTTTATTTATTTCTAGGAGAGAGAGAGAGAGAGACAGCGTGAGCAGGGGAGGGTCAGAGAGAGAGGGAGTCACAGACTGAAACAGGCTCCAGGCTCTGAGCTGGCAGTCAGCACAGAGCCCGACGCGGGGCTCGAACCCACGAACCGCGAGATCATGACCTAAGCGAAAGTCGGACACTTAACCGACTAAGCCACCCAGGCACCCCTTTTTTGTTTTTTGTTTTAGATTCACAGCAAAATTGAAGGGAAAGTCCAGAGATTTTCCATATACTCCTTGCCCGCAAACATGCATAGCATCTTCTATTGTCAATACCCCTTACCAGATTGGACTGATTGATGAACTTACAATTGATGAACTTACAGTGACCCATCATAATCACCCAGAGTCCATAGTTACATCACAGGTCACTCTTAGTGTTGTACTTTCTGTGGGTCTGGAGAAATGTATAATGACATGTATCTATCAATATGATATCATACAGAGTAGTTTTACTGCCCTAATCATCCCTCCCTCTCCCCTAATCTCTGGAAACTACTGATCTTTTTACTGTCTCCACAGTTTTGTCTCTTCCAGAATGTGATATAGTTGGAATCATAATTATGTAGCCCCATCAGATTGGCTTCTTTCACTTAGTAATATGTATTTAAGGTTCTTCTATGTATTTTTATGGCTTAATAATGCATTTCTTTTTTTTTTTTTTTTGAAGTTTGATTTATTTAGCTAATCTCTGCATCCCATATGGGGCTTGAACCCATGGCCCTAAGATCAGGAGTGCACACTCTTCCAACTGAGCCAGCTGGATGGCCTTGCATTTCTTTTTAGTGAAGAATAATATTCCATTCTTTGGATGTACAACAGTTTATCCATTTACCTACTGAAGGACATTTTGCTTGCTTCCAAATTTTGGGAATTATGAAGAAAGTTACAAAAAACATCCATGTGCGGATTTTTGTGTGGACGTAAGTTTTCATCTCCACTGGATAAATACCAAGGAGCACAATGGCTGGATTACTTGGCAAGAGTATGTTTAGTTTTGTAAGAAACCGCCACACTGTCTTCTGAAGTGGCTGTGCCATCTTGCATTCCCACCTGCAGTGGATGAGATTTCCTGTCGCTCTACATCCTTGTCAGCATTTGGTGTTGTCAGTGTTCTGGATTTGAGCCATCCTAATAGGTATATAGGGATATCTCATTATTTTAACTTGCATTTCTCTGATGACATTTAATGTGGAGCATCTTTTCCTATGACTATTAGCATCTATATATCTTCTTTGGAGTGATGTCTGTTAAGGTCCTTGGTCCAATTTTTAATTGGGTTGTTTATTTTTTACTGTGGAGTTTTCAGACTTCTTTGTATACTTTGGATGAGTCATTTATCAGATAATGTTTTTTTCTTTTTATTTATTTGTATTTTTAATGTTTATTTATTTATTTTGAAATGGGGAGCAGAGAGAGAGGGAGAGAGAGAGAGAATCCCAAGAATCTCCATGCTGCCAGTGCAAAGCCCGATGAAGGACTCCATCCCACAAACCATGAGATCATGACCTGGTCTGAAATCAACTTGGACACTTAACTGACTGAGCCACCCAGGTGGCCCCAGATGTGTGTTTTTAAAATGTTTTTTCCCTGTCTTGTTGCCTCATTCCTTGACACTGTTTTTTTTTTTTTTTCTTTACAGAGCAGAAGTTTTTAATTTAGTAAAGTCCAGCTTATTATTTATTTTGTGGATTGAGCATTTGGTGTTGTATATAAAAAGTGATCATCACTATACCTAAGGTCCTCTAGATTTTCTTCTATGTTATCTTCTAGGAGTTTATTTTTTCCAGTTTGGTCTATGGTCCATTTTGGGTTAATGTTTGTGAAGGTATAAGGTCTGTGTCTAGATTCATTTTTCTACCTGTAGATACTCAGTTGTTCCAGCATGATTTGTTGAAGAGACTATCTTCTTTCCACTGAATTGCTTTTGCTCCTTTGCTCTTCTGTTCTGTTCCACTGACCTATTTGTCTGTTCTTTTACCACTACCACACTGTCTTAAAGACTGTAGCTTTGTAGTAATTCTTGAAGTCAGATAATGTCAGTGCTGCAACGTGTTCTTCTACAATATCATGTTGGCTATTCTGTCTTTTGCCTCTCTGTATAAACATTAGAATCAGTTTGCTAACATCTACAAAATTAATTATAAGGATTTTGATTGGGATTGCATTGAATCTATGGATCAAGATGGGAAGAACTATCATCTTGACAATTTTGATGATTCCTATTCATGAATATGGGATATCTTTTTTGTTAATTTGTTCTTTTTTGATTTCTTTCATCAGGGTTTTGTAGTTTTCCTCATATAGACCTTATACCTATTTCATTCAATTTATACCTAAGTATTTCATTTTTGGGTGCTAATGTAAATGATACTGTTTTTAGTTTCAGATTCTACTTGTTAATTGTTAGTATATAAGAAAGAAATTGACATTTGTATATTAACCTTGTGCCACACAACCTCACTGTAATTAGTTCTAAGTTTTCTTGTGAATTCTTTTGGATTTTTTATAAAGGTGATCATGTCATCTGAGAACAAAGACAGCATTGTTTCTTCCTTCTCAATCCATCTACTTTTAATTACTTTTTCTTGTCCTATTAGACTAGGTAGAAGTCCAGAAAAATGTTGAAAGGAGTAGTGAGAGAAGACATACTTGCCTTGTAACTGATCTTAGTGGTAAAGCTTTGAGTTTCTCACTATTGGATATGATATTAGTTGTATAATTTTTGTAAGTATTCTTTATCAAGTTGAAGAAGTACCCCTCTTTCTAGTTTGCTGAGAGTTTTTATCATGAAAGGCTGTTGGATTTTATTAAATGCTTTTTTGTGTGTATTGATATGATGATGTGAATTTTCTTTTTTAGTCTCTTGATGTAATGGATTATATTAATTGACTTTCAAATGTTGAATCAGCCTTGCATACCTCAGATAAATCCCACTTGGTCATGATATATTATCCTTTCTATGCATTGTTGGATTTGATTTACTAACATTTTGTTGAGGATTTTTGCATCTATGTTTATGAGAGATATTGGTCTATTTATTTTTTCTTATAATTTATTCCTTTGCCTGGTTTTAGTATAAGGGTAAAGCTGGCCTCATAGAATGTGATAGGATATATTCCTTCTGCTTCTATATTCTGAAAGAGATTATAGACACTTTGTATAATTTCTTCTTTAAATTTTGTTAGAAATCACCAGTAAACCCATTTGGGCTTAATGCTTTTCTTTTCATTTTGCTTTAATTTTTGCGTATGAAGCTAGGTGTGGGTTGAGGGGTGTGTGTGTGTGTGTGTGTGTGTACATGCACATGTGTGTTTATGTATATATATATGTACATGTGTATGTATATATGAGTATATGTATATTTGTATGATTTTTTCCAGCATCAATTTGTTGAAAAGACTATTCTTCTTCAAAAAACAAAGACTATTTATTCTCAATTAAATCACCTTTGAATCTTTGTAAAAAATCAATTGTCCATACATGTATATTTCTGGGCTCTCTGTTCTTTTACATTGATCTTTTTATCTACCTGTTCACTGGTACCATACTGTCTTAATTGTTTTCTACATGTAGTCTTACAGTTGTAGTGTAAATCCTCCCAATTTTTCTTCCCATTCACAGCTATTTTGGTTATTCTGAGTATTCTGTGTTTCTAAATAAATTTTAGAAACAGATGGTGAATTTCTATAAAAATGTGTGCTGAGATTTTTATTAGTAATGGTTTGAATCTACATATCAATATGAGAAGAAGATTTTACATATTAACAGTATTGAGTCTTTTGATACATAAGCATGATATATCCATTTACGTAGGCCTTTAATATTTCCCAGCAATGTTTTATAGTTTTCAGCATACATGTTCTACAAATTTTGGTCAGTTTATCTCTATGTATTTCATAATTTTGGTGGTATTATAAATGGTATTGTTGTTTAATTTTAAATTCTGATTATTTGTTGCTAGTATGTAATACAGTTTTAGAATATATTGATCTTATATCCTCAATCACTCCTGAACTCTTAGATTAGTTGCAGAAATTTTTTTGCAGATCATATGGTAATTTTTCTTTTTATATAGATGATCATGTCACTGGTGAATAAAGATAGCATTACTGCAATGTTTTTATTTATTTGTTTATTTGCCTTATTTCACTGACTGTAACTCCAGTACAATGTTTAATAGAAATGGTGAGACTGTATATTCTTGCTTATTCCTGATTTTAGAGGTATTTAGCTTTTAACCATTAAGAATTATGTTAGCTACATTATTTTTGTAGATATCCTTATCTGGTTGAGGAATTCTATTCTTAGTTTGTTGAGATTTTTTAAAACTCAGAATTAAATGGTGGATTTTGTTGAATGCTTTTTGTGTATCAACTGAAATTGTTAAATGGTTGTCTTTTAAATTTTTCTATCATTAATTACTTTGATTTTCAAATGTTAAATCAAACTTCTCTTCCTGGGATAATCTCAGTTGGTCATGATATATTATTCTTTTATACATTGTTGGATTCAGTGTATTCGTATTTTGTTAATATTTTTTTCATCTATATTCATGAGAGGCATTGGTCTGTGGTTTTCCGTTTTTTTTTTCTTTTTTCTTTTGTAATGATTCTTTTTTGAAGCAGAGTAAAGGGCCCAATAGAATTAGTTCATACGTATTCCCTTCTCTTCAATTCTCTGGAAAAGTTTGCCTAGAATTGGCATTATTATTCCCTTAAGAGTTTGGTAGCGGTTCCTTTGAAGCCAACTGAGCCTGGAGTTTTCTTTGTGTGAGTTTTTAACAACTAATTTGTTTGTTGTATTGCTATTTAGGTAATCTACATCTTCTTGAATAAACTTGGAAAGTTTGTGTCTTTTGAGTCATTGGTCCCTTTCATCTAAGTTGTCAAATTTATTGGCATAAATTGTTCACAGTATTTTCTTAGTATCCTTTGGTTCTATGTAGAATTTTTAGTGATGTCATCTGTTTTATTTCTAATATTGGAAATTTGTGTCTTTCTTTTTTACCAAATGGCTAGATTTTTTTTTCAATGTTATTGAGCTTCTCAAGGAATCAAGTTTTGGTTTTATTGTTTTTTGTGTTTTTTTTTTCCTGTTTTCTAATTCACTGATTTCCATGCTGATGTTTATTTCCTTCATTTTGCTTACTTTGGGTTTTATTAGCTTTTCTTTTTCTAGTTTTTGTGGTGGAAGTTGAGGTCATTGTTTTGAGATCTGTCTGTTTTTCTCATATAAGCATTTTAGTGTTATAAATTTCCCCATAAGTAGCGCTCTAGCTGCATTTAGCAAATTTTGAATAAACTGTATTTTCATTTTCACTGAATTGAAAATACTCTTGGTTTCTTCTTGACTAGTGGCTTATTTAGGTTTTTAAAAGTTTATTTATTTGGCGGGGAGGGCAGAAAGGGAGACAGAGAGAGAGAATCCCAAGCAACACGTGCATTGTCAGTGCAGAACGCAACATGGGGCTAAAACTCACTAACTGTGAGATCATGACCTGACCTGAAATCAAGAGTTGGGCACTTAACTGACTGACCCACCCAGGAGCCCTGACTCCTGTGTTATTTAGCAATGTGTTATTTAGTTTCCTAATATCTAGAAGATTTTGAGATCTCTTTCTGTTATTGATTTATAATTTAATCTCACTGTGGTAAGAGAAAATACATTGTATGACTTGAATCCTTATAAAATTGTTGAGACTTAATTTTTGGCCTTTAATATGAGCTATTTTGATACATATTTCATGCACACCTGAAAAGAATGTTTATTGTTGACAAATGTTATAGTCATGTCACTTAGGTTAAGTTGGTTGAGTGCTGTCTGAGCTTTTTTATTTTTACTGATATTCTGCATCCATGGTTTATCAATAATTAAGAAAGAAATATGGAAATCTTTGACAAAAATGACACTTTATATATTTCTCATTTCTTTTTTAAAAATTTTTTATGTTTGTTCATTTTTGAGAGAGAGAGAGACTGTGAGCAGGGGAGGGGCAGAGGAAGAAGGAGATACAGGATCTGAAGCAGGCTCCAGGCTCTGAGGTGTCAGCACAGAGGCCAACACGGGGCTTTAACTCATGAACTGTGAGATCATAACCTGCCTGAGCCAAAGTCAAAACTCAATTGACTGAGCCACCCAGGCACCCCATATTTCTCATTTCTCATGGAAGTTCCTGTCACTTCTGGTTTTACTTGGTTTAGGTATATGAATATTCAAAATTGTTATATATTCCTGATGAATTGACCTCTATCATTCTGAAGTGGCTATATTTAATTTTGGTTATTTTTTTCTCTGAAACCTAACTTTGTCTGATATTAATATAGCCTCCTCATTTTAAAAAACAATTTTATTTTTAAGTAATGTCTACACCCAACATGAGGCTCAGATTCAAAACCTTAAGATCAAGAGTCACATGATTTTCTGACTGAGCCATCCAGGCGCCCCTAGCCTGTTCATTTTTATTTTGATTAGTATTAGCATGGTATATATCTTCTTATCCATTTACCTTTAATTTTTATATCTAAAATGTATAAGTTTTTTACAGGCAGCATGTAATTGGGTATTACTTTTTTTTGTTTCCAGCATGACAATTTGATTTTTAATTGGGGGATTTAGGCTTTTTACATTTAATCTGAGTATTGTGCTTGGGCTTACATACGTATATTTTATACAACCTTTTATTTGTTTTGTATTGTCTCTTTTTAAATCCCTTTCACCATTTTTCCACTTTGTTTTTGGATTGAGTAATTTCTCTGATTCCATTTTTCTCCTTTGTTGGTTTATTAGCTATAATTCTTTATTATGTTATTTTAGTGGTTGCTTCAGGGTTTATAATTTTACATATATATGCTTATATATGTATGTATGCGTATGTATGTGTATACTTTACGCAGTTGTTTTTATAAAGATTTAAGTGATAAAATTAAGTGGTAAGAAAAAAATGATTGTATTTACCCAGGCAGTTAAAATTTCTGAGTCCAGGTTTATATCTGGAATAATTTTTTCTTCTTAAATGAACTTCTTTTAATATTTCTTTTTTTAAAAAAAATTTTTATGTCTTTATTTTATTTTGAGAGACAGAGACAGAGAGCGAGTGGGGGAGGGGCACAGAGAGAAGGAGACAAACCATCTGAAGCAGCTCCAGGCTCCCAGCTGTCAGCACAGAGCCCGATGCCGGGCTCTAACCCACGAACTGTGAGATCATGACCTGAGCTGAAATTGGTTGCTTAACTGACTGAGCCACCCAGGCGCCCCTTAATATTTCTTGAATTATAAGTCTGCTGTTATAAATTCTTTCAGGTTTTGTGTGTCTGAAGAATTTGGCCTAAAATATTTTTATTTGATTGCAGTTGTCACACAATGTTACCTTAGTTTCAGGTGTACAACATAGTGATTCATCAAATTTATACATTATGCTATGCTCATCACAAGTGTAGCTACCTTCTGTTACCATACAATGCTGTTATAATATCATTGATGATACTTCTTATGCTGTGCCTTATTCATTCCATAACAGGAAGCCTGTTTCTCCCTCTCCTTCTCCTTACTCATTTTGCCCATCCTTCTAACCCTCTTTCCTCCGGCAATTATCAGTTTGTTCTCTGTATTTACAGATCTGATTCTGCTTTTTATTTGTTCATTCATTTTTTTTAGATTCCTCATGTAAGTGAAATAATATAGTAGTTGTCTTTCCCACACTGATCCATTTCACTTGGTTTAATACCCTCTAGGCCCATCCATGTTTTCTCAAATGGCATGAGCCCATCCTATTTTGTTTTAAAGTTTATTTATTTATTTTGAGAAAGAGAGAGCATGAGTGGGGGAGGGGCAGAAAGAGGGTAAGTCAGAATCCCAGGCAGGTTCTGCACCGTCAGTGCCAAGCCCCATGCAGGGCTCAAACACACAAACTGTGAGATCATTACCTGAGCTGAGATCAAGAGTTGGATACTTAATCAGTTGAGCCACCCAGGCACCCCCTGCCATGTTACTCCATTTTGAGCACAAGCAGAAATCAAACCAAAATACTATTCAGTTAAAGGAAGCTGTACTAACATTATATCTGGTAGTAGAGGCATAAACTAGACTGTCTCAGACAAACTGGGATGCGTGGTTTTTCTGTATGTATTAAGTGCCTAACCTGAATTAATTCAATTTATTTTTTTAATGTTTATTTATTATTGAGACAGAAACAGCATGAGTAGGGGAGGGGCAGAGAGAGAGAGGGAGACACAGAATCTGAAGCAGTTCCAGGCTCTGAGCTGTCAGCACAGAGCCCGACGTGGGGCTCGAACCCATGAACCCTGAGATCATGACCTGAGCCGAGGTCGGACATTTAACCAACTGAGTCACCCAGGTGCCTCTAATTCAATTAGTTTAAACAGTAACTCCTTGGAGTAGGTGATATCAGTTAGCTTCATTCACGCATGAGATAACGTGAGGTGGGTGGATGTTAACTCAGATTTCACAGGCAAGTTGTAAGTGGTGGAGCAGGGATTTGAACCCAGGAACACTGCTCCTGAGCCCAGGCCGAATGGCACTTGTCACCATCACTACTGTCAATACACACCTTGGGAAGCTTAGCATTAGATGATGTTACCTACGAGACCCCGTTTCCAGTAGACCCTGCATTGGCTCTGGGCACTGGGAGGCCTCTGAGGTCCAGCTCCTTTTTTGTTCCTTTATTGATTTCATGGAAGTTCTGAGCTCTGTTCCCTCCTCACCTCTTCCATCCATTGTGGTTGCTCGTTTCTCCTGGCAGTTAACCTGAGGACTGGAACTCAGCCTAGAGTCTCGATGCTCCTCTTCTCTGACCTCAAAACTGGTATCCCCTGCTGAATTCTGATCCAACCATGGCAGGAAGTATGTGCTTATTGGGTTTTGGACCTGTCCTCGGGGTTCTGGTTCCTTTGAACCCGCTGGCTCCCCGGCCAGCTGGCTCTGCCTCACCCACCCTCTCCACCAATCTGTCTGGTGTCCTCCTGTCCCCTCATGCATCATACATATTATGATACCAATTATATCTCATAGACAGACTACTGTAAGTAGTCCCCCAAGAGAAAAGGCCACCTTAGCGTTGAACACACCCATGAAACTAAACCCCCATTTGCATTCAGTCCTGCCTCTTCCATCAGTCCACCAGCTGGGGGGCGGGGGGGGGGGGAAGCCAGACCGAGCAGGCCGATTTAAAGCAGCACACTGATTATGCAAGCTTTAACACTTTTCTTCCAAGTTTCCCCTTACTTCCCTCCCATCATGCAGCTCCCCTCCTCCCTCCTTGCCCATCATTCTCTCTGAAGGCCACCCATAGTGGTCTCTTCTTTGTTACTCTATCTCTAGTCAGCCAAGGATATGCCTTTGTTCCCTTATCTTGCCTTGTTCAGGAATGTTATCTGTGTGGAGGTCTAATTTGTTTCATCACCTCCTTCACCTCCCCAAGACCTTCACTCCACTGCTTTCTTGCAAAGGTCAACTCTAGTCCCCTCTCCCAGGAATTTGCTCCTTATCTATGTGGCAAGGATGCATTTTATTCCCCAACACCGTGGGGCAAGACATGTCACATTCTTGTAGCTCTCTAAATCAAGTCTAATCTGCAGTAGCAGAAAATTCAGTCCTTGTCCTTACCTGAGATTCTTCTACTTCCTTCCCTCCCTCATATAGTCAAACAGAGGCTCAGGGAGTCCTTGTAGGGCAGCATTTCTGGGGAAGGGTCCACTTGCCTTGGCCTATATGGCTCACCACTTACAGGCTCATTTTTCCAGCCTTGATGTTCACTTGAAGGGAAACCCCTGAGGTTTCTGTGCCAAGCTTGGGCATGGCTCTGCAGTTCTTGGGGCTAAAATTCCCACTGTTCAGTCACTACCCCAACCTCCGACAGCCACCAGGTGTGGACCGGCTTGTGTGAGAACTACAAAGGACTTTGTCCTTGTTGGCTTGCTGCATAAATATTTACCTGTCTTCAAATCAAGTTTCCTAAAAAAAGCCCAAGCATCTAACTTTCCCTTCTTCTGTCTGTAGTATAACCTACCATAATATTTCTCAGAGAGGCAAGGCTTTTGGAAAAAAATAGCTAGGAAGGACATTTTCTTCTCTGCCTGGCAGACCTACATTTTTCTTTCTTTCTTTCTTTCTTTCTTTTCTTTCTTTCTTTCTTTCTTTCTTTCTTTCTTTCTTTCTTTCTTTCTTTCTTTCTTTCTTTCTTTCTTCCTTCCTTCCTTCCTTCCTTCCTTCCTTCCTTCCTTCCTTCCTTCCTTCCTTCCTTCTCTGACCCACAAAAGCACAACCAAGGCAATATTATACAAAGAAAGGACTACCTTTCTGAACTTGCAATAGAAACCTAACTTGTACTAGAGAAGACAAAACACACATTTATATCTTTATATTCTGGTTCCTGTTACTTATTAGCTGCGTGACCTTGGGCAGGTCTTTTTTTCTTTATTTATAAACTGGGGATTACAAAAACTCTGTTGTCCTACTTCTTCAGGTTGTTTTTGAGAATCAAATTAATTAATGGAGGTATAAAAATGTAGGGCAGTGCTGTAAAGTGCTAGCCATTGTTACAGTTTGCTAATTATGCTGCTTGTGACATTTTCTATGCTGTCCATTTTCTACAGGCCGTCACATCTTATTCAAGTCAGCACTTAAGGTGAATACCTTGTATAGCCCAAATTACCTCTAAATTCCCCTGGAGACTAGCCCTCATATTTCCTGATAAGTCAACCCAGCCGGTTTTCCTGCTAGCACTAAATCCAACTGTGTCTTGTGGGTTGAGCTCCAGATAAAGGCGTTGCTTACAGATTTATACTTACCTCTCACAGTCAATCTGGAGCAGGCATTCATTTATTGAAAAACAGTAGGAGAGTCCACACAGCTTAATTTTGCCCTCTCTCTCTGTATTGACTGCATATAGTTGAATTCACATAAGTTAAACACGAATAAACTCTAATTCCAAGGCTGCCTGACGTTCATCCTATCCTAAACATAGACAGGTAAGAAGCTGAAGTTCCTTTCTATTTCAGGGGCCATCATGATACCATTGGCCAGACAGGGCAGAGAATGAAAAGTTCAAAGAATCATCCTTCACTAGTCTCATGATACTCACAAAGGCAGATGATTTGCTCCTCCATGTGGGATCTTCACTGGGGCCTCATTTCTCCCTTGTCACAATATTTAGTGAAATCTATGAGTGGTTTACACTGAGCATTAAGGGGTGTGTGTTAGGCTTCAATATGGGATGTTCTTCATCCTTGGTAGAAGATGTACAAGGATTATACAACTGTATGTTGCTGTTGAGCATAACCTGTACTTTCTGTTCATTTCAGGATATACTTTTTTTTAATGTTTATTTATGTTGAGAGAGAGACAGAGAGAAAGAGAAAGAGAGAAAAAGAGAGAGAAACCTAAGCAGGCTCCATGCTGTCATCACAGAGCCCTACGTGGGGCTCTAACACATGAGCCATGAGACCATGACCTGAGCCAAAACCAAGAGTCAGATGCTTAACCAACTGAGCCATCCAGGTGCCCCAAAGATAGGCTCTTCTAAAGGGGGTGATGCAGGGGCACCTGGGTGGCTCAGTCGGTTAAGCGTCTGACTTCGGCTCAGGTCATGATCTCATGGTTCATGGGTTCGAGCCCCCCATCGAGCTCTGTGCTGACAGCTAGCTCAGAGCCTGAAGCCTGCTTCAGATTATGTGTCTCCTCTCTCTCTGACCCCCCACCTCCACTCATGCTGTCTCTCTCTCATAAATAAATAAAACATTACAAAAATTTAAAAAAATAAGGGGGGTGATGCAGGCACATATTAGCCACATACAGTTGAATGGGGGGGGGGGAATAAAAACAGATAACAATATGCTGGATCAGGTACCCAGAGATTTTGGATTTCTCTTGCCTCAGTCACTATGGTGTGACTAGTAAGTCCCTTTTCCTTTCTGAGACACAGTTTTCTCATCTGTAAGATGAGGGAGTTGCACATGATGACTTCCCAGCTCTACTGACCTATATTCTGTGACTCTACTTAAATAGTGTTAGCTATTCCTTGAAACCTTCCTCTGGTAGAAATGACTTTGGTGAATGGACCAGAGAAGGTTGATTGTTTCTTGCAAAAAGTCACTTGCTGAAGGCAGTATGGTAATTTCAGTTTCCCTTGGGGAACCACTCTGCTATGACTTTTGTTCATGTAATTGATTGGGGTTCAGTTCACCACTCAGGTACAAGGTTTACTCCATGCCTCACAGTGATTTGTTCATGCCTAGGCATGTGACTCACTATGATCCAATGAGAGACACTCCTGGAAATTTTGATGAGGCAGGATTAGAAAAGAAATACTCTCCTTCCTCAGATACCAGAAAAGGAATAAGCCTGAAGGTGGTGGTGGCCATCTTTGACATAACATGGAGATACCTTGCAGGAAAATGATGCTGACCAGAAGTGCACACAAATACAGAGACAGAAAGACAGAAACACACAGAAATAGAGAGACAGTATCCTGCTGACATGTTGAATCCTTTGATCCTGCTCTTTTACCCTAGACTTTATAGGTACAAGTGCCACTGAATACTCTTTTTTGCTTAAACTGTCTTGAGTTAGGATTCTGTTAATTGCTTCCAAATGGCTTGGACTGAGGGTTAGGAGTGAGAGAAGGGTGTGTGTGTGTGACTTCAGACCCCAGAGGGTTGTGTGGAAGAGGGGAAGAACTCACAATGTGCCAAGCACTATGCAATGTTACACTTTTCATTTTTTTTCCCACTTCATCTCATAACTGTGTAGATGGTGATATTTTTATCGTCCCCATTTTGCAGAAGAGGAAACTGGAGGTCAGATTAAGGACTTGCCTGAGGTCATACAACAGGTGGCAGAGTTGAAGTTTAAATTCTTGGACTCTAGAGCTTGAGCTCTTGACTATTGAACAAAAATTCCCCAGGCAAAAAATTTTCCCCCTAATTCTCTGACTAGCTTAGCACTAAACTGTGGCAGAGTTTTAATGTGAGTCTAGGCTGGCTGGGCTCCAGCACATGAGCAGGTGAGTTACAGGAGAAGAGTAGGTGGAGGAGGTCTCTCAGGGAATGAGTGATAGGGTTAAAATAAAAGCATGGAAAATAATTACCCCCTCTCATGCTCCACCCCCTCACACTCAGGTAGTCTATTTTAATATTCTAAACAACAAGAAGAAAAAAAATATGTCCAAAGAAATTAATTTTTTTTAAAAATAGAAACCATTCTTGCAACTTTGACAAAATTGTGATATATATACAGTTTTGAATTGTTAAATAATTTAGCAATAAATTTTGAAATGAGAATATATTACATATAACCACATCAACATTTTATGAAGCACACTGCAATTTATTTGTTATCAGTGCAATGTGTTTCAGCATATCTGTTTGTGATAGTCAAATATATCATTTTAATATTTCTTTTCACATGCAATATACATGAACCCACAGGATGTTGAGGCTGCCTCTAAGAATTTCTAATATTTCTCTTTTCCTTTTGTTTTCATTTCTTCCCCTGCTATGCTTCATACTTCATTTACTGTGCATTTATTTGTATATACTCTCCTCCATTTGACTGTAAAGGAAACGTCCATGAAGGGAAGGACATGACTGCACATTTACTCTTGGATCTCCATGGTGCCTGGCACGTAGAAGGTATTCAATAAAGTTAGTTAAGTGAACACATTAGATAATAATTCACTTTATTTCAGTGGTAAGTGGTAACAGAGTACGAATAGGTTATTTTTAAACTAACCTTATTAATTGAAGTTAGCATATATCCAGACAATTATATGATTTATAAATACACAGCTTGATGGGACGCCTGAGTGGCTCAGTCAGTTAAGCATCCGACTTCAGGTCGTGATGTTGCTGTTGGTGAGTTTGAGCCTCGCATCAGGCTCTGTGCTGACAGCTCAAGAGCCTGGAGCCTACTTCAGATTCTGTGTGCCTCTCTCTCTCCGCCCTAACCCTAGTCTGGCTCTGTTTCTCTATGTCTCTCAAAAATAAATAAATGTTAAAAAAATTTTTTTAAAAATATGCAATTTTGAGGATTATCACAAACACAGTAATATAACCATCACTGAGATTAAAAAAAAATTAATTCATTACTAGCTTCCTAACAGTGTCCTACTTATCACCTCCAGATGACCACTATTTTAACTTCTACTTCATAAATCAATTTTGGTATATTTTTTCATGTCTGGCTTTTTTTTAATCATAATTTTTTTCAAAATTTATCTCTATAGTTCAATGTAGCAAGAATTAATTCCCTTTTATTATCTAGAATTCTATTGTAAGAATATGCCATAATTTACTTATATATTCTTCTATTGATGGACTTTGGGTGGTTTCCAGTTTTTTTCCCTATTATGCATAATGCTACAATAAACATTTTGGTAGATTTATTTTTTGTACACATAGGTACTCATTTATGCTGGGTGTATACCTAGGATTAAAATTTGGGGGTCACTGGGCATGTATATTTTCAGGTTCAGTAGATCCTGCCAGTTTTCAAAGTAGTTATACCAATTTGTATAATCAATCCTGTGTGGTGGAAGATCACCAGGAATACCCTGTAGTCAAACAAAATTAGGTTCATTGATTTGTTGCAACATGGGAGAAAACACACCCTAGGGATTATGAACGTCTCAGGAAACAATTATTGTAGTCAGAGGACAAAAGCACCTGGCTCTGTGGGTCCCAAACCTGGTCAGGCCACTCAAAGCTGACAAAATCCAAGGCAGAGAGATGAGTGGTGGGCAGATAAGAAAGGAATTTATTTCAATGAGACTAACAATGGGAAGACAATGGGCTAGCAGCTCAAAGACTGTCTCCAAAGTGTCAAAAAGACTTCCAGGTTTATGTAAGGAAAATGTAAGGCAAAGGTGGGTGGATACATGCAGGTGGTCAGTGAAGGTCAAATCTATCATTGTATTGGAATCAATCACCAGTGGGGTCTTGCGAGCTCAGGGAAGTCTTTATCGCTTAAGGAGGCAGCTTCCGTACCCATCCCAGGATACTTTGCCCACAGGGTTTTCCACCTGAGCCAAGAGACAAGCTGGAAAGAAGAACTCAGACTAGCAAGATAGAGGTCAAAATGGAGGCAGCCAAAGTCCTGTTTCAAGAAGAGTGAGGACATTGGAACTTGGATCCTATTCTGGCTGCCATGGCTATCCACCAGACCTCCCAATCTTCATGGTGTGAAAACACGATTGCTTAGCTGTGTTCACACATTCTGTGTAGCAGGAATCTGGAATAGGCTCAGCAAGGCTAGTCCTTCTCTGCTCCACTGTATCTTGGGCCACATCAGGGAAGGCTTGAAAACCAGAGATGAGTCCACAGCTAGGATCATCTGGAGGCTCGCTTACACATATGTCTGCAGGTTGGTGCTGGCTGCTGGTTGGGTCTGGGGCTTTCAGTTGGGACATCTTGCATGACCTCTCCATGTGGTCATTCCACATGACCCAGGGGGACTTCCTCACAGCATGATGGCTAGTTTCAGAAGCAGATGGAAGCCATTTCACCTTTGTGACCAATCTTTGTGGAAATAATAGAATATCATATAGGTCTCTGTCCTGGTTCCTGACCCAGAATTTCTAAAATCCTTGTAATTTTCTAGGTAATAAGAGCAGTAGGAATATTTTTTGTTCTAATGTTTGGTTTTTCATACAGGTTCCTAACACAGAGCTCTTACATTTCTTGAGATTTCCTTGGGTGATAGGAGTGTCTTTTGTTCTAATGAGGCAATGCTTGATGGGCTCCCAGATGGGGGCTGTCAGCAGAAAGACAAAGTCATACTAGAAGTTTGGAAAGTTCAGCCTCTATTCCTGGGAAGGGGAGGAGGGCTGGAAACTGAGTTAATGATGAACAATGCCTATGTGTGGAAGGCTCCATAGAAATTCCCAAAGCATGGGATTTAGAGAGATTCTGTGTCACGGAACAGGTGATGACATTGGGAGAGTGGTGCTCTTGGAGAGAGCATAGAAGCACTGTGCCCTCCTACATACTTTGTCCTATATTTCTCTTCCCTCTGAATGTTCATCTGTATCTTTTATCATATTCTTTTATGATAAACTGGTGAACATATTTCCCTGAGTTTGTGAACCATGCTAGTAAGTTATGGAACCCAAGGAGAGAGTTGGGAACCTTGATTTATAGCCAGTCAGTCAGAAGTGTAGGTGACAATGTGAGATTATCATTCGAAGTGTGTGTGTGTGTGTGTGTGTGTGTGTGTGTGTGTGTGTGTGTTGGGGGCATTCCTGTGGGACTGAGCCCTTAACCTGTGGAATCTGATGGCAAGTCCGGGTAGATAGTGTCAGAACTGTACTGAATTGCAGGACATCCAGCTGATGTCCCAGAGATTTGCTTGATGGGAAAATCCCACACACATTTGGTGACCAGAAGTGTCAGAAGTGAACTATTCTGTGTCAGTAGTAAAGGAGAAACACAGGTGTGTTTTTTCCTACACAATTGTGATCACACACCATCCTTTCCACTGCAGTTATAGGCCCATTCAGTTTTAAGGGAAGGGATTTAGTCTTTGCCATTCAATGGGAGGGATGTCAAAGTCATTTAGCAAAAAGGGTGTGTGGGATAGGATGAGCTGTCACGGTCAGGTTTGGAAAACCTAATCTGCCACAAATCCTAAATCTATCACATATGTTGGTGTTTCTGGAAATTCCATAATCCTTTCTGTATCTTAGTTTTATCAGCTATAAGATGGAGAAAATAAATACTTCTCTTAAAAATTTTTTTAAATGTTTATTTATTTTTGAGAGAGAGTGCAAGCAGGGTAGGGGCAGAGAGAGAGGGAGACACAGAATCCGAAGCAGGCTCCAGGCTCTGAGCTGTCAGCACAGAGCCTGACACGGGGCACAAACCCACGAACTGCGAGATCATGATCTGAGCCGAAGTTGGACACTTAACCGACTGAGCCACCCAGATGCCCCAGTAAATACTTCTTAAAAATTTTTTAAAAAATGTTTTATTTATTTCTGAGAGAGAGAGAGAGAGAGAGTGATATAGTGTGAGCAGGGGAGGGTTAGAGAGAGAGGGAGACACAGAATCTGAAACAGGCTACAGGCTCTGAGCTGGCTGTCAGCACAGAGCCCGATGTAGGGCTTGAACCCACCAACTGTGAGATCATGACCTGAGCTGAAGTCGGGCGCTCAACCGACTGAGCTACCCAGGCGCCCCACAATAAATACTTCTTCAAGGACTTTATAAATAGGTAAATGTGGTAGATAATAGAGCACCACTGAACTGTAGCCTCTAGAGCTACAAGGCTGTGGATATTCCATAGTTGCTTGCTTTATGCTACTTCCTGCTTTCCTTGCTGATCTGTGAGCTACATAGTGCAGCATTCTGTGCTGAGGACAACATCCAGCACCTAGTGGGCCTTAACTATCTTTTGAAGCAATAAACAGGTGATTCCCCAACTTTTCTTGCCTTATCATTGTGCTGACATAAAATCCAACTCCATGTTTTCACCTGCATGTCTGGTCCCCCTGACTCCTGTAGCCCAATCCACCATCATGCTTCCTCTTGCTCATCTCCCTCCATCCACTCTGTACTTTCTGACTCATTGACTGTGTCAAGTCTTTCCTTACCTCACTCCCATCTTTTTGGAAGAGTTCCCTTTCCTTGTTGCTTTTCTTCCTTGCCCTAATTAACTTCCCATCTTTGGTTCTTCACTTAAATGTTTGTTCTCCTAAAACGTCTTCTCTTGGCTTCCCAGACTAGACTACATCTCTTTAGGTATCCAGTAGTCTCCTTTTTGAAGAGCCCTTATCTCAGTTGAGATCAAATAGCTATTTGTGTGAGATCTGTCTTTCCCCATTAGACTTCAGGCTCTTCTCCTTTATGGTATCATCCAGGCCTAGCCCAAGGACTGACACATGGTAGGAGCTCAGCAATAGTGGTTGAATGAATGTGGGGACAGTGCCTTAAGCTTGTTTAATTTGAAGAACCAAGAATGCCTACTTGTTTACATGGACCGGAGGGATGAGAACATTTTTATCGATGGTATGTTTTAGCTTTCTTTGTCTATATATCCAGTATTGAGTAGACACAGACATATGTCCTACCCGATCCTGGTCACCATTAACTTCCTGACCTCATCTCCTGCTTCTCTCCCCTGATCCATCCTGCTTTAGCTCTATACACAGCTTCCTTTTCCTGGAATTATCTTCCCTCCACCCTGCTCTAGCTGCACACATGACTTCCTTTTCCTGGAATTATCTTCCCTTAGATATCCTCATGGCATATACATCTCCCAGAACATTGCCTAAATGTTGTCTTTTTAATGAGGACTCCCAATGCCATATTTTAGAAACTGCATACTTCACCCCCAGAAATCTCTATCCACCATTATTTTTCTCCATTCTACTCCTTTTTATCAGACATAACATGTATATGTGTATTGTCTGTCTCCTCCTAATAGAACACGAACTCTACGAGGACAGGAGTTTTTGTTTCTTTTGTTTCCTACTGTATACCAGCTACCCAGTGAATGTCTATTGATTAAAGGAAGGAAGGAAGGAAAGATGGAGAGAAGGAAGGATGTAACCGTACTGGTCATGTGTTACTGATCTAATGTGGAACTCAAGGTCCAATGTGGGGTTTATAGATATCACTTGGAAGGTCTTGTGGGACATTAGTCAGGATTATATTCTGAGATTTAAGCCCTAATATCAACGCATAATGGTTCTGAACAACTGGAAAAGAGGAGATGGTTTCTTGGCTACAAGATTTCTCAGCAATCAGATTGAATGAATAAGTACATTTAATGAAAAAAAAACCACGTTGGTCAAAAGGGATTTTAATGTGTTCACAAAAAAGCAGAGAGAAAGGATAATCTTGAAGGCAATTTTTGGTAGTGGACATCCAGACTCTGCCCTGGGGAAAAGGGCATTTCCAACCACCTTGAAGGATTCTACTCCCATTGGCAAGGGCATCCCTTGTGGAGATGTTGAAGGAGTAGTCAGTTGACTTTGGTCCATTGGCAAGGCCATCTTCAGAGTACATGAGCTGTATCAGGTTATCTCATGTGATACACCTAGAAATCCAGTGCCTTTTGATTCCATTAAGCTTTTAGATAAAATAGATTTGCCTTCTCCCTGTATCTTGGACTCTATGAAGAGACAGGATTAATTGGGAGAACTTTGAAAAGTTCTTATGCCAGTCATTTATCATTTTGCATTAATAAGTTGACATTTCAGTTTTATAACAAGTCCCATGAGCTGCAGTAATATGATTCCATGTCTGAAGAAGGAACTGATCTTACTGTGCTAGAAAAGTCAGCTTTCTAAGCCCCTAAGACTGAGGGATCAGCCCTTGGAGACTAGTAAATTTACCAAGAGAATAAATTCCACTTTGTGAGGCCTTTTGAGACATAGACTACTGGCCTGTTTTTTGGTGGTTGACCCACATTTGCATTTGGGAGACTGTGTTAATGTTTCTAGAAGTTTCTTATTTGTGGACCATCTGACTTCCATCTGTAGTCTTACCAGATACCCTTGCTTGTGAGCTAGTGCTCACCTGAGGGTTTTAGGTCTTAGTATTAGGGTTAATCAGGCATGTAACACTCTTTGTAGATGTGCCTTTGGGAAGCTCTAAGATGCTTAGGCCATGGGCTAACTGCTTCTGCTGACTCAGTGATCCTTATGTAATATTTTTAATTTGTCCTTTGGCCACTTCATATTTAGATTTCTAATTTACTTATCAGGTGCAAAGCTATAGTAAGAAAAAAACGTCTGTTAGTTATAGTCTAAACTGGAAACTGTGTGATTAAGCTGCCATTTTTAATTACCAATGCCCATGGGAAGTACGGCTCCTGATTCTGTTCTCACTTTTTCTTCAAATCAGCTTTATACTGGAGATTTCTTTTTATTTCACAGCTGAGAATTCTAGGATTTTTCTTCCTGCTTTCTGTATATTTTCTACATAGTAAATTCTGGTCCTGATACCTTGCTGCATGGCCCAGATAGGAAAAAGGGAGAGAGAGAATCAAATTCTACAATATTTGGGTGATAGGAACCAATGGCTGCTACAATATTTGGGTGTTAAGAGCCCAGAAATGCACTTACTAGACTGCTTAGGGAAGGTAAACGTCTTTTTCAGTAAGCTCAGTGGGAGAACTGAGCATCCCAAGATACATATCTACCATCTGGGGACTTATTAACACTTGGAGTCATTTTATTTTATCTATTTATTTGTTTTTTAGAGAGAGAGAGGGTGCAAGTGAGTGAGGGGCAGAGGGAGAGAGAGAGAGAGAGAGAGAGAGAGAGAGAGAGAGAGAGAGAGAAAAGCAGGGCTCAACTGGGACTCCTGTTTTTACCCAAAGCAGGGCTGGAGCTCACCCAAAGCGGGGCACATACTCACCCTGAGTGGGGCACTGGCTCACCTGAAGTGGGACTGGAGCTCACCCGATATGGGACTCGAACTCACCAACTGTGAGATCATGACCTGGGCTGAAGTCAGATGCTTAATGACTGAGCCACCCTGGAGTCTAACACTTGATATCATTTTGAAAGTTGTTCAATAAGAAGGTGTTCCCACTATATCTATACACACAATTAAGAAAATATTTTTAATGTTTATTTATTTTTGAGAGGCAGAGTGAGAGTGGGGGAGGGGCAGAGAGAGAAGGAGACACAGAATCCGAAGCAGGCTCCAGGCTCTGAGATGTCAGCACAGAGCCCAATGCAGGGCTCGAACCCACAAACCATGAGATTATGACCTGAGCCAAAGTCAGACTGAACCACTCAGGTGCCCCCACACAGTTTTTAAGGCAGGCATAGGGAGGGTTAAGTTTTATTTAATAGTCCATGTAGAAAGCAAAGATTTAAATAGTGTATCATTTAGAAAGCATTCAGCTACAAGTAACAAAATGCCTAATGAATAGCAGTTTATTTGTTTATTTTTAAAAATTTATTTCTGAGAGAGAGAGAGAGCGAGAGCGAGCATGAGCAGGAGAAGGTCAGAGACAGAGGGAGACAGACATCTGAAACAGGCTCCAGGCTCTGAGCTGGCTGTCAGCACAGCCCGACGTGAGGCTCGAACCCACGAACCATGAGATCACCTGAGCTGAAGCCCGACGCTTAACCGATTGAGCCACCCAGGTGCCCCATTAATAGCAGTTTAAATAATAAAGGTATCTAAAAATATCACATAAGTTTAGCAGCTCAATGAGGTCAGAGTGGGATTCAGTGTTTCTAAGATTATTTTTGGCTTTTACTTCATGGGGAAAAAATGGTTGGCACTGCTCTAAGCATCAATCTCTCCATTCCAAGCAGAAAGGAAGGGAAACAAAAAGACTTTTTCCCCTGAGGTTTGAATGTTTTGTCAGCAAAGAGAAGCTTCCCAGCAGACTTCTGATGTCTCATTGGACAGAACTTGGTTACATGCCCACACATAAGCCAATGGCTGGCAAAGAGGGAAGGAATTACTTTGTAGTTTAGATTAACCTGAAGCTCAGAAGGAACCTAATTCCTTTCATGAGATGAAATCTCTACTCTCTTCAATAATAAAGGGCTTACTAGCTGAGTGGGTGGAAATGAAAATTTCTTGCATAAGTATATTTTGATTAATTGTATGAACGAATTTAAAAAATTATTCTTAAATGTGTAGGAATAAATGTCAAAGAAATTCTTCACAGGGGAGAAGGGAAAAGGAGACAGTGGGTGGGATGGATGCTGGGATTGGCAGGTATCCATGTAAAAGTTCAGCCTGAATTGGCCTGTCTCTAGGAAACCCTGTGTGTTTCCTCCAGTTAGCCTGAATCTGGGGTATAAAATACATGGATACTTCAACCTCTATGAGCCACATAGTGTAACTGTCACTTGTTACAGATGACTGCCCCTTCCTGGCTTGCAGTCCAAAGCTGAATCACTCAGTAAGGTTATTGCCTATTGTTCTCTGCGATGTTGTTGAAGCATGGACCACCAATTTCCAAAAACTCCATGACTCCATCCAGGGAGGCGCCCTGCAGACAAATGCAGGTATCCAGGGAGTGCCAGGCTGGAATAATTTCTGTCAAGTTAAACTAGAACATTAAGTGTTGAGTGGAATTTGACAGAAGGGAGAAACAATCACATTTTCTGCAAGAACATGAAAAAACATAGTTGTCAGATAAGCTGGGGAAAAATGAAATTACATAGGTATGAAGAAGAGTGTTTGCCTCAAGTGGTTGAAAAATGCAGACCTCATAGATGTGATACGGTCACTCTGGAGGCAGAGTGATGTTAGCAATAAAGGCAGAAGATGAAGGAGGGGAGGCATGGCCAGCTTGCAAAAATTTGGTTCAATTGTCTGTTCTATGGAAATGCTTGACAACATCTGTAAAATGGAGGTGTGGATGTGAGGATCTGCTGAGGTTCCTTCTTTGAGTCTGCAGCCATTTCTGGAGGAGCTGAATAAAATGTAGCAATTAACTGAGACACATTGTATGTAAAATTAGTGTAATGCCAGAAGGAAGGAGTCACATCTGCAATCTGGTGGAAAAAACATTGTTTAGGGAGCATTGACATTGTATCGCAAGCTTGGTACATTCATCATCTCATTTAATTTTTACAATTACCATCTGAAGCAGGTGCTTTTATTATCTCCATTTGACAGGTCAAAAGGGTTGTAGTTTAAAAGGCTCAACTGGTGAGTGGAAAGGTCAGGGTGTAGACACAAACTGTCTGAATCTAAAATCTGATTCCTAACCTCTACTCTGTACTGTCAGCTGAAATTAAAAATACTGAAGTGACACAAAGAAATTAGAACTCTGATTAGATTAACTGAATTAAAAGATTTGTGTGTTCCCCAGAAGTAAAACGATGTGGATTTAGTGACAGACAGCATCTTAAACTGGGTCAAGCACAAAAAGAAATACACTGACCTCTGGGGTAGGCTACACAGTGGCATCGCCAACATGTCCACGTCTGAATCCCTAGAACCCACGGAGATGTCACTTTCAATGGCAAAAGGAGCTTTGCAGTTATGATTAAACTAAGGATTTTGAGATTATTTTGGGCCATCTATGTGGGCCCACTGTAGTCACCAGGGTCCTTCTGAGGGAAAAATGGAGATTTCACTGCAGAAGAAGATGTGAGGATGGAGACAGTAGGGTGGAGGCATGTCAGGAAGTGGCCACAAGCCAAGGAATTCAGGTGGCCTCCAGAAGCTAGAAAAGGCAAGAAAATGGATTCTCCCCTGAAGCTTCCAGAAGGAACACAGCACTGCCAACACCTTGATTTGACTTCTGACCTCAAGAACTATAAAAGGGTAAATATATATGTGTTGCTTTCAGTCATCAAATTTGTGGTAATTTATGACAGCAGCCATAGGAAAATAACCCAACTCCTATACCTAAAAAGTCCAGGGCAACACTGGCTTCAGGCATGGTTAGGTCCAGGTGCTCTAACAAGGTGTCCATCAAGCTGTTCCTCTTCATACTTTAGCTTTATTTTCTTCTGTGATAGACTTGCACACAGGCAGACTTTCCCTGAGTTGGAGCCCTTCAGTAGCTTACAGGCTTCCACTTTGCCATCTTAGCAATCCTGGTAGGTCAAAGAGCACCCTTTTCCAAATAATATCAGCAAATGTTCCAAAGGTGAAATGCAAGGGCCTACCTTTATCAGAATCCAGCACCTTGGTTTTGATTGGCTAGGCTTGGGTCACTGACTCTCCCTTGGGGAAGGAAGGGGGGGTGGCGGGAGTGGGAGGTGGGGTTGGGGAGGGGTATGTGTGGCGGGGAATCAACCTCAGGGACTTCCCCTGGAGGGTGCTTTCCGAAGTGCAGTAAGTGCCTAGGACAGGATGAGGCAGATGCTTTTGCTGTTTTTAAGGAAAACCCAAAGAGATAGAAATGGAGATTTCTCTCTGACCTGCAGAGACAGTTAGGAAAAAAAAAAACACACCAAAAAACTCCTAAAGGAAATCAATTACAGATAATGGTTATGGAGTGAATCCAGGGATTTAACTGAGATTGGTGACAGGGAGGTGTGACAAGAAGAGGAAGTAGAGAGACAGCCAGCAGAGGAGGAAGAGGGTTCTTGGGATTTCTGTTTCAGTATATGGTCTTGAAGAGGGAGGACCACTTGCTTGTTGGATGGGAGAGAGATGGCCGGGAGAGGGATCCCTTTGGTTTCCTTCTGGCTGATGGCATCCCCTTGGCTCTCGCTCCTGCATGGCTGGGCCCTGGCTGCCCAAAAGGGATTTTTTTAGAGCAGTCTTCACACTCAGACAATTTCTCTCTGCCTTGTACATCTTTATACAGTCCCAGAAACCCTGACAGAGAGCTCTGGTCTCTGAGATGACTGTCAGATCAGGGCTAAATTTGGCAATGTTCACCTTCTAGGCTGCCACTCCCCACCATTGACATTTATCTTTGAAAATGACCATGACTATAGTTAACAATACTGTATATTTAAAAGTTGCCAAGAGAATAGGTCTTAGGGGTTCCATCATAAGAGAAAAAGTTAGTAACTACATGGGGTGGTGAGGTGATGAATATTAACTAAGCTTATTGCAGCGATCATTTTGAAATATATATAACATACTGAATCATCAGGCTGTATACCTCAAACTAAGCCAATGTTGTATGTCAGCTACATCTCCATAAAACTGGGGTAAAGATGAGTGAGGAGACAGGAGATATCATTGGTGCTATGGCAGCTAAACTCTGAAGCCAATTCATTAGAGTACAGTTCAAACTGCTTTTTCTCCATGTGACTCCCAGGGAGAGCCTCAGACATCTATTTCTTTCATTCTTGCCCTCGGTAAGGGGTCATCTCTTTTGGTGCTTATATAACTGGACAGGATGGACGCTTGCAGCCCTCAGCTCTCATACCTAGGTGAGTTTTCCTGATTCTTTAAAAATATAAGCCAGATCATATCATTCTTTGTTCAGAGCTATCTGGGCTTTTATCTTTCTCAAAGTCAAGGCAAGCCCTAACAAGACTCATACTTGGTCTTATACTGTCCCTCCTCACCATCCCCCAGTTGGCTCTCTGGCTTTCTCACTTTTTACTCTCACCCTCACTCACTCCACAGCAGCCACTGGGCCTCCTCACTTACTGACTTTAGTGTCTGTCTGCCTTGCCCCCTACTAGCTTCATAAGGTCAGGATCTTCCCCCCCGCCCCATTCTACTTACTGCATCTGGAGAAATACCTACACATAGTAGGTACTCAGTAACTATCGCTGAACTGAGTTGGTGCATTAATTCGTGAACGAGTGCTTGCATTCATTTCTCTGACATTTACTGAGTGTGTACAGGGTGCCAGCTAATGAACTATGAGCTGCCGTGAGCAAGAGAAGCTCGGCATGGTCTCTGTGTCCAGTAGCTCCTGCCCTAGTGAGGACAGAATACAAGCTAACAATAGCAATCCATGGTGATAATTACCAAGAAGTTGTGTAAACCCAGAGTGCTAAGGGAGCCTGGGGAGAGGGAAGACCAACCAGGGAGTGCCGAGAGTCCTTCTGCTTTCTGTACATGTAATTCTACCTGGAGACCCAACATATCATTGGTATTTCATGTTTATTTCTTGTTGGAACTGTCTCTAGGTATATATGCCTCTGTTCTGAGCAAATACATTCTAAATTCAGCAGGTTTCCCTGCTCCCATGTTCAGTTTTAACTCCTGCGCCAGTTAGTCTCTACATACTAGTGTTTGCTGGTGGAAAGTTGCTCGTTCCTCTCTGTGATGAGGAGGGAAGGAAAGCCGGAGAGTAATGCTGCCTCTTGATACCAAGTAACAGGAGGAGAGAGATGCGGGAGGCACTTCTAAGCGCCAGTCCACCACAGGTGGTTTGCACAGACTGGGCAGGGAAGCCAGATTCGAACTTCCGACTCTGATCTCAGCACTTGTTCTCCCCCTGGTCACTCTCTTCCTGTTATTTAAGCCTCAATTTAAATGCAGCCTCCTGCCTGGGAGCAGGGGGTTGGGGGGATGCCTGGGTGGCTCAGTCAGGCATCTGACTTCAGCTCAGGTCATGATCTCACAGTCCATGGGTTCGAGCCCTACGTCAGGCTCTGTTCTGACAGCTTCTGAACGTGCTTCAGATTATGTGTCTCCTCTCTCTCTCTCTCTGCCCCTCCCCCACTCACACTTTGTCTCTCTCTCTCTCTCTCTCTCTCTCTTGCTCAAAAAGAAATAACAAAAAAAAATATTTTTAATGCCACCTCCTCAGAAAGGCAGCCCCTGACCACTCTATCTAAAATTGTCATCTTCCACATCCTCCTAGTACATTTTCTTCACAGGTCACTAACTACAGTTGGAACACATCCTGTTTCCTGTCTGTCTCCCTTATGAGAAAGTCAAGTTCCATATGGACAGGAGCCATGTCTGTCTTGTTTGTGGTTGTGTACCCCGTACACACGGTTGGTGCTCCATAAATAATGGACAGACAGTTAACTAATAGCGGAGCACTTAGGCTACAGCATATGAAATCTTGGAATTTATAGGACTAGAAGGAGCCAGTACTATTTTTTCTTTTTCTTTTTTTTTTTTGGCACCTGAGAAAGGTGAGACCTAGGAAAGGAAGCTTGACTCAAGCTACCCCAGAAGAATCTGTAGCTACCCCAGGCTGACACATCCTGTACTATAAGCCTGTGGCTTACTATCGAGAAGGCTGCTGACAAGGGTTGTGTCTCTGAAGCCTTCAGGAGAGCTGGTCCTGGCAGGGGCTCCCAGGGGTGTCCTCTGGTGGCAGCTCTGTGATGGACACTCAGCTGTCCCAAGCTCCCTGGAGTCCATGAGGACAGAGTTTGTGAGACACACCCTTCTCCTTCAGACTCCCTCGGTTGGCTCCTTCTGGAGGCTCATTACAGATTCCACCCGGGCCGTGGTTGACGAACACCAAAACCACAATTAATTCCAAAAAAGACCATCAGCAGTGATTAATAGTCCTTTTAGAGCCAAAAACTAATTTTGAATACTAAATCACCTCAGCCTCTGTTTCCAGTGTGCCCTGAAATTGCTCACTGCTCTAATGTGTGTTGTTTCAAGAACTGCTCAAATATTTTAGCCCTGTAGTCCTTTTTTAAATTAACTTTTGTAAAAATTGATATAACCTTCATGAAATAGATGGCAGACATTTAAAATGTACAGCTCACTGATTTTTTTTTTTTTTGCATATGTGTACATTTGGAGAACCCCCACTCTGATCAAGATATGGACATTTCCACCACCCAAGGGGGCAGGCTTGTTCGTATTGTCTCACAGATGATACAATCCCCCTCAACCAAATGTAACCACCATTTCCACTCTCATAATTTCATAGATTAGTTTTGCCTTTTCTTGCATTTTATATAAATATCACTATTCACTGCTATTTTTTAATAGCTGGATATTTTCAGTCAATATTTTGACTATGCCATTGAGTAGTTTATTTTTCACCATTGCTGTGCACTGTTACATAGTACGAACACATTGCAGCTTCCTTATTCATTCTACATTTAGGACACTCAGCTTGCTTTCAGTTTTTGTCAATTATGAATAATACCACTCAGAACATTTTCATACACGTATTTTCATGGACGAAGCATTAACATAGACTGTATCTATGCCCAGGAGAGGAATTGCTAACGTATTTTAGCTTTAATAAATATTACCAAACATTTTACCAAAGGGATCATACCCATTGACCCTGCCATCCACAGTGAAGGAGAGTTCTCGTATACCTCCACCAACACTTGGTATGGTCCATGCTTTTGAATTTAACCATTGTGGTACCTCGGCATGGTTGCACCAAGCATTTCCTTCATGACAAGTAGTTTTGGCATATTTTATTATGTTTTCTTACCCATGTGTTCTGAACAACTACACATTTCTTGTCCAGAGCTTGCATTCTCCCAGAGTTTAAAAACTGTCTTTAAACTCTTTCGACCTTTTTCACAAACCTTTCTCTGTGTTTCCCCTGGAAGGCAATGCCATCACCATCTACATAAGAAAGTAGACTGGAAAGCCTGAATCTCTTTCTCCTTCACCACCTGTACACACACAATCCTTAAGTCCTAACGGCCCTATTTCAAAAATACGTTCTTAATGGTTTGCTTCTCTTTAGTCCTTTTGTGATCATCCCAGCTCAGTTTTATCATTTTTTGGGTCCCTACTAGCAGAACATTGCCCTTATTATTCTCTTAGCTGAAGAATGGGCCCCCTCTATCTGAGAAAGTTCCCTCTTTGACTTAGCATGCAACACACCTGGAAACACAGAAAATAATAACAATGATGGTGACTGCTAACATTTTTATTTTTGTAAATATTTATGTTTATTTATTTTTGAGAGAGAGGGAAAGACAGAGTGTGAGCAGGAGAGGGGCAGAGAGAGGGAGACACAGAATCTGAAGCAGGCTCTAGGCTTTGAGCTGTCAGCACTGAGTCTAACCCAGGGCTCAGACCCACAAACTGCAAGATCATGACCTGAGCTGAAGTCAGATACTTAACTGACTGAGCCACCCAGGTGCCCCAACTGCTAACATCTTTAGAATGTTTAGTGTCTTGCAGGAGTTTTAAAGGTTCTGATTTACTTATTACAATATCCCTGTGAAGTGTGTCCGCCTGCCCCCCAGTTTCAGATGAGGGAACCAAACTTACAGAGGTTAGGTAACTGGAGTGAGGGCATGACAGGGCCGAGGTGGGGTTGGAAACCAGAGAGTAGTCTGCACAGCCGACTACTTAGGTACTCTATTATAGTTGCCAGCAGTGTTTAATTGAAAGTTACAAGCTCATATTTAATAAACAGATTTTGCTTTTCTACACAATTAGAGTTTGGGGATTTACCGTAATGCAGCTGGGAATGAGTTAGTTTTGACAGCTGCCATCTTGGTTCTAGAGATACTCTCTTATACTCGAAAATACAGCGTCATCCAAGCCAATATTCAGGTTTGAACCTCTCCAGAGTCAGCTAGCTTCCCCTGGAGGAAAACCATTGGTGAGAGCAATGAATCATAGGGGAGTCAGGTCAAGGAGTATGGGTGGATCCCTGAAAACCATCTCCGCTATCAGAGACCTGACTCAGTGTAGGCACTGCTGATAATAGGGCTCCAGTGCTGCCTTCACACGTGAATATGGCCTTCATTATATAACCAAGGAGATGGGTATTTCGAGGGCCAGCAGTCTCAAGAACAGCTGCAGCAGAATTGGGCACCATTCCTTCTGTACAGGTTCAAAGTGGGGCTCAAAACAGTCAACAAGCAATGTGACAGTTCCTGGGAGTCTCAGGAGGAACTTTCCGTTAGTATCCTGGGTTCTTATGGGGCTTCATAAAGGATGCAGGCGTTTCATCTTCCTTAAATTAAACCTTCAGGACCTAGCCCTCTGGTATGATAACCTACCAGGGATTAAATGCAAAAATAAGGTTTATTGAGCAATTACAAAGCCTCAAGCACTGGGTTGAGCACTTTCTTGCCACAAGCTTATTTAAAATTCATAGTAACCTTATGAGGGAGTTACTTTTATGATGTCCATTTTGCAGATTGGGTTTCTGAGACCCAGAAAGGTTAACTAACAAGTCCTAGGCAAGTGCTTCTCAGCATTTCACGGATTTATGAATCACCAGGGGATCTGGTTGAAATGTAGATTTTGATTTTGTAAGGCTGGGGCAGAGCCTGAGATTCTGCATTTCTAGTAAGCTCCCAGGTGATGACAAGGTTGCTGGGTTAAGGGACAGTACTGAGAGCTGGTAAATGGTGCAACTGAGATTCTCTTACAGGCGGCAGGACTTGGGGGTTTCTCTCTTTATCACCATGCCCTCTTGTTTCCTATTACAGTCTGACAATCCCCTTTATCTCTTTCACACATCTGGGATGCACGTTAAGACCCATGAATATTCTCTCTGTCTCTCTATAACCCTGTCTCACCAGCCTACTTGCTGTTCCACTTACCTCTTGCCGTTCCCCTTCCCCACACATCCACAAAGGATATCCTGTCCTGTGCCTTTCTGGTTTCTCCTCAAATCCATACAGGGAGGATGCTATCTGAAATAGCTCCCCTTGCCTCTGCAACGTGATGCCTCTCTCCTGTAATCCTGCTGTAAGCTTCTTCATAGCATTTATCACTCTGGATAGAATATGAAATATGTGCATGGCTTATTGTACATTGTCTATCTCCATCGCTAGAGTAAGAATGTAAGCTCTATGAGGACAGGACTTTGTCAATTTTGTTCACTATTTTATCTTTAGCGTCTAGAACAATATTTGTAACATAGTGAAGCTCAGTAATTATTTGTGAAATATATGAATGAGAGAATGAATGAATGAATGAATGGTCTAACTTCCTAATACATAATAAAAACAGATGCACCTAACATTTATTGAGCACATTCAATGCCAGAAAACATACCATGCACTTTACCCAGATAGTGTCATTTGATTCTTATAAAAACTCTTAGAGCTGTTATTATTATTTCCAATTGTCAGAAGGGGAAACTGAGGCTCAGGGAGGTCTACTGATATGCCTGAGTTCACACAGCTATTAAATGACAGAATTAGATTTTTCACCTAGATCTAACTCTCCTAAAGTCACCAAGAAGTCACTCTACTGGGTATGTGACCTCACCATTGTTTCCATGGAAACAGATCATGCAGATAACTCAGCTGAAGATCAACTGGATGGAAACATTGAGCTTAGAGAGTGGGACCCCATGCTGGAATCACAAATATTTAAACAAGCTAGAAAAAAAATCAGACTACTGGCTTAGTAAATTAATCCTTATTTTTTCATTTTTCATTTTTATCCTATAAGCCTCCTCCTGGTCAGGAAAAATGATTCCACTTGATGTTTGCTTTTAATTTTACAAAAATGACCTCTACTACGTGGAAGGATGTATTTTGTCATCAAGAATGTGCATGTTTAACCCCAGTACGGCAGGTCATGCTACTTCTTACAGCAGACATGCTATCTCAGAGTGGAAGGAGAGAATGGGGACCCCGGATTGCATTTTGTACCCAGTGCCCTCAGCAATTTCTGGTGCATTGTAAACAGTTAAATAGGAATAACCTCTTCCTAATCTTTGAAGCAGGTTAATGGGTTTATTTAATCACTGACAAAAGAGTATATTATCTAGGTGGCAGGGAGAACAGAGAGAGGTGTGTGATCAGCAAGAGTGGCAGAGGCCTGGGATTGCAGCTCTGGGCTTCTCCATGGCTTGACAATGATCCTGAAAAATCACACTTTAAAGGGGAGAGCCACATAACCCTCCCTTGCCAGTGATCAGAGACTTTCTCTTACACATAAATCTGTGATTTTGTGGAAGCTGGCTCAGTCCTGGGTCCCCTGGAGTTCTGTGAGTGTTACCACTGGCTTAAGGAACTGGGGATCACCAAGGCTTTTCAAAGTATTGTTTTCTTTCAAAGGAAAGAATCCAAGTTAAGGACTGTGCAGGTTTCTGCAAGAAGCCCAGGGAAGCACAGCTACAAGCTTCAAGGATGCATGTGATTGTATTCTTGGAGATCTTTGCATTTGAACTGTATGGGAAATGGAGGCTGACTCCAATCTAATACCCAACCTTTGAGAATGGTAGATGTTTGAATCAATTGATGAACTTTATAATACTAGTGGTAACAAACACAACAGCAGCAGTAACAACCTCAAAAGCCACCTGAGCTTTCCACTATTCAGTAGTCTCTTTACCTCCATAGGGGCCCCAAAGGGTATAGGACTAAGGAGCCTCATTTATTAAGAGTCTTTAGCTTTATTCCCTGGCCATGTAAGTTAGTCAGGATCCCAGAAGGATATGGGTAACATATTTGAATTAATTTGAGGAGTATTTAGCAAGGGGAAAATTTACAAATATGTGGGTGGGGTATAGGGAGACCACAGGGATGGTTCCAGTGCTCAAGGGTTAGCAAGAGCCAGGCTGTTAAAACCCTCAGTCCTGAAGGGACAAGAAGAGAGAATTGTTACTAAAACCTGAGCATCCTACAAAGAAGATCCCTTTGAATGAAGCTGTTGGCCTTTGTTGGAGGGATGAGGCCAGCCCCAGCTGACTGTGCAGGAAGGGAGTCCTGGCCTCATCCACTCCCTTCCTCTAGTGCCCTGCTGTGGCTCTCTCTGGACACCCCCAAGCAGAAACCAAAGTCAAGGAAGGATGTGAATGCAACCCTCACAGGACAGAGGGAAGGCAGCCAGGGCTTGGGAGTGGGTCTGCAGGGGCCAATGGAAAAGAGCCAGAAAGCTGAGGGTGACTGCGCCAGCATGGCCTCCTCACCTGAATCAGCTCAGTCAAGTCTCTGTTCCAGGAATTTAGAGCCAGGGATGAGGATCAGCCAGAGAGTGAAGCTGGGTAACTGGAAAGTATTATGATTATAGTATATTCAGGAACAATATTGGGTGATCCACAGCCTACTGTGTGGACAGTAAAACAGAGTCAGCCAGTGCTCAGAGAGGGAAGGAGGATGGACATGTGCAGAGGCACAACTATGAGATGGAGAATGGATACCACCTGGGATCCTGCTTGTGGTCTCTTTCTGAAGACAGTCTGCATATAACTGCTCCCTTTTGCCTAAGCAGCATTAGTAGGATTATGATTTCCTAAATAAAATAAATAACCATTGTCTTGGAGCATTTACTATAAGCCAAGAAGCAGACTCAGTTATTTGTTTATTTGTTTGCTTCTTTATTTAAGTAGAGGCTCAAACTCATGACCTTGAGATCAAGACCTGAGCTGAGATCAAGAGAGGGATGCTTAACCAGTTGAGCCCCTATGGCATCTCTAGGCTAAGTTCTTCATAAGCATTATCTGATTTCAAACAATTCTGTATGATGCTTCTTTTCCAGAAGTGCAAACAGGGCCTTGGGAAGGTTAAATAACTTGCTCAAGGTTACACAACAGGAACAAGGCTGAACTGGGACTCGATTCCAGGTCTGTATGATTGTAAATCCCAGACTCCTGACTGCTTCTCTCCCCCATGATGAGAAGAGTCTTCACTGTCCTTCAGGTTGGCTTCAGGACATCAGTGGGACATCAGTGTGATGCTGTGATTGGCCTGGTAGCACTCATGTTCATCTGTCAGCCTTTCACACCTTCCCTCACCCTCTCATTTTATACTCTGAGCCCTTGAGCTGTAGGGGCTGGTTATTACTCTTTGCTGCACCCCCAGATCCATTCTCTGCTCTCTTCTACTCTGTGCCAGTCCCAGGAGTCTGACTCTTGTGGGCTTCCTCCGGCTTCTATTGGGGTTCAGCCACTGGAGCAATGGCAGGGGTCAGAGGGATGGAGGAAAGAGAGTGGGTGTTTCTTCCCTTGCTCCCTCCCTGCTCTGGCTCTCAGTAGGCTCTTGTAGCAGGATTTCCTTCCTGTGTCCCTTCAGTGCTAGAGGTGGTACAGGATTCCTGCTGATGCTCCTCTCAGGCACCTGATCACCCCTTCCCAGTCCTCTTAACCCTGCCCTTACCTGTAAACAAGCTCTTCCTTCAATTCTTTTCAGGATCTAGATGTGTCTTCTGTTTCGTGAGGGACCTTGTGCTGTAAACTGTTCCTTCCTGTCTCCGTGAATATCTAATCATATCATCAGGGCTGTAGGTCTAAAACATGGAAGCTGAGTACCTCAGGGTCACTCCACTGGCTATGTTGACCCTTCAGTGGCAAACCCAGCAAAAGCTTCTCTTTTGGCTCATGACAACCAGGCCTGTGCCCTGGGTCCCGAGCACTAGGCCTGCAGGGCCGTCAGTGATTCTGGCCCAGGACATGCTGGGAAGGGGTTTTCGTTTTGTAGTGCTCCTTAATAATGCACATGACAGCCATCAGGACATTTCAAGAAACTCAGTGACAGCTCCCTGGATAGCTGTGTCATCACAGTAATAATTTGAATCAATAGTGTAGTAAAGCTGCCGTACATTTATTTTTCCCAAGAGATTAAGGGAACAATTATATAAAGCATTCTGCAGGAAAAAAATGAGACACCCCAGATGCAAAGGGAGACTGTGCACTTGTCCCTAACCAAATGCTCTTCCTTTAATACATTTATTTTTTGGGGTGCCTGGGTGGCTTAGTCGGTTAAGCATCCGACTTACGCTTAGGTTATGATCTCGCAGTTCGTGGGTTTGGGCCCCGCGTCAGGCTCTGTGCTGACTGCCAGCTCAGAGCCTGGAGCCTGTTTCAGAGTCTGTGACTCCCTCTCTCTCTGACCCTCCCCTGCTCACGCTGTCTCTCTCTCTCTCCTAGAAATAAATAAAAATATTTATAAAAAAATTTATTTTTTGCTGCTTTGTTACCAGACCCTGAATTCCCACATTCAAAAGGAATCAACTTATAAATCTGTTGCACTTTATCTTCCAGTCAGGGAACTCACAGTGTGTGTGTGTGTGTGTGTGTGTGTATCTGTGCTTCGTAAACATCCCAGAATGCACAGTGCCAGCCTCACCACCATGTACATGGCAGAAGCTCACTGAGTGCTCGTGAACAGTGGCCACAAGAGTTACTGTTTAAAAGAATCACTACGGCCTGGCTTCTGAGCATGGTGGTTTCTCCTGGTGATGAGGCTCTTCTTTCTGCCTTCCCCTTTCAGTATACTGACCCACAAACACCACCGTAATATGTTTGAAGCTTCCACGGTGATGGTTTTATCTTCATATTCGTCTGAGGGAGCTGCAGCTGGGAACATCGCAGGCACTGGAAACAGCATTAACTTTCAGAGGCCAGATTTTCCTCTCTCCGTGTTATCTAGAGGATTCTCCAATGTACATTGGGTAGTTTGAACTTGGCCATAATTATAGTCTTATTATCCTCACCAGCTTTACTTATCTCATTATCTCCTCCCTCCTATGTTAGAGGTCAGGAGAACATCCCTTTTATTAGCCACTTAATCCTTCTATCTAGTAGTTCAACCATGATTGATCCACTTAAGGTCCTTCTTTGTAGTTAACTTTGCTGACCTTTGAGATTCCACCCACCCTCCACCCCCAAGCCTTTTCATTGGGCACAACCAGCCTGGTTTTCTAGATCAGAAGTTTATTATCATGAATTTTATTGGAAGAAAGTCAAGCTTCATCATTGGTCAATGAGCACTGCCTTATTATTATGCTCCTTTCCCCCTGTACTTGTTCTAAAGGTTGGCTCTTCTCTCTGCATATGTTTTTTGAACTCTTCCTTCTAAACTTTTGGTAACAATTGAAAGGGCTAAGACTCATGTCTAAAAATCCACTTTCATAGGAAAGAGTGGGACTTTATGGCCAGGCACAGATGGATTGGAAGAGCCTTGTTAAAGTGTGTGTGTGTGTGTGTGTGTGTGTGTGTGTGTGAGAGAGAGAGAGAGAGAGAGAGAGAGAGAAAGAGGGAGCGGGAGAAACAAAGAAACAGAGAGAGATAGAGGGAGAGAGAGAGAGAAGAGGGGAGGGGAGGGAGAGGTAGAGACAGAGATGAGACACAGGTGTGATTGTGAATAGTCCATTTTATTGATTCATTCAACAATTTTTTACTCGATATCTCTTCAGTATTGACTGATAAAGGAACTAAATCATCCCAAATCATCATTTCTGGCTACTCCTAACCCTGTGCAACCTTTCCAGGAGAATATGCTCACAATCTGTCTTTGTTTTTAACTTCTATCTTGATGATACATTTTCAGTGTATATACTACTGTGGAACAAGCCCCATCATTTTTATTTTAGCTATTTTACAATTTACAAAGATGCCTTTATGGCATTTTGATAGTTCTCTCCTATTTCCAACAACCACTGTTGGAAATTCCCTGCGTGAGAATGCTGGGATGGGGGCGGGTAAGACAAATGTTACTGCTCTAAGAGGCATTTAGGGCTCAAGGGGTATTGCTGGCATTGGTCTAGCATACCCTGGTGGTGGTGGTGGTGGTAGATTTGGGGGTGCAGATGTACTGAGAGAATTTGGGAGATGAAGATCTCTGTGAATGAACAATGAATTATTCTGGAGTTATGGTCAGATACTGTCCTACTAAGCAACAGTCATAAGAGATAATGCTCATCACCTTAGTTGAGTCTAGTCCACCCTACCAGATAGGGTTGGGAAAGGTGAGATTGTGGTTTCTCCTGGGCATACTGCTAAACTAGTGCTTCCAGTTTCCCTTGTGAGTGGTTGGTTAATAGGGTTAGTAGGGAGAGTGGCTTCCCCGTTGAGGCTGTTAAAGATGCCCCTGCCAGTGGCAGCATCAATATCACAGATGCAGACATTCAGCTGCATAGGTTACTGGTTCTTGACTTGGTTGTAAGTGATAGACTCTGGCACACAGCAGAATCCCCTGGAGGGCATGCAAAACAGACTACCTGGCCCAGGATTCAGTGGGTCTGGGGCATGGCTTGAGGGTTTGCATTCCTAACAGATTCCCAGGTTTTCCTGCTGCTGGTTCCCAGGACCCCACTTTCAGAATTGCTGGCATATATTTACCCTGTCCTCCTTGTACTTCTTTGGTGGCTCCATAAGGTTAATTTCCTTGTGAGTTAGGGATATAACCGGAAGGGTATGCCTTTGGTTGGGGAAAGTTTTACTTTTCTTAACTGTAATTATTTAAAACCTAAGAAAATTATAATGAACACTGCTGTGCCAACTCCCCTTTTAACAAATGTTAACAGTTTTCCAGATCCCTAACTAAAGCTATTGCTTATCTAGGTGACTTATGTGGTATAGCTTATTTATTTATAACACAACTGTAGAAGAGAGGTATTCTTGTTGACCCCATATTGCAGAGGAAGAGATTAAGGCCCATAGAGGTTTATAGTCACTTGCCTTAGGGCCCACATCTAGCAAGCAGGATCCTCAATTTGTGCTCAGGGAGCCTGTTTTCAGGGTATCGGTGCCCTTCACCAACACAGTAAGTTGTCCCCAGAAATTTTAGAGCTTTCTCTCTCTCTCTCTTAAACATTTTTAAAAAGGAGAAACATTAGAGATTCAGTCTAAATCCTGTCTGTACCTGATCCCTGACTTCATTTCCAGTTATGCAGGTATTGACTCTCCTGGAGTTGGTTGAATTAGGGGGAAAGCTTTTAGAGTCTCATTTGGGTCCTTTAACTGTGGAATTGCCTTGCCAATCTTTGTGACTTTGGTCATTCTTTCCTCTGGTCACAGAGCAAATGGCCAAACTTTGGTTCTAAGCCTTTAACAGCTCCTTTCTCACCCACAGAGACACTCTCAGGTGTCCTACGGAATGTGGTGGGCCTCCTGCACAAGTCTCTGTTCTGCCTCTCAGGCAGTCTCTCCAAGCCCCAGCCACTGTCATCCATTTGTCCCCACCAGCTAGCTCCATTTCCCCGTCCGTCCTGGCTGTAGTGTGCTGGCCCCACTGTCTCATCTTTGGACATGGCCTCTCCCCTAGTCTCTTCCACAGGCTGCTTTGCTCATTCATTTATTCATTCATATACTAATATTTATTGAGCACCTGCTCTGTGCCAGGTACTCCCATAGGCCCCGGTGATGCAGCGGGAGAGACAAGATGACCAAATCCCTGCCCTTCTGAGGGTTTATAATCGACTCCTTCTTGGCTCTCTCTCCCCCGCTGTTCATTAGATTTTTTCCCAAGCTCTGTGCTCTGCTGTCTAAACATCAGCCTGTTGTTCTCCTACATCAGACCCTGGTTCTCTTATCCTGCCTCCACTTCTACAGAGAGACACGCAGGGTATCAACTCCTCTCTGAGCCTGAGGCAGGCATGAGCTTCAGAGATTATATATAAACCTGAGGGTTTCAAATTTGGTACCTACTTGGGACAACCTTGTCTTGAAGCAAAATCATAGGAAGTCTGAGCTGCTTGGCTGTAGTGAGACTAGAGATCTGGAAACTCCCTACCTTCTCTTGGCTCATCATTTTTTGGGGGTTATGCCCAAAGTCTGGCGTGACACTCCAGGGTGCCGGAGAACACAGTTTAACAACCACACCTACACAAGTCACCTGCCCGCTGAAACTGGCATCCTAGGTAATCCACCCCACCCCCACCCTGGTGTCCCTGGTCAGTTTTTCGAAGCCACTGTATCAGCCTGCGTTTAATTGATTTTTCCTCCTGTTGACCGACATCCTGGGCTGCTGGCTTTGTCGTTGTGCTCTTTTGTTATTGTTGTTGTACTTGTCAGGACTTATTTACTTTGAAGAAAAAAGGGCTCAACCCACGTACTATGAGAAATTGGCTCTGACATGTATTTCTATTCCTTTTCCAGAGAAGTTTCCTTATACATTTTCTCAAAGTGTCATTAAACTCTAATAAGCTTCCCCCCAGAAGTCTCCCCTCCCAAGCCTGATTTAACCAAGCATTTTCTGAAAACAAGGTGACTCTTATTTAAGGATTCTGAATGTATTTCAGTTCTTGGCAGTCTTAAGCACACAGCTGAATGCGTGCTAAGTCTAGCATGGATAATTACACCAGCTGTGACCTTTTAGAAACATGTATTTGGACTAAAGCAGTGTTTAGTCACTTTTGATTGACTTAGGTTTTACCTAGTTTATGTTTGGTAAACTTCAAATATTTGCTTCCGTATAAGCTGGTTAAACTTCTGAAGAGGAGCACTACGTGTGGCCTGCTGGGTGGAACAGCCTTTCTGTCATGTTAGTGACACAGCAGACCATGTGCTTTTGGACATGCATGTGCACACACATCTGTGTGCACATGATTAGAGGTAGGTAAAGTAGTGGATGACATTTGGAAGTAATGTAGCATGATGCTGCCATGCCTGCGGCATGATGTCCAAAAGGGCACTGGCTGTCTGGCGACAGACTTGAGCTGTTACCGCTTTAAAGACAATTCCCTTGCAGCTGCCCAGGAGGCAGGAGAGAGCTCTCAGAGATGAGCCGCTCTCCCAATGGTGCTCCCTAGCCTCGAGTGATCTTGGACAACCCTCTCAAATTCTCTGAGCCTTAACATTTCCATCTGCAAAATGGGAGGGATGTGACACTCCCCCACGCACTGTTAAAGAATTGGGGAGTCGTTCAATTCACTGTTGGCACACAGTTGGAATTCAATAATGGTCTAAAACCTCCGTATTTGGGTTTCTTGACATCTGCTTATCCTTCTGTAGAAATTCTGATTTGGGCACTTTTCTTCTTTAAAAAAATTTCTTAAATTCTTAAATGTTTATTTCTTGAGAGAGAGAGAGAAAGAGAGAGAGAAAGCAGTGGAGGCGCAGGGAGAGGAAGAGAGAATCCCAAGAAGGGTCTGCATCATCATCATGGAGCCTGATGCAGGGCTAGAACTCATGAAGCATGAGAGCATGACCTGAGCTGAAATCAAGAGTCAGAGGCTTAACCAACTGAGTCATCCAGGCACCTCTGGGCCCTTGTCTTTACCCACCCCCCTACCCCCCCCACCCACACTCCCTGCTCTTGATTGCTTGGTGTAGATTGCAGAAGGTGCCAGAATTCTGCCCATATCCCCTTGCTCTCACCATCCCATTGGAAGCCCTTCTGACTTCTAACCCCCTCAAACTGCATTTTCGCCCCTGGACTTCCCTGGCCACCAGACCCACGCCACCATACTGGCAGTCTTGAGGAATTCATGTCCTCCTCAACTCCCATGCCAGGGACGGTTCTCCCCCAGTGGCGGATGGGAGCTGGTGTGTACACCCAGCTTCCTTAGCTGTCAGTGGGGTGAGGCACGTGTTCTATAATGAATGCCAAAGTTTCCTAAGGGGAGTAGCTACAGTTGCCTGCGGTGGTAGCTGGCTTGAAAATACTCCCTTTATTGCTTCTTGAGTGTCATCACGACAGGGTAGCTGGCATTCAGATGATCCAAGAGAGCAAGGTAGAAGCAGCAGTGTCTTCTGTGACCTATGTGTTTCCTATGGGCGCCGTAGCAAATGGCCAAAAACTTGGTGCTTTAAACAACACGCATGTATTCTCTTACAGTTCTCAGGGTCAGGAGTCCGAAATCAGTTTCAATGGGCTAAAAGCAAGGTGTCAGCTGGGCCGTGTTCCCTCCAGAGGCTTGAGGGGAGGTTCTTTATCTTTGACTTTTCCAGGTTCTTGAGATCATCCTCGTTCTTCAGCTTATGGCTGCCTCATGTCACCTTCTTTCTCTCTGGTGGTCAGATCCTCACTGTTCTCCTCTTACAAGGTACAGTGGTTACTTAGGACCTATCTGAACAGTCCAGGATAATCTCCCCATATCGAGATCCTTAATCACATCTGTAAAGTCCCTTTTGTCATTTAAGGTAATGTTTGTTCAGAGGTTCCAGGGACTAGGATGTGGACATTTTTCAGCTGACCACAACCTAGCCTCAGGTTATCGCCTATCATTTCCTCCACATTAGTTAGGAATGAGTCAGTAGGTCCAGCACACACTCCAAGGAGGGGAATTAGGATCCTCTTTTTGAAGAGAGAACTATAGACATACTTTCATGCCACGAATTAGAATGACCCAACTAAGACATCTTGGCATCAGCAAACACACACCACGAGTTCTCATCCTTTCTCTTCCCTGAAGCTCAGTTGCTAAGAAACCTGAAGTCTTGCACTGGCCTTCCTGCTCTGTCTCTGGGCTGAGTGGGTTATACCCCAACCTAGGGACACTCAGTGCATCTCATTCTCAGCTGCCTTTTCTGGGACAGAGTGCTCATAAGGACACCAAAGTCAAAATAATCTTAAACATGTAATCTTAAACTCCACTGTCTGTTGCCTCTTTTGCCTTTGTAGGGAGGTCATAATTCATATGGTTGAAAAATAAATTCCTATACAAAGACTAGAGGCAGCAGGAGAAAAGACAAAGACTGGAATTTTACATTATCTGCCACTCTTCACTCCTTTGTGTCAATTAATCACACTCTATTTATTGAGAATGTACTATGTACCAGGTGCTGGGGCAGTTGGCACAGAGTGATGAGCATGTGGGCACAGGGCCTGCCTCCAGCCCCAGGTGACCTCAGACAGTGACAAAATGACTCTCCATGTGTGTTCTGACCACAAGTGCACCCCTCTCACTCCCTCACCCCCCACCCCCACCCCTTCTTCCCTTTTCTTCCTCCTTTGTGGTCCAAAAGCATGGGATTTTCAGAAGTAGCCAGGAAAGGGGCCACTAGAATGCCTTTCACTATTGTTACTATAAGCCCAACCCCATTTTAACAAGGGCCCTATAACCCCAATTCCTGAATAGCAGACAAATTGAGAAGTTGATTGAAGATGAGGGAGGTGTTAGGCGATCCTGACACGGAATGCATTTGGGCAGTTTCATTTGGAGCCACAACAGGAACTGACCTCCTGTGGTCTCATAACTGACAAAATCCTAGGGCCCCAAAGAGACCATGCAAATAAGCGTCTATGGGCCATTAACTCGGTTTTGTCAGATGCTTCAGATTAAGGAAGAAGCAAGTCTGCCTGCTGGGTTTGGCTATCAGCCTTGATGAAGATCTTCAAGTCAGCAACCCTTGGTAGCAAGAGTTGCCCCAGACAATCTTTTGTGACATCCACTGTCAGCCTGTTTGCCTCGGCTCAGGCCTGTTCCTGGCTTGGGTATTTTATGCTGAGCGTACCTGCTTTTTTTTTTTTTTTTTTTTGTAACAGCTTCATTGAGATATAGTTCACGTACTATACAATTTGCCAGTTTAAAGTGCTTTTTCCTGATTTATTCACAAAATGGTACAGCCATCCCCACAATTAATTTTGGAACATTTTTATCCCACTTAAAAGGAACCCCCTACACTTAGCTATCACCCCGCGACTAATACTCTTATACTTCCCTCCAGCACTAGGGCACAACTAATGTGCTTCCTGTCTCTATAGATTCTCCTGTTAGGACACTTCATATACATGGAGTCATACAATATGTAGCCTTTTCTGTTGACTTCTTTCTCTTAGCACAATGTTCACAAGGTTCATCCATGCTACAGCATTTATCAGTACTTCATTCCTTTTTATGACTGAATAGTATTCCATTTCTGGATATACCAGGTTTATTTATCCATCTATTGGTTGATGGAAATTTGAGTTGTTTCTGACTTTCAGTTATTACAAATAATGCTGTTATTAATATTTAGGCATGTGTTCCTCTGTGGGCACATGTTTTCATTTCTCTGGCAGTGGACCTGCTGGGTCATATGGTAGCTCTATGTTCACTCTTCTGAGGAACTGAAAGACTGTTTTCCAAAGTGGCTGCCCCGAAGTGGGGTTTTGCAATCCCATCAGCAATGTAAGAGGGTTCCAGTTCATCCACACCCTTGTCAACACTTCTTGTTGTCTGTCTTTTTGGTATAGCCATCCTCGTGGGTGTGGAACGGTATCTCATCAACAGCTCTTGAAACTTGATTTTCCATGTAGGCAGTGACTATGTCCCCTCTGGCACCATCTCCCTGCATCTTGCCCCATATCTAACTCATGGTAGAGTCTCAGGCACCATGTGGATTTTCCATATTTGCTATTCAAAATGTCACTCATCTCCTGCTTCACAAACAAGACTATCCATATTCTATCCATGATCTCCTTTTACCATTTGAATGCTCACCCTTACCTTTAGCTCCACATTTCTGCCCAAGGATGGCCATTTTTTTCTTGAAATCCATGCTAACTCAGTTGCTTAGGTGAGAATCTACTTCAAATCCCCAGAATGCACAACAAATGCCCAATAAAGTAGCTGATGTTAGTTCTCCCAGCCCAGTGTCTGGCCCAGAGGTGCTTCTGAGAAATTCTTCCTTCCTTCTTCTTGCCTTATGTATTAATTTCCTATGGCTGCTGTTACCAATTACCACAAACCTGGTAGCTTAAAACAACACAGATTTATTTCCTAAGAGTTGCATAGGTCAGAAATCCAAGATAGGTCTCAATGGGCTAAAATCAAGCTGTGTTCCTTTAGGGGCTCTAAGAGAAAGATTCCTTATTTATTTATTTATTTATTTATTTATTTATTTTGCTTTTTCCACTGTCTAGAAGTCACTCCTGTTCCTTGATACTTAGTGCCTACCTTCATGTTGAAAGCCAGTAACATTACATTTCTCAGAATCTGCTTTGTCGCATCTCTGAACTCCTGCCTCTCTCCTGTGCTTTTTTTCCTCCTTTTCTTTCTTTCTTTTTTTTATTTTAGAGAGAGAGCATGAGTTGGGGAGGGGCAGAGGGAGAGAGAGAGGAAAAGAATCTTAAACAGGCTCCATGCTCAGCTCAGCACAGAGCCAAATAAATGTGGGACTTGATCCCATGACCCTGGGATCATGACCTGAGCTGAAATCAAGAGTCAGATGCTCAACCTACTGAGCCACCCAGGTGCCCCTCCTGTTTGTTCTTTTAAGAATTCTTGTGATTACATTGGGCCCTTCTGGACAATCAGAGATAATCTCTTATTTTAAGGTCAAGTGATTAACAATCTTAATTCCATCTGCAACCTTCCTTGTCTTTTGGAATGCAACAACATATTCACAAGCTCTAAGGATTCTGAAGTGGACATCTGTGGGGGCCATTAGCCTGCCTAGCCTTTCATTCTTCCCTCTCACTTTTTCCCCTTCCTGCCTTCTTTCCCGTTCTCTCCCTTCCCTCCCACTTGCTCCTACCACATTTTCATAGGGGAAGAAGTTGAGCAGACTGTCACTTTACCAAACATGCTGGCAGGTCAATAACAGTTCTGGGGTCATTACTGAAATGCCAAAGGCAGTAGAAGCTGTCTGTCAAAATCAGCCTTGCAACTTGCAGGTCTTTCAGAGTATATTTTTAAATGGAACGTTAACTCCATGAAGCTCATGCTTTTTGAGAATATTATGAATTTGCAAATTTTAGAATGCAATTCTTTCATCCTTTAATCAGAAGCATTCAAAAGGCAAGTTATTCAGGCTTTGTGCACAAGGATAAATTTCTGGGTGGCTCAGTTGCATCTTGGAGCTGAGAAGAAAACTGGGAGGGAGAGTCGTTCCGTCCTGTGACCTTCACTCCAGCCTGTGAGTGAAGGCTGGCACAGTGACACTGAAAGAAGGGGTGTCAGGGCCGTAATTGGCTTAAACCTTGAGAAAGATAAACCTGGAAGGTGAACCGGAGGGAAGGAGAAGGAAGCAATGGAATCACGAAGCAATCTACACTTTCTTTTTCCATTTTTCTATGAATACATTTGCAGGATGATAGATGAAAACAGTCTTATTCATTCCACACGTCTTTCCTTGGGTGTATAGTTTGCAAGAGAAATATTATGCAATCGGCTTGAAGCAAGAAGATTATAAGACAAAGAAACAAAAGGCGATACCTTTTCTTTCACCGAACTAACACTAACCTAATGACTTGCTAGGCACCATGAGGTGGCAAGGGCACACTGACGTCGTCTGTGCTGGACGATTCGTATTTCCTGGCTCTCCTGCGCCCAGCTCCTTCTCTGGACTGTATAGCATTGTTGGTACTTGTGACCTGCTTCCTACTGTGGGAGATGCAGCAGGGTGATTCTGTGCAAGCAATATGCCCAAGGCCTGGTCACTCAGGACTGAATGGGGCCAGAGGAAGGGACAGTTGGAGCTCACTGATGGCAGCTGCAGCCGAGCCTAGCAGCACCACCTAGTAGCCAGGTGGTGGTATCCTGGTCAGGCTGGTTTGCCAAAAGATGCTACCTCTTGGTCCTCTGAGGCTAAATTGGTTCATGCCCGGTTTCCAAGGTGGGTTTTCCATCTTCCTATCCATTGTGTGAACCCTAATTTTCTTCTTTAAATTACTTCTCTGCTTAACATCACAAAATCTGGTTTTTGTTGCTTGTGACTCAGAGCCCTGGACGATAACACTGTTTATTAGCCAGGGAGAAAATGGGCTTAGTGGCTGCTGACTGTAAACATGCAGGAAGTCGGGACATTAGGGCTTAGAGAACAGCATTTCCCTCCACCAGGAGCGGTCTTCCATTGCTCTTTCTGAACTTTCAGGTTGTTGTTAAATGCCACCATCTCAGAGATGATTTTTACAACCAGCCTGCTCAAGTCAGACACCCTGTTGCTCTCTACCAAGGAGGTCTGCAGCCCTGGCTATACATTGGAGTAATCCAAGAGCTATAAAAATATTAATGCCCAGGACCTACCCACCATGGGTTCTGATTTAATCTGGTGATCAGCTGGGTCATCTGGATTTTAAAAATCATCCCAGGTGATTCCTATGTGCAGTTGAGGTAGAGAATCGCTGACCTATCACACCACCCTATTTGAATTCTCTGCAAGGCTCTTACCCTCAAATATATACATTTTCTACTTCTGGGATTTGAATATTGAATGTCTTCCTGCACCACAATGTGAGCTCAGTGAGAATAAAAGCTTTCTCTCATTGACGTGCTTGTAGTAAATAATACAACAAATACTGAATGAATGAATCAAGAGCACAAACATTTCTTTCCTTTTCTCAGCTTGTTGCCTTCCAGTGTGCTGAGATTTACTCTGGATGGTGCCTGAGATTTCTGTCTCCATCTCTCTCCCTTCTTGAGTTTCGTTTTGACTCTCAGCCTGGGATCCATCCCTGCCATTGCTCCATGGACTTGGAGGCTTGGACACAGACATTTGAAGCCTCATCTTGGGAGGGTAGCCAGGAAGCTTTAGATTTCTCAGGGGAGGTGGGGCAGGGGAGGGGCTTAGCCTTTTCCATATTTCAGTGAAGGATGAACAAAACAGCATACTCTCATCAGGAACTGAGGATTGTTTCTTCTGGTCTGGGGTTAATTATGTGGGCTTGACCCAAACTGCCTGGGTTTAGACTTTGGCTCTGTCTCCTTTAAGCAGTGTGCCTTTGGGCAGAGTACCTCATCTCTTTGTGCCTAATTTTCTCCACGGGTAAAATGGGGATATTAATAATGAAACTTATTTCACAAGGCTGTTTGTATGAGATGAATTTGCTGTTTTCAGAGCCTAACTTAAGTGTTGTGCTCAAAGAGCTACCAGCCCTGAAGTTAAGCAGGAGTGTGTATCTGGCGGGGGTGGGGAGGAGGCAATAAGGGGGTGTGGAGTAACTGTAATGGTCAACTTACTGAATGACCACTGGGAGGTAGGCATGAAGCTAAGTGTTTTCCATGGAACTTCTTATTAAATTTTCACAACCACATAAGCCAGGCAGTATGATTATCTCCAATTTTGTAGATTTATGAGCCAGAATCCAAACCCTAACAAGTCTGCTTGACTCCAGAGCCCAAGGTGAGATATTGCTTCCAGGGCCTGAATTAAACGACATTGTGTGATGGACTAGTGGTGGAGCGTGGGCTGAGCTGGAGGAAGGATGTGAGAAGCTTGGATGGATGCGGGCAGACTTCCTGTAGAAGGCATTGTAAGTGGGAACCTGAAGAAAGTGGGGAAGCCAGCAAGGACATTGCAGGCATCCATAATGGTGCCACCTAGGTGGAGGTAGGCGTGAGCCAGCTCAAGAGGAGGCTGCTTCGTTAGCGGCCCTCCACCTTGCTGTGGATGCCCAATGGCAGAGTTTATGCAAAACCTCCCCTGCGAATTTCCACCTTCCTTCCTGGCTTATTCTCTGCTGTCTGAGTGTTCTTCCCATTTTCTCCCTTCCTTTCTGCCCCACTACTTCCCCAGTCTGATGATAGAACAGTCGATGTATTCATCCTTCCATTCAATGACTATTAAATATATCGAGGGCCTGCATTGGGCCAGACAGTTTCTACAGGTAGGACAGTGAGAACATTCTCATTTCAGTGCTCATCACCCCCTAGGCCCCCTGCAGCTGCAGACGCCTTGGTCACAGAGAGCCCCCAGAACACTTGTGCCAGTCTCCATGTGCTCCTCTGGCTAAGCCTCCTGTTCCACATCAGAAACTCAGCTGGGGGCCAGGAAAATGCACAAAGGGAAAAATCACAAGCTGCAGGCAGACTCATGCCGGTTTTCCTCCCAAGACCCCCTTCAGACCCATTATTAGATGAAACTGTTGGCCACAGGGAGCCTGTGTCTTTAAATGCTGCCCAATTTCCTCAGAAGTGTGCCTAGCTACCCAGGATTAGGTAGGTGGGACTATAGCTCAGAAAGTGATTGTTTCTCTTCTCTCAAGGGAACGTCCCACAGTGTGTTTTTCCCCAGAGAAAACTCTTGCTTTGCACCCTGAGTGTTTTAGGGCAGGCTGACTCTTTCTGGAATCCACCCACTTGAGTGGATTTTTGCAATAATCCTCACCCGAAAGGCCCCTCCCCATAGCCCATTAGTGGCCAGATGTTTCCAAAGTGGGAATATAGCCATAGAATCCCTGTCTTCGCTCTGGCAAAGCTTCCCAAGGCTCCTAGAAGAAGCAAGGAGGTGGGCACTTTTCACCTGCAGGGCCCCACGGTTGGCTCTGCTTCTGTGTGGTCTGATTTACACCCCCCTCTTCTGCTGAGAAGCACTTTCTTCTTTCTCCATCCCATCATCCACCCTTTCAGCTCTATAGTTGGTTCCCAGCTTAGTTCCCAAGTCCTTCTACTACAGGCTCACATCTGCTTTACCTCGGCTGTGATTTCACCTATATTAGTGTGGTTCTTTCATGAATATCTGTGTCTACTGTAAGCTCAGTAGGAGTCGGGAGCTTTTGTCTCATTTTTCCTCCCTGCTAGAAGAGAATTCTAGACTTCCAGCTATTTCCCAGTATCCATTCATCCATCCTATCCTAATAACTGAGCCTTGAATTCTCTCAGAGCATCAGTATGCCCAGTTGAAAGACCGCGTTTCTCAACCTCTCTTGCACTGAAATGGGGCCAGGCGAGAGAAAGTTATGGATATAAAGGATTGTATGAAACACATGGGAAGGCTGTCAGATGGAATATGATATCATAAGATAAGGCACTTTGACCTTCTTCCTATTGCTTGGGATGTGGATATGATGGCTGGAACTTGAGGAGCCACTGTTAGACCAAGAGGTAAAGCTGTAACTTGGTAGAACATCCAGATAGAAGGAGGCTATATCCCTGATAACCATCAGAGTCCCCATACTAACTCTGGACTGCCTCATTTTAGGCTTTTTTTTTTACCCTTAAAATATCATTTTTGTTGACTCTTTCCCATGTAAGATTTGTTCAAATTATTTGAAGTTGTAAGATCGCAGCTACAGAATAAGCCCTCCTATAAGAAACCCATTTATAAAACTCATAAACACTTTTTTCTCTTTTATATTATATTATATACTTTCCTTTTTAAAAGGCATACAACACAAAGGTAAACTTTTTAATACGTTGTCTTTTCCCAGTTTTGGGAGAAATAACTTCCTAATTCAAAATCCTGTACCTGATAAGAAAAAAAAAAGTTCCCCAGAACCTGACAGTTACCCCTGACTTCCCTCTCTCTTTTTAAATTTATTTATTATTTTTAAAAAATATTATTTTTAAATTTAAAAGCAAGTTAGTTAACATATAATGTAATTAAGATTTCAGGAATAGCATTTAGTGATTCATCACTTACACATAACACTCAGTGCTCATCCCAACAAGTGCCCTCCTTAATGCCCCTTGCCCATTTGGCCCATCCTCCCACCCAACAACCCATGAGCAGCCCTCAGTTTGTTCTCTGTATTTAAGAGTCTTAGGGTTTGTCTCCCTCTCTGTTTTTATCTTATGTATTTTTGCTTCCCTTCCTCATGTTCATCTGTTTAGTTCTTTAGATTCTACATATGAGTTAAGTCATAAGATATTTGTCTCTCTCTGACTTACTACATTCTAGTTCCATCCATGTTCTTGCAAATGGCAAGACTTCATTCTTTTTGATCACTGAGTAATATTCCATTGTATGTTTATAAAAATATATGTATATATATGTATATGTTTGTATATATGTCTGTGTATACACACACACACACACACACACACAGACACACACCATATCTTCTTCATCAGTTTGTGGACATTTGGGCTCTTTCCATACTTTGGCTATTCTTGATAATGCTGCTATGAATATTGGGGTTCCTGTGTCCTTTTGAATCAGCAATTTTGTAACCTTTGGATAAATACCTAGTAGGGCAATTGCTGGGTCTTAGGGTAGTTCTATTTTAATTTTTTTTTAAGAACCTCCATACTGTTTTGTAGGGTGGCTGTACCAGTTTGCATTCCTACCAGTGGTGCAAAAGGGTTCTCCTTTCTTTGCATCCACTCCAACATCTATTTCCTGAGCTGTGAATTTTAGTCATTCTGACAGGTGTGCAGTGGTATCTCATTGTGGTTTTGATTTGTATTTCCCTGATGATGAGTGATGTTGAGCATCTTTTCATGTGTCTATTAGCCATCTGGATGTCTTTTTTGAAAAAGTATCTGTTCATGTCAGTGTCCTGACTTCTCTTTTAGAGCATCTTCCCTCAGATTTCTCCTCTCATAAACCCCAGTTGCCCTGCACAGGCTTAGTTCTTACTTGTCCCAAAACGGCAAATCTGTAACTACTGCAATTTTGTGTACAGATCTACTCTTAAAACAGAAATGAAAACAAGAACCACAATGAAACATGACCACAAAATATACTCTCAGAAAATCACAAACCAGCTAGAAAATACTCTGGCAGTGTTTACAAATTAATCACTGTTCTCGTTGTTAGGTAACAAAAATGCGAGTAGACCACGTACAAGATAAACTCACACGTGATGCTGGTGGACCACTAATATGTTGCCATTTACTTGGTTCATGTCATCATTCCCAACTGGTAACTTTTAGCCATTTCATATGTGAACTGTAATAGCAGGAAGTTGAAGGTATGGGAAACCTGCATGAGCAGTGCTCGAGGAAACACAAGCCTGTGGTACTAACTCCGTTTGTGTGCTAGCTGAGCTGCTGAAAATAAAATGACAAATGCAAGTAAAATGTGGGATGGAGCAACCACTTAATGGACATTCGTCAAGCCCTTTACTGGAGAAATCTTGTGCATGAAGGCACTTTTATGATGTATCAGGATTCCTTTCATTTTCAACACCATAAATATGGCTTTACATTACCAAAAGACAGTAAGAAAGCAAAACAAAACACTTACTAACCAAGCCAGGCGAATTTGTTCATTAGATTTTGGAAAAAGTCTGCTTTCTGCAGCTAGCAGAGAGAATTACACAAAGCTGGAAGTATAGAGTCTGCTAACCAGATGAGATCAATATGGGAAATGGGGAAATGCTTGGTATAAATGTTTCCCACACAGAAAACAACCCTACAGTGCATTTCCAGGAAGTGCTTAACACAAAGGTCCTGCTCCCTCTTCTACCCCAATACTTCGTCTTGGAGCTGTTTATCCCTATCATGTATGAACTCCAGTATGTGTGAGAGGCAGAAGATGGCAAATGGGGCTGATGAAGATAAAGGAAAGAGAATCTGCATGCTTGGCTTTCTTCCCAAACATCTGCCCATGCACACCTGCACAGCTTGAAGTGCTGATGCCACTGTCTTGAGCCCACCACCACTTCACCTGTAGTGGAAATCTATGTAGTAAGTAAGATGCTGAGGCTGTCTTTCTCCCTTTCTCCCTTCCTTCCTTTTGCTTGCTTGCTTCCTTTTGCTTCCTCCTTTCCTTCCTTCCTTCCTTCCTTCCTTCCTTCCTTCCTTCCTTCCTTCCTTCCTTCCTCTCTCTCTCTCCCTCTACCCTCCTTCCCTCCCTCCTTCATTTCTTTCTCTCTCTCTTACTTCCTTTCTCTCCCCCAGGGGATATTTTCAGTTGATTAAATACATATTAATCAAGTGCTCACTGTGTGCCTAGCTTTGTGTCAGACACATGGTATTTCAATATTACTTCTCCTTTTGATTTTCTTTTTTATGAAATCCTCTCGATTCCCACAGTCCCTAGCATCCAGAGAATGGATCTTGAGGTACTAGGAAGCCGAACCAGACACATTCCCAGTGTGGCATGGGCATGGTCATCCTCACCTTCAATGGAAAAGTCATGCTTGGGTATTTTCTACAGGATTTGCAGCTGGCACAAAGCCTCCAAGTTGAGACACCTTCTCGAAGAGTATATTGGAAGATACCTTGGCATGACATTGCTTCATCTTCTAGGTGCTTATTTCTCTTGGCCAAACATTCTCCACAGCTGAACAGGAAAGGATACTGGCTAGAATTACTGTAGTACCCAATCCAGTTTCAGATTCTCTTCCTACCAGTCTCTAATCTGCCCCCATCCTGAGAAGTTGTCCCCAGAGTGCAATATCATATGATCTTTTTCCCAGGCATATGTGTCTGGGAAGCTCAAGGATGGAGGTGTCCATATGTACTGCTCCTTGAGACCACTACCTCATCTGCCCTGGTCAGTGAGCTCCAGGTTCTTCCTACAGAGAAAAGAGCAAGATGAAACAAGACTTGCCGAGGCTACAAAACTTGGATCACACAGGCTTAGACACTCTGATGGGTGGGGGTTCTCTCGCCCTCACCATGGCCTCTACTTAACTACTCTGAATTAGCAAAACTGTCCAAAGTAAGCAAACAAATTAAAATGGTGATGCATGCCACAGTAATGCTTAAGTGGCAGTGAAAGAAAAAGGAAAAGAAATGAAAAGAAAAGGGAAGGAAAGGAAAGGGAAGGGAAGGAAAGGAAAGGAAAGGAAAGGAAAAAAGAAAGATGAAAGAAAGAATTTTTTGAACGATTTATGAAGAATTCCTAAGTAGGCATTTGATACGAATATGCTGTAAACTTAGAAATATGGGGGGGGGTGCAGGGAGTTTTTAATACTAGAATCTCTAGAGATTCTCTTAACCCCTAGCATGAGAGACAGCACATAACTTAAAATGAATCATGGTAGTAACATAATACAGTAGATCCTCATTCTTTGCAGATCCTCTATATTTGAATCTGCCTACTTGCTAAAATTTATTTGTAATCTTCAAATCAATGTTTGTGGCACGTTTGTGGTTATTTGCATACATGGGCAAAGCAGTAGAAAATTTTGTCTGATACACATGTTTCCACCTGAGGTCAAATGGAGGGAGTGTCTGTGTTCTTTTTTTTATTTTTTTTTTTATTTTTTTTAAATGTTTTATTTATTTCTAGGAGAGAGAGAGAGAGACAGCGTGAGCAGGGGAGGGTCAGAGAGAGAGGGAGATACAGACTCTGAAATAGGCTCCAGGCTCTGAGCCGGCAGTCAGCACAGAACCCGATGCGGGGCTCAAACCCACGAACCGTGAGATCATGACCTAAGCGAAAGTCTGACGCTTAACCGACTAAGCCACCCAGGCGCCCCGGGAGTGTCTGTGTTCTTGCTCCAGCTCTCATACTGCAAACAACTGTCCTTGCAATCTGTTTATTTCTATGTTTTAGTGCATTTTTGTGCTTTTGGGGGGGAATCTTGCTATTTAAAATGGCCCACAAGTGCTAAATTACTGTCTAGTGTTCCTAAGTGCAAGAAGGCATGTGTGTTAGATAAGTTTCCTTCAGGCATGGGTTATAGTGCCTTCAAGTCATGCATTCGATGTGAGTGAAACAATAATATATGTGAAGTAGTGTGTCTTTAAATAGAGATGCACACAAGTTAAGGTTCTGGATTGATTGGTTGTGAAAATATCATGGCTGGGGCTTAGAGGAACCTAATTTCATATTTTCCTGGGATCATGGCTCAGTATTTGCTAGTTCAGTATTTGTTGTGATGGTATTCAACAGAAGTACCATGGATAACGAGAGCCAACTGTACTCCTAAAAAAGAAAGTTAAAGAAATGCATTTTTTAAAGTTTTTTAGTTTTTTAATTTATTTTTGAGACAGAGACAGAGCATGAGTGGGAGAGGGGCAGAGAGAGAGAGAAACACAGTCTGAAACAGGCTCCAGGTTTTGAGCTGCCCACACAGAACCCAACGCGGGGCTCGAACCTACGAACTGTGAGATCATGACCTGAGCCAAAGTCGAACACTCAACCGATTGAGCCACCCAGGCGCCCCTATACCCATTTATTTTTTAAAAAAATTTTTTAAATTTTTAAATTTTATTTATTTATTTTTACAGTTTATTGTCAAGTTGGTTTCCATATAACACCCAGTGCTCATCCCCACAAGTGCCCTCCTCCATGCCCATGACTCCCCTCCCACCACACCCATCAGTCCTCAGTTTGTTCTCAGCATTATTTTCTGCAAATTTGTGTTTCCTGCAGTCCCATTCCATATTAGCAGACCACAAAGACATACTTTCTGCAGACAGTGTGTGGCTGGAATTGCCATTAGGAAGACTGGTGCCATTCCATATCACAACTGTCAGACATAGCCAGCCAGCTCAGGACAGAGGGAGAGTGTGTGCGTGTGAGACGTGTAATTGCTCACTTTTCACTTGCTGAGTTGTCCATGAGCTCTGGGATCCTGGGGGGAAAACGTAAGACTTTCCCAAGGGAGACTGCACCTATACAGTGAGACTTAAAATTTTTTCATTAAATGTGAACTTTGTTCTTAAGTTTGTAGTTTACTTCAAGGTAATATCTTGGAGGAGGAAGGGGTAACACTGCATTACAGATAATCTGTATCAGTTTATAAGGAGGACTCACACTAAGCATAATCAACTGCACACCCAGTCTTCCACCAATCAGAGCAATCCAGATAATAAGCACCAAATCTCAGAAATATAGATGCCTTTTATGCTCCACAAGCCAGAGAAAGGATCTAAATGAGAACAGAGCTGGAGTAGAGACCAGAGACTTTATCTGAAGATGGCAAATACCCTCACCTTATGGGGCAACTGTCATTAATTGGTAGTCATTACAGGGGGAGATGTGCTAAGAAGGAATCTGAGGCCAAATCCAGGCTCAGGAGTACATCATGACAGGATTAATTACCAATGTTCCCTGTGGGTGAGGAGGGCAGTAGAACATGTGTTATAATTTGCCTTCCATTAGTTAAAACAGTAGAGCTTCAGCAGAAGAACCTCTCTCATTAGATCAGAATAGGATTGGGTCTGGTTTGGTGATCTCTCTCCATGCCATGCTTAGCATCTTGCCTCACACAAAGTAGATGCTCAGTAAATAGTTGCTAAATGTAGGTCAGTACTTTAGTACCAGTGAGCATGGAGGGGCATGGAGAGAAGGATGGTGAGATTTTCAAACCTCTGAAGTAGAGTGGGTACAGCAGTTTGAGGTCACTAAGTCTTCCAATTTGACTTGAAATCCTGCCCCAAGGGTGATAGCCTCCCATGCCTTCACCTAATGCCATTTAAAGATGTGAAGTGTTACAGCTGTCATCAGCACCACCCTTGAAGAACAACATGAGCTGCTGGAGACTCACCAGGACTCAAGCTTGGGAATGGATTTTCTGATTTTCTTTTGAGTGCTTTAAAGTACAGCTACCCATGTAGAAAGAGTCACTACATAAGTCTTCTCTGATTGATTTGTGTTCCTTTCAGGATCTTGTTTATCAATGTAACTGGCTTGTCTCATCGGGGGTACATTAAGGCTGAACAGAGCCAGCTCCTCTGTCCCTCCTTTGGTACCCTGCAGAGCAGAGGGTCACACCTGCAGCTTGTCTTCATGATCTGCTCAGGAGCCACACAGAAGGAACAGATGTCTAAACAGCATGGGGACAGACTCTCGAGGGGTGGAACACAGCAGAACCCAGGGGCTAGTAGTGGAAGGGAGGCCCTTTTCTCTCCATTCTTCACATGGAATCCAAGCAATGGTTTTCAGTATCATGCACGAGGTGATCCACAGAATTTTGTTTTAGATTACTTTTTGAAAATTTCAACTTTTTTATGTTGTGATATATTTTATAATATGTATGTTATAGTACTCTAAAGTAAATATATGTAAATATATATGTACAGTTCACATTCATATATATCTGCATCTATATCTATATCTATCTATATCTATATCTATATGAAGGACAACTTCTACTTACTTCTCCCACTAAGTATAGCACAAATCTTTGGACATTATCCATAAAGGACATATAAGAAGATTTTCAAAAGTGGAGAGGAGAAAGACCGGTTTTGATACCTAAGACACAGCAATGAGTTCCTTGGGGTTTCATGTTGCCTCATATACCCTGGGCTAGATTCTAGAGAAGCTAGTAAACCTGGAAATGCTAATGGGCTCAGACAAAAAAAAACAAAAACAAAAAAAAAAAACCTCTAAGAAAAGTCTCTCTCCAAAGACCAGGAAAAGAGCAGTGTAGCAATACAGTCCATCCAAACACCATGAGAAAAATCTATGACACTCTTACCCCATCAGCAAAGGCCAAGCAGAGAGCTGAGGTGTCCACTTTCACCAAAGGGGAATAGTAATGAGATGAGGTACCCCTCACTCACCAGCCATGATGGTGTCAGTGGAGGCCTAATGGGGAGCCTGGAGTCCCACCCTTCAGTAGTAAGGAGGCATCCCTCCTCACCAGATGGAGGCTGAGTGGGAAACTGGACTTTCATCATCACCTGGCAGTAATGAGGTGCAGTGCATCAGAGAAGGACTGCTAAAAAAAAACCAACAGAAAACCCCCCAAGACTTAAAGAAGAACCACAGTCTCATAATATAATAGAAAAATGTTCAAGATACAAGTGAAAATCACCCATCCTACCAAGAAGCAGGAAAATCTCCACGTGAATGAGAAAAGACAATAGACAGATGCCAACATCTGGATGACACAGATGTTGGAATCATCTGACAAGGATTTTAAAGCAGCTACCATGAAAATGTCTCAGTGAACAATTATGAACATCCTTGGAACAAATGAAAAAAAAAAAAGAAAGCAGCAGAGAAAGAGAATGTTTCAGAAAGAAAAGAAATAAGGGAGAATCAAATTTCAGAAGTGAAATATACAATTGAATTTACAAAAAAAACTCACAGGGGATAGGCTGGACAGCAGAATGGAGAGAACAGAGTAAAGAAATCAGAGAATGTGAAGATAGAACAATAAAAATTACTCAGTCTGAACCACAAAATGAAAATAGACTTAAAAAATGAACAAAGTCATGGAGATTATAATAAAAGATAATGCTAGTCACAGAAGACCAGGAAAAAGGTGGAGCTTATTTGTAAAAATAATGGCTGAAAATTTCCCAAATTTGGCAAAAGGTGTAAACCTCAGATTCAAAGAGCTGAGAAAACCGAAGTAGAATAATCCCAAGAAATCGACGTGAAGGCACGTCACAGTTTAACTTCTGAAAACTGAAGACAAAGAAACATTCTTGATAATAACCATGCCCAGAAGGGAAAGGCAATTTGGATGACAGTAAATTTCTTATCAGAAAGCAGGGAGGCCAGAAAGAAATGGCTCAATATTTTTATTTTTAATTTTTGTATAGTTTATTGTCAAGTTGGTTTCCATATAACACCCAGTGCTCATCCCAACAAGTGCCCTCCTCCATGTCCATCACCCCCTTCCCCTCTCCCCCACCCACCCTCAGCCCTCAGTTTGTTCTCAGCATTCAAGAGTTGAAAGGGAGCTTTCACTCCCTCCCTCTCCCCAACTATTTTTCCCCTTTTTGTCTTGCTTTGGTACAACATTTTTAAATGTTGAAAGAAAAGATATGTACACCCAGAAATATATATTAAGTGAAAATATTCCTCAGGAATGAAGCAGCAATCAAGACATTCTAAGATGAAGGAAAACTAAGAGACCTTGTGTCACCAGCTGACCTGCCCTATAAGAATGGTGAGAGGGAATTTCCCTAAGCAGAGAAGAAATGATAAAAGAAGAAATTGTGTACAAAAATGTTCAGTTATTCTTTTTCAACATTAGTTGGGATATTCAGGATCTTTTCCAGTTCCATACAAATTTTATTTTATTTTATTTATTTATTTTAATGTTCAATTATTTTTTTAATTCCATACAAATTTTAGAATTGTTTGTTCTAGCTCTGTGAAGAATGCTGGTGTTATTTTGATAGGGATTGCATTGAATGTATATATTGCTTTGGGTACTGTAGACATTTTAACAATATTTATTCTTTCAACCTGTGAGCATGGAATGTTTTTCCATTTTGTTGTGTCTTCTTCCATTTCTTTCATGAGCTTTCTATAGTTTTCAGTGTATGGATATTTTACCTCTTTGGTTAGGTTTATTCCTAGGTATCTTATGGGTTTTGATGCAATTATAAATGGTATTGATTCCTTGATTTCTATTTCTGCTGTTTCATTGTTGGTGTATACAAGTGCTACTGATTTCTTTATGTTGATTTTATATCCTGCAACTTTGCTGAATTCATGTATCAGTTCTAGCAGTTTTTTGGTGGAATCTTTCAGATTTTCCATGTAGAGTATCATGTTGTCTGCAAAGAGTGAAAGTTTGACTTCTTTCGTGCCAATTTGTATGCCTTTTATTTCTTTTTGTTGTCTGATTGTTGAGGCTAGGACTTCTAGTACTATGTTGAACAACAGTGGTGAGAGTGGACATCCCGGTTGTGTTCCTGACCTTAGGAGGAAAGCTCTCAGTTTTTCCTCTTTGAGGATGATTAGCTGTGGGTCTTTTGTACATGGACTTTATGATGTTGAGTTATGTTCCTTCTATCCCTACTTTCTTGAGGGTTTTTATCAAGAAAGGATGCTCTATTTTGTCAAATGCTTTTTCTGCATCTGTTGAGAAGAACGTAATGATTCTTATGCTTTCTTTTATTAATGTGGTGTGTCATGTTGATTGATTGTGGGTATTGAACCACCCTGCAGCCCAGGGATAAATACCACTTGATTGTGGTGAATAATTCTTTTAATGCATTATTAGATTCAATTTGCTAGTATCTTGCTGAGAATTTGTGCATTCATATTCATCAGGGAAATTGGTCTGTAGTTCTCCTTTTTGTTGGAGTTTTTGTCTGGTTTGGGAATCAAGGTAATGCTGGCCTCATGGAATGAGTCTGGAAGTTTTCCTTCTATCAACAATAGCCAGATTATGGAAAGAGCCCAAATGTCCATTGACTGATGAATGGATAAAGAAGATATAGTGTATGCACACACACACACACACACACACACACACACACACACAATGGAATATTACTTAGTGATCAAAAAAGAATGAAATCTTGCCATTTGCAACAATGTGAATGGAATTAGACTGTATTATGCTAAGATAAATCAGTCAGAGAAAGACAAATATATGGTTTCACTCATGTGGAATTTAAGAAACAGAACAGATGAACATAGGGGAAGGAAACAAAAATAAGGTAAAAACAGAGAAGGAGACAAACTACAAGAGACACTTAAATACAGAGAACAAAGTGAGGGTTGCTGGAGGGGAGATGGGTGGGGGATGCGCTAACTGGGCAAGGGGCATTAAGGAAGGCACTTGTTGGGATGAGAACTAGGTATTGTATGTAAGTGATGGATTACTAAATTCTATTTCTGAAAACAATACTACAGTATATGTTAACTAACTTTAAAAAAAAAAGAAAAAAAATGTTCAGGTAACCCATCTGAAGGCAGGAAAAAGGAAACAGAAATGAAAAACAGAAGGAATAAATAGAAAACAAAAATGAAATAGCAGAACTTAAGCCCTAGCATATCAAAAAATGCATTGAATTTCATGGTCTAAATGCATTAATTAAAATACAGAGATCGATAGTGGGTGAAAAAGGAAAAAAACCATGATACAACTGCATGCCACCCATAAGAATCTACTTCAAATGTAACACTACAGACAGGAAAAGTAAAGGGTGAAAACAGGAAAATGATGTGTCAGTCATCAAAACAAAGCAGAGCGGGAGTGGCTCTCTTAACATCAGATCAAAGGGGCTTCAGAGCAAAGAAAATCCCAAGGACAGAGAGAGACCTTGCAGAATGTAAAAAGATTAGTCTACCAAGAAGGTATAGTAATCTTAAATGTGTATGCATGTAACAACAGTGCCACAAAACTTGGAAAACAAAACTTGATAAAAGTAAGAGGAGAAATAGACAAATCCACAATTATAGCTGGAGATTTCAACATCTCTCTAACAAATGATAGAACAGTTAGAAAATCAGCAAGGATACAGAAGAACCCAGTACCATCAATCGACAGGGTCTAGTTAGCTTAGAACACTCTGCCCAACAACAGCAGAATCCACATGCTTCTCAAGTCCCCAGGGTACATTCACCAAGACAGACCATCCAGGGCCACAAAGCAAACCTCAAGAAATTCAAAAGGTTTGAAATCCACAACAGGATTCCTCTGACCACATGGAATCACAATTCCATGAAATCAGTAACAGAAAGATAATGGGAAAACCCCCAAACATGTGGAAACTAAATGGTGCAGTTCTGAATAATCCATGGGTCAAAGAGAAAGTCTCAAGGGAAATACAGTTACATTTTGAACTGAAAGAAAATAATAAAGCACTGTAAAAATTTTGTGTATAATTATAATGTAAAATATAAGGAAAAGACTCAGAAAACCAGCATGACATCTAAATAGTATTTGCTTCTCTGAACAAAAGCAAAAGCCACTGGAAGAGGATGATAGAGAAAATGTCAGTGCACCAGATGCCAACTCCTGTCTTTCTTTCCTGGGCACACACCACACTCTGCCTCCCAACTTTCTTTCCTGGGGTATTTCCTGGTTGTACCATGAAGCAAAAGATACATTCAAGTTGGCATCATCCAAGGGAGTTTAATTAAAGGGCTATTGATAAAGGTGACAGTGGGGTTTAGGAAAACCACAAGGAATATTACAGTGCTCTATCGCTAAGGACAGTAGGACTGTTACTCATCTGAGATGTGAAGGGACAAATGCAAGCATGCTTAAAGAGCCTGAAGACAGTGAGGGATATAGAGAGAACCATCTAGACAGAGCCGTGACCATTTGTCGAGCGACTCAGTGCTCTCAAAGTAACTCAAAGGGGCAGGAAGCTGGGGAAACAAACCTCTCTCTCTTTTTCCTTCTGATATCCTGCATGGATACCCATTGGCCAAACTCAACTGGAAGCCAGAGGCTCTCAAGAGGAGATCCATACAGATCCATACAGATCAGCCTCCCAGGGCTAAAAGCAAGGTGGAGAAAATTAGATCAAAGATTTTTTTCAGGTGGGAATAAATGGAATGCTATCTGGGTGGCAGAGGGTCCCAGAGACTGGGTGACATCCAACCCTCAGTTGACTCTGATGTGAGTGAGAAAGAAACCTTTGCATTGTTAAGCCTCCGTGATCTGGGAATGTTTGTTAAAGCACCTAGCATTAATTACCTTGACCAATGCCCCTAATAAAAGCCTTGGCCTCAAATTCTGTGTGGAGTCGCATATTAAAAGCAAAATCCAGCACTCAGCATAATTAAAAAAGCGATTCCAATAGTTACTTGTGTCTCTTGCAAAACACTGGTGGGGATACAATTCATAATTTTAGTGACTCCTCTCAAAATCTGTTTTATCTCCAGGGCAATCCTTCTTTGCCCAGACGCTCTCATCTATCCACCCTCAGAAACTCCGCCCTACTCTCTGTCTGTGTAGGATTAGTCCTTCCCTCCAACCCTTTATAATATGGGTCATTTAGCTTCTGTCTCTGCCTTCCGCATCACCCCTTTAGTCTCTCTTTTATCCCAGAAGATCCCTGAATCTGGTTGCCTAATACGGAGGGATGTGCAGGTCTTATGTAAAATTAAGGTAGGGAAATAGGAAGAATCCAGGGATATGGTTAAAACACAGACCATGTGCTTGTGGTGGGCTGCCTGCCCTGGGATTCAGTCTCTGAGACAGAGCTGACATTTGGCATGTTTATTAGAGATAAAACTTTGGATCAATTCCTGTGGAAGGAGATGGCAGAAGCAGAAATGGCAGAGGGAAGGCCACGCTGTGACACAGGAGCTGTGGAGCCTATATGGCCATTAGAGTTTTCCTGCTTTTGCCAGAATGGCTCTGCCTTTATACCCTTGCCTCCATCTGACATTGATGAGTGACTTTGGGTGAGGCAATTCCTGAGAGGGCTGACAGCTGAAGGCTGCCTGCTAACAGATGTCTCAGGAGCCAGAACAAGTAATCTTGCCTTGCAGGGAGACCTGGGCATCTGTTCCTGTGTTCGTTACCATGCAGAAGGTCTCTGCATGTGTGAGGGGGGCTGCAGCTCTGGCTCTGAGCTGTCTGCCATTTCTGTAGTCATTACTAATGTATAGAGATTGCTGCTGTTCCATCTATGCTCTTCATGCCTTCCTTGCAATGCCCTGGGGCCTGCATCCCACTCTCCATTTGCCTCTTCCTTGAAGAACCATATCAAAATTCTCTTCTTCCAAGAGCCCTTGATGTCTGACTCTTCAGCTTCTCCATGACCCAGCACTTCTGAGCTGCTGTATGGGAGCTGCAGCCCCAGAAGATTCTCCCTGGGCTCTCTGAGTTGCAGGGTTATAGAGAAGTGTGTAGCTGGCCTTTCTGTAATGCACTGATTTCTTATTACAATTAAAGAAAGGGATAATTACTATAGTCATTGCAAGGGTTTATTTACGGCTCTGTCCCTCCTGATTGTTAGCTTCAGACAATTCTCTGGAGCTGTGGATAACTTGCTGGCCTTCCAAGCTGATTCTTTTCCCTGATTTTATATAATTAGGGCCTAGCAGCAATAGCCTTTTAATTTCTCTTTTCCCAGTGAACCTGATTTTTCATTCAGGTTTTCTTGTGATGGCCCAGATCAGCCTTGTGTAAACTTGGGGTAAAGCCCTGATATGCAGAAGGAGGAATGGAATACATGGTATAGTGCCCTGGGGCATGCCTCCGCTGTGATTGGGAACCCAGCTCAGATATGTACTGCCTGTATGAACTTGGGCATGTTTCTTAGTCCCTGTACACCTCAATTTCCTCATCTGTACAATATGGATAGTTAATACCTACTGAATACAGTTGTGGTGAGGAAAGAATCTCATAACACATGCTTAGCACCATGCCTGATACCTAAGCAGTGTCTGTTGTGTGATTGTCATTGCTGCTAGTTCTACTTATTCCTTTGAGAAAATCAGTGATTCTGATTGGCTGACAGTAGCTTCTGCACACCTATTCCTTCACCAAGTGTCTTTTAGCATCCCCCCTCTACCCCACCTCTAGTTCTGATATTGTAGTGAAACCTTGCAATCATTCTAATTCCAACACCAACTGCAATCCTCCAATGAGCTAAATCTTAGGTTCAGTCTAATCGTTCTTCTTGCCGATGCCAACACTCATCAGCTCTGGACCTTCTGAGTCTTCCAGATAACTGATCTTTGAGGGGAACATTGCAGACTCAGGCAAAAGATGGGAAATTATACAAGGGAGTAGGTTCTAGAAAGTTGCCAATATTAAATAAATGGCCGTCTCCACCTCTTCAGCCTTATTTCTTATCACCAGGTCCCTTGAAACCTATGCCCCAACTATTGCATTTCCCTAACATTCCATGATCAAAACCTCTGAGCATATGTGAAGGCTGTTTTCCGTGGTCTGTAAATCTCCTCTTTTCATTCCCTTGTCTTCACTTGGCTGATTTCTACATCCACCACACAGTTTGGATCTCCCCTGGCTTAACACCCTTCTCCAAGATTGCCAAGTCTTCAGATTTCTATGAAAATTGTCATATCTCATCACGATCCATTCAGTCTCTTTATTCTTGGTCCTGCTGCTTTTTAAAGCATCTCTTTTAAATGTCAACATTATAACTTAGACAGGGGTTATCCAGGACTCATGGGTATGAAGAGAAAAGAGAGTACTGTTTCCCTGTTGCTGAAGGTTCGATAATAGACCTTTGTGCTCCATGATTTTGTCTATCAACTCTATAGGTATAGAACATAAATTCTATCCATTCACCTATCCATCCACCCAACAATAATATATTAATTGAATGATAAAAACCTGAATCAGGGTAAAGGTGAATCCCTGCATTCAATGAACTTAGAGCTAAACATAACAGATAAAGTATATGTACAAAAATTATAGAGTGAAACAAAATTTAATCAGTATCTTATGATCAAGGTTTTATGGAAAAACAAAATAGCTTTTCTCTTAGGAGTATTGGGGAAAGGAATTTTTGGTAGAGAATATGGTACTTTAGCTTGACCTGGAAGGACGGGTAGAATTTCAGTGAAGACGGATTCTTCCAGACAAAAGAAGATTTAGATGGCACCAGAATAATTTCGGGGCATTTCATGCATATAGTTTGAAGTAGTTGGAAGTGTGGCTGGATAGCTGTTTATCACAATGAAGGGGAAAGCTAGATAAGAAGTGCAGACTACTTTTGGTAGGAGATATGGAACTATTCAAAGGTTCTGATGTCAAAGTGACATCAGCAGAGCTGTGCTTCCGGCAGATTTATTTGGCAATATTATGCAAAATTTATTTTAGGGAGATACCAGAAGTAGACTAGACATTCTTAGGCAGAAAGTGAGATGTCTGGCCAGACCAACATGTTGGCAATTGGCTACGTAGGAGAGATGGGTATGAGGGTGTTCAAGAAGCCAAATGCATACAACTTAGATGTTGGGACTGAAGGAGGTTTTGAATGTAAGTAAACAGGGAGGTGGTAAGACTCTGATAGAGCAGCCAGTTTTGGAGAAAGACATCGAGTTTTACTTTAGAGAAAGGAATTAGAAGTGTCAGCAAGAGCATTTAGATGGAAGATTCCAGCTGCAGTGGAAACTGGGCTAGAGCACAGGGGCATTCGTCAGAGCTGGTGCCAGAGTTTGGACTGATTTCTTTAACAGTCTCTAGAGAACAACAGCAGAAAGATGGAAAGCTGTAGGTTCTGTTCTTTGGTGTGTAGACTTCTTTTATCTTTTGAGAGTCCCACTAGCTAACTAATAGCTTTTCTGGCCTGAAGACAAAGTAAAAGCAATTGCCTCAATAGAATGATTGCAGCATCTAGAAACATCCAGTGTGGAATAGAGTTCTTCCACCATGAGGTTAGAACATGGATTCAAGGTGTTTGCTTTCCTAATCACAGAACACTTCTTCTGATCAACCAGTTAGTGTGTGGTAGCATCCTTCCTCTTCTCCTGCCCCCAAGAAAAATGATGAAGAACCAGAGTGTTATTTCAAAGTGGATCTCTTATTAGAGCCCCAGAGGGACACAGACTCACTGGAGTTATGTGACAACCCCAAGGTAGGAAAGTCAGACGAAAGCCAGACTAAGTCTTGAGGCATATAGGAGTCATAGATCACTCTATTTTCTCTGGAGACTGGATGAGACCATTGTCCCCGAGTCCTTGGGAGTTTACGGTTTTGTATTAAATCGAAGTGTTTCCTTTTGATGAAGTATTTTATGATGGGTACTGTAAATTACTCTAAGGAAACTTTTAGTCAGCAGGAATTTATGACAATGATAAATTTGGGCAATGTCTTTTTAAGTGTCTCTATGAATGAATACTTTCAAAATTTCCCCAGGTTCTAATCAAAGATAGAGCCTATTGGTGATTATTTTTGTACTTTCCACGTCTCAAGTGACTTCTTTTATTAAGATTCCCAGGAATAAGACTTATGATTTATCCTGATGACATATTAACAGCCAGTCATACCAAATACATTTTTCTTTCTTATGTACCAGAAAGTATATTCTTGCTGTCAGCCTTTGGGGTACAATGAATTTCAAAAAGTTCTCTGGTGTTTTTCCTCAACATTGAACATTTCTTAGCTTTGTAAGTTATCAAAATAGTTCGAGGGTCTGGAGAGAGAAAGAAACAGAAATGAAGATAGATGGTGTCTTATCAACAAGACATAAGAAAAGATGAAAGTCATCCTGTGGCTTTCATTTATAAAATGATTGAATTGGGTCAATATTATGGTGAATCCCATTACAGGATAAGAAGGAACACCCCTCTAAATTACACTCAGCCAAAATCAGTTGGTTCAGTGACCACACTTAAATATTACCAATATGAAAGAGTACTCATATTTTGCATTAAAAGTTGCTTTCAGGATGGTGTCATTTGGTAAAGAAACAGATAAAATTATATGAATTTCACAGGGTCCTTTATTGTTTACCTCTTATGCTCTACTTCTTAGATGTGTTTACAGCAGAAAAAGCAATCAAATCACTGGCCACTTGAGATTTTCCCAAGAGTAGATGAGTCATTCATGACTCATTAGAGAAGGGAAGCATCTTTCATATATTGCAAAAGGAAAAAGACCCTCTTTCTTCTTTCATATAACATAATTTATCTTCATCCTTTGTCTGCAAGGCCTCATGTTTGAATTCAGAGGTCGTAAGAGCAAGTTAAAAATATACAACATGCCCTCTGGGTATTTTGTAAGCACCATCTCCACACAACTAGCTAAGAGTTTCCATGTCTCTGTCAGATATCATCTGACCTTGAAATTTTAATTTGGGTTCTTATAAATAGAAGCCAAAAATACATGAGGGCAAAAAGATAAATACTGAAGCAACAGGATTTATGTATGTAGTATCTCCTTGATGCTTCTGTTCTAAAGAGAATGTCACCTCTAAAAAGGGGAGGGAAAAGGACAAAATGCAGAAATGCAAAAATGTGCAGTGGAATTTGGGTTTACTCTCACATCTTTGATGTGCTCATTACCAGACTGTTGATCTCTGTAGAATAAATTACTTAGGACTTGTGTACAGAAAAGGAGTTCTGGCACAAGTTCTTGCCATAAAATTTCTGCTCTATTGATATTTGGTGAGTAAATCAGCTTATCAAAATAGATTTGAGTGGGTCAGAGTTTAAATTATAATTTTTTTCTGAGTATATTGCACACATGAATAAGTAGATAATGGAATATATGGGCTACTCTTCTTTCAGAACGTCCAGGAGACCACACACACTTGGCCGCCTTTCCAAGGACACTGGTAGATGCTATTGGGTCTCCAAAGTCACTGTAGTGGGCTAGAGGTTCCAGAACTCATCTGAATGAACTAGAACTGCTTTGAAAGATGTAGAGTTCATCTTTTTTAGCACATTCTGTTCAATAGTCATTGACTTTTCACTTATTTGTCACTTTATTTTTAATGTTTTATTTATTTCTAGGAGAGAGAGAGAGACAGCATGAGCAGGGGAGGGTCAGAGAGAGAGGGAGTCACAGACTGAAACAGGCTCCAGGCTCTGAGCTGGCAGTCAGCACAGAGCCCGATGCGGGGCTCGAACCCACAAACCGCGAGATCGTGACCTAAGTGAAAGTTGGATGCTTAACTGACTAAGCCACCCAGGCGCCCCTATCTGTCACTTTTTAGTTCTACTCATTCAACAGCTTTGGCACTGAGTTGGTGCTTCTTCAAGATTGTTCACTGGCTGCCTGGGTGACTCAGTTGGTTAAGTCTCTGACTTAGGCTCAGGTCATTATCTTGTGCTTTGTGAGTTTGGACCCTGCATCAGGCTCTGTGCTGACAGCTCAGAGCCTGGGGCCTGCTTTGGATTCTGTGTCCCCCTCCCTCTCTGTCCCTACCCTGCTCATACTCTATCTCTCTAAAAAATAAATAAACATTAAAAAATGTTTAGCATAGCTTAGGATTCTTTTTACAATTCTCAATGATATACTCAAGTTAAGTCACCAATTTGGAAAAAACAAAAACAAAAACACTTTCAAGACATATTACCTGAGAATGCAAGTGATTTGCTCTGTAGATATTTTGAAATTAATTTCCAATACAATTTAACCACAATAATAATAATAGCATAAAGTGTTAGAAATGAGAAAGAATAAATCTACCATCTTAATTTAACACCTCTTGTCATTATTACATATTCTCTCCTCCCTCCTTCCAGTCCTCTTTCCCTCCCTCCCCTCCTCTCTCTCTCCCTCCCTTCCTCTCATCCTTCTTCCCTCTTCTCTTTCTCCCTCCCTCCTTCTTTCCTTCCCTCCCTCCCTCCCTTCCTTTTCCTTCCATCCTCCCTTCCTTCCTTCCTTCCTTCCTTCCTTCCTTCCTTCCTTCCTTCCTCCCTTCATATATTTATTTTGAGTCTACTCATCCCAGGGACTCTTTTAGGCCCTGGTGTTACATATCACAAAACAAAAATTTCTACCTTCCTAGACCTTACAGATATTAAACAAAAGACATTAAAAATAAGTAAATTAAATAGTATGTTGGGTTCTTTAAATTTTGCTGGACAAAACAAAAGGTCAGTCAGGGTATGGGGGATGACGGTGCCCAGGGGTGGGGGTAAGGGGCAGGTAATGATAGTAAGGAGCATGCTTAGGGCAGGTAACCCATGAGCCAAGCCTTCAGAGAGGAGAGGGCGGTCTACCCTGAAGACAGATAATGGAAGAACAGAAAGAACCACAACCACAAAAGCCTTGAGCTAGGAGCTTGCCCAGAAAGTTCCAGAAATAACAGAGACCAGTATAGGTGAAGCAAAAATGAGTGAAGGAGGAGGATATAGGAGATGAGCTCAGAAAGATAAGATGGGCCCTGTCCTGTAGGGCCTTGAGGGCACTGCCCCTCTGTTCAAGTGTAGGAGAGCTGAGAAGTTGCAGGAACTGACTTACAGTTTTAAGGCCTCCCTCTGGCTACTCTGTGGAAAATGAAGATGTAGGAAGGTCGAGGGCAGCAGCAGGGTCACCAGTTGGGAAGCCACTACAGTGATCAAGGCAAGAGATGACGGCTGCTGGGCCAAGGTGGAGCCATGATCCGCACATACCTATACTGTATGGTCCTAAACATGATGCACTGACTTCCTAATGAAGCCGGCGTGCATAGCATTGAAAAATAGCAACTGAGGTGTCAGTCTCCCTTTAGCCCTCCTCTCACAGGCCATGCGGTTCATGGTGGGAGTCAGAGTTTGGGTGGAAACGTGCCTTGGGCAATTTTGCTTGTCCATTTCCTAGCATTGACTAAAAGAACACATCTATACATTTATTCAATTTCTTCTGATGAACATATTATTGAATCATTAGTGTCATTGTTTGCTGCTTCAAGGATTGCATGCTTTGTCCACATACCTTGGCAGAATCTAGTAAACTGAATTTGTTTGAGATTATGAGATTCTTTTCTGCCTAATTTATTTTATAAACTGCAAATGTAAATCATGTAGCTCTCACATGCAATTTCAGTTGAGAGGGTAACGGCGACGTTGCCATAATTGACATGTTCTCATGTGGGGGGTACCTGCAGAACCACTGAGTTGGAATGCCATTTCAATATTTTTAAAGATGTTTTTAGTTTTAAAAATAATTTCCAGAGTGTCATTTTTGTAATTCTAATTTCAATTTATGGCCTAAACATCACAATGAGCTTTGAGGGGTAGTACAGCTTGCTTTGGGTCTTTGTCTGCTAATGTTTCTATTACTGCATCCATGGTAAAACAGGAACATTAAGGAAAAAAAAAACTTATGACATAAGCTAAGCATTTTCTGTGTCCTATGATGGGGCACCAAACCCTGCATGGAATCTTGTTGTTTTGGGGAGTGATCTTGTGGTGATAGTGGTAGTGCCACAGCTTTTCTATGGCAAGAAGGACAAGATTGGGGTCTGTGGATCCTGAGTGGGAAATGCTAGAACTGGAAGGAATCTTAAAGATGACTCAGACACACCCTTATATTTCTCAGATGGAAAACTGAGGCTCAGGCTAGTGAAGTAACCTGACGAAAAACTAGTACTTATATTGTGTTTCCTGATTTTATTGAAATATGGATTATATCATACCCTTGATAGTCTATATCTGGCCATGTAAGGTGAGTGGCTTCTGGGTAAATATCATTCTTTTGGGATTTTATTATGAATTTATAATTTATTATTGTGTATTTTACCTTGGCTGCAGTATTCCATTGAAAGGCTAATTCTTTAGATTTGATGGGACACGTTCATCTTGAAATAGACAAAAGAGACGAAGTTTAAAGCAACTTTTCTCTCCCTATAGTTAGAACACTAGACAAATGATGAGCAGAATCATTTTCTCAAAGAGAAGATGCTCAGCTTTGTCTTCCAGAAGCTGAAGTGAAATGCTGCGTCTTGCTGTGCACTGTCATCCTGTAGAGATTGACGATCCTCTCTGCTAGGGAGCCACAGACTTACAATTCACCAGGAGCAGAGAGCGTCACGCCCCTCTGCAATAGACAGTAATGATGGTAATGAAATAAGCCTGTAGCTCAGACAACAGAAAAACATCACTGTTGGCAATGGAGGTGTAAACATAACCTAATGCATGGTCATACCAACAGATACATACGGGTAACTGTGCATCATGGAATGAACCCAAAGTTGGGCCCCTGCAAATGGGGTGCAAATTCTGGTGCTGCATATTCTCTAGGGGTCTTGAACAAGATGTTGGGCCTCTGTTACCTCATTTGTGAAATGAGAATGGTATGTAGACCTTGTCGGGTGAGAAGACACTTGAGTGCAGAGTGTGATAGAGGAGTTCTGTATGAAGTCTTCCCCGGGACTATGTGGGGCCTGCTCTGGGAGGTGCTTCCTTGGCCTGGCGCCTCTTGACCTCTGGTAGACAGTGCAGCAGTGAGCTCCATGTGGAGCTTTGGACCCTGCTCAGGGCATTGGCACCTCTGCCAGAATGAAGGGTCCAGAGGTCTGCTCCATCAGTCATTCTGTTTTAGAAATACTGAGTTTTATGAGCCACATATCTGGGTATGGAGCTCTGGTGGCAACTAAAATGGGAATTCCTGGTAAATTAACCTCAAGGGGAGGCTGTCCCCATTTTCCATACTGCCGTGGTGATTAGTATATTAGGCAATGTTCAAAATGGCCTGTGACTTTCTCTTTTGTGAGCTTCTCCAGCACCATGGACTTCTGCCTCTGATTACTGGGTGGATCTCAGTTGCAGGAATCTGGTTACCTGTATTGTATGCCTTTTCAGTGAGGGAAGGAGGAATTGCTGTATTGAGACCCTAGTGTCGGGTATGCTATCACCAGCTACCCAGGTTCCCTGGAGGATTGCTGGAGCTCTGCTGACACACAGCCCTTGACATCACCAGCTGTAAGAAATCTGTCGTCCTAAGAGCCTCACCTCACCCAGGGCACCCACATCCTTCAATGACTGCTGATGCAGCAGGTATGCTGCCCTCTCATACCATTTTGGGACACCTGTCAAGAACCATCCTGACTTCGCAGCTCCCCATGGGATCAGCCAAGGCCTTTGTTGAGCATTTCAGCTCACTTGACCCCCGAATCCAATCCTGCTTCCATCTTGTCCCTTACATGGGTGGCAATTCCATGAGCACTACCTAAGAAGCCTACTGTATGCATATGTCCTTCTCAAAGCCTGCTTCCCAGAGACCCAGATCTGTGAAGGTCATGATTTCTGTAAAAACGGACATGTATACAGATGTGCATCAAGAACGTTTTCATTGCTCTGTCCCTTTTATGTCTCCTTCTGAAAACAACCTCTACCCTGATGTCCCATCTCATCTTGTATATTCTCTCCATTCCACAGTTTCTCATTACTTTTATCCTTGTCAGAATTTACTGGCCAATGAATTTTTTAAAATGTTATTTATTTTTGAGAGAGAGAGAGACAGACAGACAGACAGACAGCGCAAACAGGTGGGGGTTCAGAGAGAGAGGGAGACACAGAATTTGAAGCCGACTCCAGGCTCCGGGCTCTCAGCACAGAGCCTGATGCTGGGCTCAAACACACAGACCATGAGATCAAGATCTGAGCTAAAGCCGGTTGCTTAACCAACTAAGCCACCCAGGTACCATGTAGTGGCCACTGAATTTGAAATTATATCACCTTCTTTTGGGAATGGTCTTTGTGTCCAGGTGCAGGAGTGAAGGGTCGGGGAGTAGGGCTGGTACCCATACTGGGCATTTCAACACTCTATGGGACAGAACTTTGTACTTCAGATGGACAGCTTCAAAGAAGTAAATATTTTCTTCCCATTTTCATCTTTAACCCCTTTGCAACTAATAGAGCAGGTTTCTAATGATAAACCATTTTCAAGGATTCAAAGGCCTAATCAAGTCAAAAGTGAATTTTATTTTTATTTTGTGTGTGTCTGTGTGTGTGTGTGTGTGTGTGAGTGAATTCTCTTTTAAAAGAACAATCTGAAGTTCCATCAGCATGTTGGCTATGTTTTGCTATGGATGGTGGAGTTGTAAGTCATCTTTTTCTGATTGTTACTGTTTCTGTCCCCCCAATTTTCTAAACAGAGAACATGTATTAGTTTTGTAAATGAAAAACATATATTTTTAAGAAACCCCCCTTACTATATCCTGTGCATGCCTCTGGCAGCTCTGGTAAGAAAGCCCTAGATGCTTCTGACCTCTCTGAAATGAACATCTTGATTGAGCCTGGTGGTAACACTTGCAGGCTTTTTGGTCAAGGCAGGAGGACCCACGAGAGAATGGGGCATATTTCATGCTATAGCTTGTAATCTCAGAACACTGACTTTTTTCAGCACAAATTACAGAAAAGAAGATGTGAGCATCGAAGGCAGGCTTGGCTGGGAAATTTCATCTCTGTTTACAGATGTTCATTAACATAACAAAACATTAGTGAATGTTTAGCCTCTACCCTGTCTGTTCTAAGCAGAGACTGAATGAAAATATGTCAGAAGTAAGCCAACTAGACTAGGAAAGGCATTTTCATACAGAAAAGAAAAAAAAAGATGTGAAATATACGGTCACCAAAGAAGGCCACCATGTTTTATTTTGTAATTATGAAAATTTGTCTCTTTTGACAAGTGAAATGAATTTAGGCACTCAGGCATGGGGAGAAAGTTGAATTGTCTGAAAATTAAATCAAAGTAAAAATGAGAAATACAAATGGGTGTTTCATATTCGCTAACATAGGAGTCATCTTTTAGATCTGACATTTTGAAGCAATCCCTGAGAAACTTGATAGCTCATACCTCTGAGTAAATTATGGTCCCGAGCAGTGTGGAAATAATTGAGAATGTTTGTTGTTTTTAAATAAATGTAATAAATCTGGAATGGCATTAGTAGGCTATAGTATAGAGAGTGCTGTTTTATACCCTGAGATGTGTACTGTGCTGAGATCTGCATCACAGGGGCTCATTTGTGTAGACACAGTGGATGTGGCAGGACCTGGATGCTCACATGTGTATGTTTAGAGCGCAGCGTGGAGTTGACCAAAGAGGAGAGCCATCCAACAAACATACCACATCTGGTACCACCACATCCTAGAGGTGTGGCACAGGGCAAGCCTTTTCCTTCCAAAGGGGGGAATGCTGATGAAACCGTGCCTTCCAGGGCTGCCGGAAAGATTGATAAGAACTCCTTCCATTGTGGCCCTTACCATGGGTGTGAAAACACCTTCAGCCACAGTGCCTGGCGTGAGAAGGGCCTTGGTAAATGGTAGTCAGAAATTAATCTGAGCACTTTTCATAATCTGTATGTGTTTGTATATCTGTGTGTGCTTTGTGTGCATGTCTGTGTGCATGTGTGCAATTTGTGTATGTAGTTTGTGTATGTGTACTTTGTGTATATATGCGTTTTGTATGTGTATGTTTGCACTTTGTATGTGTTCTTTGTGTATGTATGCATGTGAATGGATATAATTTATGTGTCTGTGTGTGCTCTGTGTGTGTACTCTCTGTGTGCATGTGTGCGTGCGTGTGTGTGTGTGTGTGTGTGTCTGTACTTTGCTTTGGGCATCTTTGAGGAAGGAGGCTTCTTGTAACACCAGCACTGAATCATTCTTATACACTCATAAGCCTGCAGATCCACTGTGGAGAGCTCAAGAAATGGTGCTTTGGTTTTCAAATATGCAACTGAACTGGCTGCCTCAGTTTCCATGTATCCTTAGGTTTCTAAACATGGGTACTTTTCAGCCACAACCCAGTAAGGTTTTGGGTATCTTATTACATCATTTAAGAATGAATGAGCCTGCAAAATGGTGTCTTATGGGCATGTAATGAGGTTAGGGGTCTTGAATTTTTTAGTTAGTTGCATGGTAATGGGTGATTTATTCAAGACAAAGAGACCCTTTGACCAAATGTGAGTAAAGGGGATTCATGATAAGAAGTATCATGAATCTTTTAGTATTAGTCTTTTAGTATGAGACTAAAAGAAAACAGACTCTAAGTCCTGTCCATCCCTGTCTGTCTCTCTCCTTCCTCCTTTTCTCCTCTTCTCTCTGGGGACATGTGGTCTCTTGGCTTTGCACACCTGCCCTAACTGTCTGAATGCTCCAATTTTTCACTTTGAGCTGGATCTTTCTTTCTTAGTGCACATAGTGCCCAAATGGCCACTCAGCCTGCTCTCACCTGACACCATTATTCCCTGTTCTCATCCATTTTTGTCCTTCCCAGAAGATTCACTCTCCACACCTACCTCATTTAGCTGTGTGTTTGCTGGTGTGTTATTCATCTTCCTCACTGGACCTGCACTTCCTAAGAGTTAAGTGCTAGATCTGTCTGGTTACTCAGCCTCAAGGCCTCCCATGGTGCCTGGCACACAGCAGTTGCTAAATAACAATCTGCTAAGTGAAAAAAAGGATCAACAGCAGCCTGAGACCTACACCCTACATGACCCTGTGATCATCTCTCATTCTTACCCAGCATTCCTGTTGCCTTTTTTTTTAATCGCTACCCCCCACAGTGTACCCCATTTTCCTTTGGCTCCAGGCCCAGCTAATCAGCATACTCCCTCCACAATAACCAGTTAAGGGTTGGGCTTGGGATCCGCACTGATCCAGTGAGATTTAACTCTAACTTTTGCTACAACTATTAGGAAAAGGGTGGCTAAGTTGTGAGTCTGTGTTTCCAGCACTTCTGGTATCTATTTTGCTGCTCAACGATGAAGTCGACACAGAGGAAAGCATATGCAAAAGGCAGAGAGGAACCAAGTCCTGATGAAATTGTTTGAGCCCATGGATTCAGCCCTACCTGAAGCAGTTGCCTCCAGTCTTCTGTTGCATGAGCCAAATCATTCCTCTCTCTTCTCCCTGGCTCTTTCTTTTTAGTAAGCTCAGCAGACTGGGGCCCCTGTTCTAAACCCCAGCCTTTTTTTCCCTGAATTCACGTGATGGAAAGGCAAGCACTCCTTAAGACAGGCAGCTGAGCAAAAAGATTCCTTGGGATGAACAGGGACCTAGCCCAAGTTTCTGAGAACTTTGGGAGGGAGGGACACCAGCTTTGCCAAGCGCCTAGTAGAGAGAACTGGTGGGGAAGGTTTTTATTTTTTTCAAATAACATTACTAAGAAAAAAATTTTTAATGTAAGTTCCTCTTATGTTACTTTTAGCTGGAGCATCCTAACTGAAAATACCTTCCAGAGAGGAGTTTACCCAGAGCAAACTGCGCTGGTCATGATGTATACCAGTCTTTTTGTGAGGCATCCACCCTGGTCCTGGCAGCCCTGGTCAGAAGGCCAGCCTTGTGTGGCCTGTTCCATGCTCAGCAGGGACATGGGGGACTCTTCTTTCAGGAGGTGTGAGAGGGGAGCAGAAAGGGCAGAAGAAACGATAGGCTTTTCTAGTACAACTGGCAGCATCGGTTATGAGTGTGCATTGAGGCTGAGTGGGAGGTGCAGGAAGGAGTGCTGAAGCATGTGGCCGTGTGTAAGGGATTTGGGCTGAGTTTTTGGGGAGATGCTGGAAGGGCCCTGGAGCCTTCCTGGGTGTGGAGGCAGGAAAGGGGGAAACTGACAGCTGGACTCCTCCAGCTTCCTGCAGGGTAAAACAGAGGTGGTACATCTTCCCACAGCAGAGGAGACTCTGACATCTTTTCTTTGTCATGTTTCCTTCTCGGTGCTTCCAAGTCTTTGGTGCATTTCACAGTTTCTATTGTGTAGCCCCTAACTTGGGCTCCAGGCATGGATAGCCTCGCAGCGCTAACTCCTCACGGAGACCTCAGTTTTCTCCTGCTGGATTTCACTTACAAGGAAGATAATTGTCCCTGTAGCGCATTGCTGAAAACAGGGCCTCCTTTGGAGTGGGAGAGTGGGCCCTCTCTGCTAAGGGTCCAGAAGGGATCACCACTTGGGAGGCATGAGGAGGGGACAGTTCCCAGGTAGCCGTTGAGGTTTTGTGTGAAAGGTAGAAAGGACTCCTGTGCCAGGGGAGACCAAGACCCTTTGGAAGAGACTGGGAGAGACCACAGCCAATCCGAGGCCCCACTGCCCTTCCAGAGGACAGCAGAAGGAGGGAGATCTAAGCTGTGATGGCTGGCGGCCTGATGGAATCCGGCCCTGCCCCTACCTGCTCACTGCACTGTGGGGTGGGGTGGGGGGGGCATCCCCTAATGTCTCTTCAACTCCGTTTCCTTCTCGGTAGATGAAATAAGGGTGAGAAGACATGTCTGGCAGGACTTTTTGTAACTATTAGATGAGAAAAAGCATGTAAAGTGTTACGTGGGGCTCCTGGCAGACAGGATGGGCTTGGTCAGGGCATCTGCTCTTCTTACTGCTTTCTCTGCACTGGACATGTGGACCTGGGCTCAGTGGTACTCAGGAAGGCCATCTGTTTTTCTGTACTTGGTACAGTACCTAACCAATGGCAAGTGCTTTGTATATATTTGAGTTCCTTCCTTTATGGACTCAGTGACTATCTACTGAACATGTGTTCTCTGCTGTGATCTGCGTTAGGCCCAGTTGATGCATCAGGGACAAGGCAGATGCTGTCCCCTTACCCTCAGGATTTGTGCAGTTAGGCAATACCGGGAGCTGCCCATTGATCATTTCTGTCTTGGGTCATGCCCTCTTTTTTCTCCCAGCTGCACCATGAAATAGGTGTTATTATCCCTGCTTTACAGAAAGGCAGCTGTGACTTAGGGCAATGTGAACACTGGGATATATGAGGGAAGAAGACAAAATGGACCCTGGCATAAAAGAGGACTCCGAGACTCTGATCTGTGAACAGAATCTGGCCTGGGGCCTCTCATGTAGGCTTGAGCAGCTTTGAACTTCTCAGACTGAGGGGAGGGGATAGTGTGGTTCAGTGAGGTGGCTGAGCTCTTTTCTGATTCTGGTGTGTGCATGTGAGAGAGACAGAAACAGACAGACAGACAGACACACACACACACACACACACACACACACACAGAAATAGGCAGCAAGAGACACACAGAGACACAGTAGAGATAGAGAAAGAGGGACAGAGAGGTGGACAGAGAGATAGAACTACAGAGGGAGACAGACTGCAGAACTGTGCCTGGTTCTGGTGGGTCCCAGGGGAAGCATGTCCTAAGCTGTACATGGTTGCGGAAGCTGAGGCCTCCGCTCCTCGCTAGAAGGGAAGCTATCAACAACCATTAGGTCAGGAAGGCGCTCCAGGGGCCCCCTGCGGTGCCTGGGGTTCCTCCTCAGAGAATGTTCCCTGGGCTGGGGAGGGCCTGAACTGCTATCGCCAGCCCACCAGCAGGGGGCAATGCATGGGGCGGCATGGAAGCTGGGCTGGGTACTGGGGGTTGGACGCTTAACTTGGCCCTGAGGCTCTCCCAGGGCATTGGAATGAACAGCATGTGTTGAGTAGCTGCTATCTAAGAGGCAACTTTGGGTGGATGATCTCAGCTTACCTCATTTCATTGAAAAGCAAAATCTAATAGTTGTTGCAGGCCCAGGCAGACAGACTTGGGTTTGTACCCTGACTGCTACCTTAATAACTATGTGACTTTGGCTCCCTAAACCTTGGTTTCCTCATCTGAAGAATGAGGACAGTGGTTTGGCAGTTAACTAAATGCAGTAGGGTTTGTGACATGCTTAGCACAGAGTCAGGTCCAGGGCGTGTGCTGCGTAAGTTCTGGGCTTGCCCAAACCCATGTGAGTGGAGGCATTGTGGATCCCCACACCCCCACCATGAGCGAAGGCATTGTGATCCCTCCCCCCACCGTGAGCGAGGGCATTGTGATCCCCCCCACTGTTGGTGAGGGCATTGTGATCCCCACTTTCACTGGTGAGGAGATGGAGGCTCAGAGGGCTTTGATATTTACTATACTTCTAGGGGGCGGTCTCATAGCTCCTGGGGGGGATGCCAGAATCTGACTCCAAAGCCCTCTCTGTGATGGATTATTGATTTTTCTTCTCTTTTAATAACACTGGTTTGTTGTACAGAGTTGCCTGAGAGTTTGCAAGTTAAGGAGTGCGTTGCAGCTTGCTGTGGTGCCCCTGGGGTACTGTCATTACCTTCTTGAGTTTTAGGGAATGTCTTTCACACTAACAGCAATGCCCCCTCCCCACCGGAACCCTGGTGTCCTGGGGAGCACCGTTGTCAGACATGGAGTGACACTTTTGTTTTATAAAAGGATATTTTAAAATTAGACTAACAAAGTCTGCATGTGTTAAAAAACAAAACAAAACAAGCAGAGCAAGAGGGCACAGAGTCAAAACAGAGTGTCTCTTCTAGGTCAGACTCTTAGGTTCCTCTTCCGGGGCAACCATGGTTGTGGGACAGGTTGTGTTCCTGGTTTTAAAATTTTCAGATTTCTCTACTTATTTGCATGTATTAGTGTGTTTGCATGTATGTGTGTGTGTCTGCATATCCTTCACTGATAACAGTAGGTGCTTACTATAACACACACACACGCACACATGCACGCACACACACACACACAGAGCCCATGTCTTTTGTGCTTTGCAAGTAGTTACCTTAGAGAATATTCTCTATCAACTCCATTGCATTAGCTCATTCTTTCTTCATCTCATTAGGTGAATTAAGTCTAGTTTATTCTTTTTTCATGGTTCTTTCATGTTCTACTATATGGACATACTGATTTATTTACTCTATTGTTAGATCACCTTGGTTTTTGTTGTTTTGCATTTAACATATTTAGACAATGGCATTAAACACATTTGAGAACACATGTGTAGAATGAAGTCTTGGAAGTTGAATCCTCATTGAAAGGTAGGTGTATTTATAGCTCGCTCAGATGAGCCAAGTGCCTGCCACAGATGTGTAACCTGCAGTGTGGGAAGATGCTTGCTGTTACTGCCTCACGGTCACCTCTGTGTCTGAACAGACTTTGTTGATTTCCATTAATCAAACAGGTGAAAAATGGAATCTCGTTGTTTTGATTTGCATTTCTTTAATATTGAGTGAGCTTGTGTTGTGGTTTTATTAAGTGACTTAGTTATTAACTAATAATTAAACTGGTACATTAATTGGTTATAATTGTGTCTGTACAACTTGTTGAAACACTTTTTGCAGAGTCCCAGCTGAGATAGCTTAATTGAGGTAGGACATGGGATGAGTAATGGCTTTCTTATAACTTAATTCACCAGTTCAGTTAGAAAGGATGAACTGGATTTCTTCTAAGGCAGGCTGTATACGCTTTGCCTTTTAGAGCAGGAATTGGCAAACTTGTTTTTTAAGGGGACAGATAGTAATTATTTTAGGCATGTGGGCCAGATGGTCTCTCTCAGAACTTCTCAACTTTGCCACTGTAGTGCAAAAACACTACAGTGCCAGAGACAATATGTAAATAAATGTGTATGGCTGCATCCCAGTACAATTTTATTAAAAAATACAAAGTCATTCAGCAGTATTTGGCCTGTGGGTTGCGTTTTTCAAAACCTCGTTCTACACTGTGCATGAGTGGGTGTCTGGAGATCAGTACCTCAACTTGAAGGTTCCAATGACCTAAGTCTTATATACCTGAAACCCTTTGGTTACAAATTAAATTTGTTAATTTAATATGCAATGTACCTGAAGAAACAAATACAAGTCTCTGCAGGCACTTGGACATTCCAGATACCAGGCCTTGGGACCATATTGCCCTAGAGAGCAAATGAGGCTGGGAATTCTGAAGTTTTCCCACTTGCATGAGTAGTTTATGTTCTTAATTGTTAATGGAACATCTCCTTACCCTGAATACACATTAGCTAATTGAATCTGCTGGTACACTGGCTATTCTTATGGCATGGGCAAAGCTACAGCTACTGCTTAGAAAGTAAAAAAATTATCTGTTGATTCATGGGGGTCAAACAGAACCACTCAGGAAGGGAACTCAGGGCCAAGGGAGGCAGTCCTGGTATTCTGAGGACAAAGGCTGCAGAGGCTGTAGTGTAGATGGGGGTTTGGAGGAGACAGGAAGCAAAGGCAGCTGCTGAGCAGCCTGGACAGGGGCCACGGGGAGCCTGGAGGTTCCCAGGAGAAACCAGACGTGAGGAGACCTTACATGGGGACTTGGGTTAAATGTGTCATGGGCACATATGATTTGAATGAGATCTCTGATTCATTCCTCTTCTTTGTTGCCTGTGGACCCCTGTCCTCCACAGTGCCTGGAGGAACATTAGGGCACTTAGTTAATGTTTGTTGGATGAATGAATGAATGAATGAATGAATGAATGAAATGAAAACTGCAAAAATGACTTTTTACAGTCACTGTGGCAATTATACATTTACATCAAGTCATGTGAATGGTACTTGTTTGTCGTGTTAAAAATGTACAAAACATGGTGGCTGTTAATGTTATCAGCTGTTATCACAGTGGGTGTCAGAGGTCAGTACAGATAATAATGCTGTTGGCCACAGCTGTTTGCTGATGATGTATACTCTACAGGTTCTAGTTCTAAACACTTTCAATAAATTCCCTCCTGTAATTTCTATGTCTGTTAGGTAGCGCAGAGTGACTACTGCCATGATTCCATTTTACAGATGAGAAAACGGAGTCACAGAGAGATGAACAAATTTATGTAAAACATCCCACCTAAATGTAAAGTAAAAATCTACCTCTGGTATTTGGAGCAGTGATTCTCAAACTCCAGTGAGCAACAGACTCCCCTGAAGGGTGTGTTAAATCACAGATTGCTGGCGGGGCCCCACTCCTAGAGGTTTAGGTTTAGTGGGTCTGGGGAAAGGCCTAAGAATCTGCATTTCTAACAAATTCCCTTTTGATGTTGATATTGCTCTATTGGGGGCTGTACTTTGGTAACTACTAGTTAAGAGCATTTTGTGACTATTAAAAAAAAAAGGTAGCCCCAGGGAAGGCCAATTTAGTTTATTTCTAGCTCTTCTTGAGACTCCCCCCCCCAAGAACCTTTTCAATCCCTTAGTATGCTGCCCTTTTTTCTCCTTCACCCTTCACCTATAGGGCTGTGACCAATTCAGCCAGCGTGGTCACAAACCGAACCCCAGGAAGCAGACACCAGGTTGCTTGCAGAAGTGATATGTCTTCTCTCTGGGAAGTATTGAAGGGTTGAGTTCTAAGGTCCAGGCTCCATTTCAGACACGATTCCCCCAAGTTTTACTGCAGGTGGCTGCAGGGTGCTTGGGCTCTGCCTGAAACACAAGCACGAACAGCTCTTCTCTAGTTTTAGTGTCTTACCCCTCGCAAGTGCTAAATTACCCCATAAACAAAATACATCTGGTGTTTGACTCATGGAAAATATTTCTCTATGGTTGAAAAGAAGTGTGTGGACAGTCTGACTCCATTAATTTCGACTGGAGTGACTCTGAACCATCTGCTCAGGCTCTGCTGCACGGGGTGGCGAGGGGGTCGGGCCGCATGGCACTCAGCCTGGGAAGTGCAGTGTGGGCTCCACGGAGCTGTGGGTAGGTGTCCATGTCACTAGTGTCCCTCATAGACTGGAGGAGGCTTCCTGACGCTGCTGTGTGCACTCTGGACATGTGGAGCGCTCTGGTCCTGGCAGAGATGGCCTGGACCCCAGCCCCTGTTTCTCCCTGACTGGGGGTCTGCTGGGTGTGCCACTGTGGCCAGGATGTGTGACATCTGTGAGGCCAAGTACAGCAGGTACTTCCTGGTACTCCAAGCAGCTCTTCCAGTGTGATTCTGGGTTCTCCCTTCAAGGCTCACAGGAAGTGAGAGGGGATTCTCCTGAAGACCTTTGGGCCCCAGCTATTTGGAGACAGCAAAACCTTGGTGGCAAAGAGGCTACCCTTGTATGCCACAGGCAACACTAGGGGCAGGCTGGCCTGTGAAGTGGCACAGATGTGGGTTCAAACCTGATTTCTCCTCACCAAGATCATGTGCCTTTGTCAAATTATTATTAACCTCCCTGACTTTGGTATCATCATCTTTAAAACAGAGACTTTTTATAGCACGGCATAACAAGGACCCAACAGTTGTGTCTCAAGTCACTTGAACAGCGCCTGGCACATAGAAGGTGCTGAAAGAGTGATGGCTGTTAATATTATGTCAAAATTCTATGATGCCCTGTGATGACTGCCCTCACTGCCTGTGCTCCCTGCCAACCCCAGTGTGCCTACCTAGTATAATCACCTCTACTTGAGTGAGGGCAGAATCAGTAAATATGATGGTGGCTTATGACTTTGAGTTAATCCAGAAGGAGATTATCTAGGTGGGCCTGAATTAATTGGGCAAGTTTTTGCCCTTTGCTGAAGGCAGAGTGGGTGAAAATATGAGAGGGCAATGAAGAGGGGGTCACATGGCAAGGACCTGACAGCTACCTCTAATTGCCAGGAGTGGTCCACAGCCAATAGCCAGCAAGACATCAGGGACTCCGTTGTACATCCACAAGGAAATGAATTCTTCTCATAACCTGAGGGAGTTGAAAGCAATCTTTCATTCCCTAGTCAAGCTGTCAGATGAGAACACAGCCTAGCTGAAATCTTATTTTCAGTTTTGTGGGACCCTGAGCAGAGAACCTAGTTAAAGCATGCCCAGCTCCTGACCCACAGAAACTCTGAAGAATGTGTGTTATATTAAACCACTTAATTCACAGTGATAAAAATAACAATAGAGAATGAGCCCCCAGATAATATCTGCCTCAGAGAAAGATTATGAGAAGTAAATGCAATAATGTGTAAAGAGCATGCTGGGTGCTTTTTTTTTTAATGTTTATTTTTGAGAGCAAGATAGAGTGTGAGTGGGGGAGGGTCAGAAAGAGAGGGATGCATAGAATCTGAAGCAGTCTCCGGGCTCTGAGCTGTCAGCACAGAGCCCGTCACAGGGCTTGAACTCATGGACTGTGAGATCATGACCTGAGCTGAAGTCAGATGCTTCAGTGAATGAGTCACCCAGGTGCCCCTGCATGGTTGGTACTTGATGGTAGCACCCCTGGGTTTCAGATTATCTCCTCAGCAAAGAAGTGGTCCAGCTCTTCCTCCCCCATCAGGAGCATATTTTTACCTCAAACCCCCAGCCTGTTTGGTGGGATCTTGCTGAGCTCCTGCTTATATTCTTATGCGTTGGCTCATGTCATGCCATGGCCTCATTGCCCACCGCTGCCCATGGGAAGCCTAAACATTGACTACTGTCTCTATCACCTATTTCACTCTATATTTTTGCCAGAAGCATTTTTTTCCCATCCATTGTTATAAGGCTGGCTCATCTTTTAGGTCTCAGCTCAGGTGTCACCACTCCTGAAAAGCTTTTTCTGACCATTTAGCCAGGCTCTTCTTCCTCCCTTCACCATTCTTGGAGTCTCTGTTCATTTCCTTCACAGTGCTTTCTCAGTTCTCATGTTGGGTTTGTTTACTGCTGATCTTGGTGCCAGGGGCTCAGTCCTCGCATAGGTGCAATGCGCCTGTGCACTTGTGACTGTATGAGGGGCCCCACCACACCCAGTCCATACTGACCTCCAACCCTAGTCAGATTGCCTGAGGCCCCCGTCCTCCCCACTCTGGGCACACCAGGTGATTCTCAAGAAACCCTGTATGGCATTGTCCCATGTCTAGGCTGCTGGTGCTCCTTATCCACATTGAAGAGGGCATTCTTCATCTCAGTTCTTCTGCATACTTTCTCTGAGTAACTGAGTCCTGTTCCCCAGACTTCTACTACTACTCTGTTGTAACCTAAATACAGTCAGACACTTACATACATTTCAAGGGGACACAAGTCTAGGACTCTGGGTGATAAAAAGCAACAAATGAAGTCAGCTATGATACAGATAAGCTATTCAAAGCTAATTTCTACTGTTGACATCAGCAATAGCATATTTCCCCGAGCCTCAGTTTCCTCATCTATAAAATGGGACATTTACATCTCCATGAAAGGGCGGTTGTGAGGGAGAAGTGAGATATGTATAGAGCATATGTAGCTCAGGCCTGGAACTTGGAAGGTGTTCTAACATATTGGTATTCTCCTCAGCTACCCCTTTCCAGCTCTAAAAGTAGAAATCTTCTATAGCAAGGAAAGACCAAGTGCAGTGCAGTGTGAGTGACAGGTGAGGAAAGACGACTGATTGTGGGACCAGGATATGGAGACTTGGATCAGTGTCCTGGGAGTCCCAGGCAATGGGACAGGTCTGATCCACCCTTCTGCTTTGCACTTCCTCAGGCAGGATTCTCCTTCCTGTGGAGCACGTTATCACCCAACGGGACCATTTCCGTATTCATCCAAAGCTCCTGATTAGAGGCTCATGAATATTCAAATTCTTGTCTCCCCTTATTTGCCTGACTATTAGCATTCTGTCTCTAGGCTTATTTTGTGGTTTTTTTCTCTTGCACATTTGTTCAGTGATTCACGCTTCATCGTCCGATGCGATCGGTTTCAAGAGTATCCCAACTATTCCCAGTTCTCGGAAAGGCTGGGTCTCTTCCCTGCCCTGGCTGCCAGCTTTTCCTTGCTCTTTCCTCCCAAAGATGGGTGGGTGGTGGAACAGCCTGCAGAGTGCCACTTTGGGAACTCGCTTCTGCATTTTTAAAATTCATATTGATAATAATAATTCAGTACGTGTGTCTATCACTTCAAATTTTACAAAGAGATTTCATATCATTCTGTTTTACAGTCTGGCTTTCTGCAAATGTGAAATACTGACATTATTTTCTGTATGAGGCCATGCCTCTTTTCCTTCTGAATATTTAACAACAAGATTTGAACAAAACAGAATCTGTGTTAAAGCCCAGCTGTACAATGATTTCTCACAATGGCACAGTGTAGAAGAGGATTTATCCTACTCTCTCCCTGTGTTGGTTGGAGCTTTGTTTGAAGTTTGTTCCATCTCTGTAGGAGATACAGAATGTATTCGTTTCCTATGGCTGCTATAACAAATTACCATGGACTTGGTGTCTTAGAAAAACACAAATTTACACCCCCCCCTTTTTTTTTTCCTGAAGTCAGAAGTTTAAAATGGGTCAGAAGGACTGTGTTCCTTCTGGGGATTCTAAGGTAAAATCTGTTTTCTTATCTTTCTTTTCAGCTTATAAAATTGGCCTGCATTCCTTGGCTCACAGCCCCTTTCTCCATCTTCAAAGCTACCATCTTCCAATATTCATCTCTCTGACTTCAGCTGCTATGGTGTCATTTTCTCTGACTCTGACTCTCCCTCTTTGAGGATCTTGTAATGACACTGGGTGCACCCAAATGATCCCAGATAATCCTGAGATGGTTATCTTGAGATGCTTAATTTAATCATATCTTCAAAGTCCCCTTTGCCATTTAAGATAACATGATCACAGGAGGTTAGGACCCAAATACCTTTGGGTAGCCATTGTACCTGCCACACTGTCTTTCTGGGTTGGTCCAAAAACCCAGATTGCTTGGGACTGATACCTCCTTGCTTGTGAAGCAGTTGTGGACTACTCCTAATAGGTGCCATGAATTTCTTGGCTGCATGATCATAGTGTCTCCATTGGATACACAGAAGGCTTGTGTTGGTGAGTTTGGCAAATGCACCTTTATAGCCAGATATCTGTGTGCCCTAAGCACTTTCCTTAAATGCAATACCAATTTGATCTCTGCAATCACCTCTGAACTAAGAATCATTGCCCGTAGTTAAAGTAAAGGTAGGAAGAGAAGTTAAATAATGTGCTGCCCATCTCTTGCATGACATAGTGCATGGATGCTGGTGTCAGACAGTCCTAGATTCAAATCCAGGTCTGATTTTGTTACTTCATGCATATTACCTCATGTCTCTAGCCTCAGTTTCTTCATCTGTAAGTATATATTGTATAGTTGTGAGTATTAGGTGAGCTTAGATTTATAATATGCTTAGTATAGAGTCTGGATCAATGCGAGTTAGCTGTTTCATGTAATTATTGTTACCATTAGGGTTATCACTATTTATGAGAAAAGCATTTCTTTGTTTGCTGAATGTTGTTATGATAAAACTATTGATGTTGCTGTTATTATTGCTATAGACTGGGGGCATGCACAGAGATGATTCCCTGAGATTTCTAATCCCTAAGTTACCCTAAAACTTGGGAGGTCTAATTAGGCATATCCTGTACACCACAGCACAAGCATAATGCTTTGGGCATGTGATCACGTTTGATCCCCAAACCAAAGGCAGCAGCTACATGCAACCACTGCCTTCATTTTACATATACAGAAAATGAGGCTGGGGGAAATGAAGTGATTTGTCCATCATATTACTGATGCCAATGGATAAAATTAGAACCCCCTAAGTCTGCCAGAGCCTGGACTCCTAATCCTATGCCGTCTGCCTTGCTGAGTTGGTCCCCGGTGGACATGATAGTCTGTGCTGTCCTCTCATATCTCTGACGGTAAATGCACCCTGCAGCTTGGAGGCCTGAAAGAGCTCAGGGAGGCTGAGAGCCAGCTGTCAATTAGAGCTCATTAGAATGCTACTGTCTCAGGCAGAAATCAGTACTTCTGACTCAATCCGCATCTCACTGGGCTCCTGTCCCACAGAGCAATGGGAGCAATGGGCCCCCTGGGGCATTTTCTCACACCTTCCCACAGCAATTTCCTCATATGCGTCCTTCTTGATCGCCATAAAAGTCAACATTTACATTGAGACTGATATTAATGCCAAAGCACAGGGAACAACTGGGGGAGTTTTCTTTAGAACAGAAAATGTCCAATTTCCAAAGATCTGGCTGGAGCACAAATAAGTGTTGACTTCAGTCCTTCTGGGAGCCGCTGCTGTGCATACCAACAGGGTTTCTGCACTGTGCCGAGACAACTCAGGCTCTTAATGGGGTGTTTGTCAACAGGAGGATCTATGTGGGGCTCGTGGAGGTCTTGAATAATGTATAAAATCCACACGTTAAGGTTGATTAAAATCCTAAGTGCATTATCCAACTGGAGCAAAAGGCTCTTGAGTCTCTGATCATTGAAAGTCATTGATCTTCAAGGACTTTTGTCCTCACACTGTGACCCAAGACAATGAATTATGGGGCCGTTGGATCTATGGAGAGACCAGCATGAACACAGGAACTCATACGGATATCTCCAGCCACTACATATAGAAAGGGAATGCATCATATATTTGATCCTCATAGAAAAAGCAAGGAAAGAAAAACACTCAGAATTTGTTTGTTTTGCTACTTTTCCCTAGACAGAAAGCTCAGAGCAAGAAAGGAGTGAGAAGCCAGTTACTAGCATGTCAAGATGATGGTCTGAGCTTCATCATGGCCCATGTGTTTGATTATCTATGGGATGCAGCAAAGGCAGTCCTAGGAGGAAAGTATATTGCTCTCCAGGCCTATTTCAAGAGATTAGAAAAAGTGCAAGTCCAAAATCTAACAGCTCACCTAAAGGAACTAGAGACAGAGCAACAAGAATGCCCTAAACCCAGTAGAAGAAGAGAAATAGTAAAAATTAGAGCAGAAATAAACAACATAGAGACAAAGAAACAATTGAACAGATCCATGAAACCAAGAGTTGGTTTTTTGAAAAAATAAACAAAATTGACAAGCCTCTAGCCAGACTTATCAAAAAGAAAGGAGAGAGCACCCAAATAGACAAAATTATGAATGAAAATGGACTTATTACAACCAACCCCTCAGAAATACAAGCAATTATCAGGGAATACTATGAAAAATTATACACCAACAAATTGGACAACTTAGAAGAAATGGACAAATTCCTAAACACACACTCACTACCAAAATTCACACGGGAAGAAATAGAAAACCTGAACAGACCCATAACGAGTGAAGAAATCGAATCAGTTATCAAAAATCTCCCAACAAATAAGAGCCCTGGACCTGATGGCTTCCCTGGGGAATTCTACCAGACATTTAAAACAGAATTAATCCCAATTCTCAAGCTATTCCAAAAAATAGAAATCGAAGGAAAACTCCCAGATTCATTTTATGAAGCCAGCATCACTCTGATTCCCAAGCCAGACAGAGATCCAGCAAAAAAAGAGAACTACAGGCCAATATCCTTGATGAATACAGATGCAAATATCCTCAACAAGATCCTTGCAAATCGAATCCAACAACACATAAAAAGAATCATCCACCAAGATCAAGTGGGATTCATTCCTGGGTTACAGGGCTGGTTCAACGTTCGCAAATCAATCAATGTGATACATGACATCAATAAAGAAAAGATAAAAACCATATGATCCTGTCAATAGATGCAAAAAAAGCATTTGACAAAATACAGCATCCCTTCTTAATAAAGACTCTAGAGAAAGTCGGGATAGAAGGAACGTACTTAAACATCATAAAAGCCATCTATGGCTTTAATGTCATCAGTACATTAGGAATCATTGACCTTTAAGCTGGCCTGTGGGAAAGAGAACTATGAACCTGGATTTCCTGGAAGAGTGATGTTTGAGGGAACACCAAGCAGGGGTGTGGTCCTATTAGGAAACCACTCACAGGAAGGCCTTGATAAAGGCAGATGCCAGGATATCCACACTCTAGGGAGAAAACTTGACCCTGCCCAGGACACTGTCTATCTTATGTCTGTCCCACCATTGTGTTTTAGAAGCCTAAAATAGCTCCTTATCTGGTTTCACAGCTTTACAGATGGAGAGGAATTTTGCTTCAGGATGAATCATACCCCAAGTTTCACCCATACCTGATTTAGATGAGATTTAGAGGAGATCATGGACATAGAGCTGATGCTAGAGTGAATTAAGAATTTGGGGGATACTGGGATATGTATTTTACATGTGAGAAGGTCATGAGTTTGGGGAAGCAGAGGACAAAGTGTTATGAGTTAGATTGTGTCCATCTCTAAATTTACATGTTGAAATACTAACACTCGAGACCTCACAGTATAACCTTGCTTGGAGACAGGGTCTTTACAGAGGTCATCATATTAAAGTGAGGTTGTAGGGTTGGCCCTGTGACCCTATGAGCCCTAACCCAATATGACAGGTGTTCTTATAAAAAGAGGAAATTTAGATACAGAACAACAGTGCGCAGGGAGAATGCCAGGTGAAGAAAAGGTAAAGATTGGGGTGATGCTTCCATGAGCAAAGAAATGCCAAAGATTCCCAGCAAACCTCCAGAAGTTGGGGGAGGCCTGGAGCAGGCTGTGAGGACACAGCCTCAGGAGCCAACCCTGACAATACCTTGATCTTGGACTTCCAGCCTGAGATGATACATTTCTGTTGTTTAAGCCACTTAGTTTGTGGTACTCTGTTACGACAGCCCTAGCAAATTTTGCTGTGTTAGCTGAGGGATTACTTTGTTCAAATAAATTTGATGAGAAATCCATTATGCAAAGCAGACAAAAGCTCTGGGTGAAGTGGGTTTTGGTTTGAAAGTCACTGACTCCTTAGGAATAGTAAATGATGCTGACATAATAACTTGGCAGCAACAACTAGTGGAGGTGCAGCAGGTCAGGAAGCACTGTGTGGAGGAGGATTCAGACTCAGAGGCTTTGCTTAGCCTCAAGAGGAAAGTGTGCAGTGATTGATTAGTGATGTCTGTCACAGGCATAGTAGTAGAAGGGGAGTAATATGTAAAATCCGCATTCTATCCCTGGAGCAGTCAAACTCCCTTATTTGGCAAAGAACAAGTCCTGCAGCCTAAAAAGAGGAAGTGACTGGATCAAAGCCACATACTATCTCTAGAGTTAGATGGGATGTGTAACATTTCAAGCCTGGTTTCTATATGCATGAGATTTATTCTCTGTCCATAGATTCACCCAGAGTCACTGGAGAGCACATACCATCCATTCAGTAAAGTCTGTATTGCCAAGAATTTTTGACCTAAAGCTGAGATCTGCACCTGTTTTTATTCTTCTCTCATTCCTGGTTGTTGTTAGGACACCCTTTGCTCCCAAATCTCTCACTATTGAGCCTTTTCTATAGTCCTGTCTATTCCTTCCCCTCCAGGAGGCAGGGGCTCTAGACTAGTGCTTCTCAATTAGGGGTAATTTAACAGCCAGGGTACACTTGCCCGCTCTCCCAAAACAATGATTGGGCACATTTTTGGTTCTCACAACTGAGGGGGGGTGCTGTGTCATAGTGGGTCAAGGTCATGGATGCTGCTCAAAAACCCACAGTGCCCAAGATTATCTCCACAGCAAAGAGTGATATACCTTCAAATGTCATGTGCCAAAGTCAAGAAACTTTGCTTTAGAGTTATACTCCTGCTCCTCGTGCTTCCAGAAGATCCCTGGGAGTTGCCTTATTTTTCCTTTCTCCCCCTCCTAGAGCCCCACTTCCTGGAGTCTCCTCTCTAGTCACTTTTCAATGGAAGTCCCCAGCCTGTGTTGACTGACAGTAGAAGTTCTGCTGAGGGTGGCTGGGAGTGCCCTGCCAGGATCCTGACCACACTTCCCTAATGAGTGTCACTAAGCCCCAGAGCCTTGGAAGGACAGGTTCTGGTGAAGGGAACGGTGAGGGACTTTAAGGACAAGCTGTTCTCCTTGAAAGTTGTTTTGTGGATTCTGCTTCTCTCCCAGTGGAGTCATTGCCATGGCGACAGAATGCATGAGCCCCTGGGGGTTGGGTTTTGAGTTCCTCTCTCTGGGCAGGATGCTGAATGATGTTGTCTAATGTGGGACTTGGGTACTAGTGGGGTGATTTAGTTACCCTTCTAATTGTAGCCTGTAGGGTTTCTGATTTCTATTTCTAGAGAAGAAAACTTACTTTTTATAATATCATACAATTTTAGAAGCAGGTTCTTAGTAGCTCCAGTTATAGGCTATTTCAGAAGTCTGATGGTATTGGACAGAAATTGTCTATTTATCTGTTGTCTCTGTCTCCCCTATTGGACAAGAATTCCTTGAAGTCAGGGACCGGGTTTTGTTCACTGCTCTGTCTCAGTGTCCAGAACTATGCCTTGTGCAGGAAGTCTCAGCCTAGGTTTGCTGAATTAAGGAATGGAGACATTGATTAGATGGGAGCTGAAGCCCAAACTTAGTTTCTCTCTCTCTCTCTCTCTCTCTCTCTGTGTGTGTGTGTGTGTGTGTGTGTGTGTGTGTGTGTGTGATGTGTGTTGATTCTTAAGAACAGTGACTGGCACATAGTAGGTGTTCAATAAATATTTGTCAAATTAATTGTTGAGTGTTGCTGTTGACTCAGTGTTTTGTGCTTAGCATTTAACATATAGTAACTTACTTAAACCTCATACAACCCCAAGAGGTGAGTACTATTCTCTCCATTTTGCAACTAGGGAAACTAGGGTCAGAGAGGTTTAGTATCTTGATAAAAGTCACACAGCTAAGGAGGGGCAGAGCTAACCTAACTCTTAATCTGGTTCTAAAATCTAAGCCTTTATGTGCTACATCCTCACTTTAGATGTCAAGCAAGGACATTTGAGGCCTGTCTTGTACTCCATGGGACCATAGGAAGCTTCTGTATAAGAGATGAACCTGATGAAATCAACAATTAGAAAGAGGCATTCTTAAGTGCATTCCGTACTCCCAATCAGAGAATAGGGGTATGCAGGAGGTTAGTACATATCATGGGGAGAGTCATTTAGACCAGAACAAAGAGAAGGTGATGAGAGCGTGGGTGGCTTTAAGGAAAGGCTGGTTTCAAGGATATGCATTGGCCTGGGGACTAGGGGATGCAGAAAATGAAAATATTTTGGAAAAAATAGCAAAGTTAGGAGATGTGGGTGTAGGAACAGTAAGCTATGTTGATTTTATTTTGGAGCATGTTGAGTTTGAGGCTGCTAAGGAACATCTAGGGGGAGATGCATAAAAGGTAGTAAATCACTTTTAATAATAAATGGGTATAAATCCATTAAAAGTAACATAAGTTTAAAGAAGCATGTATTTGCTTATGTAACTGGAAAGGATTAGGTGCTGCCTTCAGGCATGATTGGATCCAGGGGCTCAATGAAGATGTCAGGGCTCTACTCCTTTCCATATCCTGAGAAGACAGGTATCATGGCCACCAGACACCCTAAACTTATATTCTGGCAGCTTAGCAACTCAAAGGAGGGAGAAGGAAGATGAGAAGGAGGAGGGAGGGGAGAGGGAGAGAGAGAGAGAGAGCAAGAGAGAAAAGAGAGAGAATGCTTTTTTGGCTCTATCAGCAGCTTCCAGACTGAGTCAGTATCCCCCACTGATGTAGAAGGGGTAGGGGTCTGTCTACTGACAGCCCCTCCAGAGTCACATAGAGTGATGGGTTGGCACTTCAGCATCCACTGTAATGAGGATGTTAGTGTTTAGTATTCATCTGCAAGAAGCACCCTAGAAAGTGGGTCATTCAGATGGCAGGCTCAGAGGAGATAGTCTAGTTTATGACTTTTTAAAAGGCACTTCCCAGCTGTTTCTTAAGTCCCTTCTTGGCTTTCTCCTGGGTCTCTAGGTCGCAGGTGCTTCTTGGGAGTATGGATGCACTTAAGAAGTGGAGCCTATGCCGTTAGTACAGGTAACTAAGAGTCAATGTATAGAAAAAGTCAGAAGCCCCTTTGCAGTTTTATTGCTTGTTTTGTTCACAGTTACCTGCAATATGGCAGGGCTGCAGATGGATGGAAATATGCTTCTGTGTAACACATTTACAGCAGGGGGAGAAACGCCCCCCAAAACACAACTGCTCAACGCCAAAAGCAGTCTTCGCATTTCCTAATCTGTGTTGCTTTCTGAATACAAAGAGACAGATGATTATTGCAGTAATGGACAATTGAGCTGTGGTCAGACGCTCAAGAGGTACTTTAAACAGTTGGTCATAAATATAAAAGCAGAGTATTATGATTCACAGGAGAGGAAGATGAAAGCAGACCCTGGTAACGGAGTCTGAGATAGAGATTGGAGCTGGGATTCAGAGCTGGGGAAATTTAGATCTTTAAAGAAAAAAAGGGGGGGGTTGCTGATTTGGTCTGGGATGAACCTGAATTCTCTGGGGATGTGGATGGAACATGGAGAAGCCCCCCAGATTTCCCCTCGGGAAAGACTTGTGGTGGTCAGGTCAGCAATGGCCCTTCAGGAATTGCCTCAGCCTGGATACCCACGGTCAGTGAGCGATTGAGGGGGCATAGGGCAGGCTGTGTAGTGCCCCACCAAGGCACCCACATTCAGAATCTGTGAATCTGTTACCTGACATGGCAAAGGTGACTCTGTGGATATGACTGAGGACTTTAGATGGATGATCCAGATGGACCCTGAATGTAACCACAAGGGCCCTTGTAAGCGGAAGGCAAGAACATCAGAGTCAGAGAGAAAGATAGGATGATGGAAGCAGACAGAAGTGATGTGATAGTAGGAGCAGAGGTTGGAAGGATGCCTTTTGAAGATGGAGGAAGGGTCACAAGCTAAGGAATGCAGGTGTCTTTACAAGCTGAAAACAGATTTCCTCCTGGTGCTTCCAGAAGGAAGGCAAATGTGCCAGCACCTTCAGTTTAGCCCCAAAAGACCCACAGGAAACACATACTGGGCATAAGGGCCCACCATTCCTAGATCAAGGCAGGGCAATGTCACAGGCAGAATGTTCTAGCTCCACAGTGTCTTATGGAGTGACCCGGGGCTATGATCAGCTTACCCTCTGCTCACTTCTACTTCTTGCTTCTCCCTTCCACCGGTGTTGATCCCAAGGACACTCCCTAATATATATACTGACCTCCCACCAAGTCTGTCTCCTGGGGAGACTATGCTGTGTTGATAGGAAGTGTTCCATACTGATCCAGAACCTGAGCATGGGGCCAATCTGTCCTGGTTTCTCAACTTGGTAACCATGAGTGCGTTACCTTGTCTCTTCAAGGCTCAGTCTCCTTGACTACAGAATGAGGATAAAAACTCCTACACAGAGGCTTGTAGTAGAGATTGACTGAAACCCCATATGTGTACCATGTGATACAGGGTCTAGCTTGATGCGAGTTCTTAATACCATTCTTGGTGAGGTTGATGATGGTAGAATTGATGATGCTCAATGTTGTTGTTGGTGAGAGCAATAGTGAGGGTGGAGGCAGTGACTTGCGAACTCCAGAGTCTTGTGGACAGGTCTGTGGCTAATAAACAGGTCTATGGCTTAATAAAAGACAATTTATGTATAAATAAAGTTCATGGGTTGTTCAGCTCTTGGCACTCAGGAGGGCCATGGAGAAAAAACCTTTACAGGCTGATTTTCCATATCTGCCCCTATCTTGTCTGACTCTAGAGAGAGACTTTTCAGATTTGAGTTGGATTTAGATGCCCTGCTAGAATCCAGATACACACTGAGCACTCGTTTCCAGGCTGGGCATTGGCCAGTCTGGAAGCTGTTTCCTGGAGTTCATTATGGCGTTAGTTTCTGGGACTTGGCTTTGCTGTTCCAGGGCCCATTTTCTGGGACTGTCTGTCCTAAGAGACAAATTGGGGGCTGTGTTGAGGATGGGGGCATTGTAGATCATGTCCTACCTTCCCTGGAAACAGGGATCATGTGAGCACCATATAAAAAGAGAAGATAAGAGATAACTTTGAAATTATTATCCAAGTTTAAATGACACTTTTATTTTTACTTGAAAAGATGCACAAACTATATTCATGCATTTCACTATACATCTAACCCCCCACACACACACACAAAATAGCCAGCCCCTTGAAGAGTATAAAAAAATGACTCTCTTGCTTTTGTTTCTAGCCTTGGCTAGTCGAGCCTGCCAGGAAATCACAGTCTGCAGGCGAGCTACTGAGGATGCTCCAAACAAGAGTTGCCACAAAAGTGCCAGAGGACCCAAACTTGGACTTAATTCATAGTTTGCAAGTCCTCAGAGTGGAGCTGGGCAAACAATTCCAACTAAATTAAACTCCACACAGTTCTCCTGGGCTGGGCCTGTGGGTGCTAAGCCCCAGCTGTCAGCCCAGCTTCACAACTGAAGATAAATCACTGCAGAAAATGGACTATAATGAAAACACTGACAGACCCTTCAAAGTAATGGAGCTCGAGGGTCTCCCTTTTGTTACATTCCTTATATTATGTAATTACCGCGTTGAAAATAGCCTTTTCTTCATTCCTGAGAGGTGTGTCCTGGTTTTGGAACAGAGGCACGGGGTTGGAAGATGCCTTCATGCTAGGGACTGTGGATATGTTGGGCTCAGCCTAGATCAGACCTATTGTTAACAATTGCAGCAATTTCCTGTTTCCCAGAGGCTGGAATTGGCCACATCTAATCACTAGAATCATTGCACAGGGGGCCAGGCAGTGCAAACAGGTCAGACATCCCTCCCATCTGCAATTGAGTTGTTTATACCCCCAAAATGGATTTTATGCTATTTTCCTGTTCTGTGAGAAGGGGTGTGACTAAATAAACAACAACTTCCCAAGGATGCCTGTTGAGGTGGTAGTGGTCAGGACTGTGGTGTGCAGGGCACTCAGTCTCTGCTAGCATCTAAATTCAAAAGAGGACTTCCTATTGGAAGCAAGTGAAATTGTGTCTCTGAGGAAGTACTGTATTGGGAATCTTTCAAAAGACAACCTCCTTCAAGCTGATTCAAGTTAAAAAGGGGAATATATTGGATTACATACATACAAACTCCATCCAACTTAGGCATGGTTGGGTCAAGAAGGCCAATGTGTCCGAGGGTGACCCCTTTCCTTCACTTCATGCCGACTTCGTGCCTACATGGTGGCCCTTGGAAATTCCAGGGTGACATGATCTCAATTCCAGGATCAATGGGGAAAAAAGATGATGCATTCCCAGTGGTTCTAACGTGTTTCAGGACTGAGGCCCACTGAACTGAATGGGCCATGGATACTTCCCTGAACCAATTGCTGTGGCCAGTGAGAGGCAGTAAACTGACTGAGCAGGCATGGGGCCATGTCTATTCCAGAACCAGTTACTGTGGTAGGGAGGATCTATGCTCTGAGTGGCCAAGTCTGGGCTATGCCTCCTTCAGAATAAATGGGGGAGTCAGCCCACTTTGGGACATGGATGGGGTTAGGAAGTGTAGTGTACCAGGGAAATAAGTACAGTTACTCAGAGAACTGGAGAATCAGGTGCTAGGCAAGCAGAGGTAAAGCTTGCTCCCTAGAAATGATACCAGTCTATAGAAGGAGCTGGATAAGTATTTGGATGATTTTTCTCCCCAAGCAGTTAGTCATCCTCAGTAATCAACCTAACCTTGGTACTTCCCATATTCCCTGGACTACTCCATCCCTTGCCTACATTGATGAGCATGATCTGTGGGCCATGGAATATGGCTTCCTAGCAGCTGCCAAGGGACTAGAAGGTAAAAACTCTAGGGTGGGGAATTGGCAACCCATGAGGTAAACTTTGATGAGTAGAAAATGAGAAACATTTGGAAGCAAATGGACACATAAGTTCCTGAACTCCTTTCCATAAAATTCTTCTTGAAAACTCTTGGGTCCCAAGTGAACACATCTTCTAAGAGACCTATGTATCAGATTCCTATTGCTGCTGTAACAGATTACTAGAAACATAGTGTCTTAAAGCAACACAGAAGTATTCCCATACAGATCTGAAGGTAATAAGTATAAAATGAATTGGCAAGGCTATGTTCTTTTTGGAAGCTTTCCAGGATCCATTTCTTTCCTCTTTTAGCTTCTTGAGGCTGCCTGCATTCCTTGGCTCATGGCCCCACGTCACTCTTCTTTCTGCACGTCTGTTGCTGCATCTCCTTCTCTGGCTCAGACCCTCCTGCCTCTCTCGTAAGGACTCTTGTGATTCCGTTAGACCCATCTAGATAATCCATGACATTCTGCCCATCACAAGATCCTTAACTTAATCATATTTGTGAAATCACTTCTGCTCTGTCAGATAACATCCACGGGTTCTGGGGATTATGAGGGGGACCATTATTCAGCTGAGCATAGCCTTTGATGGCTGTTTGAGGCTCGTGGGGAAACTCTGGCCAGCATAGGCCTGCGTTGCTTCATATTAGTGTTTCCCTTTACTCACTTCCCTTTTCTTCTTCACACTTGCCTTTCTGCTTGTACGTCCCAAAGAATCTTTTCCCTGATCCTTGCTCCAGGCTCTACTGTCAGAAAGACAAAGATGAAGGAAGCCTCAATGTATTTGCATGGTGCCCTGTACATCCCTCTCTTGCAGAACATCACTGTCTGCACGGCCACTTGTCTATTTACATGTCTGGACGAGGAGCCACATGCAAAAAGGAACTGTATCTTTCTCATCTATATTCTCAGCCCAAAGATGGGTCTAGTAAGTCCATGGATCCTTGAATGAGTGAATGGATGAATTGGCCTTTTAACACTCCTAGAATTCTTGGTTTAAAGCTTACTTGCTCTGGAAATGTGTGTACCATCATTCCTCACCAATGCTTGGTGTGTGTACACACACTTCATGCTTCAGTGGATTTTATCACACACATTTGTGCTCAAGAGCAGAATGATAAAAGAGAATTAGGGGAATAAATGTTTTTTAAAGATCAAGGATAAGGGTCTGATTTGCCGTTTGACAATATGACCTTGGATGAGTCACTTTACCTCTTTGTACTCAAGTTTCCATGTCTATGAAATAGTACTAAGGATTAAATTCATCCCATAAAATTGATTAAATGATTAATTTTGATTATATATAGAAAGAATTTAAGGCAATATAACTCATTTATAGTTTCTGATTTTAAGCATTTTTGAATCCATAGCATCTAAATTTCATAAAGACTTTATGAGTGTCCATTTCTTCAGTGGTATTCTCCAGATGTACTGCTCAGTAGACTTTTTTGCTTGGCTGACTGACCCCTTTCCTTTATGCCACCTTCTAGCTACCAGTAGTCACGTGCCAGTGTTATGGACAATCAGAAGCCAAAACCTGTATATTAGGGCTTTCCAGAAAGCTTTTCTATTCCTTATTGAATCAGATTCAGTTTGAAAGGGCCATCAGCTTTTACCTCTCTCTTTTCTTCCTGTGTCCTGTGGAAAAGATGCCTGGAGTTACTGCAACCATTTTGTAACACGAGGCAATGAACATAAGAAAAAAGAATGAGAGAATCTCATGGAATCCTGTTCTTGATTGATAGTGACCCATGAACCAACACTGGGGACCTTCTCTAGACTTTATTTGTGCCTTTGCAAGATGATACCAGAAATTTGACAAAAGCAATAGGAAATGTAAAAGGAGCCAAAATGAGAAGAAAGGTAACAAATAGTTAAAGAGGTCTGTATCTCTCTTCATATTTCAAAGAATTATAGAAAGGAAAGAGAGGCTCAAAATGAAAACAAATCCATACCTATCTCCAGTAGAGTGGCAAACTTGAAATCAGTAAATGTGTATGCTTGGTGTTTGATGTCCTATGTGCCTGGCATTGTGCCTGGCATAGTAGGTGTTTGTTGAAAAAAACAAAGGAATCTTTCTTTCCACCTCTTTTAATGTTGTCCAAGTTTATCTAGCTCATCAGAGCGGTTGTGATGACCAGTGTTTGGTAGGTTTCCAAACAGTGTACTATTTAAGTACAGCACACAGTCTAAGGGGGCCAGGCAGGTGATTGGACAGCTGAACTGAAGTGGCCAGGCCTGTATTAGTAAAACTTACACATTTCATCTGAATCTTTAAGAGGAAGGGGTTTCCAAATACTTGCTGCAATATGTAATTCTCCTTGGAGGATTCTGGAGGAGGGGTCACTTATAAGGTGGGTAGGAGAAGCACACCCACTAAAGTCCTAACATCTGTCCCAAGGATCATATAATCTAGTGGGAGACGTTTACATGTCAATATTTGCAGGATGCTACCTGAGCTTCCATCCTGAACATGAGGTGCAACTACTAGCATCTTACCTGTACCGTAAAGTCCTTCCTTCCTGTGCTCCTGTCCCCCAAAGGTAGGGTCAGGGTCCTGCTGGCCTAAAGATATCTCATGCCATAGCACTAGCCATCTACCTCATTCATGACTGGGGTACACAGCCAATATGTTGAAAAGATCATTTATCTATAATCTCTTACAAGGGAGAAGCAAAAGCAAGAGAACGTGTTCTTGAGTAATTTATTTTGTTCCCTGGCATTGATGAAAGGGATAAAAATAAATCAGTGTTTCCACTCAACTCATTTGAAGGACAACCCAAAATCACACCATTAAAAATTAACATGTAAAACAGATTGTACATTACTAGGGATGAGTTCAGGCCCAGAGTAGAATAATTGGCCAAATGAATCTACAGAATGTTGGATATGATAGATTCACTCTCGTTTCCAGTGGTTAAGAAATAAGACAGATTATCTTCATTTTGGCCAGGAAGGTTTGAAGAAACAGCCCAGCATAACTTATCTGTTAATAGAAGAACTAGGAAAGACATTATGGTCAGAACTGTGGGGTTTTCTGGAGCACCAAATTCATCACTAAGCACAGTCTACCATGTCCTGTGAAATTCATGTCAAAATTACCAGATTGATTCTCTTCTTGGAGCCACCTAAACTCTAGGTTAGAAAATTAAACCATTTGTTTAAAATGACCAAACAACTCAATGCCCATTATATCATCTATTGATACCATCTACAGGTGGATATCGATCTAACCAACCCACGCATCCATCCATTCATCCATCCAACATTTGTGCAGCACCTGCCTGTGCTGACCCTGTGCTGAGGCAAATAATACAATGATGGATTAGACAGAAAATTTGCTTTCAGATAAATTACTCCAGTACATGGCCTTAGAGTGGGGCTTCTCAATTTCCACATTATTAACATTTTGGGCTGGATAAATCCTTTGTTGTAAGGGCTATTGTGTGCATTATAAGATGCTTAACAGTGTGCCTGCCTCTACCCACTAAATTCCAGTAGCACCTGCCCCTCCAGTTACAATTACCAAAAATATCTCTGGACATTGGCAGATATACCCAGATTGGGGCTGGCAAAATTGCCCCCAGTTGAGAGGCATTGCTTTAGAGCCAGATCCTAACTTCTATTCTTGTCTTAGCCTTTTACTAGTTGTTTATGTAACTAATTGCTACTGAACTTTTACTTCTTTTCTGCACCTAACAGTTTCCAGCACAGAATAGGTATATGATGAATGTTAGCAGGTTGAGTGAGTGAGTGAGTGAATGAATGGCATATATTTTTAAGAACAACCTTTCCTAAGGAGCTGACAGGCTGTTAGGAGGACCTTGATCTTGGCCATGCACAATGCTAAGCAAGCAATGTATTCAATCAAAATATGCTTAAGCTAAGTAGAAAAAAAATCTACTTATGGGGTATTTAGCTGTGTAGGCCTGACAGATAACTGAGCGGCTGGATTTTTCAGTTTCAACAGATTGGTTTGCCATTCTGTAGCCACAATAACAGAGCAAAGTAACAATCATGTCTATGTTTAATTTTCTGAAGAGTGTTGCATCGGCAGAGGCTCACAGTCTGGCCAATTAAATGTGGCCGATTGGCACTCCCACACAAGTTTGGGGGGCATTTAAAATAGCTCTCTGCAAAAGGAAAAAAACCCAAGCCACAGAGAATGTTGTAATTCTCCCAAGATTTCATACTTCAAAAGCAGGCGTGTGATGGTAAAATTGTTCTGGGTAGCAGAGACTAGACAAGACATCCATTTTGAGTGGATTAGTGTCAAACTGAGTCTTGACTCTGTGGCTGGTGATCATGTCTATTGGTGGAATTGGATAATTCTTTATAAAGGAAATCATCAGGCTTCCATTCATGGGGCTCAGGTTATGGGGCCCTTGACCATGATGTCAACCATTCAAAGGGAGCCTTGAGTGTCACTTACCAAGTTTTCTTTCCTTTCTAAGGCTTAAGTGAGGGGTAGTTAATAGGAGCAGTGAAAGGCTCTCCTAAATCTTTCATTCTCAAGTCTATCAGATGCAATTCTTATAGATTCTTGTGGGGGAGGCTGTAGTAGTCATCTATTTTCACAATAATACCAAGTAACAAATAACCATAAAGCATCATTGCTACATGGCAATAACACTTGTGTAGCCTAGAAATCTGTACTGTTTAGCTGATCTTGGCTGGACTCAGATGCTTTTGGGGTTCATGTGCATATAGGGTTGGCTATAGGTTGGCTAATTATCTCTGCTGGTCTTAGCTGGGCTTGCTTACCTGTCTAGAGCTGGATGGCTATTGACTGATCTAGTATGGTCTTTGCTGGCATGAATGAGATGACTTTGATCCTCCATGAGGCTAGCTGGAAAAAATACATGTGGCAGTGCCTGTGACAGATATAGGTGCTTACATTGTGCTTGCTCATATCCCACTAACCAAAGTGCATTGTGAGGCTCAGCCCAGAATTAAGAAATCAGGCAGAATGCTTTACCCAGAGTAATAGGACCCTGCAAAGTTACATACATGGTCAATGGTGTGGGTATCAAGAGGGGTGTCTAATTATAATTGATCAGTGCATCAATATACCATAGAGGCCAAAATAAACTCCATCAGGTATTGGAGCTTGACAATCAACTTAAATCTGAACAAGAGAGTTCCTTGTAGAGTGTTCAGAGAAAGATGAAGAGGGGACAGGGAGATTCATGACTTGGGGGTGCCTCAGCCACCGCTGCCAATTGGGTTCTATTTTCTCTAGTTAGGAGAAGTTTCTTCACACTGGACAGGAAAGGGTAGCACAAATATGGATAAGAGATAATTCATGAGGAGGCAAGTGGCTCCTTATGGCATACAGATGTGTCATCCCATGGGAATTCCATCTATGAGAGAAGCTTCCAAAGAAGGCAGTTGGTTTCAAATTGGTGACCCTTGACATTTGGAAGGAATATCTCCCTAAGACATCTGCAAATTTCTCAATTGACAAGTATGCTAGCATATACAATACCTCTCTAAAATGCAGTTAGAATCACTAAAAGTGCAGGATATTAATGGCTTTATACACAGTGCTAAAGTAATTTCTGAAGTGATTAAAATGGTTTTCTCTCAAATCGTGGTTGTACCTAGTGTCACATACTTCTTACTTACATCTCTCACAATAGTATTTATATATTCAACAGTAAGAATGGAAGCTAATGTTTATTTATTTGCCTTTCTGCGTCAGGTATTGTGTATGCCATTTATGTGTGTGATTGCATTTTATTCTCATAGCAATCTCATGACACGGGCATCATTCTTACTATTGCATAGATGAGAAAATGGAAGCAAGCTCAGAGAATTGTGCCTGAAGTTTGTACCCAGGTCTGCCTAATGGCTGCCTGTGCCCTTAGCCCTCTCACATTCACTGCCTCTAGAAAAAGATGAGTTGTTATAGGATGAAAAAGAAGTAGAATTCCATCCCCAAACTGGCAGTGCAAGTAGGAGACTGGGAAACCCTAGCTTTCCAGCAATTGATGTGAGTAAATATCTTAGAACTTCCACTGACCACGAGTTCAATAGGAGTTGACAGAGAGATGGTGCTACCAAGAACAGAGAAGTGAGCCTTGATTCATTTGCAGGGTATATGTGGTTCTGTCCACAGGCTGCACCATTCAGGGCACCTGATTTTATTGGGTGGTGATTATTAGATTGATCAGTTAGCTGCACCTGTAGCTTTTGTTCTCTGGTGGGCGCATTTTAGGAAGCTCATTGACAGTTTGGGGTGTGTCCCCTGACAGAGAATCAGGAGGGTAAGAGAATTTCGCGTAGCCACAGAATGTGAGAAAGGATTAAATAGGGGATATGTCCACCCAGAGGACTCGGGGTGACATGTATAGCTTTCTTCAGCCACCTGAAGAGGTTCCATATGGAAGATGACACAGTCTTACTTAATACTGACTTGGAAGTCATGGGTAACAGTTATACTCTCCGTTGCAATCTGGGAAATGAACGGGTTTGAGACACAGTAATCTCTGTGACTCTGGAGGAGTGCACCCAGACATGTCTTAGAGAGGGCTGCTGCCCTGAGCCGTTCTTGCTTCCCATGTTGACTTCCAGCATGATTATTTCAGCATTCCTGGCTGGAAGTGCTTACTTACTTGTATGCCCAGCCACTAGGATACAATCAATATAGTTAGGAAATTGGTACTTCTGCTTATCAAATGATAAGTAAAAATAGTATTTTAAAGGGGGAAAGTTTATCCCCCACTCCTGGTGTTCCCTTTCTTTTGTGTGACAGTCCCGGGCTCTTCCTCCTCCTTTGCTCCCTGCACGCCACCAAAGGTGAGAGAGGAAAGACTTGTGTGTTCTATAATTTAAGAATAATGTATTTATCCAGATGGCCAACAGACACATGAAATGACGCTCAGTGTCCCTCCTCATCAGGGAAATGCAAATCAAAACCACACTGAGATACCACCTCTCACTGGTCAGAGTGGCTAAAATGAACAAATCAGGAGACTCTAGATGCTGGTGAGGATGTGGAGAAACGGGCACCCTCCTCCACTGTTGGTGGGAATGTAAACTGGTGCAGCCCTTCTGGAAAACAGTGTGTAGGTTCCTCAGGAAACTAACAGTAGAACTCCCCTATGACCCAGCAATAGCACTGCTAGGAATTTACCCAAGGGATACAGAAATGCTGAGGCATAGGAGCACATGTACCCCAATGTTCATAGCTGCACTCTCCACAATAGCTAAAACATGGAAAGAGCCTAAGTGTCCATCAACAGATGAATGGATCAAGAAGATGTGGTTTATCTATACCATGGAATACTACATGGCAATGAGAAACAATGAAATCTGGCCATGTGTAGCAACATGGATGGACCTTGAGGGTGTTATGCTGAGCGAAATAAGTCAGGCAGAGAAGGACAAATATCATATGTTTGCACGTATAGGAGGATTAGGAGGAACTTGACGGAGGAACAAGGGGGAGAAGAAGGGCGGAAATGGTGGGGGAAAGGGAGAGAGGCAAACCATGAGAGACTCTTGAATGCTGACAAAAACTGAGGACTGATGGATGTGGGGGGAGGGGGGGATGGGCATGGAGGAGGACACTTGTGGGGATGAGCACTGGGTGTTATGTGGAAACTAATTGGACAATAAACTATTTGTAAAAAAAATAGATAAATAAATAAAATTTAAAAAAAAAAAAAAAGAATAATGGATTTAACTTCCTCAGCTCTGAATTGCCCTGTTTTTCTTTTGGGAGTGAGCTACCCACAGAAAGTATCATTTCTCCACTCTTTTTCAAGCACAGAATGCACTGCATGCCCTCGTGTTGGGAGGCTGCCTCAGTTCAGTGTTGCCATTACCATGAGGATAAATCTGTCATTTCTTGAGGTTCAGTATTCAGAATCATGTTTTCTGTCACCTTAAGTGACATCTTCCAGTTTAGGCTTGTTTGGAAATAAAGGGGCTCTGGTGGCTTCTCTCTGTCATTTGTTCATCTTATATCTCAGTTCAGAACTCAGGAAAATAAGGTGCTACTGAGTAGCCCCTGAATAACCCAACCACTATGAGATGGACTACGAGACATCAAGGTTCCATGTACTTGATGTTTTCTTCTCTAGGTCTCAGTGCATTACTCACACTATCTCCTCTGTGTGTGCCAACAATTGTTGTCATCAGCCCCAGTTTACAGATGAGAAAACTGAGGCCTGATCAAATTAAGAAGTAAGAAAGCACATTTCAGCCCATGTCTGCTTGAGCCCAAGTCAAAGCTCTCCACTGACACAGTGAAGAAAAAGGTTTTGAGTGATGGAGGATACTGCCAGTCAAGGAAGGGAGTGACTCTCAGGGGTGTTGAGGAGGTGACAGCTGTGCTGGCCATTAGGTGGTCAAATTGGCTAACGGAGGAAGAGACAGGAGTGTGGACAATCCAAGGATATGAGCAAGAAGCAGTAGATTGGCAGCAATAGGAATACTGTCATTATTGTTATCGTCAGCTTCTTCATTTTCATTGGAAAGCCACTACTTATTGACCTTTTACTCTATACCAGACTGCTCCAAGGACTTTACCTGTTATCCTGTATAATTTTTTAACGTTTATTTATTTATTTTGGAGGGAGGGAAGAGTGAGAGGGAGAGAGTATCCCAAGTAGGATCTGTGCTGTCAGGGCAGAGCCCAGTGGGGGGCTTGATCCCACGAACTGTGAGATCATGACCTGAGCCGAGATCAAGAGTCAGATGCTCAGCCAACTGAGCCACAAGATGCCCCCTGTAGTTTTGAATGACTTTGCTGAGGTATAATTGTCATCCAATAAACTGCACATATTTAAAGTGTACAATTTGATAAGTTTTAACATATGAATACACCCATGAAATCATCACCACAGTCGAGATAATGAGCATATCCATTTCCCAAAAGGTCCCGTTCTAATCTTTCCCTTATTCCTTTCTTCCCTAGCTGCCAGTTCTGTCCCCAAGTAACCTACCGATGTGCTTTCTGTCACTAAATTTGCATTTTCTAGAATGTTATGCAAATGAAATCAAACAGTATGTAATTTTGTTTTGTTTTGTCATTTGACTTCTTTCACTTATTATATTGAGCTTCATCCATGCCGTGATGTATATCAACATTTTATTCCTTTTTGTTGCTCAGTAGTATTCCGTTTTATTAGTAGAACACAATTCATTTATCCCTTCATATGTTGGTGGGTTTTTGGATTGTCTCCAGAACATCTCTGTACAAGTGTGTGTGCACAGTTACTTTCATTTCATAGCCCATGTTTAATCCTCACAGCAAATGAATAGCATAGTACTGTTACAGTCCCCATTTTGCAGATGGGGAAGCAGAGGTCCACCAAGATCCTGTGGTCAATGACCTTACCCAAGGCTAGGGGCTAATTGACAGCAGGGGTAGCATTTGAGGCCGGATTCGTCTGACAATCCCATGCTCAAAATCCCCATGCAATACTGTACCCCCATGCTGAGAGGAATGCCTTCACTTGGAAAACTGAAGACATTTAATTTTTGGCTATGAGAATGTATTTCTCAGCCTATCTCTGCTCCCTGTCATAGTTATCCAGATTGGCCACTGCAGCCAGATTCTCAGAGGGCAAGATGAGCGTTCCTACTGAGTTTTTTAGTTTACCTATCAAGAAGAGATAAGAAAATCCTACCAGAGGCCAGGACCTTTTCTTGTCAAGAATATGAGATTATATCTTCATTTATGGAGTAACTTTTGGACCCTGAAAATGAGAGTGAAAAAAAAAAGGAAAGCAGATAGAAGAAACAAAGAGAGCGCACACATCTTTGTGCATGTTCACAGTCTAAGAGCTGGGGATTTTGTGGATGAAATTAATCCATAAAGAGAGCTCAGCTACAGAATTATGGGTAAAAGTATTTAGAGGTTCAGTGGTTGCTACTCTTTCAGACTTCCAAGCAAGCATTTTGAGGAAGCCCCTGCCCACATTTTCCAGTCTGCACCTGCTTTGAATCTTCTTCCTGTGCTCTCTCCTCACTCTGGTTTTCCAGCTGATTGATTCATTCATGTGTTCAGCAGCTACTCTGTGCAAGGTGGCAGTGTGAGAGAAAAGGCTTCACACAGTGCCAGCAAGGAACTTACAGGCTGGGGGGGACGGAGCAGCAGGAAGCAGATGCTTTTCAGGGCAAGGTGACAGCTGCTGCTGACAGAAGGGTACCTGTGAAAACTCTGAGCACAGACAAACTGGGAGAACCAGAGAAGGCTTCCCAGAAGAGGTGGCAGTTAATTGTTTAATATTTTTCTTTTGTTCATATTTTTCAAAATGCACATGCCTATTACTCTAAGTGAAATAGCCAGTGCACTTGTAAATATTTGACAAGCAGTTCTCCGGGAAAATATGTGTGTGTATATATATGTATATATATACACACACACTTATTCTAAGTGTTAAGATATAAAGAATATGTAACATACAATATACAAATAACAACATAATATACAATATTCTTTACTGTAAGTTCCATGTATATGGCCAATTGATTTTTCACAGAATGCTTTCACTGATTTTTTGCCAAACTCTTGTATTTTTGCCAACCTATGGGTATAGTTAACAAGGTAAACTTCTGTCATGAATGCTGGTTAATATTTTCATTTATGTTAACAAAGAAATGAAACAATGTTATCATTTTATATAAGACAAAATTTAAACAATAAAAACATGTCAGAACTTCACTCCTTCATCAGTGATGTTAGCCATATGACATTAGACAATAATTTTTGATAACTTGAAGAACATTTTCTCAATGTTTTGTGCTGTTCACAGTGACAATACACCCACTCTTAAGAATAATCTGCACTATTAACATTTTCTTAAATCTGGACAGTCATCAAAACCATAAATCAAACCTTCTCTCATATCATTTGCCAATTTCTGTGGTGTAAATACTCCCACAGTGGCTGATTTCAAACTACCAGTGTGATGTCATTGAACACGGTGACATCAGAGGCAAATAGTTTCAGGAGTAGAGATAATGGTAAAAATAAGAAAGTAACTAAGGACTGATGAATATTGTCTATTTGTTGTCTTCTAAAATATAGTTTATTTCATTATAAGTTTATATATCCTAATTTTTAATAATGGCTAAGTATAATGACTATCTTGCAAAATTCCTGAAAATTTAACAATTCATTAAGGGCACACTTAATCCCTAAAGGGATTAAGTACATCCCTAAAGGGTAATTGTCTGCCCTCACCAGACCAATCCTCCCTTTCCTTTGTCCAACCATCCATCCCACTGGAGGTGAGTGTCGGTTTCCACACCCTTCTCTTTACATCAACAAAAACAAATGCAAGCACCTTAATAGCAAAGACAATGCGTCTATACACACTATACATATACATGGGGCTTGTTTAAAAATGTTTTGTTTAGGGGCACCTGGATGGCTCAGTTGGCTAAGCATCTGACTCTTGATTTCAGCTCAGGTCATGATCTCACAGTTCATGGGTTTGCTGACAGCACAGAGCCTGTTTGGGATTCTCTCTCCCTCTGTCTCTCTCTTTCTCTCCTCCACTCAATGCTTGCTCTCTCTCTCTCTCTCTCTCTTTCTCTCTCTCTCTCAAACTAAATAAACATTAAAAATGTTTTGTTTATTAAAGCATGGTATTAGAATATGCATGCTACCTTGCATCCTGCAGTCCACAATTGTTCTAATCTCAACAGTTGTTTTAAATACCATTCTTCATTTATTTGGCTGCATAGTATAATACAATATCTCATGGTGTGAATGTGTTATAATGTAATATATATATCCTACTGATGGGCACTTAGTATTTTCTTCTTCTTTGAAGAATGCTATAATAAATAAATGTCCTTGAACATCTATCTTTAGATACTGAAGATTTTATTTTTGTAAGGCAGAATCATAGGAATGAGGTTTCTGGGTTGAAGGGTATGTGTATTTTTAATTTTAATAGATATATCCAGATGGCTTTCCAGAAACACTTCAGATTTCTACTGGCAATGAGAGCACTTTTCTATCATCCCCATCAGCAATAAGTCTTTACCTCTTTTTCTAATTTTTGCCTGGGAAATGACTGTAAGTAATAACTTACTGTTACTATAATTTGCATTTCTCTATCAGTGAGCTTGAATATCTTTTCAAATGTTTATTGAAAATTTAGGTTTGCTCTTCAGTGAATTGCCTATTCACATCCTTTGTTAACTTTTCCTGTATGATTGTTTCTGTTTGCCAGTTTGTAAGAGCTCTTTGCATAGTGTAGGTATTCACCTTTGTCATCTGTACTAAAAAGTTTTTTTCAGGTCTTTGATTCTCCGTTAACTTGTAAACTGTTACCTTTAATTTTGTTACACAGTCTATGATTTATAGTTATGTAGTATATGCTTTGTAGCTCATGCTTATATAGAGTAAACAAATACCATGTGTGTTTCCTTTAAAACTTAAGGTTCTTCTTTTGGATATAAAGTAGAGGAATTTATAGCCTATCAATATACATGTTCTTACAATGTTTTGAGTATAACATTTTATTTTATTTTTATTTAAAATTTTTTAAATGTTTATTCATTTTTGAAAGAGAGAGACAGAGTGAAAGCAGAGGTGGGGTGGAGAGAGAGGGGAGACACAGAATCCGAAGCAGCTCCAGGCTCTGAGCTGTCAGCACAGAGCCTGATGTGGGGCTCAAACTCACAAACCATGGTATCATGACCTGAACCAAAGTCGGATGCTTAACTGACTGAGCCACCCAGGAGCCCCTTGGCATAACATTTTAAATCTACACCTTTTTTAATCCATGTAAATTTATTTTTTATATGGTATCAGGTAATAGTCCAAATCCACATTCTTTTAATTCAATAGAGAGTTGTACATGTCCGTTTTCTAGACAAACTATCCTTTTCTCACTGGATGGAGATACCTCTTTTGCCATATTTAAAAATCTTATATTTATGGGGATGTATTTCTAGATCTTCTATTTTTTCCTCTTGATTAATTTTTCTATTCTTATACTAATTTTCTGTTGATTTCTTTAGAGAGGCTTTGTGGTATATTTTGGTGTCTGGTAAGGCAAATCTCTCCCATTGTTAGTTTTCATATGTGTGTACATAAATTTTAGTATCTTGAGCATTTTTTCACTTATATGAACTGAATATTATTTTACCTTCAAGGAAAAAAAAAAGAAAAATGTTATTCATGTTTTAATAGGAGTATCATTAAATTTTATAAGTTTATATGTATAATTTTCACACTTTTATGATATTAAAGCTCCCTAATGAAGAACCTAGTTTCTCTTTCCATTTGTTCAAAATCTGTTTTATATCATCTAATAAGATTTTATAGTTTAATTCATATAGGTCCTATTGCTTTCTTGTAACTTTTTTTTGGTGTTATAATTCTTTTTTTTTACTATTTCCAATTTTAGGTACTTATTGCTAGCACATAAAGAATGTATTTTAGCCTTAATTCTTATTATATCATTGAAATTTATTAAATACTCTTATTTATTATATAATTAAAAAAACTAGCTTATGTAGACATTCTAGACATGCAATCAAACTACCAGCCAGAAAAAAAAAAAAAAAAGGACAGTTTTACTTCTTCTTCTCTGGTTCATTATTTAATATTCTTACCTTATTTCAATGGCTAAACCCATTGAGATAATGCTGACCAATTTATTAGTGATGGTTCAGTTTCGGATTTTTATGGAAATTTTTTTCTTTTAAAATTGGTCATTAGTTTCTGTTAAAAAGTATTCATCATATTTAAGTGTTTCCTTTTTATTTCTATTTTACCTAGAGTATGTGTTAGAAATGGCTGCAAAAGTTTATCAAATGCTTTTTCAGCCTGTGTCAGAATGATCATAGTTTCCCCCCTTTTTTGTTAATGTAATGCATTGTGGGAATAAATTTTTTTACGCTATGAATTGAGTGTCTAGGGATGAAGAGGAGTCTCCTCGGAAAGGAGAAGAGCATATCAGACAAAGTAGGGGGTGAAACTCTTAGTTAAGGGGAAGCAAGGATGTTAGGGTTAAAGCTAGACATAAAACAAAGCTCCCTAGGATCTGAGAGGCTGGCAGTCTGCCCACCACGTGAGCCCATGAGGATGCTCAGGCTGTGAAGGCTGCACATTCCCAGGACCCAAGGCGGCTGTTGCATATAGCAGGGTAGTGGTCGTTGGGAGTGTTTTCTGCAGGATGCAGTGCAGCATGCCACAACAGGTCCAAACGGGATAAAAGATCATTAATGGATCAGTAACAGAGAAGCAGGAAATGCTCCAACGCCAGGTCTGAACAAAACATTGTTGTCGGAAAAATACAAGCCCATGGGTGCAGAAAGTGGATGATTCTTTGGCTACTAAGGACAGAAAAACATGCCTAATGTTAGTGTCAAGGAGATGGGTTAGAAATCAAAGATGTAATCAGATAAAAGATGGAGGTTGTTTCTTATGGGGGAACCTTTTAAACCATGCAGGCTTTGTGGGCAGACACTGCCTTTTAACTGTTTTCAATGCTCAGCACAGAGCATCTTGCACAGGTGTTGGTTAGATGCTTGATGAAGGTAGGTGATTACAGCTTGGATCACAGGGGAAAGGAGAGGAAACAGAGAGTGAAGGTCCCTGATTCTAAAACATCAGAATTTGAAGAACCTTTGGAAATTATTCCTTCATTCATTTACTTAATATTTCATATTTATTTGGCCCCTACTATGTACCAGCAGCTAGGCACTGGAAATACAATGTAAACAGGGTGGGTGAGGTCTGTGTCTTCATGCACCTTTTTAGTTGAGAGCAAAGTGATTACTAAAATAAACAAATTAGACAGTAACAGGCTGCGATAAGTGCTCTAAAAGCAGTGCTTTTCCAACTTTTATGTCCATATGGGTGACCTGGGGAACTCTGTTAAAATGCAAATTCTGATTCAGCAGGTTGGAGTGAAGCCAAGATTCTGCATTTCTAACAAGTTCCTAGGTGATGACACTGCTCCTAATCTAGGGAGACCACACTCTGAGGACTGGCAAGATGATGGGATACAGATAGAGAGTGACAAGTGAGGGGGGGGATGCTTTAGAGATATGGTGGTCAGCAGAGATCTCTCTGAAGAGACACCTTTGAGCAGAGTTCTGAAGGAGCCATTGGACACTCAGCCTGGGCCAGAAATCAGTCCCGCAGACTCCCAGAGTTGTAGGGGTGAGTAGTGGGGCTCACTATTCTCCTGGGCAGAGGTCCTGAGAACAGAGATCATGAGTGCTTGAGGACAGAGATGTCTAGGGGAGACGGGCTTGTTCTGGAAGTGATGTGCTCACGTGGTCTGGGCCAGTGGGATATGTCATTGGAGGTGCAGGGAAGTCAAGCTGGGGGTAACGTTCACCAGACAGGCAAGGACAAAGGGTGCAAAGCTGTATCGCAGTCAGACTCAGAGGCAGAGGGATTCAGTAAGAGTGAGATTCTCATTAAGTACTTAAAAATATTATACACACACACACACACACACACACACACACACTTCCTACAATGCATCCACACCATACAACACAACATTGAGTGAAACCAGATGTTGTCCTCTCATGGGACTAGCAGGTTAGCAGTTAATGTGAAACCATTTCCTTGATGTGGGTATGGCAGGGAGGAGGTAGCAGATGGGAGCCTCAACTTTGGGAAGGGCACAGCCTCCATGAGAAGGGAACACTGGAAGTGCCATCTGAAGATGGAGCCTGGTTGCCAGATCGCACAGATGGGAGAGTGTCCAGGCAGAAGCCCCTCAAAGAAGTAGAGACTCTGGGAGTCCTGAGGATGGGATGGGCACCGTGCAAGGAGATGCTGGCGAGGTTGGCAGAGACCGGTCCATGCAGAGCCCCAGGGGCCTCCCAAAGGCTTTATTTATAATGCTGGTGTTAGGGGCGCCTGGCTGGCTCAGTCTGTAGAGCATGTGACTCTTGATCTTGACATCATGAGTTTGAGCCCCATGTTGGCTGTAGAGTTTATTTAAAAAGATAATATAACATAACATGTAGTGCTGGTGTTGGTAGTGGGACAGGTGTCCACTTACTGGCTGCCTCTTTGTCCCTAGGTCTTAATGTCTGCAACTGGCTGTCCTTTGGGAAATATGGCCCAACTCATTGGACATGCCAATCCTGGTAGCCTGGCTAGAGTGGGAGCCCTGTAGGAAGCAGACTTGGCTCTGGGCCTTGGGTGATGTGGAAATGATTTTCCTTGTGGGGGCTGGGGGCAGAGCCAGCCACCATCAGCTACACCCGACGTGCATACACCTGCCTTTATCATTGTTGGTGTCATTTGAAGGGCTGCAGGATAGGGGTGAGCCATCCCCTGTGGGACTTCTCCACTTCATATGCAAATAGAGCCACATTTACTGCTGTCTTTACACAATCTCTTTTTGAATGCCACACTAAGGAAGGCTCTGCTACCAATGCTCACTTTATACAGAGCTGAAATTTGCTCAATAATAAGGGCATTCAACCTTCATTAAGTGCGTATCCTGTGCCAGGTGCAATGCAGTAAACTTTTCATTGGGAATTAGCTCCTTTAGTCTTCCCAGCAATGCTATGAAATAGAGAAAGGGAAAGACAAAGGGAGAGTCAAAATAAACATGTGTGCAGCTTCAGTCAACAACAAAAATTTCATTCAACAAATATATATGGGGCCCTCTGCCTACGTGCCTGGTGGAGTTGACAACACTGGGGAGATAATTGGACAAAAAGTCCTGTTGTCACTGGGCTTGCATTCTACTTAGGAGAAAGAGATTATAAATCAAAGAAAGAAGCAAAACAGAAGCTATTTCAGATGGTGATAAGTGCTAACAAAGGCAAAGCAGCGAGAGGGAGGGTTAGGTAGGAGTGTTTGCAGTTTGCACAGACAGAGAAAGCGTCTGTGAGACTGAGGCCTTTAAGCCAAGGTTGACAGTGGGTGGTGGTGAGCAAGGCCTGAAGTGAGAGCCCCACCTTGTGTCCAAGAGTCTGGCTGGGTGGAGCAAGGGAGGGAGATAGGGTTGCAGTTAGGGGGTGGGGTCACCCTTGGAAGCCTTGGGAAAGGGATACTTTGGCTTTTACTCAGAGCAAAGTGAAAGCCACAGAGGGTGTTGGGCAGAGGGGTGGTGATACTATTTTAAATGCATTCTGTGGCTGTCCTATCAGGACGAACATCTTGAGGGAACAGGGTTGAGAATAGACATTATGGGAAATACCTAACTTCCACTTTCCTCCACCCTCTAATGTGCTCAGGCTCCATCTGTCAAGATTCTCTGGAGCTTGAGAGAGAGCAAGTTCATAAATAAAAACAGGTACCGACCAGGATTGGTGCGGGCTCCTCCCCTCCCAGTGTGGGCTCCCTTCAGGCTCCTGGGGCCTGCACACCTGGGGCGTGTTGATAATGCTCTTGATTATCTTTGTTCTCCCAGCCTCCCTTGAGTCTGTAGGGTTTTCTATTTGCATACTTTCCCTGAGCTTTTTATGATTATCTCCCTATCTTTACAGTTTGTGCCATTATTTAAATGAGCATGAGGTAGATGCAGAAATGCCAGCTGGATGAGCATGCTCTATCAGTGCAGTGAGGAAGGTAGTGTGGAGTCACGGGCCTGCCAGTCTGTCTACACTGGTATCTGTGTCCCTGAACAGATCCCGGTGCCCCCTGTGCAAGCCCTGGGGCCCCATGGCTTCCAGCTCACGGATGAGGGAACATTAAGGGGAACTTTAAGGGGAACATTGAACCAATGGGCAAACTGTCCACGTGACCTCCAATTGGGAATTAATTTGTGGATGTACTGATTTTTTTTTCCATTGGCTTAAAAAAGACTCCATGAAATAGCTGGGTTTCATTCTCCTCTCTCACTTCCAAATTTGGCCTCTCAGAGTTGTTTTGTTTGCTTTGTTTTAAATGCACATAGATGATGTATTCATCAAATGCCTGGCATTGTACTGGGTACTTTGTCACTGTGTCCGGTCCTCACAACAACTCTAGAGATAGGATTGTTGTCTTTACGTATCAGTAAAAAGAAGCTCAGGTGCAGGGAAGTGAAGAAAATTCCATTGCCAAAATTTACAAAGCAAGTAAGTGGAGGAGGTGGGGCTAAAACTGTGGTCTGGCCTGTTCCCAAACCTGTGGCCTGTTCTGTATCTCTTACTTTGTGGGGGAAGGGGGTGGCAAGGTTGGTCACGTACAGGAGGGAGCCGAGGCTGTACCCTGCTTTTTCCAACTTGGGCGGGGTGGGGGAGAGGTGGCGGCCTTATGAGGTTTCTGCAGAAGGCAGGGACAGTGTTCTGCTAAATGAAGGAATCAGGATCACAAAGATCTCAGTGGACTGGAAAGAGAAGTTGAATCTAGCACAGTGACATTTAAATTTAGTAAATGTAAGATCTGTCCCTGGGGTGCAGTAAAATGTCAGGTGCAATCCTTGCCTCAGGAGGATGATATTCATGTGGGTGAGAGAAACAAAATTAAGCAAACAAGAATAAATAGTTATTTATTTATGCATACCGGGAAGGAGTCAAGCATATCCAGTGATGAGATGGTGTCAAACATTAGTTCATCCTGGGGACTTTTGTGATTGTGAAGGTCCATGTATGGTAGTGACTTCCAAGCCAGGTCTTCAAAAGAAGGGCTAGAGGGCATAGCAGTTTGCCTGATAGTTTTAGAAGGAATTATTCATTCTTTCATTTAATGCATAATTTATTGTGCACTAAATGGCAGGTACTGTTCTAAGCACTGGTGATAGACTGCCCCCCTGGAGTTTATATTCTAATGTGAAATGCAGATAATACACAAACACTCAAAGCAAATTTACATATGATTTTGGGAGATAAGTACTATGAAGAAACATTAAATAAGGTAAGGGGATAGAAGGTGATGGGAGCTCGCTCTGTGGTGACATAATACTTGAGCAGACACCTGAATGAAGAGATGGAACAAGTGTAAGAATATATGGAGAATAATATCTTGGCAGCAAGTGCAAAGGCCCTGGACATAAAATGAGTTACGTTTATTCTAGGTCTAAAACAATGACTGTTACTAAAGTGAAGTGAGCAAGATAAAGTTGGGGAATGAGCCTGGAGAGCAGGCACATGGATCCTGTGAGGCCAGTGGGTATAGGAGAAAGTTTGGATTTTATCATATTTGAGAGAGAAGGCATTGGAAGACTTTTGAGCAGGACAGTGCCATGGTCTAATTAGAGCTCACACTGCTGCTGCATGGAACGTGTGTTTTAGGGACAAGGAGACAATTGTCAGGAGGTAGTGGAGAGAGGAGCTTGGACTACGGGGTGAACTCACATAGCAATCCTAAACTCCCACCCTGTGTGTCACACACCCAGGCTTCACTGGGGATATAAGCTGCTGTATTGGGATCCTTAGGACTCTGGGGGCTAAACAACTTTCATGGCCAAAAAGGATTTCAGGCTCTCTTTAATGGCACATTGATATCAGCCTGTGTCGTGCTGATCATTTATAGCATTGCTCACCTCACACATAGTTTTAGAATTAGACATAGTCAAAGCAGGTTTTTTCCCCCCTGAAGTCCAAGTATGGATGGTTTCTGCTTAGGTGCCATTCCTTTTGCTTCCTCCCTTACCCCATCCCTGGTATCACAGGGCTCGCCAACCCCCAAGCTCAGAATGAAGATACCTCGAGTGTGTCCAGGAGTCCCTGAAGAGTATCCTGCACAGGCCCCACATTCATGGTGTCGTTCTGCTCTGCCTTGAGCTTGGCACCCTTGCCCAACGATGATATCCCGTGTCCTTTGCTAGAAAATTGAGCTCTGCCCTGGAGGCTGCTTATGTCTCAGGGTAAAGGGCAAAAACTTCCCCTTCTCTGCACAGCCCCCAAGTTCCTGCTGATCTGGCCAGTGTTCTCCATGCAGAGCGGGGAGATGGACCTTCCCTCAGACTCTCTGCCTCATTCTTTTCCTTCTGTCTTGTGCAGGAACACAGCTGATTGCTGAGTCCCAGGATGAGTTGGGCACTATGCCTTGCCTCTCTCAGCCCCCTGACTCTTCAACAGGTGCATCCCTTCTTCCTTCAGGAGGCTAACAGCCCTGGCTGCACATCAGTTCATAAGAAGTGATGCCTGGGGACTGACTGTATTGCCCAGCCGCCGTGTGTTATTTTCACTTAGTTTTACCTGAAACCCTCCAGCTCAGTATCTCTCTTTGGAGCCATTCATTTGGAGTTAAATTCAGACCACTCAGTATTATTGATTATGTTTTTATAAGTCCCTAACTAGACTACAAACACCTAGAAGGCAGGATCTGTGTCTTATCCATCTTAGTATCCCCTAGAGAGCTCAGCACGGTGACTTATTTATGGTGGGTGTTTGGTAAGTATATGCTGATTGACTGGCTGTTATGCCAGCCTCCATAGCTGAAGGGCTTCAGTGAGGGTCTGTGCAGGGACTGAGTATTTGTCTCTCTGCCTATTCAGTTGTAACAATAGATCAAGGCAACACTTCAATTATCCTTCACTTTCATTCCCAAACTCTCCTCTGTTTATTCTATTGAAAATGCCTGGTGACGGAGAGAGAGATTCTGCGAGAGGCGGAAGGCTTTCAGAGCCTTAGGAAAGCCGTGTAGCAGGAAGGACATATTTCAATGAAGTTATTTCCACCAAGGCTAATATTGTGCTTCAATATGTCAGGCTCTAGTGAGCTCATCAACAATGTTTGCCTTTAATTTTACCATTGGTATCCAGACATATGTTACTTGTTGTGTTCTGTGTCGCTCCATTTTATCAAAGGGATCTTAGGGCTTTCTTTGTCTTTGAAAAGTTGCTTTAAGATGGACATGCATGGATATCCATCCCATTTAATTATCTCCTTCATCACGTTCCCTCAATCATCTATTAAAGGATACATTTTTCATACACTCATTAAAAACTGGAATTTTTGTGATTGATAGAGGCATTAAGGTGCATATTGGGTTGGATAGTGGGGAGCTCTCTGTCTAATTTCTTCTTGGGAGAACTCTTGGCTTTTCCCCCAAAGACTACATGGCCAAGGCCCAGGGAGGCTGTGGGGGCTGTAACTTGTAGGAGAGAACCCGTACAACTCTCAGAAGGATTCCATACAGCTTTGTAAAGGCTTTCTCTGGAATGTTTATAAGAATCACCTGGGGGGATAGACTCTAGGGCCCCACCCACTCTTGATTAATTAAACAAAAATCTCTTTGTTGGGGCTTGGAATCTGGCATTGTTTAGTTTTGAAGATAAGTCCAACATGCAGCCAGAAGGGAAACTACTGACCCTGACCAGTGGTTCTCAATCAGGACCATTTTGTCCCCAGGAGACACTTGGCAATGTCTGGAGGCATTTTTGATGGCTATTTTGATTGTTAGGGGTCTGCTACTGGCATCTAGTGTTGGCACTGAGGCCAAGAATGCTGCTAAACATCTTACAATGTCTGGGACAGCCCCACCACAAAGAACAACCCAGTGCAAAGTGTTGACAGTGCTAAGGTTGAAGACCCCTTCCCCGGAACATTAGAAAAGCAAATCTGCACACAGATTTATTTGAATATAGATATTTTTGTAATTACATTATCTCACATATATCTAAAGCATTATGATTCCCAGAGCAGTTTTTTTTTTTTTTTTAATGTTTATTTTTCAGAGAGAGGTGGGGAGGGGCAGTGAGAGAGAGAGAGACACAGAATCTGAAGCAGGCTCCAAGATCTGAGCTGTCAACACAGAACCTGATACAGGGCTCAAACCCACAAACTGTGAGATCATGACCTGAGCTGAAGTCAGATGCTTAACCATCTGAGTCACCCAGGAACCCTTCCCAAAGCAGTTTTACACACTGAATTTAATCTTCACCAGGACCCTACAAGGGAAATGTTATGATTTTGCAGATCAGGAGACTGAGGGGGACAGCGGATGACTTCCCCAAGACCACAAGGTTTTCAATTCCTCAATTAAGTCCGTTTTCACTAGTGGAAATGTCTAATGTGTGCACAGATATCTTCCTTGCCCCATGCCCTACTCAAGGCAAATGTAGCTAACCAGTCATCATTCCCACTAATCCAAGTGCACTCTCAGACTCAGAATCCTTCTCAACACAGCATTCCAGAAAGCCCTGACTGATCTGGGTTGGCATGGAGGATAAAGCTTATTTGTCACATAGTGTCTCCAACCCAAACACCATACCTCTCCCTGAATTAGACGGTCTTGTTGAATGAGACATGAAGGAGAGTACTTGAGAATAGGAGCATCCTTGAATGTCTGCAGGTGTTCAGACAATCTGTTTGGGAAGTTGCAGTGTTAGCAACATGCACTCCTGCCTGAGCCTATGAAGAAGTGACAGTCTCCCTAACCCTTAGATTGCTTTATAACTTTATTAGTGTGTTTGGCTCTCACCATATGCCGCTAATTATTATACAGAGGAAGTGCACACAGTTGTATTTTATTTGGTACAAACTAAATATTTTGCCTTTTTCTTGAGTTCGCTAGGATCTCCCCCTTAAGCCTGAAACATGAGCTAATTATGGGAACGTGTTGAATGATGATTCACAAAGCCGGCAGGACAGGAGTTGGTGTGCACTCAGTTTGCAGAGTGAGGAAGCTAGCGCCGGCAGCCCCTGCTTCAGTTCCAGGCATAATGAATTGTGGCATGCACAATTAAATGCTTGAAGCGGATGGGAGAGCTGTGGTGTGAGGGATGCAAGCAGAGAGAGAAAAGCAAGCATGAGTAGACACTAACTTCTCCATCTCCCAGGAAGGCAGATGATGAAGAAGAGGCAGGCAGTTCAGTGCACCATTTGGCCCTATCACTGGGACACAGAAGTGCAAAACAGGGCACTGAACAGCTGCTCATTGAGGCATGTGCCACCAGTTTCAAAAAGTTGGATGAATTTTTTTCAGAATGTCCCAGGCTCTGGGTCATGCACAGGTATCTGTGGCTTCAGTCTCCAGCATCAAACATGGAGACCTCATCTTATAATTCAGGTGAGGAGATGGGTTGGACCTGACTGGTCTCATTTTGTGTCTTTGGCTCTCACCATGAGGCTTCAGGACACTCAGGTCCAAAGGCAGTCCAGTGCGAGGCTGTATAGATGTTCTGCTGCTGTGTGCTTCCTTCCATCATGGGAAGGACCAAGAGTCAGGGCGTTGTCTCCTGTTGCGTATGCGGCAGCCACGGTGCAGAGGCAGTGTTCCGGTGGCTCTCGGTAATAGGACAACTCACAGCTTCCCCATCTTTCACCAGGAATGTGGCAACAGACTTCCCATCAGTGGCACCTGCTATGGCCCTAGTTCTGGTGCCCACCCTGCAATTCTGGTGCCCACCATGGGGTTCTGGTGCCCACCCTGGGATTCTGGTGCTCACCCTAGGGTTCCAGCACCCACCCTGGAGTTCTGGTGCCCACTGTGGGGTTCTGGTGCCCATCCTGGGGTTCCGGTGCCCACCCTGGCATTCTGGTGCCCACCCTGGGGTTCTGGTACCCACCCTGGAGTTCTGGTGCTCACTCTGGGGTTCTGGTGCCCACCCTGGAGTTCTGGTGCCCACCATGGGGTTCTGGTGCCCACCCTGGAGCTCCTTGGAACCAAGCAGGGAGTGGACTCCATATAAGTTTCTGCTTTCTTCTGCTGGGCTGGAATCTCCCAAGGTCAAGGACTTCTGTCTCTTGTTTACAGCTCCATCTGTAGATTCTCTTTCAGTGCCTGACACTCCATTTATGACATATCAGCTACCACGTGTCAGACCTTGCCATGACTTTTCAAAGACATCCCCTACTTTCATGGTTAAGTAGTCCCTCTACAGTGTTGTTCTTATTATTATGGATGAGGAAACGGAGGCTGAGAGATAATTAATCTGCAGAATGTTATACATCTAGTAACTTTCTGAGCTGAGACATGTACCAAGTCAAGCTCACAGAAGCCCAATCTCTTTTGACTGGTGCTTCTGTTCTTATGAGGAGCAGGTGAGGGAGTGTGAATGAGCTCGTACCTTTCTCCATTATGATAGACTAGTCATTTTAATTTTAGCAAGCTGGATGGTTAAGAAAATTCAAGAATCCCCATGATTTGGCATTCTTGAAAACAGCATTTCTTAAACTATATTCTTGTAACAGGCAACATCTGGGTTGTTAAAAGTCGTTCTGTCAAATATCTAAAAAAAATATAGGATTTTAAGCAATAAAGAATTGGGATTACTGTCTTTTGACACCTTTTGTGGGGTCACAATTTCATATTAGCATAACAAAGTCTCTGAGCAACCCTGCATGGAAGAAGTTTCTATTTAAATTTAACCTTCTGGTTATTTATTTTTTTAAGTTTATTTATCTATTTTTTTGAGAAAGAGAGAAAGCATGGGTGGGGAAGGGGCAGAGAGAGGAGACAGAGAGAATCCCAGGCAGGCTCTGCAAAGACAGTGAGAAGCCCCATGAGGGGCTCGACACACGAATTGTGGGATCATGACCTGAGCCAAGGTCGGATGCTCAACTGACTGAGTCACCCAGGTGCCCCCAAAGAACTTTCTGTTTAATGCAGAATTTGCAAAATCTATGCCTTCAGAACCTCTCCTTTTTTTCCCTAAGAGACAACGTATCAGTAGCACCTAAGACACTGGTGCCCCATTTATGACAATATCATGATCTAGAGATGGTGTGGCATGTATTATTATGTCAGGCTAGTAAAAATAGAAAGCCCAACAAAATGCAAACCTACTCATGTTAGCAAGCAGATGCTCCAATGACAAATCTGACCTTGATTGATAAGTTGGAACTGATTCAACAGTTTTAGAAATAAGGCTAAAAAAACTTAGAGATTGAATTAATATAGAATTTTCACTGAAGACATGAAGTGTTGAGAATCCTAATTCATTTCAAGCTAAGTAATATTAGCTTCAATTCCACAGAAAGAATCATTTGTTCCACAGTGAGTTTTTTGAGCCCTTGTTAGATGCCAGGCTCTGTTGAGCACTGAAAAGACAAGATTAAATGAGATAGGCAGGATATTGATTGTCACAGGGGTGACAGGTTAGGGTCTTTTCCCTTAGGTGGTTCTGAGGGATAGTGAGGAAACAGCTACTTTTCTGTTTCTACTCATATCTAGCTCACATCTCTATCTTTCCTTCAACTAGTCCTGCATTAATTTATCTATTCATTGATTCATTCAGAAAATCTTCACTGAGCACCTATGGCATACAGGCACTGTAGGTATCACAGTGAATGATACAGATAAAAATTTCTTCTGTAGAGAAGCTCTAGTGGAGCTTTTATTCTGATTATTCTAGATTTACTTAAAGGGGTACCATCACTTTAAGATCACACCTGAAACCTTTTTAAATGGAAAGCCAGCACTCTTTAATTTGTTCAGGATCTTCGATCTCATCTACTGATCTAAACCTTCCCCATGTAACATCCCATTATGTCATTGGGCCCTGCTGATCCCCTTTACATTATTTGCGTTGCATTTCTTGACCCTTGAGGGTTAACTCCACCTTCCCACTCCTGGATGATTCATTTTTTCAAGTTCTTCAGTCTTTACAGAGATGTTCTAGGCACCAAGCTCCAGGAACTGTGCAGGGCTCCATTGCTGGACAGGACAGGGTCTTGGTTCTTGTATTAGTCAGAGTTGTCCATAGAAACAGAATCAAAAGGATACACACGTGCATCCACAAAGAGACTCATGATAAAGGACTGGATTTCACAGTTGTGGAGGCTGAGAAGCCCCATAGCCAGCCATCTGAAAGTAGGGGGTGTATTTCTAGTTGAAACCCAAAGGCCTGATGCCCAGAAGAGACTTTGTCTGAAAGCAGGAGAAAATGGATGTTCTGGCTCAAGAAGAGAGAGCAAATTTGTCATTCCTCTGACTTTTTGTTCTGTTTGGCCCCTCAGTATATTGGCTGATCCCCCCCACCCCCCCACCCCTGCATTGGTGAGGGCAGACCTTCTTTTTTTTTTTTTTTTTATGGTTCTGCAGGGTTTTTTTGTTTTTGTTTTTTTTTTTTACAAATAGTTTATTGTCAAATTAGTTTCCACATAACACTCAGTGCTCATCCCCACAAGTGTCCTCCTCCATGCCCATCCCCCCTCCCCCCCACATCCATCAGTCCTCAGTTTTTGTCAGCATTCAAGAGTCTCTCATGGTTTGCCAGTAGACCTTCTTTATTCAGTGTGCTGATTCAAGTGCCAATCTCTTCTGGAAGCACCCCTACAGACACATCCAGAAATCATGTTTTACCACCATTCCTTAGCCCAGTGGACACACAAATTTAACCATCCTCATTCTCAGGGAGTACAGAGTGTTGAGGGCAAGGCAGAGGGATGATACAGGGAACTGGGTGATGGAAGTCAGCACAGGGAGTGAGCACAGCAGCAGTCTGAGCTTCCCAGAGGTGGCCACACCTTCTCTGAACCTGAAGGATGGGTCGGTGTGGTACGAAAGGACAGGTAGGCAGCTTGGGAGGGAAGGGGAAGACTTGGAGGTTGAAGGAACAGAAAGAGCCAACGCTGGAAGAGAAGGAGGGAATGGACAAGCAGGCAGGGGTGAGATTAGGGCTCACCCCTATCAGTCTCTCCAGAGTCTCTCTCTTTCTCCCCAGCACTGAGTTCAACTCTAGGATGAAGCTGGTGACTAGCATGTCTGGGTTCCTCACAGTAAGATGAAGGAGGCAGGCAATAAGCAAAGGATGAACCTAAACCTTGTGCTCTCAAACACAAGAACGTGATTTATGACAGAGCAAGGCAGACAGCTGGGGGCCTTAGAGGTGACCTAGAGCTAAGATCTGAAGATTGAGAAGGAGCTGAGGAGGAGAGTGGTGGGGGTCGGGGGAAAGTGATCCAGGCAGAGGGAACAGCAGGTGTGAAGGTAATGAGTGGTGATGGACTGAGGTGACTGTTCACAAAGCTGGTTGAAGTGGGTCTGTGCTGGTGGGAAAAGAGAAGGGGGGGGGTGCTGGTCGTGCTGTGCACTGGTGCCTTTGTGAAGACTTTGAACATGGCCATGAAGGAGAAGGAATGGTGCTGGAGGCATCCAGTCATATGTGCATTTCTGATGATAGTAATAACGGTAATAATAGTAGTAGTAGCAGGGTAGGTGATAATAAAAGAATTACTGATCATTGTTTTGGGTGTGATAATGGCAAGGTAGTTAAACAAATAGTCCTTGTCAGTTAGAGGTTCATACCAAACTGTTTTCGGATGAATTTGATACAGATTGATTTAATATGGTCCAGAACAATAAATGAGGAGATAAAACAGGGTTGGCAAAATTATAATTATTGAAGCTGGATAAAGGTGTTATATGGGTTCATCAAACTATCCTCTCTACATTTTGGGTGCTTGAAATTTTACACAAAAAATCAATTTATGTTGTGTACAAAAAACGCAGAAAGTGCTTAATAAATGGGAAATCATGAAATGATGCTCAGTGTCCCTCATGATCAGGGAAATACAAATCAAAACCACACTGAGATACCACCTCATGCCGGTCAGAGGGGTTAAAATGAACAAATCAGGAGACTCTAGATGCTGGTGAGGATGTGGAGAAACAGGCACCCTCGTACACTGCTGGTGGGAATGTAAAATGATGCAGCCCCTCTGGAAAACAGTATGGAGGCTCCTCAAAAAATGAACAATAGAACTCCCCTATGACCCAGCAATAGCACTGCTAGGAATTTACCCAAGGGATCCAGGAGTGCTGATGCATAGGGGCACATGGACCCCAGTGTTCATAGCAGCACTCTCAACAAGAGCCAAAACACGGAAAGAGCCTAAGTATCCATCAACAGACGAATGGATCAAGAAGATGTGGTTTATCTATACAATGGAATACTACATGGCAATAAGAAAGAATGAAATCTGGCCATTTGTGGCAACATGAATGGAACTTGAGGGTGTTATGCTGAGTGAAATAAGTCAGGCAGAGAAGGACAGATACCGTATGTTTGCACGTATAGGTGGATTAGGAGGAACTTAATGGAGGACCATGAGGAAAGAAGGGGAAAAATAGTTGGGGAGAGGAAGGGAGGCAAACCATGAGAGACTCTTGAATGCTGAGAACAAAATGAGGGCTGATGAGGGTGGGGGAGAGGGGAAGGGGGGTGATGGCATGGGGGAGGGCACTTGTGGGGATGAGCACTGGGTGTTATATGGAAACCAACTTGACAATAAGCTATTTAAGAAACAAACAAACAAAAAAGAAAAAAAAAACAAAAAAATGGGGAATCAATAATAACAGCTGGTTTTTATTGAGCAACTACAGTATGGCAGTTTTTGAGTGAATTGATTTATTATGTATATTAGCTCAAGAGTCTCCATGCTTTCTAAATTGTATACCCCACCAACAAAAAATAATTTTAAGCACATATCACCAACATAATTACATTTGATTAGTTACTTACACACTGCCAAATGGTGTTTTCTGAGTACCTATAAAACATGCATAAAACAAGAAATTTTAAAAGGATGAAATTAACTGGGAATAAATACATTTAATGTTTTGCTAATTGTGGAGGCTTTGTATTATCATTAGTTAATATCTCCAGGCACAAGTTACACATAGAGAAAAAGTTGTCATTAACAATAGTGTTGTAAACCCATATTCCAAACCATCTTATGATCATTTTATTTGAATGGGTAGGGGACTGCATTTTGTCCCTTTGGATTATGTCATCATCTCGTTTCTTGTGTGGTAGCCCATGAAGAATGCTAATGTAAGTGGAAAAAGGTGTTCAGTTATACTTATCTTGTAGTTTTTTTAAAAAATAGATTCTTAGCAGGAATGTTTTTAATTTTTTTAAATGTTTATTTATTTTTGAGAGACAGACAGAGCACAAGTGGGGTAGGGACAGAGAGAGAGTGGGAGACACAGAACCTGAAGCAGACTCCAGGCTCTGAGGTGTCAGCACAGAGCCTGATGCGGGGCTTGTACTCACAAACCGTGAGATTTTGACCTGAGCTGAAGTCAGATGCTTACCCGACTGAGCCACCCAGGCGCCTCTAGTAGGAATGTTTTTAAGTCACTTGTCCATTCTGTGAGTTTGTCCACTTCAAGACTGGTTGTTATAATCCCTAAATCCATTTACCCAAGCACCCATAAATTGCCACATAAGGCAGTTTGCTAAAAGCAAATGAATGAATGTGGAGGTGTCTCCAGCCATTCAGCATTGTAGAAGAAAGAAAAGAGTTGACATACATGTCACATGTGCGTGTCAAATGTCTACGTATACATTAAGTATTAGTGGAGCTGAATTTCCTCTTTTATTTTGAGGTGAATGAAATAAATTTGAAATCAACAATCTGATCCTTTCATCTCACACCCCACCTTGGAGTGTGCACCCTCAATTTCAGAGACCTCTGCATTTGTCGGGAGTTCTCACCATAACCCTATAAGGCAGGCATTACCACCCTCCACTCTGCAGGTCGTTAACCTCAGCCCAGGCAGGATAAATGATTTGCCTGAGGGACAGAGCTGTTTGGGGACAGAGCAGGATTAGAATGCAGGGACACCAGACACAAAGTTCCTTATTTCTTAATAGGAGTGTGAGTTGCTCGTCCTTAGCACTGGCCATGGGCCAGGCAGTGGTCCACTTAGGCACCACAATCCTGTGTTATCCAGGACAGAAGGTTAGCAAAGCAAAGAAACTTCCTTACACTCAGGCTGGTCGGTCTGACTGTAGAGTTCCCCTGTCCGCATATGAATCCTAATTCACTACCATGCGGCTTGGGCAAATGACTTTCTCTCTTCAAGTCTCAGTTTCCTTATCCTAAAAATGGCCAAATACAAATACCCACCTCATAGAGCTTTTGAAAGATCTGGGTGACACAGTGGATGGAAACAGGAATATCATCTATAATTATTATTGTTCTATGGATTTGAGATAATGACATAGAATAGACTTCAATGAAAGAGTCAGAGTTACTCTCAAATATCAGTATATATTGGAATGAGTGAATGAATGAATGAGTTATCCCAGTGTTTCCTGCATATCCTCAAATGCATTCTGCGGCTGGATTCTGGTCATACGTGTCCCCTGCGGTGAAGCTGCCAGAGGCCCCATGCTCTCTTACACATGGTCACGATGATTTCTGTTGCCTCGTCTGAATCTTGTCCAACTATGTCTGCAGAGGCTGTAACCCAACCTTTCTCGTCCTGCCATGGGAAATAAAAATCAGGTTCATCCATTCTTACTCCTGAGTCAGGAAACCTGGAGAAAAAAAGGCCAGCATGGACATTGCTTCCAAATTTATGTGACAGGGACACAAATAATGTCTTGCATTCTGAGAGCAGAGACAGACCTGGAATTTCTGCAAAGGTTTTCCAACTCACGACATATTTTAACACCATATTCGAGCCCTGCGGCAGAATGGCTGTCTCTAGATATTGGAGCATAGCTGTTAAAAAAAAAAAAAAAGTTTGATCTACTCTTAAGATCCAAGTATGCTCCAGATTAAAAAAGGAGAAATTTTTCAGGTGGCTCATTTGAAGGAAGGGACACCTGTTCAGAGGACGCAGGGTAACAACAATGCCCGATGCCCAAAGTAGAACCATGAGAAGGCCATGGTTTACTGAACATTCACAATGTGCCTCACACTGTGGAGGCCGAGTGTTTCTATTATCTCACTGAAACCTTATAAGATTATTACTGATATCACACAGAATCCCAAAGGAAACAGATCATCAAATTAGGATTATTTGAAGAGGGTTTATTTGAAAGGGGGTGCTATCTACAAAGGTGCATCAAGGTACGAAGGAACCCCAAGAGCAAGTGTGGTACCCTGGGGCCAGGATACGCAGGGCTGCTGCCACTCTTAGGCCAAGAGACAAGCACAGGCAGTAGCTGCCAGGTCCTAGAAGGACTAAAGCTCTCCTCAAGTGGAGCAGGAATCTACTGGGGAGGGACACAGCCAACCTAAAGCAGCCCCTTTGACTAGGGCAAAGGGAATGGACAGCCTGACCTACACTTCTCTCTTCTGATTCCTGCTAGGGGCCCCTGTTGGCCAGCTCCAAATAGAAGCCAGAGGGGCAGAGAACCTGTCGGTGTGGTCCAGGGTTTCTCAGCCTCTACACTATTGATATTTAGGATTGGATAATTCTTTGTTAAAGAATCCTCCTGTGCTCTGTAGGATGTGTAACAGCATCCCTGGCTTCTACTCACTAAATGCCATTAGCATCTTCCTTAGCTGTGATACCAAAAATGTCTCCATATTTCCAAGTGTCCCTTGAGGTGGCAAAAACTGGTACAGTACATGTAAGTTGGTATTCCAGGCAGAGAGGAGGAGGAGGATGCATATGTAGAGAGAGTAGATCTGGAGAAAACATCCAAATGAGAGAACTTAACTTTAGTCTAATTTCCCTGCCAAGGAAACTGAGGCTCAACCAAACTAATTAACTCCTTGAAACACACACAGATTGCAAGTGTAGAAACCAGTCTGCAAACCTAGATCTGTTTGATCCCATTGCCAGAACATATAATCACAAGTTTTATTCCATATTCACAAATGGGAAATGTCCCAGAGAAAGAAAATGGAGCTTTGGAAATCGAGCCCTTAGAAATTCTGGGGGAGTTGGAATGCTAGCATTTTGGGGCATTTGTATTCTTTTTTTAAGATGATAATTTGATAGGATATTTATTTATGTATTTATTTATTATTTTTTATAAATACTTTATTGTCAAGTTGGTTTTTGTATTCTGAATCCAGAATGCATGTTAGCCCACACTGCAGACCTCTCAATGGGAGGGCACCATCAGATGCATAAGGACTTTTGGCATTTTGGAAGCAGACTTTTAATTATTATGGGGCACGTGGGTGGCTTAGTCGGTTAAGTATACAACTCTTGGCTTCAGCTCAGGTCATGATATTACAGTTTGTGAGTTCAAGCCCCACATTGGGCTCTGTGCTGACAGTGTGAAACCTGTTTGGGATTCTCTCACTCCCTCTGTGTCTGCCCCACCCCAGATAAATAAACAAACTAAAAAATAATACAATCCCAATAATACAAGTATTATTGTGTACAAAGGAGGAACAAGAAAGAAAGAGCCTGAGTGGATCAGTCTCTATCCCTTGTCAGTTGAGGTCATTCTATCTCAGGTTCCAGCCCTGTGGGACAGACTTCTTGTGGCTGCCTAGCCACATCCCTTTGTGAAAACCATCGTAACCACTTTTAAGTGCAAAGTTCAGTAGCGTTAAGTATATTTCAAAAGGTGGAAGCAATCTAAATGTCCATCAATGAATTAATGGCTAAACACAGTGCAATATATACACACAGTGGAATATTATTCAGCCTTAAAAAGGAAAGAAAGTCTGTCACATGCTACAACATGGACATGGGGACATGGCTTGGGGACATGGCTGAGGGAAATAAGCCAGTCACAAAAACAGAAACAACTGTGTGGTTCCAGCTATATCAGACTGGCTCAACATGATGAACACTGCCTCCAGGGCTACCCCATTAAAGCTTTCCGTGCATTATCGTCCCTTCTCTCCCTCCCCTAGCTGCTGATCAAATGTAGCAGATCCAGAGAAGGGTGCTCACAACCCAGAACCACTAGATGGAGGAAGTCTGGCTTCTGAGTCAATGTGTGCAAGGCTGCCTCTCAAACATCCAAGTACATTTTAACTGAATGAAAAAAAAAAGTGGATTATAGTGGATTGATCCCCCTTACTCTCCCTCCCTGGTGTCCCTAGAGTTCTAAGGCACACTGTGCATCCTCTCACCTTGATCAGCAAATGCTTCTGTGGAAAACCCAACTAGGAGACAATATCTGTAATTGCAGTTTCATTTCCTTTAAGGAGGTTTTAGTCAAATTGGTAAGTGACATGTACATTATCAAAAGAGTTCATCTTGAGAAATTTGCCTATGATCTAATTAGTGATGTTAGCAAATGGAATATTAAGCAAAACACAAGTATCTGTGGTTCGTAATTCAACAACAAAGTCCCTTAGACATTAAAGAGTATATCAGCATCTGATAGTAAAACTCTTAATCCATTTTCTAGAAACAGTTCAAATGTTAGGGTTTCGTGGAATCGTCTAGGGTGAATTAGCTGTTTATTTCTCTGTGCTCTCACAGCATTTGAGTCATATTTCTGTAACAGCACAGACCATGCTGTATTGTAATTGATTTGTTTACATAATATGTGTCTCGAAGATTATATTCAGAGTTCCTCAAAGGCAAAGACTAAACCTCATTTGTCTTTGTTATCCCCACACCCTGATCTGGCCCTGCCACATCCTTGATGGGAATATTTGGTTGTTTAAAAAATGAATGAAAATGAATAAAGGGATATCTTTCTTGTCCAATAGATTATATCATGTATCCTTAAGGACTGAGACTATTTTATTTATCATTAAAAACACTCCAGCACTGTGCATAGGCCCTAGTACACAGTTGGGGATTATGGCTAAAAACTAAGCAAGTAAGTGAATGAATGAATGAATGAATGAATGAATGAGTGACTATATAATGAGGGAAGCATGTGGCCAACTACAGATTATTTTTGAATGATTGGAATCCAGTTTTCCCTTTATTGTCTTGATAGATTATCACTTAGTTTTGTTGTTTATGATGTTTGGTTAATCAAAGAACAATATACTTTTAGGCATTAACTTACATCATATTAATTTGGGCTAAAGTTTTAGCTTCTCAACCTAATTGTAAATCTTGACTTGGTCATTCATCATGTTGGATATTTTTCCTAGCTTTGTATCATTTATAAATGTAGTCAGCCTATTCTCACATCACTGACTTTTTGCCAGTTTGGTCCATGGCACACTTAGGGGGGTAGTCATTCAATTATCAAGACTGGGGACTAGCAAGCTATAGCCCACGGGCAAAATTCAGCCTGCAGCTTATTTTTGTTAATAAAGTTTTATTGGAACACAACCACAGCTACTCATTATGTATTGTCTATGGCTGCTTTTACACAACAATGGCAAAATTGGGTATTTTGGCAAATACTATATGGCAGCAAAGTTTAAAATATTTATTGCCTGGCCATTTACAGGAAAAGTTTGCTGATACTTGGTCCAGGTGATTAAATCCTACAAGTGAACCCACATTTCACTCTCTTATCGGTAAAGTCTAAAGGGGGCCCTTGTCATGTGCCCTGTTGAAATCAAAATACATTGTGCTTTGCTACAGTTTTCCTCTGTTGTCACAGTAACATTGTCAAGGAAGGAAATGCAATAATGTACTACACATACCTCCTGGTGAACCAACGTAATTTCTAGTGATTATCCATACACCTACTCACTGTTTTTGGAATTCTGTCTCTGCTAAGGAGTTTGGGGATACTCATCCTTTCTTAGAAAAGGCTTGAAAAATTAAGGAGTGAATCTCTTTGCCTCTCTCCTGGCCATTCCCACAAAGGAAATCTCTGAGATGCTACGTCAAGCTAACAACTGGCTTTATCTCTATGGATCATATTTTCCTCATCTGCAAGATATTATTTTTCAGAGTTAATATGAAGAGAGAAAGGAGAAAATGGGTGGATACAAACAGCACTATAATTGCCTTTATCTATTGAGTACTTTTTGCCAGGCACTGTGTTGAGTATTTTTACATGCATCATTCCCTTTAATCCTCATAAAACCTAGTGAACATTGCCCCCAGTTTGTAGACCAGACAGAGAGATTAAGGAATACCATTCATTCCTTCATTCAACAAGTTATTTATTTATTGGTACTGTGTACCAGGTACTATTCTAGTCACTTGGGATACATCTTTGGACAAAATCAACAAACTCCCTTGTGCTGGTGTATGCAGTGGGTTGGTATGCTCAATAAGCAACACATTGCACATAGTAATAAACTTGTTTGGTATGATAAAAGATGATCAGTCCTGTGGTAAAAGAAAGGTTAGAATGGGAAAGGGAGATTGAAAGTGCTGGAGTGGTGGAGGGGAGAAAAGGGGGAGGCATTTAAATAAGGTGGTCAGGGCAGCCTCTATTTATTTATTTATTTATAAATAGTTTGTTGTCAAGTTGGTTTCCATTTAACACGCAGTGCTCATCTCAACAAGTGCCCTCCTCCATGCCCATCACCCCCCTTCCCCTCCCCCCCACCTCCATCAGCTCTCAGTTTATTCTCAGCATTCAAGAGTCTCTCATGGTTTGCCTCCTTTAGAAGGTGACAGTATGACCAAGACTTGAAGGAGACAAGGATATTAGCTTCATGCCCATCTGGAAGAAGGGCACGCTCAAGGTCACTAGGTTAGGTATGGCTCAATCAGGATTCCCGCTCAGGTCCGTGGGCCTCCAGAGCCCAAACTTGTAACAACCAGGGTCAGTGCTCACAGAATATATGCTGTGCATGCGTGGTCTTTCTTTGGCTGTTGCTCTACGTTAATTCTGGGCTTTACCCTTCCCCAGAGCATTCGTCCAAGTCGATGTGGGTGTCACATCTCTGTCTCTGATCATATGCTCTGCCTTTGTCACTGGACTTTCCAAGACCAGATTTTTCAGAAGGCCACAGTGCTACTTTTCTGGCTTCACTCTTTTTCTTTCTTACTGGAGTATTTTGGCATTTCATCTTTACAATCTCTCTTTAGAATCTTTCATTTGTTTTTTTTGAAATATTTTAATGTTTATTTATTTTTGAGAGGGTGGAGAGCATGAGCAGGGGAGGGGCAGAGAGAGAGGGAGACACAGAATCTGAAACAGGCTCCAGGCTTTGAGCTGTCAGCACAGAGCCCGACGTGGGGCTCGAACCCATGAACTGTGAGCTCATGACCTGAGCTGAAGTCGGATGCTTAACAGACTGAGCCACCCAGGCGCCCCAAGATAGGGAAAGAATCTTTTATCTGTTTTAAGTCATGGAACTATTTGGCCTATGAAACTCCATGCCCATATTTCTCTGTGTCAAGTGGGCAGACATACTCTTATCTTCTCTGTAGCTGTCATTGTAGTAGCCAGATAGCCAGAGCCACTCTCCGTCACTTGCAGCCAGAGAACTCTGATGTAAGTTAAAAGCAAAATCTCTTTCCAAGCATCCAGGATTTGTACCTGCCAGTGCTGGTTTTCCTTTCTTCTTCTTCTTCTTCTTCTTCTTCTTCTTTTTTTTTTTAAATATGATTAAGAAGCTCAGGCAAACAGAGTTACTTTGCTGAGGCTTCTGCTACCTCATAACTAACTCATCTTTCTTCCTTTACGCAGGCTAAGCTCTCAGTCTCAGGTCACCTCATTGCTTCATCGGCCCTAAAAGGATGAAACAGTGCCCAGTGCAGTGACCTGCCAGACCCTCTATTTTTAGCTAGATTCCCAGCAGATGTCTGGATAGTATAAGTCTCCCTTAATTACTATAACTTGTCTGAGCTGCTTTTGAGCTCTGCAAAATAGACATTGAAAGTAGAACCCACCTCACGAGGTTGTCGTGAAGATCAAATGCAGAAAGCACACACAAAAATAGCACAGTGCCTGGCGAGGAGCGATGATTTGGCGTGTCAGTTCTTACTGTTGTGGGGGGCAGGGAGGGGGAAGAGGCACTTTACTTGTATTGGAGAGAGAGAAAACTCAGGACCAGACAGGCCTGCACCTCAGCCTCACTCACTGGCTTCACAATCCGGGGTGCTAACTCACCCTCCCTGTGTGTCAGTACCCCATGCTCTGAAGCTGGAATGGTAATATCAGCGTCCACATTTAGTGAGATAAAAGGTATAAAAATGCATAAAATTATATGTATAAAAATTCTGACCTAATATCTAAGTATTAAATGATTAAATGTGTGCAATGTGAACAGTCATATGTAAAATACTGGAATAATATTATCACTTTTAATTATTGAGTGTGATAAAATGTATGAAATAAAAATCCTGTAATAGCAATATCAATTTGAGCATTAAGTGAGATATATATAAAACTAATATCAATCAGATCAATAGAACATTAGGGAGATTAATATGTACAGAAGGTCAAGTCACTTAGTAGGCATTTGAAAAAGGATGGGTACCAATGTTACTGTCATTGTTCATATCACTGGCATTACCTTACCATCAACATCTTCCTCTGTGTTAGACTGCATTGCTCTCAAGGTCATCCTTTGCTATAAAACTCTTCTTCTTGGTAGTGTAGAGTGAGTGTTTAATAGTAACAATTCTGATCATACATCATTATCCCCTAGGCATATATTTACTATTTTCAGATTGCCTTTTCTTCAACTTTCTCATGAGCTCTCATTTGAAAGTGGCTCTGAACACAAATTGGCAGTCAAATTGGGATTTTACAGACTTTATCTCCATCAGTATTTTCATACCAGAAGGCTAAATATGATCTTTGAGGAATTCCAGTGTTCTCAAAAGGAATAATTTGCTCCAAAAAAATAGGTCATATAGAAGGAGAGGTGGAGTGAGTATTATACATCAAGAAGCTATGTAGGATGACAAAAACTTCCTGTATAGAAAGACAAGAACCAGTTATAAAGATTAGAGCAGATTGCAGATTATAATTCTGCTCTAATTCAGAATTAAATGAGACAAAAACTATATGCAAGTGACACCATGAGAGTTTCCCATCCACAAGCTGTGACTGTACCATATGAATGCTTTTCACTGTATTATGCTTGGGGTCCCAAATGTTTGAGGTTTTCATTTTACAGTACGGAGTGAGCAAGAGTATCCTGGATTCGTTTTCTGAGAAAAAAATTGTCATTCATCTTCATCACTGGGCCACGACTGTGTGCTGAGTATCTTCTGTTGTCCCTCCAGGTCCACTCCCCTTCTTTCTTCTTCTGCTCAGTGCCCGCGTTGGCTCATTTGTATCGGCTCCATCAGCGGGGCTCCTTGGACTTCTGGCTTCTGATTGGGCTGGCCAATGGAGAGCCCTAAGAGGGAATTAAAAAGGATGAAGGTGCCTCAGTATGGCTTGTGTCCCTTGACTGAAGGTCACATGTGTTTTAGGGGTCACCTTTTCTCCATGACTCTCCCCTTTTAGACCAGGAGTTTTTGAAATGGAGTTAGACCCTAAACCCTGTGAGGACAGACATGACCTGTATCTCCTTTGCTTACCATTATACCCTAACAGCGTGGCTGGATCCACAGAGACACTCGAATAACATATTTTGATTGAATGAATGCATTGGAGATTCCCCATTAAACTGAATGCTTAGAAAAACTGCCATCTAAACATACCTTTTTGCAAAAAGAAGCCACACTCTCTCTGAGCAGTGGTTCTTAGAAATAAAAGCTCTTAAAATTCCTATCCACAAGCTGTGACTGCATCATATTAGTGCTTTCCACTGGATTGTGCTTGGGGTCCCAGCTGTTTGAATCTTTTATTTTACATCATTTACTTTTCTGTGAGATTCCAATTAATTGAATTGGGAAAAGCTGTAAGTTTGTGACAGAGGAAATATCTCTCTGACAAAACCCACATGCTATAGTCTAAGATTACCGTCTCCTCTTTGTTTAGGTCCATAACAAGTTTGACTGATTTTCTGTTTTAATATGTTAGGCTGAGTAGCTGGAAATGTTGATATCGTACTTACAAGGCCAGAGTAGGTTTTTAGGGGAAACATTCCTAGGCGGCGTATCAAAAGAATGTCCCTAGACCACCAAGGCCCAGGATGGGAATCCCAGGGATGCCTGCCCTTACATTCCAGGTTATTTTTTCCTGGGAATCTGAAAATTCATTTTCTCTGTCATTTTCTCTCCTCAAGGCATCAATCAGTGTTATTTTCAGGAACAACACTCAATTCCACAGTCCTTATAATTATGCCCCCCGCCTTCCCTCCATACCTCTTGAACACCAGAAATACTGCATGAGGTGGTATGCCCTTGTCTGCCTATAGCCCCTTCCGACTTATCCCAGGTAAAAGTCTTTGCATTTGAATTATGCCCACACATCAGGGACAGCTGGTGTTCTATAGAGCTCTAATGGTGGGAATCTTTTTTCTTAAAATTTTTAAGTGTTTATTTATTTTTCTGAGACAATGTGCAAGTGGGAGAGGGGCAGAAAGAGAGGGAGACACAGAAACCAAAGCAGACTCCAGGCTCTGAGCTGTCAGCACAGAGCCCAACGTGGGGCTCAAACCCATGAACCATGAGATCATGACCTGAGCCAAAGTCAGAGGCTTAACCAACTGAGCCACCCAGGCGCCCCTCACAGTGGGAATCTTTATTACCCACCAGGCAGCAAAGGGCTCAACATTGAACTCTCGTTTTCCCAGATCCACTCCTGTTTGCCAGCTGCCTGAGGTTTGGTTTCTTGGAAGTCAGGTCAGACCAGAGATTCATGTACATATGTGATTTGCTGAGGACTGATCTTAAGAAAAAAGCCTGAGAAATAGTAAGGGACAGAAGGATAAGGAAGGGAAAAGAGATGATCAAGGACTCAACCTTGGCAAGATCCATGGGGGCAAACACCAAACAGATCCTAGTTGAGGGACGTTCTACAAAATACCTGATATTTCGCCTCAGAACTGTCAAGATCATCAAAAACAAAGAAAGTCTGAGAAACTGTCAGTTGTCATTACCAAGAGGAGCCCAGGGAGACTTGATGACTAAATGTAATGTGGGATCCTGGATGAGAAAAAGAAATTAGATAAAACCAAGGAAATCTGAATAAAAAGTGTGGACATTGGTTAATAACTATATGCTAATACTGATTCAGTTATTATCATAAATGGATCATATTAATGGAAGGTCTTAATAGGCTAAACTGGTTATAAGGCATATGGGAACCCCACATATCGAAAGTATAGCATATTGTATTATCTGCAAATTTTCTGTAAATACAAAACTACTTTCAAATAAAAAGCTCAGGGAGCCTGGATGGTTCAGTTGGTTGAGCATCTGACTCTTGATTTCAGCTCTGGTCATGATCCCAGGGTTGTGGGATCGAGCTCCATTTGGGCGCCACACTGAGTGTGCTGCCTGCTTGAGATTCTCTCTCTGTCTCTGCTCCTCTTCTCCTTCCCACTCGCTCTCTCTCTAAAATAAACAAACAAATAAAAAATAAGAAAATAAAATTTATTATTAGGAAAAAAAAGAGAGCATTTCCTGGGAAAGTCGGTATGAGAGTGAGGGGAAACAGGGTAGGGCAGCTACTCGAGGGTTAGATTTCAGCCTGAGCCTGATACCTTGCGGCTGTTTTGGAGGTGAGTGACACAGCGCTGTGCTGCACAGAGTCTAGGTCATCGGACTTTGATACTCCTGCACCAGTCATAGACTGCAGCTGCCCCAGGCATGCTTTGCACCCAGGCACTTCTGGCTCTCCTGGTTCCTTTAGGTGCAGTGGATCCAGAAGTCCATGGTGGTCTTCTGCAGGACATGGGACAAAAGGAGCGGAGCAAGTCAGAGTGAGGACGTGGGTACACCAGAATAGTTAAGGGAATCCAAGGAGATTTAGACAGCACTCTTTTAACGCCCACTGTGCAGGAGCACATCGAGAATTACTAGCTGTCTACAGTCACGGTGCTAGCAGAGAGAAGAACCAGCACTCCTGCCTGGGCTGTCTGGCCCTGTGGTTGCTTCAGGACACTACTCTGTAGTGCCCTGTCCTGAAAGCTTTGGAACTTTCACCAGGCCATGGAGCTGGGAAATATATTTAATGATTTCCTACATCCTGAGGGGCAGGAAGAGAGCGGTAGACATGTGAACCATCTCCTGGACATCCCTGGACAGTAGACCTGAGCTATTCCTGCACAGAAACCTCTGAATGGCTCACCTATCTGGGAGGAAAGGCGTTCTTAGATATTTATTGAATAAGTTGGGGCACCTGGGTGGCTTAGTCGGTTAAGCGTCCGACTTTCACTTGGGTCATGATCTCGCAGTTCGTGGGTTCGAGCCCCACGTCAGGCTCTGTGCTGACTGCCAGCTCAGAGCCTGGAGCCTATTTCAGAGTCTGTGTCTCCCTCTCTCTCTGACCCTCCCCTGCTCACACTGTCTCTCTCTCTCTCTCTCCTAGAAATAAAATTTTAAAAAAACATTAGATATTTATTGAATACGCACACCTTTTTAGCAAAAAACCCAGTGGGTCTTAGCTAATGGTGTCTAACTGGCCACTGACTCTTTAAGCTGGGGAGAAACAGAGGGCTGGTGGGATTTAGCAATAATCATAGTCAGGAAACACCTTTAACTAAAGGTAAGCCATGCCCATAAAAGTCTATTTCTCACATTACCCCCAATTCCAAAGGTTCACATCTCTACCATTAAACAATTGCCAAGTGACAGCTCCAGGGATACAGGGCTGCCAGAGGAATCATTGGTAATGCAAGTTTTATAATCTCCACTTATATAACATAATTGGCTTAAGACCATTGCTGGGAAGGAAAGAAGCATGATGGTGTTTAGTGTAGGAAAACTTTTCTCTAGAAGCAAACTATAGGATAACAGGATGGAGATTGCCATCCCTAATTATCTATTATGAACCTGGAAGACAATTATTATAAAAATGCCTCCTGACCCCGTCAGGGTAAGGCACAAAAATCAGTGCTACTGGTAATGGAATTTATTGCCTCTAGTTTCTCATCTCTCTGAATCCTGCTTCTGCTGCTTCATTGTGGTTATATTGCCAGGGGTCCCAAGTGCTCTCTTTGTTATTATTTGCGGGTGAGCCTCAGCAACACAGTGTTGCTATAAGAGTTAACCCTGAAATCTCAGAGGCTTAAAACAATGAAGACTTAGTTCTCCCTTGTGACATGCCTTCTCATACCTTTCCAGTTATGTTGTTTGGAACACATGGCCTCTTAGGGGAGAGAAGGATATTGAGGCACACTGAGTTTTAATTGCCTCAACCTTAGAGCCATGTGGCACTTCCACTTAGAGATTTTTGGCCACATCTAGTCACATGGCTCCAACCTGCCTGCAAAGGAAGGTGGGAAATGTAAAGGAGCACAGGGTTCTTTGGTGAGCATTCTGTGCCAAATCTTTCTTGATCACATTTTTATTTCTAATCTATTGTGTGTGGGTTTTTTAAAAAAATATTTTATTTTTTAGAGAAATTTTGGATTTGTAGCAAAATTAAGAGGAATGTACAGAGATTTCCCATATGTCCTCTGCTTCCTGACATGCATAGCCTTCCCCAAAGAGTATGGTATACTCTTTGTTTGAACAATTGTGTAATGACATATATCCATCATTATGGCATCATACCCCATATTTCCATGACTCTGAGATTCTTCTGTGCTCAGCCTATTCATCCCTCTCCCACATCAACTTCTGACACCACTGATCTTTTTACTGTCTCCATAGTTTTGCCTTTTCCAGAATGGCATAGAGTTAGAATCATACAGTATGTAGCCTTTTCAAATTGGTGACTTCCACTTGTAATATCCATTTAAGTTCTGTCATGTCTTTTCATGACTTTATTGTTTTTTGAAGACAATAAAGAAGTATGAGTTAGAGGCTGGTGTAATAAGGCTGATTCATAATTTTTGAGGCCATTTAAATTTAAGGATATATTAAAAGCTCAGTTTTTTACTTACATTAGCCACATTTTTAAATATACAACAGCACCCATGGATATCTTATTGTACAGCACAGAATGGAATATTTCGATTATTGTAGACTTTCCAAGAGTAGTGTAAATTGTTCCAGAACATTCTAGATTATTCTAGAACAAGTGACTGATCACTATACTGTGAGACTAAGAGGTTTCTAGGGGTCCACTCAAGCCTCTGACTTAGGCCTCCTTTCGTGAAAATCAGCCCCATGTGCTGCAATGATTTTGAAGCTGTGTCATGCAGAGATCTATTCTGATTTTAGCTGTATTGCAGGCTTCCATGTAAGATTTAGCTGAAACAATACACATTGTGACTGCGAAAAGTTTGAAAAACACCAGTCATGTAAAGAGGCTTGGGGGCAGAGATACTGGAGTTGAAATCTTTGTCTTTCCATTTATGTGCTTTGAGATCTCAGACAAGTTAACTGATCCTCAGAGTCACAGATTTACCATCTCTGATGACTGAGATGGAAACACCCACTCATAATGTTGTTATGAAGGTGACAGGAGGCAGCCTGCAAATAGGCTGTCATTGGATCTGGTGTTTTTAAGTAAGGGCTTAAGGAATGACAGATACCCTCAGAGTCATCATTGTAATCCTATAACCTTCATCAGTAATTTAGAAGCAAACTAACTGGATGATATGAAACTAGCAAAGGGCCTTAAAGAGGTTGAAATTATGGGCTTAGTTTACAAAAGGAAATTTAGTAGGAATAAATATAACATCTCACTCTGGAGTCCAGGAATGTGAGTAGATAAGAATAAAATTGGAGATTACATGGTCTGATGGCAGCATGTCGAAGGATAGTAATTTCATTCTTGTTCAACTCTCTAACAGGGCTATATTCAGAAATGTGCATGTCCTACACCTATTTGTCCCGGCAGACTATGTATTTGTGAGGCTTGAGGTCTTTCTATTTTAGAGAGGTCAAGATGAACTAGAGTAATTTGCTTCTTTCAGTAAATATTTACTGAGCATCTCCTGTGATTGAGGTACTTGGGATCCAAGGACAAACACAAAGAGACTGGCCATTGATCTCTGAGAGCTCAGTCTAGGGAAGGAGGGAGATATTAAGTAGGCATCCAAAATGAATATAAAATTAAAACCGTGTTATGTGCCAGAAGGAGCAGTCCATGGTGTTCAAAGAACCTTTATTGGGAGAATCTCTCTTCTGTTCAGGGAGACCAGGGAAAGTTTCCTTGGGATTTAAGATTGAGCTAACACCTAGGAGGAATAAAGGTGAGTTGGGTGAAAGAAGGGAGTGTTACAGGAAAAAGGATAGCATTGGTAAAGGGTGGGATGACAGGTAAGGAGGAACATTCAGTGCAGAGAAGAAGGCGCTTGCTGATGGAGGACACATTTTGGGACACAAGGTTGAAGGGGAAGCAAGGACCAGACCATGGAGGGTCATGTAGGCTGTGTATGATTTAGATCTTTATTCTAGAAGCAGTGGGAAGCTCTTGAAGGGTTTTAGATAAGGAAGTAGTCTGGCCATATTTGCTCTTGGAGATGATTACTCTGGCTGCAGTGTAGAGCGTGGATTAGAGTGGGAGAAAAGTAGATTTCAACATTTGACTTTGAACAATTATTCTCCTACTACGAGTAAATAAAAGAGCCTGCTTCACTCCACTTCAAAAGCCCAGAGCGTGATCATAAAGTTTTGACATAAAATTATATTATATTGTTTTAGTTAGCAATATTTTTTATTGGAGAAATTGAATCATTTTTGTTTATTTGAACATTTGCATTTCTTTTGTAATTTGGCTTTTTGTGATTTGGAATTTTAAAAATTTGCCTTAAGAATTTTTATTACAGATTTATATGTGATCTCAATGTATTGAGGCATTATCAATTAGTTATATTTTTGAAACTTATGGAAGTATAAGTAATATATACACAAATACATGTATATACACACAAATACACTTTGTAGGGGTTTTAAAACATTTTACCCATGTTTTGTTACTTTTAAAAGTTAAAAAAGCTTTAATTTTTATAAAGACAAATATATTTCCCTTGCTATTTTTTAATTTCTTTGATACTTAGGTACTTCAAGCAAAATCAACTAATTTTTCACTTTTTAAAAACTTAGAAATGTGTCCTATTTCTAAGGACATTTAGCTCTTTATTCCACCAGAAACTTATTCAATGGACTAGAAACCCCAGAAAAACTATTTTTAAATGATTTTAGATCTTATGTACTCTTATCTAATTTCTGATTTTAGGAGGAATATTGCTAGTGTTTCACCATTTAATATAATGACAGCTGATTTAACCTAGTTTTTGTGTCATGCTAAGTCAACTTTCTTTTATTCCTAATGTGCTAAGTATTTTTTTTTGCTTTTAATTATGACTAGGTGTTATATTTTATTAATTTATTTTCAATCTATCTTTAAAATGTACCTATTAATAGGACATCTTATGTATTTCCTATTATTAAACTACACTTGCCCCCAAAGAGTAAACTATGTTTGGTTGTAGCACAAGTTTCTTCTCTTGATTTATTTGTGCATTCATTTAATCAGTGCTCATTAAATGCCTTTTACATGCCCAGCATTCATTTAGGGGGTAAGGGCCCAGCAGTGGGCAGAAAAGGACCCTGTCCCCATGAGGTTTCCAATTTAGGAGACAGTAAACAGATGCAGATAGATGTGAAGGAAAGCATAACAGTGAGTAAATAGCAAAGGGGAGGCTCTATTTTAGGTCCTCAGGTAAGGTCAGGTAAGTGCATTCCCAAGACAATGACCTGAATGGTGAGAGGGAGAGAACCTTGCTGAAACAGTTTGCTTCCTCATCCCTCCGGAGCTTCTCAGCCCTCACAGGCATGTCTCTGATTCAATTTCCACGTTGTCGCTTCTGCTTTACCCTGCCTCTGAGAAGGACCTAGCTTCTGTTACTGAACATCTGGATTCCCAGTGAGCTTTAGTAGAGAGCTCTCAGTGTGAGTGTTTCTTTCCTCTCTATCTGGTCTTTCCCATGGCTCTATGCTTTGCCCATTTTTAATTTTTTTAATGTTTATTTATTTTTGAGACAGAGAGAGAGAGAAACAGAGAATGAGCCGGGGAGGGGCAGACAGAAAGATACAGAATCTGAAGCAGGCTTCAGGCTCGGAACTCTCAGCACAGAGCCCGACACAGGGCTCAAACCCACAAGCTGTGAGATCATGATCTGAGCTGAAGTCAGAGACTCAAACCAACTGAGCCACCCAGGGGCCCCTGCTTTGCCCATTTCCTAAAGAACATACTTTCTAGGTACATGTTCTTCTTTTTCCCTATGCCCATTATCTCTTCAAGTTTGTTCATTTTATGCCCTCATTCATTCAGTCATTCTTTTATTCAAGCGCTCACCCTTTTATTTTGTCGGTGGCCTCTTTGCTCTGGGCAGGGCACCACTGCAATACTGTAAGCACTTCCTTGGGCAGTGAGTGGAGTCTTGTCAAGAGACTGGGCGGATCTGCCGTAGGGGCCCCTTCCAGGCCCACGTGGGTTGCTTTTCTCTCTCTGATCAGATCTTAGTGTCTTGCACATGCACAGCTCATGTTTCATGCTTAACAGCCAGGTAAACTCTTCAGTACATGCCTGCTGGAGTGAGGGAAGAGCCTTTCTTACCCCAGCCTGGTTTCTCGGGCATAGTGTATAATGTAGATGTTGCTAATAAGAGAGTTTTCCCTTAGGTACCAAAGCATCTCAGAATCAAAGCTAATTCTTGCCAAAGCACATGTGAATGCTTCTGTCTCAGAATGAATGGAGATGAAGAGGAGTCATTGAGATGCAGAGAGAAGGGATCTCCTGTGATCCCAAGTCTGTGTATCTCAGAAGGTTGCTCCTGGGCAGTGCCTTCTAGTTCTTTCCTGGGCACTGTAGAAAAAAAGGGCAGGAAGTGAAATTTAATGGTGTAAGTGGCTGACACGTTTCCGACTTTCTTTGGGGACATTTATGCTATTATGAATTAAAGGGTAGGACATATGGTGTGTATTCCAAGAATGTGCTTTTCTATCAATCCCTATCGTCAAGGCAGTTAGGAAAAATTCCTCTTGGATTTTTGTCATGGGTTTTTTTCTGCTAGGACCAAATGCAGTCTGTTGTTCATATCTTCAAGCACTTTTAATAAAAATTTGGAAAGAGGCAGGCATAGCAGACACAGGTGTTCTGTTTCTATGTTCATCCAGAAGTGTCCCTGAGAAAGGTTTCTAATAGTTCTGAAAATGGAATATGCTGTCTTTATGAGCATGTATTTCTGGCCTATGGATCTCTTCAGACATGAGCTGGGTCATCACTTGGCTGTGATGCTGAAGTGGTGATTCCAAATGTTTTGAGTCAGAAAAATAAGTAGGTTTTACCTTGTGGACTCAATCTGATGGACAGTTACTGGCCATCTGGGCTCAATGGGAAGGGTGTCATGATGCATTAGCAAGGTCTGTCCTTGGCGTGGAGAGTAAGGAGGATAGAGGCACACACACCATGCCTGTGTCATTCCTGGAAAAAGAACTGAACTAGCAGATCTGTAATGCACTTCAAGCACTAATAATTCCAAGAGGAATAGCTTCTGTATCCCTATCAGACTAATTTTATGGAAACATGATGAACAATGTTAGAGCAGTGCTTCTGGAAGGATCCAGAAGTTAAGTATCATAGGAGTTTCAAAGTGGACTACTTTAGAGATGATGAGGTTATACATTCATGTTGGCATTATTTCTAGAAAGTCAGCCACCTATGGGGTCTGTGGTTTTCTTGATTCTATTTGTTTGTCATTGAATCATTGGCTCATATTGGCTGATTAATATATGCATTTGTCACTTATTGAGCATTTGCTTTGTGCCATGCTCTGTAATAGATCTTCTAGATAGAGATGGATCAAAGGATGAAAAAATCCTAACTTTATGGCTTCCTGAGAAATTGGGTTACCTTGAGGGTTGGCATTGAAACTATTGGGTTATATGCATGTTTTCAGGATTTAGCCTCTAACAAAGCCATTGCTTTTTAACTCTGGACTTTTGTTGGAACAAGGTCAAGAACTGGCTCGTAGAGCAAAAGAGGCTGCAGCAGGGTTTAAGTACCCTTACTTTTCATATCTACTGAGGCATAGATGTAGCAACATTGAGTTCACAACACTCTCAGCTTCTGTTGGTAGATAGGAGTTGGTGTTTTCTTCTCACATTATGGAAAAGATGTCCCCCATTGGGTGTATCATGGCAGATGTTCAGAGGTGTGGGCTTTGGCATCTGAACTTGGCTCACATCCCAGGTCTGTCACTTACTAGTTGGTAACTTGAAGCAAGTCACTTGACCTCTTTGAGTCTCAGTTTCCTTATTTGTGAAATGGAGGTGTCAATAGGACCTACCTAGGTAGAGTTGAAGATTAAATACAATAACACATGTAAAGCATTTAGCACCATGAAGCTGGACTATAGTAATCACTTCAACGTGTGTGTGTGTGTGTGTGTGTGTGTGTGTGTGTGTGTGTATGTTAGACCCTAAAACCTTGGTTCCATGCAGGAGTCCATTTCACTCTGTAGCCACTCTTTAGAGGTTTATTAATCTGTGAGTTTGAGAACAGGAAAGAATAAAAGTGATAACTATAATCATATGACCTTCCCCTGTCCAAATGACATACTCAAACTTATTCTAAACCTGCTGTTTCTTCAAATGTGCTATTCATTTCCGAATGTATTAATAGTGCCCTCTGCTGCCCACAGCATGGCAGCTTAATGGGAGCTCCTGGGGCAGATGGGTGGGATGTGGGTCTGAGCACCTGGCTTTTCGATGTCTCCCTTTCATCCTCAGACACATTTTCCTCTTAATTCACAGCTCCATTTTCTCGGCAGCATTTCCAGCTAAGCTCTGAGTCATCACTTTCAACCTTTAATTCAAGTTTGTGCCTGGACCTGAACCAAACCATAGATAGATACCCATAAAGGTTGTGCAGATGAGAATATACAGTTCTCTTGCTTTTGATCTGCAGCAGGCCAAGATTGGCTCCAGGGTGGCAGAAGCCAAGTCTATTTTCTTGTGTTACAATGCAGGACTCAAGTCATGCCCAGAGCTGGCTGAGTGATTATCTAAATCAGAGCTGCGTGCAGTGTGGCTCACCATGTTTATCGACTGAGTTCACAGCCAAGTGCAGTCAAAGCTTCCATAGGATGGTCTCTGAATCTGCTCACTTTGTCTTTTGTGGTGGTCTGGGGATGTGGAGAGGTTAGATAGAAGCAGGAATAAGGGCTCCTGATAAATTTAAGTTCCATTTGACCTCCACCCCATGTAGACCTTTGAGTGTAATTATAACTCCCCTCTGGGAATGAACCGTAGAGATATTGGTAAGGAAATGATCGATACATGGGAAATCCTTGTACATCACACCAAGTAGAGTACAGGCTAGCCACAGGGAGATGGGGAAATATGAGGCACTGCATTGCTTTCTGCAATGGAGTGTGTTCTTTGAGTAGTGAGGCAAGAGGCTGAGATGGATTTATCCTGCACCAGCCATCTTCTCTGCCCTCACATCCTTGCCCATGTCAGCTAGGGGGAGTGCCTAGGATGGGACAGCTTAGGTCTCCTGGGTGAAAATTCTAATTAATTTCTGTCACATCAGAACTGGATATCTTGGCATTCCTAAATCCCTTATCCCAAACACGAGAACTAACCATCTAAGTTAAAAGAGAAACACATATCTGCAACACTGTATATAATTTTCACACCTAGAATGTTCCATTTGCTTCCACATAGCTGTACAATATACTACAGCACAGCAGTTATGAAAACAAGCTTTGGAATCAGACTTTCCTGGGTTTGAATCTCAGACATGCTATTCACTAGCTCTGTAACTTTGGATAACTTGCCTCTCCATTTCCTTATCCCCATCCATCAGAGTTGTTTTGAGAATAAAAGTTGGTAGTGCATGCATTTGTACAATGCCCAACACAGTTAATACTAGCTGCTATTTCAGGGATGGTGTCATGGTGGAAAGAAGCTGGTCCACCTGTTTCAGAAGGAACCAAGCAGTGAGCCCAAGGAAGTTGCAAAACTGTTACTGTCCTCCCTTGCTGCCCCTCAAACACCTTGTTCATCTGTATACTTCTTTTCAGTCTTTAGGGGTTTCCAGATCTCATTCCATTAGACAAGTATCAGACATGGAGCTTCTTTTAGATCTTTATAATATCTACATTGCAAAATAGTTTTAAGAACTAAATACACTATTATGTGTGAGCACTTACAGGAAATTTAAATAGGATTATCAACTGCTTATCATGCCAAGTAAGGACATTCAAAGACAAAGGAATACCACCATCTACTCTCACCACCATTTCATAGGGGAAGTTAAAATTATATTCAGCATTGGGGAGTTTTCATGTCTTTTTAATTTGGATGGTTAGCTCCAGTGTTTAAGGTGCATGCTTCTGGAATTCCAGGAGCCCCCCCCCCCCCCCTCTGATATGGTAGAGGTCAGAGTTTTTGCCCAAGAGACATAGGCTATTACTAGCTGGGGCATTTACTCCTAACTGATATTGGTCACAATGTTTATAGAGACTGTGGATGGAACATCAAAAGGATTATCCTCTATACTGCATAAATTTAGGTCTGTGGCAAAACTGAAAATATCATTTGGTGAAAGTTTGATCTCCAGCCAGCTCTTGGGAATTGTTGGGATAGAGGGGAAGGAATCCCTCTCCTTTCAGAACAACTCAGTGCTCCCCAGTGACCTCCTCCAAGAGAGTAGAATAGGAAGATAAAGAGAGGCCATCAGTTCCTCTTCTGAAGGTCACTTTTGGCAGATATGCTTTCAAAAATGGCCCAAGAATCAAGGAGCTACAAAGGGTGGGATGGAGATATGTGGATTTAAGCCAAGCAATTTTAGGTGATTTGAGGAGGTTACTAAGGTTTATATGTTCCTCACTGTGGTGAATAAGCAAATGGTTTGCTGTCCCCAGAGACCAGTACCAGTTAGTCATTTCATTCCCTGAGGACATCCCAGACTTGAAAAAGTCTGGTCTTAGGTAGAAAGGACACATGAACCTCTGGAAAGGGGTTATCTTCATGCCTTTATTTGGGAAGGAAGAGAGCTGGGGAGCTAAGCTGTCATTTATTTTTTAACAGAACAGGAGAGAGAGGTTCCTTCCCCCCAATAAAGGCGTGTGTATATTAGTGTGACAGCACCTGGTTAGAAGAGATGTGGGACAACCTGGCAGCTTCATAAAGGGGTGGGTTTCCAGTCGCCTTAGAGCACGATAATCCTTTCTCACGGAGACCTAGAAGAAATAAAGCTAGGCCCTTGAGCCACTATCTAATTGCTTGTGTGACTTTCAAAAATCATGGCAGGACTTGGAGCAAGATAGACATGATTTGAATCCTGGTTGTATCATTTTCAAGTCGTGTGGTCTGGGACAGATGACACACCCTCACTGATTGTTCTCCATCTCCTTTGTCTCTGTTCCATTCGGTACCATTGCCAATAGCCACATGTAGATATTGAACCCCTGAAATGTGGCTGGTGTGACCCAAGATGTGCTGCAAGCGTAAAGTCCCAACCAGATGATAAATACTCAGTATTTTAAAAAGAATGTAAACTATTTCAGCAAGGATTTTTACATTGATTACATGTTGACATGTTGAAACTGATAACATTTTGGATATATTGGGTTAGGTAAAATTTATTGTTAGAGTTAATTTCACCTGCTTCTTTTTACCTTTTTTTTTAAAATTTGGCCACTGGAAAATTTATTTACCTCTGTGGTTTAAATATAAAATTCAAAGGTATCTATTGTTCTATTTGACAGCTTTATTCTATAGAATTAGTAGCAGTAGAACAGGATGGGGGGAGAGGGCAACTTCAAGGAAAGCCTTACTATGTGCCAGATGCTATACCCTGACCTTAAACTTCTCTGCCTCCCAGTATAGTGGCTACTATATTTATTTTACCATTTTATCGTTGAGGCTCTCAGAGAAGAAATTATTTGCTCAGAGACTAACAGTTAATAAGTGCTAGGTGATGATATGAACCCTAGTGTTTGGATTCAACAGCCCAGTGTCTTACTATTAATTATTGCCTTTGCTGCAGTCAGGGTTGCTCAATAATATCTATCTTGCAGACAATTATTTTAAGGATTAAATGTAATGGCATGGGTCAGCCCTTAGTTTAGGCCTCAACACTTGGTAAGAGTTCCAGAAATGATAGCTGCTATTAATGTTAAAATAGTAAGAAAAAGAAGGAGGGGAGGGGAGGGAAGGGGGTCATGCTGTCATCATCACCACCACCATTAGGTGCCGGTGCTCTCTTGGGCACTTTAAGTACATTATGTAATTTAATGCTCACAGTAAGCCTGGCCAATGTTCACCCACTCTTTCAGTCTCTGAGTTTTGCTGGTATGGGTATAATGTCTTCCTGGCCCTCAAGCATTTACTTGCACTTCAAGGACCTTGCTTGTGGTCTGTTGGGTGGATAGGAAGCTTGAGTTGGCAAAGAAGGATGCCGGCAACGTCTGGCAGTGACTGAGCATGCTAAGAGGGTGGACAGGGTTTGGGTTTTATAGGAAGAGTGAGGGCTCTATTTTTAGCATCTGATTCACCCAGGGAAATTTGGAGCACTGTCCCCAGCATTCAGAAGCTGTACATAGTAAGGAACATATGAGCAGTTGTTGAAGACATCAGTGAGGGTGGGAAAGGAAACAGAAACATGATGGAGCCTCACTAATAGGGATCATAATTCTAAACTACTCGAATGCCAATAGGAATGGAAGAGTGATCTTTTCCTTTAAGGAATTCTAGAAACTATTTCATACAACTGGCCTTGCCCCAAAAGAAGAGGAAACACAGTGTACTTTAATTGGACTAAATAAAGATCAAGCTTAAGTGGGTTGTGAGGCAATTGCATTAACACAAAAGCCTTGAAATGAGAGAAATGTGAAGGTAATGTGTTTTTACCAGGAGCTTGGAAACTTCCAGTTACAGAATTTATACCCAACCCTGTCCCTGATCAAGGGACACAAGGTACAAAGCTGGTAGATAAGGCATTCCTGATGCTCTCTGTCTATTGTCAACTCATGCAAGACCAGGACAGCTTCCCCCCACCCTCCAGAGGCCATGAGCAGGTGGCAGGGGTCAGCATTTGTTCAGTCATGTTTCATGGCAGGCCCAGTTCTAGCTGGATGTTTGCTATGTGGTCCCTCTTTGAACACTCACTCTAAATTTCTAAAGTATTTATTTTTATTCCCTACTTTACAGGTGAGATGGAATTATTCTGCCAGGCCATTTAATTACAGAGCAGAATTTAATTGGCAGAGCAGAATTCTAACCCAGGTTAATCTGACTCCCAATGTCTTGCTGATTCTACCACATTATGTGGCCTTTCCTTTCAATCCATGATCATGACCAGAGATTTCTCTATCTACACTAATCCCATGAAAGAGGTCTAGTTGCCATGACCTCTCAGAGTACAGGACTGACTGACTCAGTTCAGCCCACATCCATGAAAATTCAGAGTGGATGCTGGGGAGTAGGGAGTTGCTCTTTTGTTAAATACTAGTACTTGTTTGGAAACTAAATGAAATGAAATGACATGACATGACACAAATAAAATAAAATAAAATTTAATTTAAAAAAATAAAATAAAATAATTAAAAAATAAAATAAAGAAAGAGAGAAGAAAGGAAAAAAAAGAAGATTCTGAAAAAGAACCACAAGTGGCTCAATGTATTCTACAAAATGAAATTAGGTAGTTATCAGTAAATTTGTACCACATACATGACTTCGTGTGTGTGTGTATAAGTATACATATACATATGCATGTAGATAATGGATAGGTAATTAGGTTATTAAATATTTACAGTGGATTGATTATTTTTTATAAAACCTAACTGTCCCATTGAATCCAGAAATTGCCCCTTGCCTTTTAAAAAATAAAATAATTAATTGGTTTGATGATTTAAATTGTTCAAGTGGCAAGAGAATAATTCTAACCAACAGAAATCAAGATAATTTTCCAATTGTGAACACTCCTATTCACTTGTCTCCTGCAGCTTCCAAGTCATTTCCCCTTTCCAGAGGTATTCATTGTTATCAGCTCAGGGTAAATCTTTGTAGTCTTTTTTCCCCTAGCATGTTCATGTATAGAAACATATAGAAATATACGATTTCTTTCTTGTATTGAAAATGGGGCCCTATACTATCTATGTATTATGCTGCAACTTCTGTTTTCATGGATCGTGTCTTCTTTTTTCCTTGGTGACTTTATACTACCTCAGGGTATGGAGGTACCAAAATTCATTAATCGCCCTTTACTGATAGACATTTAGGAAGTTTCTTGTTTTTCACTATTATGAAGGCATTTGTTTATTCTAGGGAATGCTGAGGTTTTACAGTCAACATGTGGCTAAGTAAATACTTAAGATTTTATGTTGACATTTTGCTATCAAGTTCAGAACTCTTATTATGCCATTCACCTCTTGCATTATATAATATGTATTCTCACTTTCTAAGTTTTAGTTTACAAGGCCACAACTATAAATATTGATTGTTTTCTCTAGACCATACATCTTAGTTTTCATAGCTAAGAGCTAGTAAACAGTAACGATGACCCTGTCTTGGATATTTGAGTGATGGTTAGGGATGCATAAACTGGGGAAATTAGAGAAGTGGCATGTTAGAGATTCAAGAACTCAAATCCTGTCCCCTCCCTCCCTTCTTATCCAACTGAAAATAGACATAAAAAACAGATTATTATCAAGCGGGACCTCAGATGTGTTCATGAGCAAGGCCAGTATCAAACCCTTCAAATTGAGGGTCTTTGATTAACTGTGCTGGAGAACATAGCTTGGACATGAAATCAAAGTGGGTGTTTTTGCAGACAACACCTAAATCTAACCTTAGACCTATCTTAAATGAGTCTGGGTTTTCAGCAATCATTCCTAGCAAAGTTCCCAGCCAGCAGAGGGTTTCTAGCTGCTTAATAACCCATTATTGGTGCAGGGATAGAGGTATGCTGCCTGCTTATCTTTCCTTAGTAGGTGGCCCAAAGGATGTCATACCTTCCCTAATCTCCACAGAAAAAGTAGTCTGTCACTCTCCCATAAGAATGAATGCGTGAGGAGGTGTAAAGCGTGGTGGCAGAAGAACTCCAGGCCCACTCTCACCTTGGGAATGGCATAGGGGTGCCCTCATGGAAGGACACAAGGAGGGGACATGATATGCCCTGCTAGGTATTCCTTAAAATTACAGATTTTCCAAAAAAATATTGATGTTAATTTTTTTTTTTTTTTTACTGTTACAAATGAAACTTTTACAGGGTTGAATAGTGTCCTGCAAAAAGGCAGGACCATATCCCAATATTCATTCCCTGTGAATGTTATCTTCTTTGGAAAAAAGTCTTTGCAAATAGAGTTAAATCCTGGATTAGTCAAATGGGTCCAGGATCCAGTGACAAGTGCCCTTAGATAGAGGACACAGAGGGGAAGGCCAATGAAGTTGGAGGCAGAGATGGGAGGGACGTGGCCACAAACTAAGGCGCCCCAGAGGCTAGAAAAGGGGTATAAGGATTCTCCCTGAGAGCCTTCAGAGGGACACAGCCCTCCTGACACCTCATTTCAGACTTCTGGCTTCCAGAACTGTGAGAGAATAAATTTCTGTTGTTTTAAGCCATCCAGTTTGCAGTTATTTGTTATACCCTAGGAAATTAATACATTTGTCCTAAGAATGAAATAAGGAAGTAATATTCTAGTCTAAGGAAGAATACCTAGATAAGTCAGTCTGGTTGCCTTTGCTCTAAACTCAGCTATTTCTTATCACTATTTAGAGCATTCATTGTTTTTCATGACCCATTTATAATTTTCTTTCACCTAGAAGCCTTCACTGGAGTGTATTCATGGCTCCTGCCTGCTGATGGCTTGCTTCAGCTTGTGCCAGGAAGTGGGCAGGGTTCTCATGAGCAGCACTCTGCTGTTCACCAGGTCTTCCAGGGGGACCTGGCTTTTCTACACCACCATTTTTTGGTTGCTTATCACTCTAACTTCCAGATCAAACTCTCTTTTGGTTACATCTTGGTTAAAACAAAATAAGAAGATGACGAAGTCTCTCTCTGTCTGCTGGTGGCCTGAGTCCTCCAAACCCAGCTCCTCTATTTAGGAGGAATTTGCTTGGGAAAATTTTATCACCATAGGATAAATGTCAACTCATTCAGTTCTTAGTTCATCTGCACTGGCTCCTCTGTCATTGTTCCAAATAGCTTTACTAAGAACAGGCTTCTTCAGCGTCTTTACCTTCTTCGATCCTTTGTTACCAATTAGTGCTTTAAAAATGATTCAAATCCTTTACTTTCTTGTGAGAAATATATTGAGCAACAAACTGAACAAAACAGAACTGTTTGGGAATAGTTGTTCTTCAAATGTTCAGTTCATCAGACTTGTACCAGGCACTTGGCAATCCTAACACTATTGGGGGAGATAACAGGCAGAGACTCGTTGAGGGTAGTTCTTCCCAAGCAGCAGGAACTCCCTCAGGGAGCATTCTTAGAGTGGCTGGTAGTGCCAGTTTCATGGATTGTTCCACTGGTAGAGTCACATATGCTCAGTTCAGTGGTCTTCTGGCATTGTCCTGAAAATGTTGGTAATATATGAATAAGGGTTTACACATTTTCATTTTGCATTAGGCCCTGTAAATTATGAAGATGGTCCTGGCGGCTAGCATGGGCCTTGGGGAGCTGAAGTCCTTCCTTAGCAAACTACCTCCTTCATTGTCCAGTACACCATTGGTCTATTGTTTGTTTTCCTTCTGGCTATATGATGCCACATGGAAGACTTCAGGAAGCAATGCTCTCAGTTCAGCATATGGCATCAAGAAATGGTTCTCAACTAGGGTGATTTTGTGCCCCTGTACCTACCCCCCCAGAGATATTTGGCAACATCTGAGGACATATGATATTGTCACAACTGGGGGTTGAGACCAGGGATGCTGCTATACATCTTATAGTGCTCAGAACAACCCCTACCACAAAGAATTATCTGGCCCCAAATGTCAACAGTGCTGAGGTTGAGAAATTCTGGGCTAGAGGCTGGCCACTCAAAGAAGACCCTTCTACCAGAAGCCTCACAAACACCTAGGAGCTTGTTGGACATGTAGAATCTCAGGTTTCACCCAGAACTAGTTGAGTCATAATTGGCTTTTTGACAAGAACTGCAGGTGACTCATATACCCATCAAAATTTGAGAGGTGTTGGGCCAGAGCAGAACTTATCTGGTTTATGTTAAAGTGTCTGCAAGGATTCCAATTGGGGTGCTGTCCTTTAGAGTGAAAGATCCCAAGTTTGGATCAAATAGGGAGAGTATGGCTAAGGAAAGAAAACCTGGAAACTAGCATACTACAGAGCAACAAGTCTAGAAGGCAAGGCAAGAGAGGAAGTAGGGGAGAGTCCCCAGGGGGAACGAGGAGGACAGAGGACAGGAGGGACTTTGAAATAAAGATTAGGATAGCACCAATGGATCCTCAGACCATGAAGGCCTGGGGATGGCTTGAATCCCCCTTGTATGTAGCTGGTTGTGCAAGGTGGGTGAACACACACATTTGTGACCATTGGAGACCACCCTGTGTCAAATGGTTTGTCGGCTGGACTCGGGACATGGATCCTACTCGAGTCAGCCTGTATTAGTTTGCTTGGCTCCCATAACAAAGTACCAAGACTGGGGTTTAAACAAAAGAAATTCATTTTATCACCATTCTATAGGCTAGAAGTTCAAGATCAAGGTATCAGCAGGATTGGTTTCTACTGAGGCCTCCCTTCTTGGCTTGGCGATAGCAGTCCTCTCCCTGAGTCCTCATATGGTTTTCCCTCTGTGTTTGTCTGTATTCTAATCCCCTTTTCTTATAAGGACACCAGTCATACTGGATTAGGGATCAACCAAACAACCTGATTTTAACTTAATCATCTCTTTAAAGGCCCTATCTCCAAATATAGTCACATTCTGAGGTGAGGGTTAGGACTTCAATATATGAATTTGAGGTGGGGCCTCAATTCAGCCCACTGACCTCTGTTCCCTCAACATCAAGGGCTCCCAGTCATCTCCACTGAGAGCTCTCTTAGAGACTTTGGGTCTTTTCCCCCACAACCCTTCCCATTGAGACTTGAGGTTCACTAACTCGTGGAGAGCCCCACACCCTATTGAATATTAAACATATGGGCTCTGAGCTCTTGAAAAACAAAGTGACTTGTGAGCTAAGATTCTGCTCTTCTCCCCAGAAGGCATTTCTTTCCCTCTATTGGTATACCACACCATATTGAAGTCCCCTAAGTTAACCAGAGCAATTATTAGTAAATGGTTAGAGCATGACTGCCTCAAGGTTTTGATAGATAGGTCAAAGGAATATGAATGCAAATGCAGTTTTAAAGCATACTGCAGCTATTGTTGGGTATAATGGAAAGTCATTAGGCATATTAGCTGCTGATTTTATAATCAAGGGCTAACATTTTCTGGATGCTAACCTAAGTAACAGGAGATATTGGCCATTTGCAAAACATGTTTAAACAAAAAAGATCCAGAGACAAGAAGTGCCTTTCATCTTAATTATTTATTTTTTTGCATCATAAAAACCTCTCAAACAATGCTTTCACAAAGTATAATGGATGTGGAGCAGCTGTAGAAAACATCTCACTTCTTTTGCTTGGAAAGTCGTTTTACAGTTGGAAAGAAAAATTCTGTCCAGCTGATTTTATTCCAAGGAGAGGGCAAATCTGAGAGAGCAGTCTCTGCTGCCTGAGGATTATCTATCTGTGTCCATCAAATACTGGTAAAACTTTAGAGGGAATGGTTTGAAATTGTTCTTGTTTTTTGTCAATGCTGCTTCTTCAAGGTCTCTGGGTAGCTGCTGAGTCTACAGAGCATCATGTCCAGTCCCTTATTACCAAGGAGTATACTTTCGTGTTTTCATGAGTGGAGGGAGAACTTCTCTTTTCCTGAAGTGTTCATAAACTGTCACTATCAACCCAGATGTATTTTTCTAGATGGCTAACGTAATATTACTGATAAGTCCAAACATCACATTGGGAGCAGAACTACTCCAATGTCTGAGCGGATTATACTCAAGCAGGCAGTGCATCTCATGTTTAGAAGTTTGCAGATGGTTGAGCATCCAACTTAGGCTCAGGTCATGAGTTCGCCATCTGTGAGTTTGAGCCCTGCATCGGGGGCTCTCTGCTGACACCTCAGAGCCTGGAGCCTGATTCAGATTCTGTGTCTCCCTCTCTTTCTGCCCCTCCCCCACTCAGGCTCTGTCTCTCTGTGTCTCAAAAAAATGAATAGATTTAAAAAATATTGTGGACGACATAACTATAGATCCTCTGAGACAAAGCATTCCCTATCTGTGTTGATGCCCTTCAGGGTACAAGCACCTGTCTTTACCCTATATCAGTTAGCTGTTGCCAGGAAACAAAGCATCCCAAAATTTAGCAGTTTAAACAACAATCATATACTACTTCCCACGAATAACTGGTAACTGGTGGGGCTGCCTTTTTGGGTCAGGTGTAGCTGATTTGGGTTGGGCTCAGTTCTGCTTGAGGCTTGTTAGTCTAGATGATCTTTGTTGGGATCAGTTTTTTCTCCCAAGCGTCTCTCCCATCTCTCCTATAGGCGAACCCTGGGCACATTCTCATGATGAGGGTATGAGTCCAAGAGAGGAAACAGAATTGCTTACTTTATCAGGCTTCTGGCCTCATTAGCCACAAGAGAGTAAGAAGCTCTACTAAAGACTTATATCAAGAACACATGGGAAATTAGGGTCTCAATGCAATCAATATAGGCACAACCTCCTCTTCTAAAGACTATCCACTGACCATATTCAGTTACCCAGTCTAACTGAGGTCTAATTGGCCTGAGTCAAAGTAACTGACTGGCATTGCCCTACTGTTTCTCTCCCTTTTCTGGAGGAATGAGACCTTACCTTTGTGTGCTGGCATGAATAGGTCATGAAACCATGGGCACCTCAGGGGGACAGGCCAAAATTGCATTCTCCATGCCTTGAACATGGTAGGGACTCAAATAACGTGTGCTGCAATGGAAAAAGACAGACAATTATGCATTCCCAAGTTACAGCTTAAACTCAATTTTATCATTGCCCCAAATCTTCCAGAAAGTTTGGATATTTGCCCCAGTCACACCTGCATTCTTTTGCTTGCTTTGCTTGAGAAACAGCTGTGTGTTGGTGAACTGGAGAAAACTGAATTGTCAACCAGCAGGCATCTGAGCAGTCGACATGGCTCAAGATAAGGCGCCCTTTGGTTATCTTCATCAAGGTGAGAGAGGTTTGGGCTTCTTGGTCCACAAATTCAATTTACTCATTCTCACAGGGAGTATTAGATCAGGAAAGGCTTGGTAGGTGTTTTTTTCCACTTGCTCAAACTCTGTTTATCCCTCAAAATTTTTGCCTAACTGTTCTCTCTCTTTTCTAAAGTATTTATTTATTTAGAGAGTGGGGGAGGGGTGAGCAGAAGGAGAGGGAGAGAGGATCCCAAGCAGGCTCTGTGTTGTCCGCACAGAGCCCCACGTGGGGCCTGATCTCAGGAACTGTGAGATCATGACCTGAACTGAGATCAAGAGTCAGACACTTAACTGACTGAGCCACCCAGGAGCCCTCTAACAGTTCTCTTTTCTATTAAATCTTCCTTGAACAGTTATAATTAACTAAACCCCTTATGTATGACCCATTTCACTTGTGCAGTAGACTTTTTATTCTTATTTCCTTCATCTGTCATCAAATATGTACTAAATGCTTTCTATGTGCCAGACACAGATTAGGCTTTGAGTAAAGACCTTTAAACAAAGGCAAGGTCCCTACTCTCATGGAGTTTATACTTGGAAGGGAGGATCCCATAATGAATAAATAATCAAATAAGTATATACTATATCAGATGATAAGAAAACATAAAACAAGATTGGATAAGGGACAGACAATGATGGTGTGTGTGTGTGTGTGTGTGTGTGTGTGTGTGTGGTCTGTGTTAGACAGTTGGTCAGGGAAACCCTTCCTATAAGCTGCATTTAGCAAAGACCTGAACTACATGAGGGAGTGGACTACATGGTCATTTAGGGGAGAGATTTCTAGGGAGAAGGTACAGGATGTAGAATGGGCTTGGCTTTTTTGAAGAATAACAAGGAAGCCAGTGGGGTTTGACTGAGCAGAGAGAGAGAGTGATAGGGCATGATATCAGAGAGATAGGAAGGCTCCTGATTGTATCAGGCCTTGTAGGCCATGGAAACCATTTTTAATTTTGTTCTAAGTGAGATAGAAAGTGTGGTAGACAGAAAGTTGGCCATGTCCTAACCTCCAGAACCTGTAAGTATATTACTTCACATGGCATAAGAGACTTTGTAGAAGTGATTAATGTGAGAATCTGGAGATAGGAAGATTATCCTGGATTATCAGGGTGGGCACAATGTAATGATAAGGACCCTTATAAGAAGAAGGTAAGGGGGTCAGAGTCAGAGAAGGAAAACAGAAGCAGAGGCTGAGGTGATGTAGGGCCATGGGTCAAGGAATGAGGGCGCCTCTAGAATCTAGAAATGGCAAGGAACAGATTCTCCCTTGGAGCCTACATAAAGGAACCAGCCCTGCTTATACCTTGATTTTAACCTATAAGACACTTTAAACCTCTGACGTCCAAAACTGTAAGGTAATTAACTTGTGTTGCTTTAAGCCACTAAGTTTGTGGTGATTTTTTACAGCAGGAAATCACTAGAGGGTTTTGCTGAGAACTATAATATGGCTTGACTTACATTTAAAAAAATTACTGGCTGATTATATGGAGAATGGAATGAGGAAGTCCAAATAGAAGAGTTTGTAAGAGTCCAGAGAAGAGATAATTATCTGGTGGCAGTGCTGGAGAGAAGTGATAGAATCTCCATGTGTTCTGAAAATAGACAACACAGGACTCAGTATGTAAGAGGTGGGTTGAAGGACTGAGGGAGTAGAGAAGCATGAGTGACTTCCAGACTCTTGACTTAAGTCCCTGAAAATATTAAAATGTTATTTATTGACAATGGCTGGAGGAAAATCAGTTTTGGAGGTTTGGTGTCTGTATGTGGGGTGGGCAGAGAGTGGATCAAGAATTCCATTTGGACATATTGTGTTTGAAATGTCTATAAACCATCAAAGTGGAGGTGTCAAATAAGCAGTTGATTTTTTTGATTAATTTGGAGCTCAGGGGAGCCTTCTGGGCTAGAGGTCTAAATGTGAGAGTTGGTAGTGAAAAGACAATGCTTAAAGCCATGGGAGTGGGTGAGATTGCCTGGGAAAAATAGTGAAGATTTAGGAGAGCGTTATCTGAGGAGGGGGAAATGGCAGCATTCCATGTAGAACTTCCTAATGTTCCCAATATTCCCTTTTGTCTGGAACTCAGGATGGGAAAGAGAGCGCTGCTAGAATTTTGGGGTGGGGAGTGAAAAATGAGATTTGTTTTTAGTTATCCATTGCACTCCATAATGTACAACATGACTGGACCAAACTGATATTCCCAAGCACTTATTCATAATGGAAAGATATGATGCTTTCTTAAATAGATAAATAAAACCACATATTTAAACAAAAGCAGCAATCATATCAACATGTTTACTATGATACCCTTTGGCTGAGTATGCCCATGAAAGTGCTTTAATATGAGTTCATCGAATAAATAATGATTGTAAGAAAAGGGTAAATACTTGGGGGAAGCAGAAGGAAATGTACTATGTGGAGGGCAAGATGGCTTCCCAGATTGATTTATTTGCTCTAGTTGACTGTTTTTATGCTATAAATCTCAGTTGAAGAGTCTTGCTGTATCAAAAATGAGGGCCCAGAAACCCCAAACAAGAATACAATGGCTCACCAGGGAAGGCATTTAACTAACCTAAATGCTGCTTTCCTTCCCTGAAGAAATCTCCTCCATCTGTGTCTGAGTCGTTATCTCTGCCTTCCTTGGAAAGGAGGAAATTTGCACTATCAAAAACAGGATTTGTGTGGCCAACCTGACTTCAGAGATATTAAATGATAAACTTTCCAAATGAAGAACAGAATGAACTCAAAGTTCCCACTCCAATTGCTGGCTAAATGAAGATGGATGGAGTCACATGCAAAACTGTCTGCGGGAAGGAGAGCAAGTTTTTGGTACTTGGCCCATAGGCATGCTCTGACAAGAGCCCTATTTCAAAGACCTGGTCCAATATTAGAGCCTCTAAAAAAACTCGTGATTGCTGTTGTCCATTCTGCTATATTCTTGCTATATGGAGAGTGTATCAGTTAACTATCATCACTGTAATGCCTTATAACAAGCCATGCCCAAACTCTGTGGCATGTAACAATGAGTATTTATTTCTTAACCATATATTTGTGGGCAGCTGGGGTTTACATTGGCTCAGGTGATTCTGCTCCATGTATTTACATTCTTGGGACTAGGATGAAGAGGTAGCAGCTATCTGGAAGGAGGTCTTCTCATGGTAGAGCTTGGAAGCTCTCAGAGGGGTGAGTGGAATGACACAACATCTCTTAAGGCCTAGGTTCAAAAGTGGTGCACTGTGACTTCCACCTGTATTTCATTGGCCAAAGCAAGTAATATGACCAAGTTCAGTATCAGTGGCACAGAGAAATATACTCCCATGAAGGCTGGGGAGAGGAAATGAGTATTTATTAAATGATAAGCTAATCGATACAGGAAGGGATACTAATATTTCTGGTTTCTTGGAAGGGAAATCTGAAACAAAGTGAGACCCGGTGCAATGTCTGTGCAATAGTTCTCAGTTGAACTTAAAGAAAACATTTCGTTTTGGTTACCAAAACTCTCTCTCCCAAGGCCATTTTTTGCATTTCCATGTACATGGTCACCGGACATAGTTATTTCTAGAGTGACCAGAGTGACTCTCCTTCTATCTGTGAAATAACTGGATGACACTGACCACATAGGGTTGATCAGAATGACCTTCAGATCATTTGGATGATTGCTCATGATTAGATTGTATGGCCCAATTTTAAATACTTTCTCTTTACAAAACCAGTAAGTTAAGATCCTTGTTCCTGGGAGGTCAAACCATTACCATATTATGGCTTGAAACTATGACAACATGGCACAAATCATCAATCATTCAAAGATTGATTCATATTTTCCCAGCTGTCAAGATAATTGAGAGTCCAGCAGTGGTGTGGTCTTAAACCCAGTCTGGTTTAGCCAGCTTGCCCAAAATAACAAGCATATGTCACCTCAAGTTCTCAGAGTGAAGACTGGGGATCCTTTGTGCATTTGAGAATTCCTCGAAACCTGGTCTTTGACACTGGATCCTTCTTTCTTTCTTCATCCTTAGGAAAAGACAAGGTCACCATTCCCCACCTCTCTTTGGTGTCATGTGTTGGCTGTGCTACTTTTTCAGGAAAGTACATGCCCCATATTATTTTTTCTGCCGTCTGTGTGGACTTGGAATCTAAAGACAGGCCAAGAGAGAAGAAGGAATTGGCTAGCAGTCCCATGACTGTAATGAATTCCAGAACACAGGGGTTCAGCAGTGCCTTTCCACACAGAATCCTTCCAGAGCCCTGAGGACAAAGCCTCCAAAAATGGGCCTGGCTTCTTGAGAAGAAGCACTTTAATTGTTCATTTTTGTCTATCGAGTGTGTTCACCAAAGTTCATTTCCTTTTTCTCCTGAGCATACAGATATTTCTCAGGCTTCTTTTTAGCTCCATGGGGTCATGTGACTGAGTTCTAGGCAATGGCATGTGGCCTGCTGTGATCTGTCTCATCCTCAGTCCTGCTCAATGCAAACCTCCCGTGCACTTCCCACACTCACTTCCTTTTTACCACCTGGATGTCCCCTTGCTGGGCAGCAGTAGGGCTGTAGGTTAAAGGTGCAGATCTGCCCTCCAAGCAGAACACCTACTGGGACCTTTTATCTGAACAAAAAAGTAAACTTCAATTTGGTTAAGCCAGTGGTATTTTGGGGTTTATTTGTTAGATGATTAGCATTGCACTCATTAATATAGAGTAGTCTTATAATAAAAGTCTCTTGCTTTCCCATGTCTCCAAGGCCTTGCTTGGACATAATGGACCATTTGAGGACTCAGGCATATCCTTTCTATATCTAAGGCAGAGTCACTGTTCCTATTATTGAGTCTTATATTTTGTTGGTGATGAGGCTGATGACAGCTAACACTTATTAAGGACTTACTATGTGCCAGGAATTTTATACACTTTATCCCATTTTAACCTCAATGATCCACTGACATTTATCATGTCCATTTAGCTTTTGAAGAAATCTGGGATCAGAGTAGATAAGTCATGTGTCCAAGAGGGCACAGGTAGAAACATGGGGAAGTCAGAAATGAAGCCCAGGTTAGGGAATTCTAGAGCTTAGGTGCTATTCTTATAGCTGCACTGCGTTCCCAGCCAAGCAGATCATTTACCCAATGAGCAGATGTTTTTCCAGGCAGCTGTAGACTCCCACCTCTGATGGCCAGCTCTGGAAACCAGTGGCTTTTTTCACTCCTGAATGGCTAAGCTCTCTATGCACAGCTCAGCCCTGGCCCATCCCTGACTTACCTGAATTCCGAACAGAAAGACGGTCCTTGTGCTCCATGATGCAACACTATTGCTCTTCACCACCTCTGTTTAAAGACAGGCTTCCATGAGCCAGCCCTTTCATTAAAAAACCACAGCCTGCCCTTTTGCTCACCCGCACTTGAAGACCATGGCCACAGAATCTCTCCTGTTCTCCCTAATGATCGAGGGATTGATTACCCATTGCACTGCTTTCCAGATTGCTGGAGCCCAAACAGCAGGAAAAAATGCCATCAAGGCTACCACGTCAAAGTGTGGGCTTTCTGGAACAATGATGAATGAGCTTGAAGAGGCCTGTGTGTACTCTCCCAGCATAACAAGGTGCTGGCTCACAGACTCCTGCCAAGAGGGGCATAGATACTGCCCTGCTGGAGTCAGACCTCCTTTTTCTCTCTCTGGCAGAGGTCTGAGCTCCTGTCACTGTCACTCAACTTTGGTGTCTGTTTCTAGGAAACAGTTAAAAGTGGCTAAGACCCACCGAAGCCCTGGGAGGTGACTTGGGGTGAGAGGGTGAGGTGGCAGTGAGCACAGAGCAGGGCTCCTGATGAGCCAAGCTTGGACTTCTCAGCATTCTTCAAGGTGACCATGGTCTGAGGCTGGAGCTGATCCTATAGTTATAACTGAGGTGGTGTATGAACTGGTGGTCAGAAGTGCTCACTTCGGCAACACATATACTGAAGTAGTGGTCAGAAGGCCATTGGCCTTGCTTGGAATGTTTGTTCCATCACTTCTTTATGGTTGGACAATAAATTGATTTTTTAATCTCTGCAAGGCTCAGCCTTCTCATGTGTACAATGGAGATTCTAGAACCAACACCACACTGAAAGATGATGAGCTATGCAAAAGGAAGAGACAGTGCTTAGCAAGAACTTCGGCTTTTATGATGTCCATCTAGGCAACTTCCTCCTAAGTACAGTTTGCTTGATCACCAATATAACAGTATCTTTCAGCAAGACATTAGGGCCCTGGAGTAAAATTATGGAAAAGTCCATTGGTGTTTCTGTGGTCATTGTCTGGAATTCAGACGGAGAGGCAAGAATAACCCTTGTTTGTCTGTGCCGGTGAGTCTGTCTGGAGCTGAAGGGTGAAGAAGTGACAGAGTGATGTGTTTTTCCCACATGAGTGATTAGCTGGCCCCATTCAGCCTCAGGCACCTGTGTCTGTGTGCTTCCCCTCCAGAGGTAGTGTCTTTCTAAGATGGGAAAGTCTGGATAGTGTATTACTGTAGAAGAGAGAGAGGCAATGAAGAGGAGGAGGCTGGCCACCAAGGCTATGGAGACATTACATGGTGCCTTAGGTCCTGAGAAGGGGGAAGGGACGAGAATCTGCAGGGGAACCAGAAGGACTGACCTTGGCTCTCAGGGAGGACCCCTCTTTAATTGCAAGAATACTTATAAAGCCTTGGCCCAGCTGGTCTAGTCTCATGACGAGAATGGATTTTAAAAAGTCTTGGGGGTGTTATGCTGAGCGAAATAAGTCAGGCAGAGAAGGACAGGTACCATATGTTTGCATGTATAGGTGGATTAGGAGGAAGTCAACGGAGGACCATGGGGGAGGAGGAGGGGGAAAATACTTGGGGAGAGGGAGGAAGGCAAACCATGAGAGACTCTTGAATGCTGAGAACAAACTGAGGGCTGATGGGGGTGGGGGAGGGGAAGGGGGTGATGGGCATGGAGGAGGGCACTTGTTGGGATGAGCACTGGGTGTTATGTGGAAACCAACTTGACAATAAACTATTTTAAAAAAAATAAAATAAAAATTCTAAAGTTCAGAGAGAAATTCCAATCTGTTTTTACGTTCTCGATTAAGAGGGCTTTAGTTAGAGTTTCCGCAGAAGCAGACCCTAAGACTAGGATGTAAGTGCAAGAATTTTATTTGGAAAATGATCCTAAGAATTCCAGTAGGCAGGTAAGGAAGAGAGATGGGTGTGGTAAACTGAAAAGAAGCAGCCAGTAGATTTCTATGTCCTAATCCCTGGAAGGTGTGATGGTAAGTTATGTGGCAGAGTCATTGTAGATATGATTGCTAAAGACCTTGAGGTGGGCAGATGATCCTGGATTTAAGGGCCTTAAATGCAATCACATGAGTCCTTATAAGAAGGAGGCATGGGGAGATTTGATGCACATAGAGAAGGCGGCATGAGCACAAATCAAGGAATCTTGGGAGGCAACAGAAGCTGGACCGATTCTCCCCTCGAGCCTCTGAGGGGAGCATGGCCCTGCTGACACCTTCGCCTTGGGCTTCTGGCCTCCAGAACAGAGACAGAACTAATTTCTCTTGTTTTAATTCACCAAGTTTATGAAAATTTGTTATGGCAGACCTAGGACAGTCATTCAACAGGGAAGGGAGGACGTTATTCAGGGTGTGTTAATAAACTGGTTTTCTCTGTGGGCAGCTGCGGCCCAGTCCCACTGGGACCCTCTTGAAGCTCTGAGGTCACACCTCCCAGTTGCACAGAAATTGGGGTATTTGGTCACAAAGTCTTTGGTCAGTGTTTGGTGGCTACTCTTGAGGACGTCAACTCCCTAGCACCACTGTCCTGCTCAGGAACGTGTTCTCCACCAGAGGACACCACCGTGCAGAGTAGGCGCTATGGTTTTCTGTAGTAAGCATTTCCCAGTAGGCTTGGAATAGTGACGATCGAGCAGAGCGTCTGCCCTGGAGGTCACAATGGACCCTACCCATGCACATAATCCAGGTCTACTGTGATTAAACTGCTTTTTTCTCCTGGTGTCCTCATGCAGCCAGCTGCCTCTTACTCTCCTAGCCCAGGACTTCCTCTCTCACCCATAGCACCCTGTTCTGCCATCTGTGTTACCTGAAAGTGCCGTCTGAGTCAGGAAAGGGGAGAGTTGGTGAATTTCTGCAAGTGAATCATTTTGATGCCATCACAATTATAGTAAGAGGCAAAAAGAGAAATGGATTTGGACATCCAGTTGTAGAAATGAGTTTCCTCCCTGCCACCCCTAATTATAGGAGAGAACATCATCTGAGCATTCTGGTGGCCCATGCTCTCCCCCTGCCATTTCTGCTCTAGAGCATATTTCTCTGGATTTTAGGTGCATTTGGGTGACGAACTGAGGACATCCAGGAATATTAATTACCTATGTAGTGTGCTTTACAGGTTACAACTCAGTTTTAGAACCAATGTTTTAGTTCTGAAGATGAGAGGTCATGAGGTACTATAGCCATATTAGCCATTTTTATCCACTAACCATTATTAATCATGGATCATTATCAACTGAATCCATTTTACAACAGAGAAAACTGACGCTTATGGCCTTGCCACTCAGGTGTGGTCTGTAGACCAGCACCATCACATCACCCGGGAGCTTAGGCAGAATCCCAGCATTGCTCCATCACTCTCCACTCTCTGCTGCCTCAAGACCCACTGAAACTACATTTTGACCCAATTCCTGGGTGGCTTCCTGAACTTTGAGAAGTGCTGACTTATTCATCCTAACTCATGCCTGGCCCTCTCCCATGGCTCTGTCTACCTGGGTCATCTTTGCAGGCATGAGGTAAGGAATAGAGTGACTAAAAGTAGACACGCCTATCTTTAAGAGGCCTCTTTTGGAGGATGCCTTGGAATGATCTAGCAGGCAAGCCTCTGTCACCTTCCACCTCCTTTTTCTCCATGTTGGTAGAAGAGGCCTTTTATTTTTTAATTTTTGTTGTTGTTGTTGTTGTTGTTGGCCTCCGATTGCCAGACCTCTGTAACGGTATATTGAAAGTTGAGAAGTTGCCACCTGGCATTGTGGGGGTGGGGAAGGATAAAGCCATTTCTAATTTTTACTGGCGTTCCAAGAACTTAGGGTCATTTCAGTAAGCTGCTTCCTCTGGCAATCTCATTTTGCCCTTCCCCCTCTGTCCTGGCTCTCTGAGGGTTAGGGGACTGTGCTTTGCTTTGCTCAGATTTGGAAACCCCTTCTACCCCTGTTGGCCCCATGCTCTGGTGGTGCCTGTCAGATTTTGCTCCCTCAACCTTCCCAGGCTCCACATAATCCCGTGTTTTTCCCATAAGCTCTTTTGAATTCTCTTGCTCATGTAACATGGAGGAGAAGAGCTGTGTTGTTATGCCAGAGCCAGCTTCTCCCATGAGCCTTTGTCATACAAATAAAATAGATGTTTGCCTTTGTTCCTTGTGCTCCACTTTTTTACACTCCCCAGCATAGGCTTTTAACAGAGTTTATTAGAAATGGAAAAGAAAGCCGCTAAAGGCAGCAAAGGGCGCCTGTGCATTCTTCTGATTCTAGCTCCTGCTTTCCCTGGTGCCTGTGTTTTCCATAATGAATGTCACAGGGGGGATGGGGAGAGCAGTGGGGACTGATGAGTGCAAACCATTATTGCATTTAGCTCCTGGGAGCTTGCAAGGGGTGCTACCACCAGAGGTCCCGCACCAGGACAGGAGAAAGCACTTTCTGAGCTGTCCTCCCATGTCCTCCGCCTCATCCAGAGGGAGGGCATTTTTGTGATAGGGCAGAGGAGTCCCAGTAAGTAAGCACTTGGAGTCCTGATACTTGGATTCTTGGTTCAGGCTTTGCCATCAACGTGCTGTGAAACCATGGCCACGTAACTGAAGCTTTCTGGGCTGTGATTTCCTTCTGTGTAGGGTGAACCTATGAACTTGTTCTCGGTTTGTGACATTGCGGAACTACATGGGTTAAGATAGTCTTTCTTGGATTAAGAAAGACATATTATAGCTCCCGTCATTTACTCTATGGTGCCTACCACTGATTACTTTCTCATGGGACTTCAAGGAACAAAGCTGACCTGATTGGATGAATAATATGCAGATAGGCAAGCACCTGATAAACTGTGAAGTGCTGTGCCCAAGTGCAGTATTGTGACTGCTATTATCCTTAGGTCTGCTGGAGTAGCAGTGGGCCTCTCATGGGGTGTTGAGAGGGAAAGAATGAAATAGGCTGTGAAGGTTCTTCTGTGGACCTGGTGAGAAGCTATTGATGGAGGATCTAGGGTAGATGATATGGGAAGGGAAGACCCAGGGAAGTGATAGGTGGTCAGAAAATAAAGCCAACAGTGTGCAGGAGACAATGATTGTCTTAGTCTATTCAGGCTGCTGTAACAAAATACCACAGAATGAGTGGCTTGGAAACAATAGAAATGTATTCTTCACAGCTTTAGAGGTCTGAGATCAGGGTCCCGGCATGATTGGTAAGGGCCCTCTTTCAGCTGCAGACTGCTTATTGTAACCTTCCTTACATGCTGCAAGTGGTAAGAGAGCTCTGCAGGGTCTCTTTTATAAGGGTACTAATCCCATTCATGGGCTTCACCGTCATGACTTCCTCACATCCTACCTCCCGATAAGATAGGTATTAAGATTTAACATATGATTTTTGGATGGATCACAAATGTTCTAACCATAGCAATGATAGTGAAATGCTTGGCATCCTTATTATGCTTTCAGTTTGGGTTTAACCCCTGCTCCCTCATCAATCAGCCTAAAAATCTTCCCTAGCCACTTCAGTCATCAGTAAGATCATCACTTTCTCTGATAAATATATTCTACATCCATTAATATAGTCTAGAATTGCAGTGGCCATTCTACGGTCTGTTTTTGTCAAGCATGTTTATCTTCAGACCATCTGAGCTTATGGTCAGGGCAGTCCTATCTTTTTTTTCTCATAAGCTGATGCCAATGTGGCTTTCATTGATACTCCATTCTATCTATCTATCTATCTATCTATCTATCTACTATCTATCATTTTAAGAGCTTTACTCTAGTAAATAATGACATTTAGTAATTTAAAATGTTAGCAGCTTAAATAAGTATGGTGGATAAAAGTCTAGCCAGGTGGACATATCCTTTGTAGGGGGGTCCAGAGACTAAAATGGGATTGGTGCCATGGTGACCAGAGCAGAGAGAGAAGGAAAGGGTGAGATGGTAAATGTGGGTGCCAGCTCTTTGATGGCCTCCAGGAAACCTGGGCTCCTGATATTTGCAGTCTTGCGTAATACCTTCCCACATGACTCAGAACCACTCAAGTATGGTAGTGGTTACAGTTTGTGACTTCTGAGGCAGGTCATAAAAGACATTGCAGTTTCTTTCCTGGCCTCTTGGATCTCTCACTCTGGAGAAAGCCAGTCACCATGACCTAAGGAAGCCCAAGCAGCCCTGTGAAGAGGCCCAGGTGAGGAAGTAATGGGCCCCCTGCCAAAGCAGCACCAATTTGCCAGCCACATGAAGGAACCACTTTGAAAGAAGATTCTCCAACCCCAGTCAAGCCTTCAGATGACTGTAGTACTGATCCATCTCTGGTCCCTTATAGAGATCCTTAAGTTAGACTTGCACAGCCAAGCTGCTCCACAATTCCTGACTGATAGTAACTGTGCATGATAATAAATGTTTGCTGTCATTTGAAGCTACTGAGTTTTGGAGCAGTGATAGGTAAATAATGCAATGGGTACAAGCTTGGGGCCAGAGAGATGTGAAGGTCAAAGCTAGAGAAGACAATTTTTATTTCTAATTATGAAGTACAAGTTTTTGCAAAAAAATAAGACTCTGATTTTCATCCCTTATTTTCCTTCCTTCCATCCTTTCTCTCTTTCTTCCTTCTTTCCTCCCTTCCTTTCTTTCTTTCCTTCTTTCCTTTCTTCCTCTCTCCCTCCCTTTCTCTCTCTTCTTTTCTTTTCTCTTTTTTCTTCTCGTCTTGTCTCGTCTCATCTCGTCTCCTCTTTTCTTCCCTTCCCTTCCCTTCCCTCCCTCCCTTCCTCCTTTCCTTCCTTCTTTCCTTCCTTCCTCCCTCTCCTCCTGTCTCCCTCCCTCCCTTCCTTTCTCCATTTCTTCTCTATTCTCTTCTCTTCTCTTCTCTTCTCTTCTCTTCTCTTCTCTTCTCTCTTGTCTTTTCTTTTAGCAAAACTTTGTTCTTTATGAGCATTGCATTGCAGGGAAAGAGGGAGGTACTCACTACTTAGAGGCCTGGGACTATCACACATCATATCCTTAGTATATTAAGTTATAGGCTTAAATATCCACATATACATCCAAAGATCCATGTGGACACTGTCTTGTGGTTGACAGGACAGGAGGTAGCTTGTAACATTTGTTGAGAGGGATGAAGCCTCATGATGCTCAGCAGAGGAGAGGCACATGGTCCTTTCCATAAGTCAACAGACTTCAAAAAGGCTTTATGAAAAGCATATAGATAACATATCTTTAAGAGAAGTGACTGTATTTGTCTAGTGAAACATGCAGGTTTCTAAATGAGTTCTAGTGCTTTTCCAAGAGAGTGACGCTTTGAAGATCTATGAAGGGGTCATAGTGTGGGTCGAGTGGAGTAAAACACTCTGGTTCTCTCATTAGTTGAGATTTTTCAATTTTGGAATATGTGACATGAAGTTCAGTTGACGGTGCACTGTCAACAGCATGAGGACAGAAATAAAAGCCAGACCATAAGGATCAGGATCTGGGAAGAGATGTGATGGCCAGGGCCTGGGTGAGGGCTGGTGGCCAAGTGAGAAGGACTTGACAGTTGTTACAAACAAGGCTGCCCGGATATTTTTAGAGGGACTCTTAAGCCTCTGTGACTGGGATGAGCAAGTCCCTGCTCCATCTGGAATTCTCAGGACTTATTTCTCAAAATTCTGGAAATAATAGGGCTCTGTTAGTGTTTCCCTACTACAGGGTACACAGAGCAGCCCATTGATGGGGGCCAGGATGAAGCCACTGGTGTCAGGCACTGAAGAGGCTGGTCTTTGCCTTGGGAGATCCATACCACACAGGCAGCCTGGTGTGGGTTTTCCCTTTCCTTCAGAGAAGGCATGCATGTACGTACCTATGCCATCCAGATGGCGTGTGCAGACTGCTTGGAGGTTACCCATCACAGCTGATGACAGTTGGAATTACTGTTATTTTCAAGACATTAAACCATGTTATATTTTCCATAAGACGGACCTCTCAATAGCATGTATTTTTTAATTTAAAATAAAATGCAACTGATTGAGGAAATCAGAGAATTTTTAAAAGGAAAATATGCCTTCATCCAGCAACAAAAAATATGGGTCATTTTTATATCTCCCATGGACAAAAGTAAAATGGACCTCAAGAGAGGTATGGCCCTAGTGGGGAGTGATTTGGTTGCAAGAGCTAAAGTCCCACTTGAAATAAAACAAGAAAACCAAAAGAAAAAATTAACCTGTTTCTCATCTGAAATGCATATTTAACTGAGAAGATTGTGTTTTATCTGGCAACTCTGCCCAAAGATTATCCTTCTCCATTGGCACTGTCATGGAGAAGGCCTTGGGAGGACTTAAACTGAGTCTCAGACTAAATTTTTCATTCCTTGTGAAAAAGGCATTGCTTGTGTCCATGTTCTGTTTGTTTTCTGTGATCTGTATTCATGTTTAGAAGAAGCAACCTGGCATGATGAAAAAGCAGGAAACCTGGCTTTGAGGTCTGGATCTGTCACTTAAGAACAGGGTGGCACTGAGCAGGTCATTTGGTTCCTCTGTTTCCTCATCTAGAAACCTTGGGTAGTCATGCCTACTTTAGAACATTGCTCTGGGAGAATCAGTTTATGCAGGTAAAATTAGCAGGTTACCAGCCACAGAGCAGGTGCTTGGCAACTATGTCTGCTTCCTTCCCGCTTTCTCCTCATCATGTGAATGGAAACACCAGTATCTAGTATTATTTGTTGAATAGGTATCCTTGTTTATGTACCGGATATAGGATAAGGTGTTGTCTCAACATTGTCTCATTTAATTCAAGAAATAGTCAGGTGAAAGAACTATTTTCATTCCCAATTTAATGAGGATGAAACTGGGGCTCAGGTTGGTACAAGAGTGGTCCAAGGACCCAGGGCTTCCAGATGACAGAACTGGGATGTCAACCAGGCCTGTGGGTCTCAAGAGCGCATGCTTTCCAGTTCCACTCGGTCGCCTTTCATCATGAGCATAAAGCATCCCACGTCCCAGTGGGTGGGATGCACAGCATTTGCAGAGTTGGCTCCACCCTCCTCCCAAGTATGGTTGAAGTGGCAAACCGCTCATTTCAGGGACAGCTGTTGCATGTTCACGTGGTCACAGGCTTCCTTCTGAGCACTGAGGAAGAAGTGATGATCGAGTTTCCCTCCCAGTTAGGAAACAGACACAAGTGAGACATGGCAGCACACTACAATCTGCAGTATAACAAAATTAAACAGAGGAACGACAGGTGTGACTTGAGGCTAGAGGGCAAAAGAGAGATTTTAAGAAAGGATGTTCATGGAAGGCTTCTCTGAGGAGGTGACGTGGGAGCCAAGACCTGAAGAAAGCACAAGAAGATGGGGGCAGAAGGGGTGATAAGTGCAAGCACTGCGACAAGACAGAGCCCACGGGTGATGGAGCCCAAGAGAGAAGGCTGCTGGGAAGCATTGTGGGTGGAGGAGGGAGGTGGGAGATGAGGTCAGACCCTAGCAAAGGGCTGAGGGTTTATTCCTCAGTGATGGACAATGTACATTTGCAGGAGGTTGCTCTGCTTGTGACCCACAGTGCCAGCCACAGCTCTCGGAGAAAGGCCCCCTGTCTCTGAGGAGCAGCCGCGCCTGCACGGGGAAACCAATCATGCCACTTATCGCCCCAGTTTGAAAAGTAATTGCAGACATATGTGTAAAGGGCAGGGCAATCTTTTCTGCCAATTATGTGCCCTGCTATTAGGCGATTAGAAGCTGGTAAAGTCACAGTGTGAGGGATTAGCGACACAATCCCCTTTCTCAACACCTCTGCATTTCTGCTTCTCCCAAGGGCTCTTCTTCCCTCCCCAGGTGCTGGTCTCAGCTTGACCAGGTGCCTTCTCCCAATTATGTCCCCTAAACACACTTGTCTTGGGCTATAAAAGGGAAAAAGCCTGCAAGAGACCCTTATAAAACTGCAGTTGGAAAACAAGGCTAAGTCTGACTGGCTGAGAGATTGCAAGCTTGTATTTACAGCAATATTTGTGAAGACTGTTTGGTCCCCAGTATTTCCAAAGCTGCTTATCAAGAAGACAGCACCAGTCCTTACTGCACCTTTGTGCACAGGCCATCCTTATTGTTTACTTGGCTTTCACGCCAGTGCACATCTGCCCATTTCTTTCAGCCTTTTGTTCACTAATCCACCTGTCCTTCATTCTTTAAGCCAGTGTTGAATTAAGAACCTATTTGCTGCCTGGGAAAGTCCAGTGGTTAAGAGCTTCAGGGTAGGGGTGCCTGGGTGGCTCAGGCCGTTAAGCATCCGACTTTGGCTCAGGTCTGATCTTACCGTTTATGACTTTGAGCCCCACATCTGGCTCTGTGCTGACAACTCAGAGCCTGGAGCCTGCTTTGGATTTTGTTTCCCTCTCTCTCTGCCCCTCCCCCACTGGCACACTGTGTGTGTGTGTGTGTGTGTGTGTGTGTGTGTCAAAAAAAATAAACATTAAAATTTAGTTTTAAGAGCTTCAGGGTGAAACAGTCCTGAATTCAAATCCGAACTCAGGTCCTCTAGTTCTTTTTAGAGCCAGTTGTTTTTTTCATCTGATAAATGGGAATGGTGTCAGGGTGGAACTCTCCGCCCTTTTAACCCTCTTCACGTAGGCTCAGGCTCAGCCCTAGCAGGGAGGGGACTCTTAGCCTAGCCCTCCATCCAGGTATGGTGCGACAGGTCAAGAGCTGTGAGAAGACATTGGCTGGTTTGCAGGTGTCTTGCCCCAGAGGTAGAATCTAATGGCAGGGCAGCTCTCCTGGTCATGGGGCAGGGAGAAGGGTGGGCCTCATGAAGCTAGAAGCCTGGGAGGAAAGAATGGTGGACACGGTTGGGGGGGGGGGGCAAAGGAAGAAGGAAGCAGAAACAAGATGAGAGGCCTTCCAAACATGAGTCTAAATCAGTTTAGACCAGCTGAGCTATCCTGTACTGAGACTACTTGAGACTACTGCATACCTTGGTAGGGTAAGGGAGTAACTTCAGGAACCAGACTGCTTAGGGTCACGTCCTGGCTCTGCCTCTTATTAGGTGCAGAGGCCTGGGCAAGGCATCTGACTTCTCTGTGCCTCACTGTCTCCTCCCAGGGTGGATGGAAGGATTCAATGCATACATACACGCAAAATGCTTAGAATGATGGCTGGCAGAGAATAATCATGAAATGAAGGTTAGCAATTATGGAATTCTAAGTCTACCCACATGCCCTTTCTTCCTGTCCTTCCCATATTTCTCCAGAACACTTGCCACCATCTTATTCACAGTTTTTTTTATTACCCCCTGCACCCCACTCCACCAAAACAAGGATTTTTGTCTATTTTGTTCACTACTGTATTCCTGTCTGTACTTGAAAGTAATACTTCCTGGGACAGTACTTGGCACAGAAAGGGACACAATCAATACTTCTTTAATGATTGAGTGAATGAATGGAAAAATGAAAGAGTGAATGAGTTATTATCCTGGGGACTCTAATTGTATTCTTGATTAGCTGTGAGTGATAATGGGCTGGCCACCCAACCTTTCACATACTATGAGCATTGTGATGGTATTTCATGATGGTAATAGTGACATCCACTTTCTGAGGACTGAGGAGCATAATATCTGTAAGATAACCAGTGTACATGCCCTGTTATGTTACTTGTTAGTGACATCATTGCTTTGTGTGGTGTGCTCCCCGCCCCCCGCCAAAGACAGCAGGCTGCCGACCGAAGTTTCTGCCTATGGTGAAGAATTCATGACCAATGTAAGTGAGAGATTGGGGGGGAGGGGATCCAACCAAGCTTAAACCATCTGGTGTTTTGAATTTCTTTATATTGAGGGCAGTGAAACCATGTGGCTGGCCCTAGGGTCATAGCCCCCTGGTGCTGGCTCTCTGGAGTCAGCAGGAATTGTGTCATTTTGTGACAGGCTACCACTATTCACATACACCCAGTCTCAGAGGGGACAGACTTGGCTGAGACAGAAATATTTGGAGACTTTAGTTCAGTGAACAGCCCCATAAAATGTGAAGGTACCTAGTTCAGCCACCCAGGGGCTGATTCCAAACAACAGTGATCATTCTCTTTTCCTTCTTAAACTGCTGGGTAGTATGTGGGGTTCTTGAGTTCTGATTCCATAACATGAGGATTGGAAGGGATCTATGGATCATTAGTGTTAACCACTCGTAATAGAGGCCAGTATGGATATCACATGAGTCAAGACATTTAATTTGTACAGCAATCTCTGATGTAGAATTATCAGCAGCACTTTTTACTGAAGGGGCATCTGAGACTCAAGAGAGGAGTTAACAATTCCAAAGGTTAGGGGCAGGTCTGCTGTTCTATTAACATACAAAGAGAGGCGGGAAGGCAATCTGGTCGGAAGTTCAAGTTCCATAGGGGAGGGGGCTGGATTCAAGCCCTTTCTGGACTGCTTGTATTCCTTAGATTACTCATTTTAAAGTAGGACTAGAAATAGAACCCTGTTAAAATTGTCATTAATATTAAACAATTGGACACATGAAAATGTTTAAACCAGTGAGTTGTCACTATTATCAATGAAAGTTAGCCATTACTTAATTATAATTATAATGAATATTTGAATAATAAAACATCTTTCAAATAAGTAATTAATAGGAAAATAGTAAATTTTAAAATAATAAAATAATTCTCAATTAATGTTAGTTATTATTTCTGTAATTATTCCCACCATGCAGCTCCATGCTTGGCAGATAGCAGGTGCTCAGTTGTGATGGGTTAAGTAGCCTGCCTAAGCTTCTTCTAGTAAGTGACAGAGTAGAATTTAAGCCTAGGCTTTCTGACTCCAAACGTTGTGCTTATTAACAAGAAAGGAAACCAAAGCTTTGATAATACTGATCCTTTCTCCATCATGGCACAAATAGGCAGTGGAGAGGGTCTAGGACTCAGGTGCTTGGACTCCTGGGGCCAGCTTTCTCCCTGTACTCTAGGGTAGGTTGCCTGTCATTGGTCACCATAAAAGGGGATAATCATATTTCATATGGAGCTGGCTAGGATTTAGTGAGAAGAAGTTGGAAAAGTTCCTAGCACTTAAAAAACATCACAGCTCTTATGATTATTTATCAATGCATAGGTATTATTTTGAAGTCCTATGTGTACTTGGGACTGGGATTATTGAGGATATAGATGAGACTAAGACTTGGTTCTTTACCTCAAGCAGCTGATACTCCATTGGGGGGTCCAGTAAGTGAATAATGACATGTTCTAAGTACAATTAACCCAGCCTAGGTGGATTGGGGCAACTTCCTAAGGGAAGTGGTGTTTGAAGTGGTTGATCCTCAATGATGAGCTGTGGCTCACCAAGTGGACCTAGGCATGCGGGAGAGAAATCTAGGAAATCAACATGTGCAAAGGTCCAATGGAATGAAGGAGGCTTACATGAGGTGTGGGATCAGTGGTAGAATGTTCTGTATTGTCATATCTGAGCTTTTCTGGGGAAGATAAAGCAGCTGTGTAGAATCTTTATGTATGGCATTAAGAGGCAATGGGAGCTACTGAAGTTGTGTGTTTGTGTGTGTAGATAGATAGATAGATAGATAGATAGATAGATAGATAGAAACAGATATAGTAACAAAAACAAGACACAAAGTTGCTGTTATTCACCATTGAGTAAAATAATGCCTCCGTCATAGTAGATACTTGATATTTATTGCTTGAATTAAATTTTTTTCTGAAAACAATATGGTAGTCATACTCGAAAGTTAGATGAGACTGGCAATCTAAAGATGAATTACATAGCTTGATTCCAGAAAAACAGTTCTTTTTTTTAAAACTATATCTTGCTGCTTGTTATAAAAATAATTGCTGAATGAATGAATAAAGAAATAGTTGTCCTACTCTATTTTCTTTGTTAAGAGAGGGACAGTTTATGGTCAGGGAAGTCATGTTAGCTGAGAGCAATAAAGTAGGTAATTCCAGAAATAAATAACCAATTAGCCCTCAAAGAATAGTAACGGGGTCATGAATATCTTTTGGGAATATGCTGAGACCTGTCTCTTTACCCATAAGGCTCTGTGACAAACAACAAGAATTCTTTGTCCTCTCTCTTGACATTCTGTGGTCTTCAGAGTCTCCTGGGGACAAAAAGTGAATCAATAGATTCATTACATGGACAAGAACCTGGCACTTTGAAAAGGCTTTAGATGAATTCCTGACGTGTCAAGTAAGAGGAAATATGTTGAAAATACTCTACCTCATCTTGCTCAGGTGTTCCCTGTCTCACCTCAGCCTCTCTTGACACCTTGGGAGAACTGAGTCCTTAGTTCACCCAGAGCAAACTCCACAACCCATACAAGCTTGGTCTTGGCAAAGAGTGTAAACTGTAGTTTATGTGGCTCACCCATAGGGCCCCAAGACCCTTGGTCTTGTTTTATACAACACAGGTTGTTAAGTGTGCACACTTAATCTTGGCTATATTTTTGCACAATGGCTCCCTGGCAGTGTCTTGTCATCATTAACCATCAGATTAATATTAGTATTTTTAATGAGATTAATACATCTAGAGAGCCACCATTCCTCTACTCTCATTGGCCATAAAATCATCTGTTCATTCATTTCTTTAAAAAAAAAATAGAATATTGAGTGCCTATCATGGGTTGGGCATGGTTCTAGGTCCTGGAGTATGATGACCAATAAACAGATATTTCATTACCATCTTGAAACTCCTATTCTCGTGAGAGAAATGAACATAGAAAGAAGCAAACAATAAATAAAATAGGGACAAGTGATAGACAATACCATGAAGGAAAGAAATAAGGAAATGAGCTAATGAAGGATGAGCTGGTGAGGCCTGGCTCTTCTTCTGAAGACCTGACAAAAGAACACATTTCAGGGGGATGAGAATGATAGGGAAGTGAAGGAAAGAGTGTTCCTTCCAGACAGAATGAGTAAAATGTGCAAAGGCCCTGGGTTAGGGAAGAGCTAGACACAGTGAGTGAGGGGAGAGCAGAAATGGAATGAATCTGGAGAGGGAGGCAGGAGATAGATAGCTTTGTAAGTTCTTGTGAGCTATGGTGAATTTCTCTTTTCTGTCATGTTCCAGGAGAGAATTTTATGATTCAAGACATATTTACTTTTGAGTTTTATACAGTAGAAGCAGGGGCAGTGTAGACACTTAACATTTTCATGTGGGGTGTTGGGACTGAACAAGCACACTTAGCAGGGTACCACTCTGAGAACCACTGCTCCACGAGGTGGATGCTGATACTAGAGGCATTGTGTTGATAATTTGTCTTGCTACCGTAAATGTCATTATGACAGATACCTGGTATACAAGGCTAAACTGGACCTCTCCTATGTTTCTATGCTCTTTTATTGATGCATCCCATTCATATCTATAGAATTTCTCTTTGGGGCCAGGCAGTGTGGGGGCAAGGGGTATCCATGGAGGAGAAAGACAGACATCCTCCTGACCTCATGGGAACTGCATCTTCACCATCTTAATTCCATAAATGCTGAGCTTAAGAAACAAAAGAGTCTTGGATTTGTCTTCTCTGGCTCTCATTTGGTTAAATTCTGGTAGCTGTCACACATTCAGAATCATTAAAATGTAGTTTTCTGTGCTTAACTTGCTTCCACGGATTAACTTTCCCAAACTGTTTATGGTGGACCTGACTTTGGACTATTCATAAAAGACCATAGGAACTATTAACTGGGTGGGGTGCTTATCATAAGAGCCGGACAATTTTATCTACTTGAGTCATTGGCAGATTTGGATTACATTGTAAATAAATTTATCCACTACACACATTCACGGATCTGCCTTGCATTGTAAATAAATTTTCCCAAGTAATTGTTAAGTGATGGCCTCACAATTATGCTAGCATAAGAAAAACAACCAGAGCAAGATTCAGTAGCTTTGCAATAAATATTCTAAAAGGAACCTAGGGGTTTGCAAGGAATCAGCCAGCTTGGATTAGGTAGGTGTAAGGACAGGACTATTTGGTGAGTGGAGTAATTATTAAGGGCTCAGATTTGTGGTCAACGTTAAACATCAGTCACGCCCATGTAAATGTCTATGCTAGATTTACATATCCAGCTTCTAGCCTATTCCCTGAGCTGTACATCATACTAAGAAGAGAGTTCATTTATGTATCAGTCAGCTATTTCTGGATAACAAACAACCACAATGATATCAATGGCACAACACCAAGCATTAGTTCCTATGGAACCGTAGGTTGATTGGGGTTTGGCTAATCTAGGCTAGACTCTGATCTCACTGCAGATCTGTAGATGGGTGGGGGTGGCTCACCTTCACATTTCTCATCCTCCTTGGACCACAGAGAAGACACATTGCTTTCATGGAGATGTCAGAGGTGTAAAAGGGCTAACAGAAACACATGAGATCTTGTAAGACTTAGGCTCAGAAGTACACGCTGTCACCCTCACTTCTTTCTATTAGCCAAAACAAGCCACATGGTGAAGCCCAAAGTCAAAGGTGAGGAAGTTCACTCCACCATTAATAAGGTAAGGATTAGATGCAGATGCAGGGAGGGGTGAATAAGTGGAACTCAAAGTTAATCTCCTGTGATTTAATCAGCATGTTTCCTTCATCTATTAAAAGATGTACAAACTTATGTGCCAGACACTGCTAGGCAACAGAAGAGATTGCCATGAAATATACCTCATCACTTACTGGTTAGGAATCTAAGAAAAAGTGTTCCTGCTCTGGTTATATTTTATATGGTTTATGCAATAGTCTTATAGGAAGTCTTTCTTCCTTAGTTATGGCCCTCAATGTAATCCATCCTCCAATGTAGCGAGAGTGAGCTTCCTAAAATGTATTGACCCTTCCCTGTTTGAATAGTTTCCATGATTCCCCTTTGTAGGAGAAAGCTCAACCTCTGGATGTTGACATTTAAGCTGATCCTAATATGGGCCCCTGAACTGCCCAGAATTGTCTTCTGCCTTTCGTGGTCCCTAGCCCCTCCTCTAATCTTCTCTTTCTCATTTCCTCCTAGCTCCAGGCTTCCCTGGTTGGGACCGTAGACAGGCAGGAAGTGGGGGTTGGTGATCATGGTGTCATTATGCAATCTTACTAAAAGCACACCAAGGGGCACCTGGGTGGTTCAGTCGGTTAAGTGTCCAACTGGGCTCAGGTCATGCTCTCACGCTTCTGAGATCAAGCCCCACATTGGGCTCCATGTTGTCAGTGCCTGCTTGGGACTCTCTCTCTTACCCTCTCTCTGCTCCTCCCCCACTCGTCTCTCTCTCAAAATAAATCAATAAACATTGAAAAAAAAAACTAAATAAAAGCACACCAAGCATTATCCATCAGTTATAAATAATTTCCCTCCCCCTGCCTGCATGTGGACACACACACACACACACACACACACACATACATACACACACAGGCACTGCCATTTGCAACTTTGCCTAGATGAGATTATAAGGAATAAACTTCAAATTCAGTTAGAAGGAGGTGTGAATTTCAGGTATCTTTTTTTGCTGTTATTTATATTTAGTTTCTCATCAACAGATACAAAAAGTACAACTTCTTTCAAGTAAAGATCCATGATAGTTTTTGACATACAATGGAAACCAACCACAGTGGACCCCTTGCCTCTTTCTAAACACATCCCGATCCCCTCTAGCTCTGGCTACCTTGACTCTCAGAACCTCCTATAGCTGACTGTAATAGAATGATGTCTTCTCCCCATGAATCATATTTTCTGAAGTACACAAACCATGCCTTTTCATTTCTCTGTTGCCTAGCTCAGTGGCTAATATTCCATAGGCACTTTAGGAAAGTTTCTTGAATGAATGAATGAATGAATGAATGAACATATGTAAGTGAGTAGTGGAGAATTCTCTAAAGTAGTGGTTCTCAAATTACGCAAATAAAGAACTTGTAAAACACAGGTTGTTAGATCTCACCCCTGAGTTTCTAAATCAGTAGGTCTGGGATAAGACCTGAGAATTTTCAATTTTAACAAGTTCCCAGGTGTGTTGATCCTTCTGGTCCAGGGGCCATACTTTGAAAACTACTGCTCTGTCAGAGATGTGGAGAAGATTCTCTGTGTAGAAATAACCCCAGTCACTAATTTTGGGTAAGGGAGACACCTAGAGGGGGGTTTTAATGGCTACTAGTTCAAAGGATAAATTTGGTGTCTGAATGCCCAATTTTGCTACTAGGGAGGGATTGAAATCCTAAATACAGTGAAGCCATTGAAGTGAGATAGTGTAAAAGTCACTCCTGATTTTATCTCTGTGTGAGAGTAGAAGTCATGATGGTATTAATTGTGTTCACAGAGGACACTGTATTAATGCAACAGCCCCACAAGCCAAAGGAATGTTTTCTGTCTTATTCTTAGTTGTCTGGGAGCTTCATATTTTGAGGAAATTCAGAAGGATGTCACACCCCAGGTATTCTTCACCAAAGAACTCTAAGCACCTACATGCTAGCCTGTGTGCAATGTTACTTACTTTGTCTCATCCTGGTCTAGACTATCGTAAGAAGACATTGCCTTGTTGTAGGATGAATTAGATGGTCATGTGGGAGTTGAGCCTGTCAAGGTTATAGGATACTTTCTACATGGAAGGATTGAACTGTCAACATTAGGAAGTATTTCTGGTAGGGCGGTATATGTAGGGGGTGGGTTTTCCATAAGCATCACACATGTTTTAATACACAAGCCACTTAATTTATCTTCCCAGCAAAAATCATTTGGGCACCTACTGCAAGCCAGTGTTCTAGAAGCTGAGCATACAGGAGCAAAGAGACAGACTTAGGACTTACACTCCAGAGAGATAGACAGACAACAAACAAATGTAATTATTGGTTAGCTTTTGCTAGATAACTAACCACCTGCATATTTAGAGCAGTTATTTATTATTACTCCGCATACATAGGTCAGATGATCTGGGTGGGGTACTGCTGGGCTTATTCACGCACCTCTGGGTTCATGGGGGTCATTTCTTTCCTACAATGAACGAGATAGTCCATGAACGTTCCTTTGTTTTTTTTTTTTATTTTTAAAAATGTTTTTTATTTATTTATGAATGAGAGAGAGAAAGAGAGAGAGAGAGAAAGAGAGAGAGAGACAGCATGAGCAGGGGAGGGTCAGAGAGAGGGAGATACAGAATCTGAAGACAGGCTCCAGGCTCTGAGCTGGCTTTCAGCACAAAGCCTGACTTGGGGCTTGAACCCAGAATGTTCCTTTGAAAGCATTTGCAGAGGCTCTATAAACAGCAAGCTGAAACACATGGGGCCTCTTGGGGTAACAGGTGCAGATGCAGGTTGGAATGAAGAACTGAATAAAGTGACCACTTGTAGTATAAGATTAAGCAACATAAAGGCCTATGGAGAAACATGAAATAGGCTCATGGCTCAAGGACAATCCTGGATGCTACTTTTGGGTGGCCAAGTATTGGGATGGTATATTATCATAACCTTGAGCAGTTTTAACAGGCTATCCCATTGGGAGGGATGTAGCTTCAGCATTATGCTATATTGTACTGCTGTGCAGTGTGGGCTACCCTCCTTTCTGTCCAAATAGATCCCAATTATCAAGGGCTCCTGGCATACCTGATAACTCTTGTGTCCTATTATGGCATTTATCTGGTTTATCCCTGTTCCGTACAAATGCCTCATTACAGCAGCACATTCAAAGGGTACCCAAACTTTAGTAACACATCTCTTCTGGAAGATACAGCAGTTACCCCCTTGCCATACACCCACATCCACGTGCTTGTACACATAATACCCAACGAGTGCACACACACATGTGGCCACCTTCACACAGCCAGAAATGATGCCTTCATCCGTGTCAGTCAAGGAGGGGCAACAGTTTTCATCCCTGGCCCTTCAGGATACAGCTCCTGGATGTTGGATGATTTCATCAGACCCTAGATTCTGGGGCCTGCATTTGGACACAAAGGCTGGGCTTCCTGGAGGGGTGGGCTGGTATGGGGGAAGTTAAAGCAAAGGTTATTAGAGGATGGTTTTCAGCTTCAGTACTCACTTGCTACCATCAATCCATCCATCAGCCAAAAGAATCCCATTAGGGAGTGGAAGGGAAAACAATGCAAAACCAACAAAAATGGACTTCTTCAGAGGCCTTTTACTGCAGAGTGAAATGAGTTTTCTCCTATCTTTGTTGGACAAAACCTGATATCCTGTGTTCGGTGAAATGCACATTCTCTGAGAGTAGAGGGAAGTAGGGGATCAAGGGGGAAAGGTAGCATCCACTTTTACAACAATCCTTGGAGAGCTATTATATTATCATTCCCATTTTATTGATGAATAAACTGAGCCTTGGGGAGTAAAAGCAACTTGCTCAATGTAAGTGGAATCTGGAGCTCCCAGTTCAGGTCCCATTTTGCAGACAAATCTTTTCCACCTTCCCAGCCTTCATGGGTTTCTAAAGGTGAGCCTTAAGGCCAAAGAAGACTCTTTTTTTATTTTATTTTTTTATTTTTGAGAGAGAGATAGAGACAGTGTGATCAGGGGAGGGTCAGAGAGAGAGGGAGATACAGAATCTGAAGACAGGCTCCAGTCTCTGAGCTGGCTGTCAGCACAGAGCCCGACGTGGGGCTCGAACCCACGAACTGTGAGATCATGACCTGAGCTGCAGTCAGATGCTTAACCGACTGAGCCACCCAGGCACCCCAGGCCAAAGAAGACTCTTGAAGGTAACTTCTCCTGGCCTTTAAAATCCAGGCTGTGGGAACTGAAGTATGAAGGGATGGGAGTGGCCCCTTGGGCATGCTCAGGTGTGGAATGCTGCAGCCACTTTGCCCTCTCATAGAATAACTCATGACAAAAGCCCAGGTCCTTGGTGAGTGCCTGACAGGTCCTGGCTGCAGACGGAGTTAGAGGATTTTCACAAATCTGCATCTACCTTCACTGGTACCATCAGGTGCATGTGGTCATCTGCAATCTGGGAATCACAGCCTCTGGTTACCTGTTGTGGGTCCATGCATTCATTTTCTATGTAGATGATGAAGCTGGGTTCAGACTGGAATATTGCCCTTGGTTGAACCAAGCTTCCCTCATCTAAGTTTATTCCATTCCTTGGGGAGCAGCCAAAAACTGACCTACTGGGGCACAAAGACACAGCTCCCCACTCTCTTAGGGTCATCTCTGAATGAAAGGCTCCCTAGCCTCAGAGATCCCCTGGGACTGACTGAAGCATCTACCACAACTGCAATACCCCCCCCCCCCCCCCCCCCCCCCCCCCCCCCCCCCCCCCGGATGTAGCAGGGGCAGTGGAATGATGGCGTGTGAAGGGAGAATAGGAACTCCCTCTTAGGTGCTCTCCAGCCCCTGTTNCCCAATTTCTCTGAAATGTACTCGGTGGCCTGCGTGCAGACGGATGTAACTAATTTCACTTCCCCGGCCCGGGCTCGCTATCATCAGTGCCTCCCCCCCCCCCCCCCCCGCCCATCTTGTTTCCCTTCCTCCTGCAAGTTGTTCCTGAGGACACTCCTGAGTAAGCCACCTGAACAGACTTCCATCTCAGCCCCTATTCTGGGGAAACCAACTTGTCTCACACTGGCCATTAAATGCTCCAACCTTGGAGCAGCACCTGTCACTTTTGCTCACAGCTTATTGGCTAGAACCAGTTACACAGCCCCATGCTGACCACAGGGGGGCGGGCAAGTGCAGCCTTGCACACCCTCCCCTTAGGACCGCTTCCCCAACCTCCAGGCTGCTTGCGGAAATATGGCTGGGTCCTTTCTGCCATCATTATCCCTTACAATGGTTATCATCTCCCAAGCTGCCCTCTGCACTCCGTCTGCCTTTGTATCTGCTGAATCCATGGGCTTAGCTTAGCTGACCCGACTAACAAGATGGCTCCTGCCCTGGTGTGGAGAAAGAACCAGGGTATTTCCGGATGCCTTGATGTGAAGCCTGCCTGACTCCAAAATATCCCATTTTACTTTTTAGTGGTAGGAAAGGTGGTTATAGGTCTCCACATGCATGAATTCCAGGTTGGGACAATCATATCTATCAAACACCATGATTGCAACTCTCAAAGCCTCAGGGTCATTACCTACTTAAGGAAGAGGACAGTGGAAAGTTGAAAAGACCAGAAGAGACAGCAACACACACCTTTCCTGGGCTTTTCCGGAGGTTGCTTGGCCAACATGCCATCTGATGTGCCAGCTCCAGCCAAAGCAGCCAGGAGGTCAGATGGCATTGCCTCCCCATCAGTCACCTTGGGACCATGTGAGGCAATCTTGTGACTAAACAGCTGGCAATGAAGGAATTTTAAAAAGTGCATCAGTTTACATTTATTAAATGGTTATTTGGTCACTTAATCCTTACCACCACCTTATAAGTTCAGTATGATTTATATTTTCATTTTGCCAGTTGACAAAGAGAGGCACAGAGAGTTTGAATCACTTACTCATTAGTAGCAGGGCTAGGTGTTAAGCCTAGGCAGCTATGCCACTTAGGTTAAGTCTAGACATCTGTTTAACAACCGTAGTGACCATCTCCATGTTCTAGGCCCTGTGCTATATACTGGAAAACACCCCAATCTCCTGGATCTCTGCAAGGTCCATCCATTGCTGTGTCCTGCTCTATTAGATATCACATAATACATTTTTTTCTAGTATTTAGCTCTATGAGGAAATTTTGCCAGTGGATATTTATATACATTCTTCTAAAATAAGAACTATATAATTTACATGTTTTCTTATTGCTTTGGCCACCAGGAAGCTCAGATCCAAATCAGAGCAAATATATTAAAGTTTAGGTTGAGCATTTCAGTTTTTTAAATTTTTCCTCCCAACCTAGATTTTTAATTTTGGTTGCATCAGTTCTATTGCACAAATGTCCTTTATTTTAAAATACATCATTTTTAGAAGGAGCCTGCATGGAAATGACACGGTGAAATTTTTATTGCATAATCTTAGATTTCTACTGGGAAAGGCAGACCTATATATCCCTCTGACCCTCATTTCCATAGCACCCCACTTAGAAAATTCCTTGAGTTGTGGCCATGAGTATCCCTAGTCCCTGAGGATAGGTAGGAGCTTCTGAAAAATCACATCCTTACAGGAAAAAAAAAGTTTCCTTAAATTATGGCTCCAACTTCGGTGCCAGATGCACATTTGTGGAGTAGGTGGCCAGTCAGACTCTCACCTGAGCAGTTAATAAAATCTATTGCCCCTTGATGGATTTTTTTCTGCAAGCTAGAATTGATCTGTCGTATTTGTGATTTGTGAGATGGCAAGGAAACACCAAACACCATCATGACTTGGGCCACAGTTGGAAAAGAAGAAAAAGAAAGAAAGAAAGAAAGAAAGAAAGAAAGAAAGGGGGAAAAAATCCACCACCAAGTCGCCAAGTCTTTCCAGGCGTGAAAAGGGCTGGAACTGCTGGGGTCATTTTATTTGATTTATGGGAAATAAAGTGGATCTTATTAACATTTTAATAAAGAGAATCTTTTTGCACTGGGCTGGAAGTGTTCGCCAGTCCCCCGTGCAATTCCATTCTCTGCAAAAGTGGATTCGGCTGGCGTTGCCCAGCGTGATTTGTGAGGTGGGCCCCAACAGTCCAAAAAGGCAAAGGGGCTGCCTCCTCCGAGGGGCTCGCTCTGCGCGAGGTGCTCGCCCTGTATCTGCCATGCAAAACGAGGGAGCTTTATGAAGGAATCCGTCTTGTAAAGCCATTGGTCCTGGTCATCAGCCTCTACCCAATGCTTTCGTGATGCTGCCGCTGATCTATTTGGGAAGTTGGCTGGCTGGTGAGGCAGAGCCTCTCCTCAAAGCCTGGCTCCCACGGAAAATATGCTCAGTGCAGCCAAGTGCATGAATGAAAACGCCGCCGGGCGCTTCTAGTCGGGCAAAATGCAGCCGAGAACTCCGCTCCTCCTGTGCGTTCTCCTGTCCCAGGTAGGGAAGAGGGGCTGCCGGGCGCGCCCCGCGCCCCGTTTCTGCATTCTGATCGTCTGGCGCCGGCAGCGAGAGGGGGCTTTCGGGGGTCGGGGGGCTGTGGGGCGCGGCGGCGAAGAAAGCCTGGGGCTCATAGGGAGGTCATTCCCAGCCCGAGATCCTCGGGGGCGCCTGGTTTCCCACTCCGGTTTGTGTGTGTGTGTGTGTGTGTGTGTGTGCGCGTTCAGGGGAGGAGGAGAGAGCTCCTGAATCTCCCCCTTTTTTTTGCAAGCAGGGGCGACATTCTCGCCTACATCAAGTGGGGTAACTTTGAATCGCCTCCTCCTCCGGAGGCTCGTGCATTGGAAAAAGACTCAGTTGGAGGCGACTCCAGCGAGTAGTGGTTTCCCCAGCGCAGCGCCGAGCGGGGGGAAGCGCAGCTCCGGTCCGGGTTGCGGGCTGCCGGGCTGGAGAGGCCGGCCTGGCATCGCGGACTTCCCGGGGCGCCGGGCCCCCTCGCCCAGCCCCGCGGCGTGCAGGAAGGCGCCTCCCGCCAGCCCAGCGCTGCAGCCCGGCTGCTGCTGTCGCTCAAAGGCGCCGACTCTGGCCTCGCCCGCATCGGGGTTCTTTTCCTTCCCGACCTCGGGCCCAGAGCGCGTCCTCCCCCGGCCATTCCCCCCCCCCCCACCGCCAGGGAGCAGGCGCCAGCCCCCCGCGCCCCCTTTGTCCAGCCAGCTGGAGCCCCGGCTCGGAGCCCCGACTGCCGCCTCTGCTGCCTTCTCGGGCGGGCGCGGAGCGCGGAGAAAAGTTCAAGCCTTGCCCACCAGGGCTGCAGCTGCCTGTTAACCCTCGGAGCGCTGAGGCGCAAGGGAAGGGCCGGGGACCCGGGAGAGGCAGGGGGTGCGGTGCGGCCGAGACGTGGCTGTCCTGCTACCGCCTACGGATCTCCAGGACCTCGGGAAGTTTGTGCGCAGGAAAGCATACTCCGAGGAGGCCCGACCGGAGGTGCTGGCCGCTGAGGGCACGCCCAGCCCTGTTCTGGGGCCTGTGGTTTCTGAGAGCGCAAGTCTACTCTGTTCCCCAGGGCTTCCCTAGATGCCGGATGGGACTCGGGATGAGCCGGCAGCCCACAAGTGGGTGGGTAAGATCAAGGCAGGGCCAGGCAGAGAGAAGGGAAGGAAACAGGGAGTGCTTTTGGGTGCTAGGAATGGGTGCTGAGTTCCTGGCCAGGACTTCTGGGTGCCAGGGGCCCGGGCACACGTGTTTGTGTGCGGGAGAGAGAGAGGGCGAGACAGCCAGGATCCCAGGCGAGTGCTGGCTGGGATGTGGGGGTGCAATGCAGCCTTGGATCCATTTTGGGGTTAGACTTTGGAAATGCGCCGTTGTCCCAGGAACGCAGTGACCATGTAAACGACTTAAAGTGGGGGCTAGTGGGTGGATGCCGGTGTCTGGGGGACCGGTAAGGTGCCTGGCTGCTGAGCCCCTCCCCCACCCATGATTTCCGTCTTCCCTGGATACACAGCCCTCATTCAGAACTGCCCAGTTACACTCCAATTCTAACAGGGCTTTGCTGCCTGATTCTCTTGGGCGGGGAGGGACCCCGTACAAACCTTAAGCCCTACTACAAATCTTAAGTCCGTCTGTGAACCAGTTTTCCAGACTTTCTGGACTCAGAAGGTCCCTGAGGCTGTACGTATGTACATAAATATCCCCATTTAGCAGGGTGGTTCAGAGTATGCGGGAGGTTCAAAGTATGCCTCCGATTCAGACAGATCCTCTCTGCCATATGCTGGTGGTACCACCTTGGGCACATTGTTTAATATCTCTGGGCTTTCTGATTCTCCACTGTAAAATAATCTTACTGCCTTCCTGGGATTGCCAGGCAGATTGATTGCATTCAACAGGATGTCCTAGGTAATGCATTTACCATGAGGCCTGGCATTCTGGGAACTGTCAGAGTCTGGGAGCACTTCCCACACTGCCTTTCCCCAGGACTTTAGAGTCCTTTTCTCTCTTAGCATGCTGTGACCTCAGTCAGGGTTGCAGGGCTGGCCCAAAGTTATGCCTCCCTTTGAGCAAGACCGACCACGTGGCGGCACCCAGCAATCCCTGTGCACTAGGGGCTTCTCACACCATACCTTTTGAAAAGCAACTGGTGTGTGTCCTCCTGCAAGGTCCAGCCAGCACAGGTGGGTTCCCCAGGCTGTGAGCTCACTCAGTTCCTTAGCCTGGGGGAGGAGAGGTGGTACCAGGAATGGAATCCCCTGCTCTCAGAGGCTTGTTTCTCTCTTACATTGTTATGCATAATCAGAGCAAACGTCCCCATTAGAACGCTAATTGATAACCTGGTTGCAACAGCACCTTGCAGAGAAATCATTTTGGTGTAATTCATTTCATCAGCAAGAGGTTCCAGGTCACAGCTCAGTGTGCCACAGGGAAAAGTGGGGAAAGTCTTAGAGCCTTTGAGTCCACCAGCAAAAACAGAACTTTCTTGAGGCAGAGAGAAAACATACGGAAGGGAAAAACAATGTAATAAAGCAAATTAGTCACTCGGTCCTAAGTGGTGTTCAGGCAAGCGTGTATGTGTTTTTCCATCACACTTGTAATATTCTGGGTCTGGCATTGGAAGCCGTCAATCTCTGTAAGTTTATTGGCTAGGTTGCTCTTTTAGGCATTTTGGAAGGAGGAAGAGGAATTCTAAGCAACAATGGCTGGAAGCTGGCAAAGTTGAGGAACAGTCGCTTCTCTTCTCCCCTGGGGTCTTTTGGGAAAGGCTGTGTCAGAAGTGGCCTCTGGCATTTGGCTATGATAAATAATGAGTGTGAAACAAATCAAGGGAGGCATGACATAGAAATTCCACTGTAAATATGATTCCCCATCCCCCTATTTGGGTATGGTTTACAACTAGCCAAAAGTTCTAACAATGAATGAGTAATCCCCCAAGAATTAGAATTTTAGGGAGTGGTTCAGGTTTGGAGTGCAGTCACTTGGGAGTGACTAAAAATGTTCCACAGAATTCTGAGATGTTGATTTAAAATGGGGAGTTCTTTCTTAGAGTCAGCATCTTGATTTTCAGGATTCTAAATGAAAACCAGTATCTATTTGTACCCCCAAAACATCATATATTGTAGTTTAAGGGCAGTGTTTATTTGCAGAACCTTTTTGATGAGGAGAAAAGACTAGGGGAGTAGCAGAGTGTGCCCCTAGCCCTGACATGGGGTCAACATGTGATGTTCAAATCATAAGATTTGAAACGCACTGGGAAACAGAGATGTAAGTGGTGAAAAGAGTCAAAGTGGTAGAGTTCACATGTCTGAACAATTTTTTTTAGCAAGTCCCCAAAGAGATTTAATAAAATGCAAGGCTGAATATGTGATCTGGAGTTTATGTAATGCCACAGTCTATATTAAAAGCCCAACAGTCATCTTAGCTAATCTCTTCTGCTCTGCCTCCCTCCCTTCTCTCCTTTTCTATCTTTAGCCCTTGGGTTTTCCATTAAATAAAATCTAATTTCTTCTGGAAGTATCTCCTATGTGTTATAGTGAAATTGCCCAAAAAAACCAATATACCCAATAAGTGCGGTATCTAAAAGTACTGGCATTTGCCTGTGTGCATTGAATCTCAGTTTGAAGTTTACTGTTTCAGTAAAAGTACAGCTAGGCTCTTCAGAATATTCTTCTTTCCTGTCCCTTCTTCTAGAAAGACAGTTTCTTGGGAGAATCCAGTTTATTACTGTTCAGTGAAAGGGAAGGAAAATGCCAAGCTATGGATTCAATGACAATCATATCGCCTAAATAGCCAACAGTGTTTCCTATTTCTTTGTGCCTATGTAGCTCCATCTCTCTGTGTTTTGATCTTGTTTTAATACCTGTTGAAAAATTTCTCCAGAAGAGGGCTCCATCCACAGCATTACAAAATTCTGAATCTACAGCTTCTATATTTTAAAGAACCTCAGCGTAGTCATTCTGTCAATACACAACTCTTCTCCTTATTCCCAGTTATTTGCCAGAAGCACCTCCAATGAGAAGTGCTACCATTTTGCCCTCAGTGTCTTTCCTCCTTTATTTCCTATTATAGTTGCTTCTGTTACATCCTAATCTTCAACTATGTATCCCCTCTGAGTATTAGAGCAGGGAACATTTCAAAGACCTTTGTAGACAGTGCAGTATGAAATGTGAGGAAGTTCTGAAATTTACTGGCATTTGATTTCATTTGGACCTGGTTTTTCTCTTTAGGCAGCCAAAAGGCAGGCACAGGTCGGCCTGTGAAAGGAGATAATCTTCCCCGCTAGGTAACTACCCCGAAGAATGACTCATGAGCCAGATTCGCTCACCCTCCAGCACCAGTTGAAAAGGAGAGGGAAATATGTCTGTCATCCAATTACAATAATCAGTTGGGCAGAATCAAATCAAGTGACCAGTAGTTTTGGCATTGTTTCCACTTAGCTGCAGGCAAGGTGCCCACGCACCTGGGAAAATCTGACCCTCCTGAAGGTTGCTGCCAATACAATTCCCCGCAGCCTGTCTCCTCTGTAGCTACCTGGGGATCCCGGGCTCCTCCTCCCTGAGCAGAGAGGATGGACTGGACTGTAGGATCCCCCTCACTAGGCACTACGTAGTTGCTTAGAGTAGAAAGCAGTTTCTTTCACTCCTAAGACAAGCAGCCAAGGGCAGGCCAGAGAAGACAAGAAATGACATTTCAAACTTGAAACACAGGCTGAGGCAGGGTTCATGTTGGTGAATGGGTCACCCTTTGGCTCAGCAGGTTGAACCTCAAGATATCTGCCTGGTGGTGCTAGAGCTCACGCATCCCAATTCTGCAACTCTGGCTTCTGGGCAAGGTTGTACAGTACAAGCTGCAGGCCAAATGTAGCTCATGGATGAATCTTGTTTGGCCCAAATATTTTGAAAAGTGGGAAATTGTACATTAAAAAAATCCAGGTTTCCTGTACTTCTTAAAATGTCAGAAGGTCCGGGAACCCAAGAGCTGCGCTCCCACTTGGCCACACTTCACTAGAGGGGAGTTACTACTGCCCACCTTTAGGCACGACATGCCTCTATAATTTGCCACAGTCCCACCAGCCCCTACTATTCACCTACTGGCTGTACCTGCTGATTTTACCCACTTGCCACATAGCCATTTGTGTTTGGAGATTTCACACAAATGTTGAGGCTTAATCACATTGATGCTTTTTTTTTTTTTTTTTTTTTTTTTTTTTTTTTTTTTTTTTTTTTTTTTTTTTTTTTTTTTTTTTTTTTTTTTTTTTTAGTGATAGGCTATTTGGAAAGAAAGGGCCGTGCCTCTTTTTGAGCACTGTGACTGAACTAGATTGAGACTTGTTTTGGAAGAACATGATCAAGGGGATTGTCTGCACCTCCTTCCTGAGAACGTTCCTACCGTCAGTGCCACTGGGAGACTAGGGGTACCCAGAACACCAGGGCACCCAGATCATTGCTCCATGTTTGTGAGTTACATCCAGAGAAGTAATACACCACAGCTTTGAGTCACTCAGGGCGTGGGTACAGTGGAGTGTTGGCACAGCCCGAACAGTGCTCTGCATCCACAGTCAAGGGGCTCTGGGAGTGTGGATGACATGTAGGCCCCAGTGCACTGTGCACAGCAATAGACTAGGGTCATCAGTGCCCTTGGAGTACAGTGACTTTCTGGGCATTGTCATTCCAACAGCGTTGCTCACCCACAGTAGGAGTGTCACCAGAACATCATAATAACTTATTGAACTAGCCCTGCAGGGGATGCTGGGAGCACTGTCAGCTCTCAGAGCATTGGTGACTTCAAGGTAATGTTAGCTCCAGAGCTTTGTTGCCTAGAATACTTTTATACACAGGACATTGTCTCCCTACCACCGACTTGGATTTGTATGATATCTTTATGACTGTTTTTAACACTTAACACCCTCCATAGTCTACACATAGTGTTAATGCTATAATTAATGTCCTCTGGCTCCATAAATACTAGACTAATCTGTCCACCCATCCCATACCAAGATACAAGCCTCAGATAACTTGTTTTCCATAGCCTCAGACCCCAAAGATCAGGGTAAATATAATTACACACACACATACCAAAAAAAAAAAGGTGATTGTTTTTCTTCTGTCAGTTGCCAAGAGAAGTCAAATTCCTGAAAACTAGCATTAGCAATAGGCACGTTTTGACATGTCATGTCTCATTTCAAAGGGCCCAGCAGGCATCACCCAATCTGCTAGGGAAGCACAAAGCCCCTGTGTCTCCCAGCTGAGTGGAGGCCGGGCTGGGGTGCAGGGCCGCAGCTGCTCAGCCGAGAGCAGCCCCTGCCACATGCCCGGGCAGGGCCAGGAAGTGAGCTCAGCCTGTGGAGGAGCCCAGGGACCCTGCAAGGACCGTGGCAGCCTCCATCCCTGCCTTGTGCGGCCTCCAGGCCAAAGTGTCTCTCCTCTGGGGAAGGAACTGCTTCTCTGCGAGCTGCAGGATGTAGTGCCTGCAAGTGCCTCAAGTGTGGGCCTGTGTGATAATATCCCTGGCAGCCGGTGCTGGGCCTGCAGAAGGTTGCTGGACCCTGCCCGCGGAGCCAGTGGATGTCTCAGGCCACACGGCTCTGCCGTCAACTGCCATAGGCCACTGGGCATCTGGGATCATCTAACTCAGGGGTTGCAGAGGACGACTTGTGGGCCAATTCTTGCCTGCAGCCTGTTTTTATAAATAGTTTTATTGGAACATAGCCATGCCCATTCATTTATATAATTGTCTATGGCCAAGCGTGTGCTGTAACAACAGAGTTGACACCATATGGCCACAAAGTCTAAAATATTTACTATTTGGCCCTTTGCAGAACAAGTTTGCTGACTCCTGCTCTGACTCAAAGTGACAGCCAGAGGGGCTGTAGGGAACTTTCACAAAGGGCAGGGAGACACTGGGGTGCAGTTATTAGGGGCTGTCCCCCCAAGCCCCAAGCACTCAAACAACCAGACTTTAGAGAGATTAACCTGGGACCAAGTGGATTCAATCAATATCTGTGATATCCACAGAGGACCTACTATGTGTTCAGGTTATGACTCCTGGTAAGGCCAGCTCAGTCTCTGCTCTCTTGAGTTCAGGCCTTGAGAGATCCCCGGGCAGTGGAGAGCAATGTCAATTACTGAATAATTCAAAACAGAGACAACTACTATGATGGAAGAAGACACGGTTGTGTGAGGTTGTGCCCTTCTATCCACTGTGCTGGTCTGTGCCTCTCATCTTTCTCACCCCTAAAATATAAGCTCCATTATAGCACATGCTGTTGTCTGATTGGCTTATTTCTGTATCCCTAAGCCTAGAACAATGCTGGTGTACAGTAGACCCTTAGCAAATGTGAATGAATGAATGAATGAGTGAATGAATGAATGAATGAATGTAAGAAAGGTATCAGATCCAGATGAAGGACCTGAGAGGCTTCCCTGATAGCCCCATGCTTGAGTCACAGTCTGGAGGAGTAGGGAGGCTTACAGACAAGCGAACACCAGAAGGTGTGGTCAGGGAAAAGCATTCCTGGCAGAAGACACAGCCTGGGGGATGTCTCTTTGTAGGAGGAAATAGGGCGATTTGAGAGTAGCTGGGTGGTGCCAGAGCCCCTGGGATTTGGCAGCCACCATAGAGATTTTGGTATTTGTCCTCAAACAGTGGGAAGCCATTGAAACTAATAAGGGCAGAGTGTGGTGTGACAAGGTCAGACTTTCATTTTGGAAAGGTCACCCTGGCTGTAGTGTGGCAAATGGATCGACGATGACGCTGGGTATGAATGGAAGGGAGAATCCAGTCCAGGCCTGAGGTCACGGGAGTGACAGTGCAGGAGAGAAACAGACGCACCTCTCAAAGCATCCAAGAGACATTTAGGGCAGAACCTGTCAGGGCTCGGTCGCTGGGTTCCCAGATGGCAGAGCACTGGCCTGGGAGGGTTAAGTAGGGAGCTTGAGTTCTGAATCTTTCAATTGGCAGGAAGCTGCCAATTGCCCAAAGAAGGAACCCAGGTGTTTGACATTGTAAACAGGGTCTGAGGGCCGTTTCCATGGGGCTGTTAGCCAGCCTGCAGTAATGCTCCTCGGGAGAGGCATCCTGGGCCCCAGTGACACCAATGCCCACAGATCCAATCCAAGCTCGCACCTGGGATGGGCACCGTGGGCACCTGGGAGTGCCCTTGTCTAGAGAGACTGATGTGTTGCCTCTATAATTAACCAATCTCTGAGGCTTTTCATGCAAAAGATATTTGGGAGAAACATTGCCAAGCCCTTTAATCGTTTCTTGAACATTCAATCAGCAGCACTAGAAATATTTCTTACATGAAGCAACTAATGATCTACTACTTTCGGCAATCACTTCGCGAATGCTAACAAGTCTTCATTTTAGCGTGTTGGATATGGCCTTGGTGACTCTTCTGTTTCCAGATGCGGTAGCAGAATCTTCAGCTGGGTGCCGGGAAGTAGTGTGCTGGTAAATGTTTAAAAACTGGCTCTCTCTTAAAAAAATGGCACAGATACTTTATCCTCCAAAGGTGAGGGATGCACAGATGTCTGCTCATTAAGTACTTATTGAGGCATTTAGGGAATTCGTAGGTAAACAGGATGGGCCTGGAACCTGTTCTCAGGGGGCTTGTCACCTACCCAGGGCAGCCACAAGAAAATAAATAGCTGAAATAATACGAATTTGGTAATTGTTACAATAATAGGAAACAACAGAAACTAAAAACACTCTCGAAGGAGCCGTTGCTGTGCCCTCCCTTGCATCCTTCCATCTTGCCCTTCCTCCCCAACAACTTGCATCCATCCTTTCTTTCTTCCCATAAGTATTAAAATGTGCCAGGTACAATGGTGCCTGGGGGGCTCAGTCAATTAAGTGTCAGACTTTAGCTCAGGTCATGGTCTTGAGGTTTGTAAGTTCAAGCCCTCTGTTGGGCTCTGTGCTGACAGCTCAGAGCCTGGAGCCTGCTTCGGATTCTGTGTCTTCCTCTCTCTGACCCTCCCCTGCTCACATTCTGTCTCTCTTTCTCTCAAAAATAAATAAACATTAAAAATTTTTTAAAAAGTCTACCAGGTGCCAAGAATGCTGCTGATTTGGGGATGCAGAGATGAATACAACATCTGGTCCTGATAGGACCCGTGCTGGAGGTGACTTGGGGCTTATGGTCTGCCGGGACTCAGAGGAACGAACGTCTCAGCTTGCTTCAGAGAGTTAGGGAGACTTCTGAGATTTTAAGAAGTGACTCTGAATCCTGGCCATCTTCATGCTATGTGACCTCAGATGAGTTACCTTATTTCCTTCCTCTTCTGCTTCCTCCTGCATCTGGACAAGGAGAGGGAATAGCTATAACTGCCCAGCAGGGTTCAGGCGAGGGTTAAGTCCGTGCAGGCTCATGACTCCGTCCCATGACTGACAAATGCTCTGTAGAAGGTAAAGGAATGTTGGAGTATTAACTTTCACACATTGTGCTCCAGGGGAGCTTGTGGCTTGCAGGTGCCGCGGGGCCTTGGCCTTGATCATCTGAGTGACTTAGAGGGGAAGAATATGCTTGTATATTTAAAATGCATGGACATTAAAAAATAATAAAGTTTGCTCTCTAGGGAAGGATTTTCCAGTTCCCATATTGGTAGCTCCCCAAAGATGGCTCCCCTTGGGATTTCATGCCTCATAAAATCACTTGATCTGGTGGGATCTTATCTACTAGATGTATCTTCTTAGCAGCCTTTTCCCCCGAGGCTTTTTCAAGGCAGTGTACGTGTGTGGGTGTGGGTGTACATGTGAGCACCATGAGCACTTATGATTATGATTATTATTTAAAATATATCAAAATACCTGTAGTAAATTTACTGAACAATTTATTGCTATGTGTCGGTTGCATACATTAGCTTAAATCTTTACTGCAACCCTTAGGGACAACTATTCTTAACCCATTTTATATATGATGAAAAGAAGTGCAGAGTAGTTGAGTCATTTGCCTAAGGCCACACAGCCACTAAGAACGTGGAGCAGGGGTTGAGCCCATGCATTTCTGATTCTTGTGCATTTACATTTTCCTCCATATTTCATTCATGTAGGAAAGCTTTCATCTTATCCCCCCCAAATTTTCTCCCTTTACTATTTTGTTTTCTGGCTCTCCTAAAGTCAAAATGGCTGCTTGTAGTGACCCTGTTTTTGAATTCCTGGTCTCTGAAAGTGGGCCTGGGACCTGAGCCTCCTGTCTAGGTTAATAGTTGCAACCTTCAGAGCTGGGTTAGCCCAGGGTCAGTTGTGTTGTCACTGAGTCCTTGCTGTTGACCAGGGACAACCACCCATCCACACTTCATGCTTCACTCAGCAAGAATGACCATCTTACTAAGAACAGCCACACAGAGGCCAGGATCGAGCCTGGGTGTGGTTCCTCTTCAGCTTCCAGCACAGATAAATTCTCTCATGGTAAATTTGCTGGCTGTCTCCTGCCTGCTGCTAAGCTCTAAGGCTGGATGGCATTCCTCCCCAGGGGTGCCGAGGAGCTCCAATGTTTCCTGACTGCTACTGTCTACAATAACATTTTCCCCAATCCATAGGAAAATGAGAAATATACAGCCTGGAGCTATATTGAAATACACAAATCTATGGTGCATTGCAACTGAACTGAATCTAACCTGAAGTATAGTTCTGTTTTATCAGAAAGGTTTTCTTTTTACCTTTTAATTCAATTTCAATGGCTTTAGTAGCCATGGATTCAGTGAACATTTGTTGCGTGCCTGTTGTGTGCCTGAAACTGTCTTATGTACTGGCGACAGAGCAGGGAGCACTCACAGAGCCCCTGTGCAGGTGGTTAGACACATTCACCCTCTGCCCCAGTCCTCACCATTCTACATGGTGGCCTTGTATTTCTGCCTCTCTCTGGACGTTTGGATCTGTGCACCCCAATCTGTACACTTCATGTTTCAGTCATTCATTTGACAAATATTAGCTGATCGGCCACTGTTTCTCAAGCTTGATGCTTCACGCTGGGTAAGCAATAGAGATTAAGAAAGATGGGGTTGCCTGCCTTCACAGAGTCTACTTTCTAATGAGGGAGAAAGACAGTGAATCACAAAAATAAGTAAATATAATAATTGTGGATAGTGATGGTGCGGTAAAACAATTGCATTGAGATAGGCAGTTGTTCTGAGTTATTCCACAGCCCTATCTTGGGATGGAAAGTTCATTGTTCTAATGATGACCTTCCTAGTTTCAGGGATGAAATGTCCTATTGTTTGTAAAATGAAGTTAGTTAACTACTGCTTATCACATTTTTGTCTTCAATTTATGATGGTAAGTAGAGTGGTCAAGTGTTGTTGACAAAACCTTTGTCCATTCTCTATTTTCTGTTTTTCTTGAAATTTTGCTTTTGGGAATCTAAAAATATAGCAACCAAAGATTTACACTACAGGTAGGTAATCTTTTCCTGTAGAGAATAAAATATATATCTATAGAATAAATATATGTCTGTCTTGCAGTTACTCAACACTGTCCATGTATCATGAAAACAGCTACACACAGTATGTAAACAAAAGGGCAGGGCTGTATTTCAACAAAACTTTATTTAAAAAAACAAGCAGAGCTGGATTTGGCCCTCAGGCTGTAGTTTGCCAACTTTGGATCAAATCCTTTAGCCACCTTACAAGTTGGTTACACTGGGATAGGGTCAAGGCCATGGAGGGAGACCAGACATTTTCTTTATCCTGTTGTTACCATGAGAACTGTGGTAGTTCTTTAAAAACCTAGTATCACTAGATTATTCCATGTTAGCTCTGATCAAGGCAAAGATTAACCATAGAACATCATTCTCAGACCAGCTCTAAACTATATAGTAATTTAGTTTTTGTAGTAATTATCTGGACCACAATTCTTAAGCCTTCCTTGCAACCCAAAAGTATATAGATGTTAAACACTGCATTTAGGTTGTGTTCCCTCAAACAGTGATGGAGGTACAGGTTTGGATGCAGGGAGCTAATCTGAGAGATGATTCCAAGGCACAGAAGTGAGGAACATGAAACAAGAAAGAAGGAAGTCCAATAAAGAGCGTGTCATTGAGCTGGTTATTGTCATGAGCATCTAGGGCTCCTTACTGCCGGGGCCCCTCAGAACTATGTAAAACTTGCTTCAGAATGGTCCCTTGGCAGGATGGAAGGCTGGGCTGAATATCTACTATCCCAATCTTCCATTGGTCAAGGGTCGCCCGTGGCACCATTAATTTCTCTGTGTTTCCCCAATGAGACTTTGTAGCTCTGGGGGAGTAACCATGGTTTTGGAAAAGTCCTGAGTGGAAAAGTAGAGGTGTGACATGTGCTTAGACTGGCAGTATATGTCCTGGATAGGGCATGAGTATGTAAGAGATCCCAATTGTCTCCCTTACACATAATGACTGAAAACCTCCTCAGTAGAGCTGATGATAAAGGAAAGGGTTGTGGTTGGTTTTTTAAACCCACTGAGTTTGGGTTAGCACCCACCTGCAGATACTCTCTTTCCCACTAGATGGTACCAGTATGCCAAAGCCCTGGAATGCTACCTTAGGGTCTCATCATTGACATGGATGTATTCCCAGTACTTATGAACAATTAAGGAATATGTGTGTTGAGATTGGAGGAAGAGATTATGGATATTTGAGGGACAGAAGATGGGAGAAAAGTAGAGGTTGTCTAATTAGTTACCCTCATTTGTTCATTCATTCATTCACCAACAAATTTTCTTGCCTACACACTAAGTGCTCAGCACTCTTCTCGAGATTGGGAATACAGATAAGAGCAGGGACACAAAGTCCCTCAGCTGACTGGGGGAAAGATAATAGAAAATGAACCCATAGACATGGTATCTGTCATGTGGTGAGTACTGTGGAGAACAAAGACAGCAAAAGGGTGGACAGGGCAAGAGAGAGCACAGACCCTCTGGCATCCATCTGCCTGTCTTGTCAGCTAGTAGGGCAAGAGATTATTTCCATCTGTTTCCTAAACCCCATTCTGCCTCTCACCAACCTCTTATGATTATGCTTATGCGGTTTATTTTCACAACGAGACCGTGAGCTTGTGGAGGACAGAAGTTGTGCTTGGCCAACTGGAACTCACATCAACCAGCTCCTCGTTGGTTGACTTCATTTGTCTAGATTCATTCTGGATTGTTATTGTTGTGGACACACAACAGGGTCGCATTTTACTCAGGGGTTAGATTATAAAGTCAATGTTTAAGGCAAACACAGAGTTGTCATTAACCTTGAAATATCTTAAGTTGCCCACTAAATTGCAGTGTGTATGGTTTTGGGTATGGATCCCTGTACTGTAATCAATATGTAACAATGTATAATGCATGCCATAATGTACAGTGCACAATAAAGAATATAGGCAAGATATAATTTTACAGAATTTAATTGCAGTACTTAAATTGTTCTTTTTCCTTCTCTTTTTGGTGGAAGAGCTGGATTTCCATTAGTTAAATGTGCATATGATAAGCCTTCACTGTATTCATTCAAGCTGGTTTCTTAATCATATGATCCCCAGCAGGCTGTGTACTGCGGAGAGCAAGAGCTGTGTTCTCTGTGCTCTGTTCATCTTGGGGTTCCCACCACCAGTCACTTGCTTTGGGGTGGAGAACAGCACATTAGTAATAATAGGAGTAGTAGCAGTAATGCAGATTCACATCTAAGTAGTGCTTACTATGAGGTAGGCCCTGTGTGAATGCTTTCGATGTATTAATTAGTGCACTTAATCCTCCTAAATACTCTTTGGTGTATCTCCTATGATTTTAATTCCATTTCACAGATGGCGAAATTCCAGGAGAACTTGATAAAGGTCACGCAGCTTTTGAGCTCTGGGACTGAGATTCAAACTTGAGCAGTCCTGGACACAGAAGGCCATATATTGTATGATTCTGTGAAATGGAAATTTCCTGTCCAGAGCAGGAAAATCCATAGAGACAGAAAGTAAGAGTAGTAGTTGCCTAGGACCCAGGGCAGGAGGAACAGGGAATGGGAAATGAGATTTCTTTTTGGGGGTGATGGAAAAAGTCTGGAATGAGATAGTGGTGATGGTTGTACAAGTCTATGAGCCTACTAAAACCCACAGATTGTATACTTTAACAGGGTGAACTTTATAGCATATGGAGTATGTTTCAATAAAGTTGTTGTTAGGAGCGCGTGGGTAGCTTAGTCGGTTAAGCTTCCAACTTTAGCTCAGGTGATGATATTATGGTTCGTGAGTTCAGGTCCCTCATCAGGCTCACTGCTGTTAGCACAGAAACTGCTTTGTATCCTCTGTCCCCCTCTCTCTGCTCCTCCCCAACTTGTGCACCTGCATGTATGCTCTCTCTCTCTCAAAAATAAAGAAACATTAAAAAAAAAAATAAAGCTGCTGTTAAATAGAAAAGCAAGCAAAACTTGGGCAGTCCAACCTCAGGGCTCTTGCATGGCCTCCCCAACCCTTCCTGCAAGTGCTCACCAAGTGCCTGTGACATTGTACTCCCTTTACTTGCATTAACCCTGATGTTCCTCAAAAGGTCCCTATTATCCACTTCATTTCAGAGATCAGAAAACCAGGGCAGACATATACTGAGGAAATTGGGGCTTGCAAGTGACCCAGGCAGTTCTGGGCCTGAAGTATGCCAGTTTTCACACATTTTATTTACTTACTTTATTTTTTTAATGTTTATTTACTTTTGAGAGAGAGAGAGAGAGGGAGAGAGAGAGAAAGAGACAGAGCACGAGTTGGGGGAGGCCAGACAGAGAGGGAGACACAGAATCTGAAGCATGTTCCAGGCTCCGAGCTGTCAGCACATAGTCTGACACAGGGCTTGAACTTATAGAACGTGAGATCATGACTTCACCCAAAGTCAGATGCTCAACCGACTGAGCCACCCAGGTGCCCCTCACACATTTTATTAATTAAAAGCAACCCTAGCAGAGCAGAGCTGCTGGTAACTTGGCCCATCAGGAAAAAAGCAATGGTTCTTCACTTTTGTTTTGCAGGTTTGCAAAGCGCAAATTTTGCAGATTTGCAAAGATCCCTCTTTGCTCACTGGTCCTTATTCGTCTCTGGCCCAGGCACCTCTGGGGTAGAGTATTGGCGCTAAGGCCCAGAGACTGTGGGGTCTTAGTGTGTGTTAGTGTGGCTGATTTCTAAAAGTAATAAACATAAGTGGTCCAGGAACAGGGAGAGAGAGGAGAGGGGGAGGGAACTAATTGACATGCTAAGTGTCATTGTATTCAAGTTGACACCAGATTGCAGAAAGGATTTATCCAAATTAACAAGAATGTTTGGCACCCCTTGGCAGGTTCAGCTGAAGACTTCATGGCCTGGCAATGAGAAGGAATCTGAGGTCTAAGGCAGGGGAAGGAGCTCTTTGCTCTTAACACTTGGCACTCAGCACCTCCAAATCCAGGCTCCCACCCTCACCAAAAACACTCCCCCATCAGCACCTGCCACCCCCACCAGACATCTTTTGATTCCCAAGCTCCCTAAACATGAAATTTATTCCACTCTGCCTTCATTCTTGTGTTGATGATTTGTATTTCTCTTTCATGTTTAAAATGCAGAGTGACAAAGCCATCAGCCCCGCACTGTGCAGCAGGGAAAGGCCGCAGGGTTTGCCCCTGGATCAGGCCCAGGATGCCTATTTGTGGTCCTGGAGGGTGTGGATTTATGAAAACAAAGCGAAGGGACTCTAAATATCTTCCCAAATCTCCACTCTGGAGGAGCAGCTGCGGTTTGTGCTGGAACAGGAGCTGGGATTGAAAGGGTTCTGGCTAAGATCTGGTTTCTCAGGTGGCCGGCCTCTGGGTGGCAGGCAGTCTGCTGGGCCCCCTAGATTCTTTTTTTTTTTTTTTTTTTAAATATTTTTATTTTATTTCTAGGAGAGAGAGAGAGAGACAGCGTGAGCAGGGGAGGGTCAGAGAGAGAGGGAGACACAGACTCTGAAATAGGCTCCAGGCTCTGAGCTGGCAGTCAGCACAGAGCCCGACGCGGGGCTCGAACCCACGAACCGCGAGATCATGACCTAAGCGAAAGTCAGATGCTTAACCGACTAAGCCACCCAGGCGCCCCGAGCCCCCTAGATTCTTAAAGCCTTCCCAAGTAACAGCAGGCATACAAACCACATGCATGTGTGATTTTCCAGTACAAAAAAGTATTCTGAAGAGGTACTCGTTCCAGAAGAGGTTAATATGGGTTCTGGAAAAAATAGGTTGCATGACCTAATATTTTGGGAAACTCTGGACTCACCTATAGAAATGAAACAGGTTGTGTTTTGTTTTCCTGGGAAAACAGTCTCTGTTTTCCAGAGACTGAAATGTCTCTGAGGCTTTATTGTGCATTCGAGATTCCAAGAGGGGCTCCCTCAGGCTGCATTTCCAATGCTTTTCCTAAATTCCCAGGGGTAAGGGAACTCTTGCATAGAATATGTCACTAGGTAGTGATGCACAGACTACATGTGGGAGCAAGCTGTGGACTCTGGGGTCTCTGGGTTTGGGCCTTCACCCTCAGGACCAGCAGCGTCTGCATCACCTGGGAGCTTGTTAATGCAATCATCCACCTAGCATCTCCTTATTCAGAGCTTCTGGGGTGGACCCAACAATCTGTGTCTTCACACATCTGCCCTCCGGGGGATTCTGATGCTCCCTCAGGTTTAGAAACTGTGGGAAGAGAGACCTTCCTGATGTTGTTCTGGGTGAAGGAGGGAAACATTTGCCGGGTGCAGGAACTTGGCTCCTCTGAAGAAAGTGGAGATTACAAAATGCAGACCATAGAGATACAGGAGTGGAGGCCGAAGGTTCTATCTATTCCGTTATGGCCACGGGTATTTAATTCTGGGAGACCCTGAGCTGTGTGCACAGGATGCCTTCAGGGACAGCTGTGGTCCACACAGGCAGACCAGAAGACCTGGCATGGTGACAGAGGAGGCATTTCATAAGTCTGTATATGGGAGGCAAAACTCAACCTAGGTTTTTATCTGAGACTCTTTAAAAAAGAGATTAACAAGAGAAAAGCCAGCAGCTTCTTAATATGTATACCACATGTATACATAGTAGATACTCAGGGAAAACATGAGTAACATGCAGAGTTGGCTTGGAACTCCAGCTTAGGTACCATCTTAAGCTAAAGACAAGAAAGAGAAAGGTGTGGGGAGGCCATTTGTGAGGACATAATGGGATTGAAAACAAGAATGAGACTTGTTATGCAGGGTTACATTAGTGCCTTCTCCATTGATAAGGATCTGAAATTGTCTATAGGGAATAATATCTCTCCTTGGTAGAGAGGGGAGGAGGGACAGCTTTGTAAATTCATGTCCTGTTTTAGGCAAATAGGAGGAGGACAGTAGGGTTTTCTTGTACCTGCCCCTTCTCAGTTGCCTTCATGTCAAAATAATCCTTATGACAAAGTGGCATGTTTAGGGTGGCATATTCTGCTATCTCTCATCTGACTTAGCAGCCACTTCCTTTGATTTTATATGCATGTGTGCATAGTACATAGTGTGTGTATGTATATATATGTGTGTGTGCCTGTGTACATGTAATATATACATAACACACATATACCACACATGCATACACATATACTAGATGTATACATACATGTATATGTTCTCTATCTACACATATGATACCTACCAAGTCCTTGTCACTGTTGGCACCTACTAAATTCTAACCTCTATTCTTTGAATTAAGTTTTCTAAGGTGAACTAGACAAATGCAGAGGCTGAGTTGCTGATCTTGTAGAGATTGCAGACCCAAGGGGAGCATGACAGAGTGACTCTGTGGGGTCTTTGAGAAGAGCTAGGTCTGCAGCCTTTGGGTTTTGAAGCCCATTCAGGATAACTCTTTGTGTGCCATTACGAATTTTTGCTGATCTTTCTGATATTACCCATGATTCTTACTTGTGAAGTATAGTCTAAACCAGTTGTTCTCAAATAGGGGCAGTCGTGCCTCCCAGGGAGCATATGGTAATGTCTGGAGACAAGTTTGCTGGTCCCAACTGGGGAGAAGGTGCAATTAGCACTTGGTAGGTAGAGGCCAGGGATGCTGTTTAATATCCTACAGTACACACGATGGCCTCCACCACAAAGAATTATCCCAGCCCAAATGTCAATAGTATGAGGATAAGGAAACTGGTCTAATTGTAGCGCTTAATAGTCACCCAGCACACACAAGATTTGTTTCTATTCCATCCCATTTTAGAAGCCACAGCCTGAAGTTGGGTCTGTGGAAAGAAAACTAGTAGCAAGCTAGTGTACATGTGTAATTTTTCAAAAGGTAAAACTGTACTCTCTGGTGAATATAAACATCAATTCATTAATTTGTGAGGAAACCAATAAGATGTTATGATGGTTTCAAAGGGCATTTAAGAAGCTAGGGTATTTATGAACAATTTGTCAAAGAAATGTTAGAATGAGAAATTATTTTTGTTTCTACTGGATGAAAATTGACAAGTAACTGGAAACTTCACTAATTCTGGGGCTTTCCATCAAGATTAAATAATGAGTTGAACTAAGAACATGTTCCTAGACATCTTCTGGTGACTCTTGTCTCTGAATGATATTCAAAGGATTTCCACCCATCATTTTGGCCTTGTTTACAAGCTTTGGATAATTTTTTCTAATTCCTCAAACATGATTTTTAATTTGCTAGTCCTGCCTTATTTGAAATAGTTGTGAAATATCGGGCAAAGAAATGGAAGTCAGTTGAGGTCTAGGAGGTGGTGGGAGGAGAGAGTCTAGTAGGTCCAGATGACTATATAGATGCCATCTATTAACTGCCTTTAATGAGGCATGCACTGGGCCACATGCTTTCATATAACCCTATTAGGTGGGACTTACCATTGTCCATATCTACTGATGAGGAAACTGTGTCAGAGAGAGAGTCAGAATATCAGTAATAGGCATGTGCAGAGTAAGGTGAAAAGGGTGTGGGGCCAAGACCGAAAGGGAGAGGGATTGAGAAGGAAGGGGGAATATTATTAGCTGGAGGGAAGCATGAGTCCAATTTGAGGCAGAAATACTCATAGCATATTCAGGGGGCAACAAGGAGGCTGTTCTGGGTGACAGTAAATGTGAACACAGTGTGAAATTGGATCAGTGCTAAGGGATGACACTATTAATAGTATCCATATTATTTTAGCCAAAGGATCTCACTGTTGCTACAGGGCAGTGCCTGGCAGTAACCCATGGTGGTTAAGAGCCCAGGCCTTGGGGAAGCTGGAATTGCAGTTTGGACCTCAGCTCTGCTCCTGGAGTGCTGTGTAGCCAGGGGCAAGTTGCTTAACATCTCTGTGCCTCAGTTATCAGATATATTTAATGAGGGCAATGATACCTACCTGATACATCTGGGATGGGGATTCAAGACAACTCTGTAAAATCTTGGCTGAGCAAATGATAGACCCTTGGAAAATGGCAGTTGGTTCTTTGAGGAGATGAATAGACAGGATTTAGCAGATGATAGTTTTTAGCCTTCAGTCTGTTAAGTGTCACAGTCTCAGTCTGAGTTCCCTCCAAAGCAGATTCTGAAACGAGGGTTTGAATGTAATTAATTCATCTGGAATGTGGTCCAGAGAAAACTGGAGGAGGTGGGGAAGTGAAGCAGGGAAGGGAGGGCAGCCATGTGAAGTGTTTTGTTATTTAGCCAGTTGCTACTGTGGCTGCTTGGACCTTAATTACCCTAGGGACCCTTGGGAGCCAGTGTGGAGCACTTCAGAGTTATCCCACCTGAGGGGCATGGGAGCCCCAGACTTTATGTCACAAATCTGGGTGGGCATTGTTTTGGGGCTCCCCAGGTGGCATTGATATTGAGCACGACTGAACTTCTGGGTATGGGCTCTGGTCCCAGAGAAATCCATCAGCACTTATGTGTGGTATTTTTTACTTGGAAGTAGGGCCTGCCCTCTAATGGAAGGGCCAGAGGGATATGTGCTTGGAGGTAGGTAGGAAGCCCTCAGCATCTTCTGTAGTCAGTATCAAAAGGTAAAGAAACAATAATGCTGTCTGTGCCAGTGATCTACATCTGAGAAGTTAAAGGAACACAGCTATGTATAGAGAAAGATATACAGAAATACTTCTTTGCATTGTATGTGATAACCCAAATTGGAAACAATAACAATAGTCAACATCTATTGAGTGTTTGCCATCTGCCTGGCTCACCTAAGTGCTCAGCAAATAAGCTAAATTCTAGCAAATGGCAACTGGTTAAGTGACTCAATGGAATATTACATAGGCATTGAAGAGGGCAGTTATGAAGATATAGCAATGGCATGGAGAAATTGCCCAAGTGAGAAACAAATATGGAACAGGAGATTATGTGTGAAGTAAGGTTCCTACTAGACAAAAAAAAAAAAAAAAAAAAAAAGCCTCTGTATTTGAGAAAGGAGGTGAAGTATGAAAGGAAATTTATCAGAATCCTAACTGCAGTTTGTTCATGTAATGGGTTTGTAAGTGAAATCTTTCCCTCTAGTTTACAAATCTCCACTGATGTGCATGTGTTACATTTATAATGAAGAAATACAGTAAATTTGAAAAAGTGAAACAAGAAAAAAATAACTTCTAAGAAATAGGTTCTGGAGATCCAGCAGAGATATTGAAGAAGGGAATGGAAAATGATATTTCAGAAAAACTTACTTGTGGGTGGTGTGAAAGATGGACTGGATGGGGGAAGACCCAAAGTAAGAAGTTCAGCCCGTGAATGAATAAAGGTCACAGAGAGTGTGGAAAGGAAACCAATTTTGGAGGCTTGGTGGTTAATGGGATGATGGGGAAGAAAGGAAAAAATGCCTGAAATGATCCCAAGATTTTACTTTAAGAGTGTTTTAACAATGATTCTGAGTGATACAGGGATTATTCTGATATCATTTCCCCTGCCTACAGTTGCACTGTGTGGTGCGTGATAGCAATCAATTTGAATATATCCTACTAAACCATAATGCAATTTCATCTAAGAAAGAAAATTAGCAATGAAACAACAAACATATATTGAGCACCTCTCTGAGGCAGATTTCTTTGAATATTATGTTCTTAATATTTCTGTTTTACAAGTGAGGTAATAAAGGGTCAGAGAAGTAAAGGCATTTACCCAAGGTCACAGGGATTCTGAGTTCAGATAATTATTATCTTATGTATACATGTATATATGGGTGAATGGATGGATGGATGGATGGATGGATGGATGATGGATGGATGGATGATGGATGGGTAGATGGGTGGTAGATAGATGCATGAATGAAGGATGAATGGATGGATTGGTAACCATATAAAGGGGAAGAAATATAGGGTACTATAATGTCAAAGTAGAAAAGAGGAAATCTCAAGAAGAAAGTTGCGGTTTTCTTAGAAGGTAAAGAAGAAAGCTCTAGTTTCTTCAAGAAGAAGGTGTGGTCACTACTTCTTTTTATGAGGGTCATTCCGGTCAAATAATGGGAAGTTTCATGAGGGGCTGAGGGGCCAGGACATTGTGATGGAAATCTCTGGAATGACCAGTTAGACCATGTAGGAGCTCAAACAAGCTAAGGTACAAGCCTAAGGAATTGATGCAACAATAGGAAAGAGGGACGATGCAAGAGAACAAAGGGAACGATGAGGGAGTGGAAGGAGAAATGGGAAAGTAAAAGTAAAGAGATCACTGGTTAAGAACAAGGACACCAGACTGCCTGGGCTTGGCTTTCAGCTCCACTGCCCTGTGACCTTAGCAAACCCCATAACCCTGTTTGCCTCAGTCCCCTCATTTGTAAAATGGGGAGGATATCTATCTCATGGGCTTCTTAAGAGGATGAACTAAAGCATGTAACATGCTTAACACAGTGTCCGGCATGCTGTAAATCCAAACCAGGCAGGGATGCTGATACTTTAATGGCCACAGTGAATGCCATTTCCTGGGAAGGAGCCCCAAGCTATAGATCAAGAAACTGAGATTCAGTCTCTTAAAGAATATGCCCCAATAAAGTATACCTGGAGCCCCCACATTGAACTGCTCAGGACAGCAAGAGGTCAGCTTTTCCTTTAGAAGAAAATAGATTTTGCACAAGATCTTATGCCTTATGTACTTTTTTGTATTTTTAGTTGGAAACTAACCTTCTGCAATTTGTAATGAGGCATATTGGGGTGCATATTTCTGTTATTTTTTTAACCAAACTATTAATAAACGGAGGCTGCTCATTAAAGCAAAGTTAGAGGAGTTTTTGAGGTATGGGAGAGTGACTAGGAGAGGAGGAAAGTAGTAAAGCACTTGGAAGATTTGGGGGGTGGATGGAGCTCCATCAGACCCTAACAAGCATCGTGAACTCAGTGCCCTTTCTCCATTCCAGAACCTTTTATGCTCTTATAATTGATGCTTAGAGAAGTCTGCATGCTGCAGTCTCGGCATGAAGAATCCTGAAAGCCTTATTAACCCAGCCACTTAGCTTTTATAAGTGCAACCCCTACCCTGGCTATTTTGGCTCAGGATTAGCTGAGCCCCCAAAAGTTCCACTGTTGAGATGAAGAGGTTCAGTTTAATGCCTTTCTCTGGTCAGTTCTCCTCCCCAGACCCCATGCCTCTCCAGCTCTGGCTGTTGGCAAGCCGCATCAGTGCTCAGCCTGTGCGTTCTCGCCCTTTGCGATCCTGTAACCTGCCAAGGAAATGTTCTCTCTGAGGCTGAGCCACCAGAGAAATTGCATGCCCAGGATTGATATTGCGTAGTGTAAAAATCAATCCGCACATTGGGCAGTAGAGGCATCCTCTAAGGCTCCAGTCTGCAAGAGAACTAGTTCAGGCTGGTTGGAAGCCCAGTGGGGCAGGGCAGCAAGCAGATGAAGTCAGAAAGTAAAAAAATAAGATAAAATAAAATAAAATACACAGAAAAAAAAAGATGAAATTGAGGGGTGTGCTTCGTCAGGCTGGAATGCTTTTTCTCTTTCTGTGTTAATGAGCCTTATCTGGCACAGCTGGCCTCTACCTGTTGCCTAGTTTTGGGGGAAGAGGGAAGTTGTAAAGAGCACCTCCCATTAGACACATACTCCTGATGGCAGGCAGGCCCCAGGGGGATACTGTCTACTTGGCATAGTCTCCCCAAGGATAAAACTTCAATTTGCTTGGGTGGGAAGACTAAGAACAATCATTATTTTGTGTGTGCTCCAATAATTATTGTTTAATTAAATGCCACTCCAATAATTAAGTTAAAGTAACTAACATTTGTGGAGCACCATCTATGTGTCAGGCACTCTGTGAGGTACTTGTATACAGGCTGTGGCCCCCGGAGGGCTGAGTGACAATCCATGAAGAGGTGAACTCTTTGGCTAAGAAATGAGATGAATCAGAGCTCACCTCTTCATGGATTGTCACTCAGCCCTCCGGGGGCCACAGATGACAGTTTGTAGTGAAGGAAACTGAGCATCAGGAACCTGCCTCATTCAGGGAATAATTGGAAGACCAGGATTCAAACCCAGGTCTTCTGATTCTATAGTGTTACAATTTTATCAGGGAGAGAGGTGGTATGTATTCATTAAATTTCTTATGGGTGCCAGAGTTTATTGTTCATTGTCTCAGGTTTTAGTCAGGAGGGTGCTGTTTCCCCACTTTACAGATTGGGAGACTGAGGCACAGAGAGGGGAAGCCATTCAACAAAGCCACAAGAGTAGTTGTAGAGGGTAGAGCTGGGGCTTATAGCTTCTCATTCTATCTTGAGGGTTTTCTTTGCTCTAAGCATCTTATCATGGCCATGCCTTCAATAGGAAAAACAAAGTCATGTGGTTTCCCAGCAAGGACAGTGAGAGGGTGATTCTGGCCCTGGATCTTAGGATTCAGGATTGGCTATTGGCATTAACGATTGAACTGGCTGCTGTAAATGTGCTCTTGGTCTGGAGGGAAGATCAGACAAAACTGAGAATCCAGCAAGGACCAGCTCTGTCTAATTTAGTTCCTTTCACCTTGAAGGCTACAAGTTCCAATTTGCACTTTTAAAGCAACAACTTGTTCGTGCAACCTATTGTTGCTGCCTTCCTTCTGCCAGTCACAGTCATCAAAGCAAACTTCTCAGAACATGCTAACGTCACAGCACTTTCTAAGGAGGCCATTGTTCTGAGCAAGGCTCAGGTTCTGGGAAGGGACGATCAAACTATAGTGTTGAACCTCCAATTTTTTGGAGTCTTGTGCTTTGGAAAAGTATTATTGGTTTGTCATTCTGGGCTGTCACCAGTGACACCTCCAGGCTCTGAGAGGTTACAGGAAAATAACAGACTCTCCGGCAGTTTCTAGCAGGTTCTATTTCTCACCTGCGCCAGGGTTGTGCATGTGCTTTATATTCATGACAAGATGAGAAAAAACTTGGTTAAATAAGGATCAGCTGCTCTTTATACATCTTCTTTCCTGATTGATAGCATCAGAAACCCATTCATCTGGTTTGAAGATAGACAGGTGGTTGCTGTCACTATACTGTGAGCCTTTGAAGTTTGCTCTGTGATGTGATTACAGCACATACTTAGCTTGTGCTCCAGGGGGTAAAGTTGACCTTTGATCCTACTGCTCATTTAAAAATCACAGATCTTGGAAAATGAACCAATCTAGGAAAATGCTTGGAAGCTGCATTTGCTGCTGAAGTTGGCTGTCGAGCCAATTTAACTGGCCTGCTTTACCTAGAATTCTGATTCTTCTGATTAAAACAGATGACCTTTAGAGCCTTATTTTTTTCCCTCAACAATCTCTAGAGGACATCTGGTCTTTTGTGAATTCCAGTGGGAATCCCAGAATCATGGCGCTGCTGTGGGTTCCAAATGAGGAAAGTGTGCTTAACACAGCATTGATCAGAAAAATTCAAGGCCATAGTCCAGATTGAGGGTGCATGTTCTTTATCCTTCTTATTCATTCATTCATTCCTTCACTCCTATATTCAATCAACATTTATACAGTACTGATGATGTGCCAATTCCATGATGGGAGCTGGTGATAAGGAAGTAACCAAATTTTAGTTTCTGATTCCAGGATCTTATAATTCAGAAGGTGAAACAGACAATATCGTCACATTGTCAAGGCAGGATGAGAGGGGCTGGAAAACACTTTGGAAAACAGCTTTATTTTGGCTTTGGTACATACCACCAGAGTTTTCCAAAGTGGTTATGAAAAAGGGAGGAGGGGGGCTTCTGAGAACCCATGCTGGTTGCATGGCCCCTTGTGGAAAATACTGAGCTGTGTACTGAGGCTTTTACACACTTTCTATAATGGCTTAGTTTAATGTAAATGAAAAATAAAGAAATAAGGTGTTAACAGGCACAGGCCCTCTGGGAGCACAGAGGAAAGGCTGGCCTTGCGTGAGGGAGGAGAGGAGAGAGAGATATTGAGGAAGTCTTTCTGGTGGACACAGTGTTTGAACTGGGCCCTGAAGGATCAACAGGAAGTAGGCAGTCAGAAAACAGCGTGGTGGTGCTTGCACAAAACCCTCAGCGGGAAGGAAGGCATGGCATGGTGGGGCTGGCAGCTGGTGCTGAGGGGGGCACTGGACTGCTTCACAGACACCATGTCCTGAAGGCAGTGGGAGCCATGAAGGATGTTTAAGCAGCAGAGTAACTGTCTAGTCTGGATTTTCCAACCATCGGTGTGTTTGTGCCTTCTTGGGGGTGAGACATGGGAGACATGTAGGCACCTTTGCACTGGTCCCAGAGAGGAAGACTGAAGACCCCATTGAAGGCACTGAGGAATGAGGAGGAGACAGATCAGACATCAGAAGATATCATGAAATCAGTGAAGCATGTTAATAAACTGCATGTTGGGGGTCAGGGAAAGAGATGGGGAAATCAGAAGGTTTCTCTTCCAGCCCAGTTTCTGGTGAGAACCACTTGAGTCTGAGCATTGATTTCCCTTAACACAAAACCATAAAGATCCTTATTAGTCATTCTAGAAACATCTATTTCATGCCCATGATGTGCCAGGCAGTGTGGGAGGCTCTGAAGCTACGGTGATGGGAGGCACTAGTTCTTGTCCCCAAGGAGCCACTTGTAGAGTGTGGGGGGATGGTGGGACTGATTCTCTCTGCCTTCAACGTCGGATGGCATGTTTGAGATTACATGGTGGTGCCAGTTTCTTATTCCATTCAAGGTCAGTTCCCTGGCCCTCGCAGTGTCAGTGATAGGGCATTCCCCAAATCCGTCACAGAAAGGATCATTCTTTCCCCTTGAGTAGATTTGAGCCAAGCATATAATATTGCGTGAATGTTTGAAAACTTCTCCGGGTTCTCAGAATGCAATTCTGACAGTGCTGAAGGCTGCCAATTAAATGAAGATTTAGATAAAGTCTGTGTGGGAGAGGGAACGTAATATTCTTAAACCTAATAATGGTTTCCTTCTGTCTTTTTGAAGCTCTCAAATAATCCTGATTGACTGGCTCTCTGCTTTGGGCATTCCCATTTACTGGACAATTTAATAACATTTAAAATGTTTGACAACCTTTATTTGGGGGCAGACATCCCCAGGGGAGCAGACTGTGGGTAAGGATATGAATGCGTACAGTTAAAAAGAAGAACCAGGATTTAAATAGGTTCTTTTTACATTCAGAACAAGTCCCCTGCATGCCGTATAGCAGGAGGCACAGAAGGGGTGAGAACAGGCTCTCAGATGGTAATATTAAACATGAGAAATGTGTAGCGTCTGCTGTGTGCCTTGCCTTGAGCACTTATGCTTTCCTCATATCACCTCATACTCCTTGGGGCAGCAGTGAGGTGAGTGCTATGACAGTACCCATTATGCAGATGAGGTAGCTGAGGCCCATGGCCATGCAACTGATAATCCATGGGACTGATAGTTCTCCAGCTTGGGCTCATTCTCTTGGCTCTGGAATATAGGGTGGGCTCCAGAGGTTGGAGAGGGGGTTCAAAAAGAAATCCAAGACAATTACCCTCCCTTTCCCATTGTATCAGAGGATTCATCTATTCATATCTGCATTTATTCAACACACTTATTGAGTGCCAGTTATGGTGAGCACCAAGAAAGCAGCAGTGGACACACCCAGGTCCCTGCTTCATAGAGCTTCTGTTTTAGTGGGAGAAGCAAACAGTAAAGAAGGCCTACCAGTCATAAATGCTGCACAAACACAAAGGCACCATGAGGGATAAAGTGTGATGTGGATGCTTTTTTCAAAAGTGTAGAAATTGAGGCCCAGAATGGACAAGGTCACCCACATAGGAAGCAGTGGAAACAGGATCCCTTAAGGTAACAGTTCACCACTCAAAGGCTTTACATTTCAGCCAGCATTTAGTGAGCACCTGCTATGTGCCAGGGTCTTCACGAGGTTCAAAGACACCTAGACACACCTGTTAGACCCTGGCACAACTCCAGGCCAGTGGGAGAGACAGAGCACTAACCAGAGAGTTAATGTGCAGAATGGCAAATGCTGAGGTGGTGGGATGAACTCTGATTTTGGTTTGAGAGTACAGAGAAAGAGCATCTGGCCCAGCCAGGGTGGGGCAGCCAAAATGTGTTATCTGGCTGGGAGTGGGCACCATATTGGAGTGAGTCAAACAAAGTTGGGAGTGTGGGGATGGAGAGGGGGTTTATAAGTAGAGAAATCAGTGGTTCAAAGGTATAGGGCGGAGGGAGACAGCAGCCAGCTCAGCATGGCTGGAGAGGAGGACACAGGAGTACACCTGGTTGCATTTGAATGGTGTTCGTGTGTGTGTGTGTGTGTGTGTGTGTGTGTGTGTTTAAGATGGTGATGAGATAGGAGGCTGCAGAGGGAGGTAGGGTTGTACCTGCTTGCATTCATTTTTTTCAATTTTCAAATAGACTATTTTTAAACAGTAGTTTTAGGTTCACAGTAAAGTTGAATGGAAGGGCAGAGATTTCACAGATATCTCTTGCCCCCATATATGCACAGCCTCCTCCACTATCAAAATCCTGCACCACAGTGGTAACAGTTGTTAGGACTGATGAACCTACATTGACATATTCCATTAACCTTCACGACCCATAGTTTACATTAGGGTTCACTCCTAGTGTTGTACATGCTATGGATTTGAAAAGTGTATAATGACATGCATTCGGCATCATAGAATCATATAGACTATCTGACTACCTTGAAAATCTATATTCTGCTTTTTTATCCCTCTCTCCTCCCTATCCCCTAGCAACCACTAATTCTTTTACTGTCTCCATAGTTTGGCCTTTTCTAGAAAGTCATATATAGTTGACTCTTGAACAGTGTCAGGGTTAGGGGCGCTGAACCCCTGCACAAAAATCTGCATATAACTTTTGTCTCCCCCAAAACATAACTACTAATAACCTACTGTTGACTGTAAGGAAGCCTTACTGAATACATAAATAATTGATTAACACATTTTTTTGTATGTTATAGGTATTGTATGTGGTATTCTTATAATAAAATAAGCTAGAGAAAAGAAATCGTTATCAAGAAAATCATAAGGGAGATAAAATACATTTATAGCACTATGCTATATTTATGGACATAATCTGCATATAAGTGGACCTGTACTGTTCAAACCCATGTTGTTTATGTTGTCAAATGTAATTGGAATTATACTTTTTCAGGCTGGCTTCTTTACTTTGTAATGTGCATTTTAGATTCCTCCATGCCTTTTCATGGCTTACTAGCTCCTTTCTTTTTATTGCTGAATAATATTCCATTGCCTGGATGTAACACAGTTTATCCATCCACCTACTGAAAGACATCTTTCTTGCTTTCAAGCTTTTGCAGTTATGAATAAAGCTGTAAATACTTGTGTGCAGGTTTTTGTGTAGATGTAAATTTTCAACTCCCATGAGTAAATAAATACAAACAAGAACAATTACTGGATCATATAGTATGTTTACTTTTGTTAGAAACCACCAAATTGTCTTCCAAGTGACTGCACCATTTTGCATTCTCATCAGCAATAGATGAGAGTTCCTATTACTCTGTATACTTATCAGCATTTCAACACAGTGTCGTCAGTGTTATAGATCTTGGCCATTCTCACAGGTGTGTAGTGGTATGTTGTTGTTTTAATTTTCAGTTTCCTAATGACATAGAATGTTGAACATTTTTCCATATGCTCATATGCCACCTGAATATAATGTCTTTGGCCAATTTTTTAGTTATGTATTTTCTTACTGTTGAGTTTTTAAAGTTCTTTGTATATTTTGGAAATAAGTCCTTTATAAGATATCCCTTTTGCAAATGTTTTCTCTCAGTCTATAGATTGTTTTCTCATTTTCATGAGAGGGATTTTTGCAGAGCAGAAGTTTTCAATTTTAATAAAGTTTAGCTTATCAATTCTTCCTTGGATCATGCCTTTGTTGTTGGATCTAGAAAGGCTTTGCCATACCCGAGGCCATCTAAGTTTTCAACTATATTATTTTCCAGGAGTGTTATAGTTTTGTGTTTCACATTTAGGTCTCTGATCCATTTTGAGTTAATTTTTGTGAAGTATGTGAAGTCTGTGTCTAAAAATTTTTTTTAATGTGGATATAGAGTTGTTTTAGCTGGATAGTCTTTGTTCAAAAGACCATCTTTGCTCCATTGTATTGCCTTTGCTTCTTTTTTTAAAAACTGTTTATTTATTTATTTAGAGAAAGTGTGTGTGTGTGTGTGTGTGTGTGTGTGTGTGCAAGTGGAGGAGGGGTAGAGAGAGACAGAGACAGAGACAGAGAGAATCCCAAGCAGGCTCTGTGCTGTCAGTGCAGAGTCTGATGCATGTAGAGCTTGATCTTATGAACTGTGAGATCATGACCTGAGCCAAAATCAAGTGTAGGACACCTCACCTGCTGGGCCACCCAGGCACCCATACTGCCTTTCCTTTTTCAAAGATTCGTTGACTATATTTATATGGTTATGTATTCTGTTCTAGTCAGTTTTCACCAATACCACACTGTTTTCATCATTATAGTTTTATAATTAAGCTAAGGTATGCCAGTTATGCCAGAAGAAGAGACTTTGCTCTTCTTCAATGCTGTTGTGGCTATTCTGGGGGCTTTGCCTCTCCATATAAACTTTAGGATAAGTTTGTTGATATCCACAAAATAACTTTCCAGTATTTTGGTAGGGATTGTGTTGACTCCATAGATCAAGTTGGGAAGAACTCACATATTGCCAATATTGAGTCTTCCTATTCATGAACATGAAACATGTCTCCATTTACTTAATTCTTTGATTTCTCACAAGAGAGTTTTATAATTTTTTTCCTTATAGATTTTGTACATATTCTGTTTGATTCATAAGTAAGTATTTAATTTTAGGAGGTTGCTGATGTAAATGATATTATGTTTTTAATTTCAGATTTCTCTTGTTTATTGCTGGTATACCAGAAAGTGATTTTTTAAATTTATATTCAATTAGTTAACATATAGTATAGTCTTGGCTTCAGGAGTAGAACCCAGATAATTCATCTGTTACATATGACACCCAGTGCTCATCCCAAGAAGTGCCCTCCTTAATGCCCATCACTCATATAACCCATCCCCCTACCAACCTCTCCTCCTCCAACAACCCTCTTTATATTTAAGAGTCTCTTATGGGTTACCTCCCTCTATGTTTTATTTTATTTTTCCCTCCTTTCCCCTATGTTCATCTGTTGTGTTTCTCAGATAGCACATATCAGTGAAATATGATATCTTTCTTTCTCTTACTGACTTATTTCACTTAGCATAATACCTTCTAGTTCCATCCATGTTGTTGGATGGCAAGAAAAGTAATTGTCTTTTGTACATTAAGATTGTCTCCTGGAAACTGAGTATAATCACTTATTATTTTCAGAAGTTTTATTGATTCCTTCAGATTTTGTGCATAGTCATTCATGTTATCAGGAAACTAAGACAGTTTTATTTCTTCCTTCCCAATCAGTATACGTTTATTTTATTTTATTTTATTTTATTTTATTTTATCTTATTTTATTGTCTTATTGCATTAGCTAGGCCTTCCTCTGCAATGTTGAAAAGGAGTGGTGAGAGGGGAACTTTTTGCCTTGTACCTGATTTTAGCAGGAAAGTTTTGAGTTTCTTACCATTAAATATGATATTAGCTGTAGAATTTTTGTAGATGTTATTTTTCAAGTTAAGTTCCCCTCTAATCCTACTCTGCTAAGAGTTTTAATTATGAATAGGTGTTGGATTTTGCCAAGTTCCTTTTTTTTTTGGACCTACTTATATAAGCATGTAATTTTTGTTTTTTAGCTTGTCTATATGATAGATTACATTAATTGATTTAAGAATGTTAAACCAGCCTTGAATACCTGGGATAAATTACATCTTCATTGCATTTTAATATACTTCTTTCTTTCTGTGTTTGTCTCAAGAAAGAGTATAGCTCATGGTTTAAGATTGGAGTCAGGTTGCCTCAATTTAAATTATACCTCTATTGCTTATGAAGGGTGTGGACTTGGGTAAGTTATTTAACTTCTTGGTGCCTCAGTTTCCACATCTATTAAATAATGTAAAATAGTACTGATCCCAAAAGGTGATTGTGAAGATTAAATTATACCTTAAGAGCTTAGGACTCCACCTAATGTATGCTGGATGTCATAATGGTTTGCCATGCTTATTTCTCTCCATTTAAATGTATTCTAGGTGGGTTATGTTTCTCTTTGCTTTCCCAGTGCCTATTACAAAATAGAAAAATAGACCCTCAACAATAAAAGCACTATGGAAAAAGTGTATATTTTGTGTGTGTTGTGGAGTCTGTAATTGTACTTTAGGTATACACTTGATATTCAGATGAACTAGCCCCAAAGATGAATTTTCTTGGATTTCTCTGATCATAGCCCCCAAAACATCCTCATTGTCTACTGGTGACTTTAATCTCTTTCTGGTAATCATCCTGGGTTGTTCATCGTAGCTGCAGACAGGGAGCCTACCAGTGAGGTTCAGTAGGTGTTATTATCTCTATTTTATACAAAATCATACCAGGAGAGAAAACAATACATAGTTGCTGATAGTTCCCAAGGGTTGATACAACTTTTTGAAAGATTTAGCGTCATCTGTGTTCAGCATCTAGATGGTGTAACTTGTCTATTTGACCCTGGTCCCACTATTCTCTCTCCATTTTTACAGCATTGGAAGCAGAATACTCAGTATTACTCCAAAGGTAGAAACACATCATTCATAAACAAATATAAGATTGGTGACAACAGTGGAAATATGGTCTTGGCATTGAGAAGGAATGCAAGAAGCAAGGCTACAGAAGCACAGTGTGCCAGCTGAGTTTATGTGCCATCCATGTGCATTTGTACAAAATTACTTTTTTGTGTTTTATTTTAAAATGTATTTATTTTGAGAGAGAGAGAGGAAGAGAGAGAGAGAAAGCAAGCATGTTCATGGGAGGGACAGAGAGAGAGAGAGAGAGAGAGAGAGAGAGAGAAAGAATCCCAAGCAGGCTCTGCACTGTCAATGCAGAGCCTGATGCAGGGCTTGAACTCACTAACCATGAGATTATGACCTGAGCTGAAACCCAGAGTCAGATGCTCAACTGACTGAGACACTCAGGTGCCTCTACAAAATTATTAAAAATGACAGTGTGTATCTACGCCCACATAGAAATTGGTACAAAAATTATGTATAAAATTATAAATTTTAGCTAAGGAAAGAGTGTATACTAGCTGTTGCAAACATATGAAAACCATATGTATGAACACAGAATCTTCTATGGGAAATTTCCTTAATAAGGAAAAAAAACCCAACCCACTGTGTTCATAGGAACTCACCACAAGGCAGGTACTGTGCGAGGCACAGGGAACACAACAATGAGTAAGATGGACTTGAGGACTCATGGAAATGTCATTACAGAGTGGGAAAATCTGAACATTAGGACAAGGTCACTGTAGCACTTTGTCATTTGGACCAGATGATTCTGTGAGGCAGGCACTATCTTGGGCAAAGTGGGATGTCTAGAAGCATCCCTGTCCTTGACCCACTAAATCGAGTCCCCCCACCTGTGATCACCAAAAATGTCTCCAGATATTGTCAAGCATCCCCTGGTGAGGGGTACAAAATCATTCCACACTGGGATCATTGCTTTATGAAAATAGTTAAGAAGTGATTTCCATAGAAAACAAAAATGAGGACACTTGGGTGGCTCAGTTGGTTAGGCATCTGACTCTTAATTTCAGCTCAGGTCATGATCTCACACTTTGTGAGATTGAGCCCTGAGTTGAGGACTCTGCACTATCAGTGTGGATTCTGCTTGGGACTCTCTCTCTTCCTCTCTCTCTCTCTTTCTCTCTCTCTCTTTCTCTCTCTGCCCCTCCCCCACTGGTGCTCCCAGTTTCTCTTAAAATAAATAAATAAACTAAAAGAGAAAAAAGGAAAAACTATTTAAAAACAGAAAAAAATAAAACTAAAATGTTAACGGAAAAAATTGATGGAAAAATGATGTCAGTTTTCTTAATTTGTTTTTTTTTTTAATTTTTAATGTTTATTTATTTTTGAGAGACAGCATGAGCAAGGGATGGACAGAGACAAGGAGAGACAGAATTCCAAGCAGGCTCCAGGCTCTGAGCTGTTAGCACAGAACCCAATGTAGGACTTCAACCCACAAACCATGAAATTGTGACCTGAGCTAAAGTTGGACGCTTAACCGACTTCAAAGCTGGAGCCCAAGCACCCCAGTGATGTTAATTTTTAAAAGCAGAAAGCACAACTTCATTTACTCTATAGATTGCATCCAGCTTGGCTGAGGTTCTAGGTTTAGAGGAGGCTGTTGAACAAGGAAGAGAGAAAAAATGATGGACCAGAGACCACAGGGTCCAGGTATACTGATTTATCCAGGATTAAATTCCCAAAGATAAACATAGGTCAGTCAGATACAAGTAAAACAGTCAAATATGGGAGCATGGAAACTGGGTGTCAAAGTGAGTTAAGCCAAGGCAGGCAAACATGGGTCTGTCAGGGGTGATATGTAAAATATGTCACAACAAAATATGGCAGCGGAAGTACCAGTCATAATAGTCATGTGCTGAAACCATCCAGTATGGGCATTCTTGTGCTTGCAAGGGTATTGAGGAAATCCTAGTGGTGAGAGAATACCCAGTGACCAGAGTCAGTCCATCTGGCCATGGTCCAATAGAGGCACAGGGATTAATTTTAGATCAAGACCTGGTAAAACAGAAACAATCAGAGGCCAGGGGTGACATGGAAGAATTAAGACCCAGGGCCCAGGAGAAAATTTGAGCATGACTTATACTGAATCCCATATACTGCATACGTGGAACCAAAGACAACAGAGCAGCCTCAGACATAAATCATGTAATGCGTGAACAAAGACAGAAAGGGAGCACAGAAAAATGAAAACACTTTGATTTGTAGGGCTTTCAGCATCATAGGTGATTTTTTTTCCCTTCCTTTATTTAGAGGTCTGTTGATGCTGCTACAATTTTGTTCCGGCAATAAAAGTAAAATATATGTGGATGTTAACAAAGATGAGAAGAGCCTTGGGAAGCCTATAACTGGTTAGAATTTAATATTCATTAGGTTTAAGAAAATCTATTAAGTTCATTGAAGAAGTCATAAAGACAAACCAAATACCCCACCTTTTTCCCTCGCAGGAACATGGCAGTGGCCCCTTCAAAGCAGGCCTGGTCTCTATGAAGGAAGGGGTCACAGAGTATGTGATGATTGCCCAGGGGCCATTGTGATGTTTCATGCCGGAGGGATACAGCTCTCCATTTCCTCTGCCTCCTCTCATTCTGCTCCAGCAACAGCTCATTGTTCATGCTGACCCAGAGAGGTTGGCATCAAGCTCTTCCCTCCCCATGTTGTAGAGAGAGATAGTCCTGAGGACACACATATCATCCATCGCAACAGATTAGCTCTGATCACAGCCTAATTACGTGAAGTGCAGCCAAACCCCTTATTTATGCTTTTCTGGGGACAGGCAGGAATAGATAGGAATGGAAAATTGAGGGACATTAAGAAACAGACTAAAATATAGCTTGTCATGCTTTAATATGAGCCCTATTAATGATGCATTATTGCAAGCACTGAGTAAAGAGGTTGTTGCCAGCTCATTCATGCCAGGCAGCCAGCAGACCTTTCTTCCCAAGAGGGGGGTTTAAGGCAGGTACCTCCTTGGTGAAAGCCTGGCTATCAGCAGTAGCACCTGGTAGAAGGCCAGCCTGTTGGGTTGCTGCAGGGCAACCATGCAACTCCAAAAAGGATGCTAAATGCATGTGGAAGCCTTGTGCCTAGAGACTATTTTACAGCAAATATATGGGCACACCTGCCTTTTATTCTATTAGAAGTGAATGCAAATTGTAGCAACCTGGCTTATTATTAATAGAGAACACCAAGTGTTGGGGAAAACCTCAATTAGGGAATAATGAGCTAGCACTCAGATAGTCACACACATACAGATGTGTATCCCATCAGAATATCTAATAGAAACAATTTAGGAAAAAGCTAATGTATGCCCTTCAATTAGGGGACTCATTAAATCTATACTGTCCAATACAGCAGCTACTAGCCACATGTGACTAGTTATGTTTAAATTTTAATTAATCAAATTAAAGAAAATTAAAAATTAACAATTCAGCCCCTCAGTCTCATGAGGCCCATTTCAAGTGTTCAATGCCTCCTGCGGCTAATGATTACCAGATTATACAGTGCAGGCATAGGACATCTCTATCATCACGGGGACATCTGCCAGGCAGCACCGGGTTAAATAAATGACAGTGCATCCGTATAGCAGAGTCTGCATATTCTCAGAACAAGGTTGACACAGAGATTCTAACATGAAAAGGTCTCCTTTGTGGTTGCCTGGAAAAAAAGTTACAAAACTTTATATTAATTTTATTTTTAAAAACTCCAGTGTGTGCACACACACGTACACACACATGTACACACACACACGCACACACATACTTTATGGATTGGTGTAGGAAAAATAGTCAAAGGATATTCACCAAATTGTTAGTTAGCAGTTGTCCTGAGAAGGAAGTAGGTGTTTACTTTGTGTTTTCTCCACTTATGTATTGTCTGAATATACTTCAATGAGAATGTATTACTCTTGTACTTAAAGAGAGATTAATTTGATGAGAACTAATGAGGGCAACTGAGAAACAATTGAGGGAGTTTTCTTTCTCTGGTTCTTTAGTTGTGAAAGCCTGGCTAACAAGGCCACCTGGGTGACCAGATGACCAGATGGCAGATTAGGTAGGGCCATCGTGGGAGAAGAAGAGGGCTGGTTTGGAGCAAATCTATCCCTGCTGCTCTCAAGACATACCCACAGGCATGCCCTCCTTGTCTTGAATGTTCTGTTCTGCTATAGAGACAAAAGCACTTTATAATCAATTCTGAGGACCTCTTATTAATCTTTGAGAGAGTCAATAGAAGCCTCTGCTATGGGATAAAGCACAAAAACACTGGACCTAAATGTCAAATAGCACTTGGGAAGCACATGCCACCACTGGACCATGTCAGCAGGAGGAAGGGGGAATCCTTTGCCCTGTAGGAAGGGAACAAAAAAAACCTGTCTTTGAGGCTGGTGTATAAGAATGAAAATCGTGAGTATGTAGGTGAACGACATGCCCTTATCCGTCTTACCCTAGAGAACCTACCTCTCTGCTGGATTATATTCTAAGAGAATAAAGCCCAGAAGTGGAGAAGAAATACTTTCTTTTTTAGTTTCCCTTCAGAAATCCATCTCTGCCCTTCAGCATCACAGATCTTCTACTTTGGGGTGCGAGTCACGTGAACTCTTAGGAGAGTTCTAGATCCGCTTGTGCTTCTATAAGCTGTAGGTGATTGGGCAGCGTTCCTTGACCTTTGAAATTCAGTCTCATTCTGGGGAAAACAGGATATTACTAGCCCCTATCTCATAGAGTGGTCACTCAGAGTCAAAGGGAGAAGAAGGGTGGGCACTTTAAGTCTGGCACCAGGCAAGTGCTACATTAATGTTAGCTTCCATTGATGTTAATATTACCTCTTGCTGAGCAACACTGCAAAGCAATTTGCCATTACCTTTTCTTGTGGCTGCGTCTCTTCTCCCCAGACGGAAGGATTGTTGATTGGAAGGCAACAGAGTCCTACTGCATGGGTTTTTGCTTTTGTTTTTTAAATCTCCCTGGTCTGTGACAGTGACCTACACTAGCTAACTGATAGATCCACGATGAGTTCCTGGTGCCTGAGAGTTAGAGCTGAGTAATACCCAGTGAAAGCTGCCAGCCAGTGAGCCCAGCACAGTTCTGAGGTCCTATCAATGCAGTAGGTGGGTGAGAGGAGTCAGCTATAACTTTGAAGCATAACATTCTCAGGGAGAAGGCTGGAAGTCTTCCCATCTTGATGGCAGGGAGAAGGGATCCAAATTTTTTCTGCATGTTTCCTTAAAACAACCTCACTTTCTATGGGAGATTTTTTTAAGTTTTTTTTTCAAAGAGAAGAAAATCTTGTTTATCTCTGACTATTGACCGTACTTACAATTGCACCTGGCTTGTTTAGTCCATGAAAAGGAGGATTTATTTTTACCTAGTGACAGATTTTTGTTGAAACAGTAACATTACTTATATTTTTGATAATGTATGGTACAGAAACTAGGCTAAAGTATTTTATACACATATATGTATGCGTGTATATATATGTGTGTGTGTGCATGTATATATGTATGTATGTATATATATGTTATACACCCACACAGAGTTGATCTTCATTACTTGAAGATTCTGTATTTGTGAATTTGCCTATCCACTAAAATGTATTTATAACCTCCAAATCAATACAGTTCTCCTGCGGTCTGTGCATACAGGCACAGAAAAATGAAAAATTTGAATTGTCTGACATGCATGTTCCAAGTTGAGGCCCCAAAAGGCAAAACTCTGCCTTTCTGGTTTCATTCTCATAGTGCAAACAAATGTCCTTTTGCTGATATTCAGTGCCAATTTTTTTTTGTACATTTTTTGCTCTGTCTGGCAATTTTGCTTTTTAAAATGGCCTCTGAATATAATGTGGAAGTGCTGTGTGGCATCCCTAAGTGCAGAAGGCTGTGTTTTGAAGAAAATATGTGTCAGACAAGCTTCATTCAGGCACAGGTTACAGTGTTGTGGGCTATGATTTCAATGTTAATGCATCAACCTATATATTAAGTTGTCTTTAAATAGAAACACATATTTAAAAAAAGGTTATATATTGATTGAATGGCAGAAATGTGACCAGAAGCTTGCAGGAACCTGACCCTATGTTTCCACCAAGATCCCTGGTTTACTGTTTGCTAATTCAGTGTTCATAATGACTTTATAGACCATAACTACCATAAATGAGAACCAATTGTGTACACACATCTCCTTACCTCCTCCCAGAGCTGTATGGCAGGGAGTAGAGTATGGAACTTCCATTCCTGGACTCGGCCACAGTCACCATGTCCCTCTCTGCATACAGCCATTGCACACCTGGTTTTGCCAAGGCCCTTAGCTTCTGGGAAACCTGCTTGGGGCAGCTGGGGTGTGTTTGTCCTTAGATGTCTTTCTGTCTTTCCAAAGTCCTGCAACCAAGCATACACTTAGGGGAATGGGTGGCTTGTCATTTGTTGTACCAGTTATGCTACAGGCAAATTTTTATGTACATTAAATAATAGGGTCACTTTAGTAAAGCATCCAGTATCCCCTTTGAAGGCAAGGTCTCTGGATCAGAGCACAGCAAGGCTATAACCAGCCCTCCCACTCAAATGGATGGACACCCACACACTTTGTTTATTGCTTCTGTAAAGAGAGCTAAACCTGAAGACTTGGTGGGTGCCTCGAGATGACCTCCCACTCTCTATGGGGTGGGCAGTGGGCTGTGAGGCATTGAAAATTGAATCAACATGCATTGGAATCTGGGCTCTCTCACGTAGCAATGACAACAATAACAAAAGCTCAAAAGCTCACTTTTTTTTTCTTTATCATTTACTATTAGCCAGGCACCATCAGAAGTGAGGCATGTGAGTGAACTTCAGTCATCTGTTGTGCGCATCAGAACAATACGAGGATGGTCCTGTTAGCACTCCCATTTTCCAGATGAGAAAAGTAAAGCTTAGAGAGGAGAAATTGTGTGCCCCAGATCACACAGATGGAAGCCAGTGAAGCCAGGACTGAAGTTAGGTTGTTCAATCCCAGAGCCAGCCTGTCTTCCGACCACCCCAATGATGCTATTCCACATTCTTGAGAGTCAGAGTGTTTGTCAAGATGGCTGATGATTCCTATGGAGAATCTATATAAAATGCATTGTGCTGGCCCTGTCGCTGAGTTCAGCTCACTAACAGGTCCTGGTTCTCTTCCTTAAACAAGTATTCTCCTCTTGCCCCAAGGCCAACTCTTAGCATTCTGGGGTTTCTCTCCAAACTGACAAAGGAGATAGCTATTCCTTTTGGGAAGGGAAAGGTTGGACTTGTATCTTTAGATGTGATTTTATGCCAACTTATTCATGTTGCCTCAACTACTAGCAGAGAATGAAAGAGTCAGATGTTGAATTTAGGAGGTCAGTTTTCAGTCACTGCCTCAGCTGGGTACCCCACAGTGCTGACGGCTTATGTATTCATATTGTGTTAGGGAAGAAAATTCCAGAGAACATGGGTGAAGGAGCAGGGTGGTGAAGTAGAGAAGGAGCATGTGCTCACCTTACTGGACACCTTCAAGTGCAACTCACAAGTTTGTAGGACGCTGCCCCGGAGAAGTCTGCTTCCTGGGTTGAGAGGTGGGGAGGAGGAAAAGTATATCCACTCTCTTATCTGCCATTGGCCTAAAGTTTCCCCAGGGGACTTTCCTTCTCTTGCAGCTTTGGGTTGTGCATGTGTGGATGAGAGTTGCCTATAGAGCCAAGAAGGAAGCCCTAGGGCAGGAGGTGAGAGGCTTATTGACCACCAGGAGCTGAGTATTGTCACATATTTGTCTCAGAGCAAGCGCTGGGACAAGGGAGGGCAGGAGGCTCCAACACAGTGCATACCCAGTGTCTGAGACAGTCACGAAATTACAGTCACCCTGACATCCCCATCCATGTTCCCACAGCTTATTCCTGCTTACTGCATCCTGGGCTTTTCTGTACCTCTGCCCTGCCATGGCAGGCATTCACAACTGTGTGCTTAGGGAGCCTTTTCAATCTTTTTATGCTCTACTTTCAAAGCTGTCTCAAAATGAGATAAGTTAAAGCCTAATACAGTTTTTTCAGAAACACCTGTATTTGTCTGGCTGACCTAATATTAACACAGGTTCTCGTCTCTACTTGAATGTTACTCCATCTATTGCTACATCATTACCAGGGCTGCGCTCTGAGTCTTTAGAGCTCATCTGTGTGCCCAATGCCATGAATACCAAATAGATGTTGTAGGATGGCTCACACTCCACAGGGGAGACAGCGCTAGGTTACCTACTGACTTTATGAAGACTCACGAGAGGCAGTGTACAAGCCATGGGCTTGTGGATTCCTAGTTCGACTGCTTTGCTGAATCCTGGCACCTATGATTTTGGTTTGTCCCTGTGTCTCATGAGCCCTGATCACAAGATGAATGATGATGTCCAGCAGGGAGAGCAGAGTTGACAAGAGCTGCTAACCCTAGGGAGGTGTCAGACCCATAGATAATTAAAGGGTGCTTAGGACACACGGCCAAGTCTATTATTAGGTCTAGGGACTTGACTTCATTCCACAAAGGACAGAAGTTGACAGTGAAAATTCAGGGTCTGTACTGGCATAGGCAACATGATCCTTGGACTAAAGCTACAACTAAGGACAGCCATTTGGGTAGAAGTAGGAGTCAGAACTATTCACTTCAGTATCACGCGGTGTGGTATGAAAAATGAAGAGATTTGGGGGACCTGCCTCTGACCTACAGATTCAGAATTCCTTAGGGTGGGGTCCAAGCATATGTATTTTAACAAGCTTCCCAAGTGATTCTGGGGCACACCAAAGTTTGGGAACCACTGCCCTGGGTGTTATAATCAAAACAGGTCTTGTGGAGTGCTCTCAGCTGTATTATGGTCCAGCACAGTGTCTGGGAGGTAACAGGGAAAGCCAAAGAGTGGCTCTGCCAAAGGGGGTATGCGCTCTCACCTTGGTTTCAGATCTCTACTTCTCTGAACCTTTAGCAAGTTCCAGAATTTCTGTAAATACAAGTTTCCCCTGTGGAAAGTAGAGATGACACCAGGGACTATTACTATCCTAGAAGTTGGAGGACTAAATGATTTGGATTTATGCTCATTCGGGCACTAAATGATTTGGTGCCACATTCTCAGCACTGTGGCATCCTTCTGACTGTGTTTATTATTGCTCTCATTACCATCTACCTGCATCAAAGGGGCTAGATCCGCTAAGCCCACAGACCATGAATGAGCCTCAAATCCAAGAAAATCAAGACTCAGGTTTGAATAATGCCACCCCAGGGCATGTCAGGAAACCCACTGAAGACCACGGATTGGTCACCTCTTTGATGCCATTCCTCTCTGGTGGACTTTGGTGCATGGTCACACACGGGGACAGCGTGTTGGATAAAACTGAGTCTCAGATGCAAGAACTGCCTTCTCAGACACACTGTATAGAGCAGATGGGCTGTCCTGCCTCTCAAGCCCAATAGATCATACTATCCCATCAAGCACCTGAGAAAGGCACATGGATAAGATATATCTTACTCACCACCGTATTAATAAAGCCTACAGAGAAAATTGTGAGTCTTTTAGGACCTACCCATTGAGCCTTTTATTTTAAGTGACACATTCTAGTACTAGCATAATTGTAATTCTGATAACATTACTTGTAATACTGTCTCCAGTCCTCAGAATTAATTTGACTGGAAAAATTCCAGAAGGACTTAAATGTTTCTCATTAAAAGCCTTATAGATAACTTATTAGACATTGTAACTAATTGTAATATTGCCCAATGTAAAGCCACCCAATTAAGATGCTGTTTCTTTTCTTGTGATTAGTTGGCAAACCTTTTCCATACGAGTATGCCCTCTAGAATCTAGATCAATTAAGCATATATAATTGGACTGAACCATTTGCTCCCCCATCATCACTCTCTCTAGTGAGATATGTCCCAGCTGGGTTGGTAGGCTTGCAAAGACAAATGTCCCAAACTCTAGTTAGGGAGGTAACAAATGGATCTCTATAAGCAGCTTAAGTGCTAAATATTTCTCCTGGCCCCTTTGGCAGACTTGTATTCTGTTTTCTCAGTATGGAGAATGTCTTGCAATTTGTACATTTTCCCTTTAAAAAAAAATAAAGAGAAGCTATCACATGCTCTTGATTCTTGACCTACCTTAAGGAACAAATACACAGATTGGAAAGCAGTCCCTGCGGGGTTGTTGCTTCTGGTCTCCGGATTTGAGGCTCCGCCTGGGTTCCTTGAGCCACTGAGTTATATGGGCCTTCTGGCTAGACTGACCTCTTCCTGTGCCTGGGAATTTACTAGGGAGGTAAAGCAGGGATGTTCCAGTTGCCACCAAAGCATTTGACCTCATGCTGAATTGCAAATGGTTCCCTCATCAGAACATTTGAAAGTCATCTAGAAAGATCAGGAAACAGCCAGAAGCTTTTGTAGGAGCTTTAGAACAATGGCTGCCGTGACCTGTTAATAAGAGGGAACAGCTTAGGGCTATTTTTCCCTCTTCCTTCTCTGTACTTTCTCCCAACGGATTCTCCTTCAGGCACATATGAGTGTGAAATGAGAAAAAAAAATCACTTGAAACAAAATCAGGAGCAACAATGACTCTGGAGTCCATTAAAAGTTCACATCTACAGGGAAGCGTGAGCTTACAGGTTGTGTAACTCTGTACTGCCCAGGTCTGCTGTCCCTGGACGCGGGAGAGCAGAGAAGATTGTCACTGGGGGATGAGTTTCCCACAGAGTCTCAGAATGGGCCGGACAGATGTTTGCAGTGTTCAGAGTATACAGACTGATGAATAATTTGGGGTAGTCGGGTGTGAAACTTAAAGACACATCCCTAGATTTCCCTTTAATAAATCATCTCTAGTAGTCATTTTCCATCAATGGGCAATTCAGTAGAAGTTGGAATTGAGCATAATGTTGCATATCATTTTGGAACATCTGGATGTAATATGTAGTAACAGCTGTTTAGTACCTGAGATATAAACAAAGCGTGTTTCCTGCGGCTGTTGCTGTGTACCCTCTTGGAGATGCAGGATCACTGAGGTAAGTTTGCCTTCCACTATCTCCTAACACAGGTGATAGTAACCAGAACAATATCAAAAATGCAGTGATGATTCTCATGTTTTGTTTCACTGTGTGCCACACACTGTGCTAAGTACGTAGACCTCATTAAATCTTCACACCTGCCTTTTGGTAGCATTTAAATGAAGGAAAAGAAGAAAGTCATAATGCCAGAGATGGGCTTTGCTGAAAGTTTAACCCAAGTCTGCTTAATGCCAAAGCTAATGTTCTTTTACCATTACAATAAATTGCTCCTAAGTAAAGTAAATGAGAATAGAACATGACTGTATAAGTAGTAAATGATAAAGACAAAAGAAGGGAATCCAGAAGGATTTTTATGGTTTTATTTCAGAAGACTGATTTTTGACACTATATTATACTGTGTACAGTGTCACCAGGTGGCGGTATTGTACCTTGGTCACATGAGCCAATCAACAAGCCCTTTTCTTTTCCTGCTATTCAAGATGGTAAGTTCCTGAGCAAAGCCACGTCTATAAACACACCTTTACAAAGCTTTTAAAAAAATTAATGTTTATTTATTTTTGAGAGAGAGAGAGGGAGGGAGAGAGAGAGAGAGAGAGAGCGTGTGCGAGCAAGCATGACTGGGGGAGGGGCAGAGAGAGGGAGATAGAACCCGAAGCAGGCTCTGGGCTCTGAGCTGTCAGCACAGAGCCTGATGCAGGGCTTGAACTCACAAACTGTGAGATCATGACCTGAGCTGAAGTCGGATGCTTAACTGACTGAGCCAGCCAGGCACCCTGCTTCAATAAAAAATTTTAAAGCAAAATTTAAAGAAAGTAATTACACTTATACACCCAATATCAACACAGATAAATCTTTAAAGCAAACTTCATAAAAACGGTTTTAAGATACATAGTTATGTTTTTTTTAATCACTAACCCTTATCTGTTATTCACATAGCGTAGTCTACTCAAATCTTCTACTCAGACTTTGATAAAGATGCTAATATTCAAGAACCCAAGCAAAACATTAACTTAATACCCAAGCTTCTCCAGAACTCCATTTCTCAGATCCGTATTTGAGTTTCTAAAGATTTTAGTTGTTTACCTTCTGGGTTTTCTTAGGGCTTCTTTTCCATTCATGACCTAATGCTTTCTACAAGAGGAGATACACCAGGGGGCAGGCATGTCCAAGAGTAAGGGAAAGAGAAAGTTACACACCTGAGAGGTGCCCCATCCTATGAGCATCCTTTACACTGTGCCTCACTGAGGAAGGAGGAATTTCTTCAGGTAACGCCCTGCCTTGCCCTGTCACTGTCACTCATTTTGGAAAGAGCTTTATTTCCAGAATGCATCCGGGACCATCTCTATTTTCTCTTTGGCACTCTCCCCCTTGCTTTTCAGTGCTTAAGTTAAAAACTAAGACTTGAAGTGGGAAGATTTGTGTTCAGATTCTAACTCTGTAACTTTTCAGTTGTGTGAGCTTGGGAGAAATCACTTAAGCTTTTGAGCTTTATTTTTCTCATCTGCAAAACAGGAACAAAATAGGATGAATAGCAGTAACTACCCCATGGGCCCTGTTGCAAGGATCAACTGAAATTATGTACAAACCATTTAGCAGAGTGTGATACTAATAATTAACCCTCGGTAAATGATAGCTACTGTTATCATACAGTTAGCTGACTCCTACTTCTATCTCTCTATTCTGATTTCTCTCCTCAGTTCCTATCACCTTAGACTCAGTACATCAGTAGGCTATGACCACTCCTCAAGTCAGTTTTTGTCCCTCCAAACCATCATATTTCCATAATTGATATTAATGTTTCCTAACCATCATATTTCCATCTTTTATTTTCATGTTCTTGAAATCACTCCAATTCAAAATGCCCAGTATCATTCTTGACTATTTATTCTTCAGTTGTTCCCAATTCTTTTGTCCCATATTGTCTCACCCACTTTCCTACTCACACCTCTGGGTAATTTGCCTCTTATAACCCTTGGTTCCATTCTGTCTGATATCGTGCTTCCATTGAATTACCTGGCCTCACTGATTTGCTATTTTACATAGAAATCCTTGTGACTTTCTTGGTAGGTGGGGATATCATGTTTCACTTAAGAAAGGAACCATATTTTTACTGCCTGTGTCCTTCCTTGTACCCAGTAAAGCACTGGCCCCAATGAGGAATTTGGTAGATGTATGTGGTTGATTAATTTCCAAAATCTTGCCATTATTTCTATTCACAGTCCTTTATTCCTTTGTCCTGTGATTTGCTCAACAATTCCCTCATTTTCTCATTCAGTAAATGCTCACTGGGCTTCATGTTCTTTCAGTGAGTTGAGAATGGTAATCTAACAGTTCTCTCTAGGAGCTCACTAGCAGGAAAGAAAAGTATGTCTAAGGAAAGAGCCTTGGGAATTAAAATTTTTGGTGTAACAGACATTTACTGAGTACTGACTGTAACTCAGGCATTTCACTGGGCTCCAGGTTTTTCAGTGGTAAACAAGATAGACCCAGCCCTGGTGGAATGCACAATCTAGCAGAGAAGATGATATTAGATAAATAATTCCGGGAGCCATGAAGATTACAAAAGGGTGAATGCAGTAGCACAGTGGAAAGGTTTTTATCCTGAGTTGGGAAATGTCTCTTGAGGAGACTGTATTTAACCTGAGGTTGAAAAATTGAGTATAAAGAGCTGAGCAGGGTATATGTCAGGGGTAAGAGGAGGAGTATTCACGTTAGAGTAGATTGAGGGAGGTTTCACAGAGAACATGACACTGCACAGGTTGTTAACAAATCCATAGATGCTCAGTCATCAACGTGGGAAGATTAGCAACTCCAAATCCCCTGAAATTGAGAGATTTCTTAAGCTCTGTCCACACCTGGCAATGTTCTCCTGCACGCATCTCTAGTATGCGTGTTGGTTTAGTGTGGTAATGGAGTCTACATTCTTCTTCAGACTTTTGAAAGGTACACTCCAGGGCTCAAGAGTTGATTATGTTGGTTCTTCTGTTTGTGTTTTTCTTCTCCTTTAAGAACATGCTTATGAATGAGGTGCCTGGGTGGCTCAATCAGTTAAGCATCCGACTTTGGCTCAGGTCATGATCTCACAGTTGTGAGTTTGAGGTCCACGTTGGGCTCTGTGCTGACAGCTCAGAGCCTGGAGCCTGCTTCGGATTCTGTCTCCCTCTCTCTGCCCCTCTACCACTTGTACTCTGTCTCTCTCTCACCCTCTCTCAAAAATAAAAATAAACATTAAGTAAAAAAAAAAAAAAAAAAAAGAAATGCTTTTGAAGGCACAGTCCTAAAATCTTTATGAATAGAATTGTAAGCAGGCTTTCATTTGCAATGGGAGAGGAATTAGCAGGAAATTCCACCCAAGTTCAATAAACCTTGAACCTTTATGGTGGCATTGTGACCATCTTGTATCAGTTTAGGGAATTACCGTCTTGATTGGCAAGATTGACAGATTAAATTTCACTCTTCTGAATTGTCTTTATAGAGACCTCTTTCTTCAAATCAGACTAGAGATTGCACTATAACTAACATTGTAAATGGATCATTTGGTTTTCAGCTCTGATTTAAGGTATTAGAAATGAACAGGAAGTCTACGCAAATGAAGGGGCATAAAAAGTATTAGCAGTTTTCCAAATAGTCAGGGAAATATCCTTCTACCTCTCTCTCTACTATGTCAGAGTTGAAATCATCAGTTAACTGCAGCAGGGGCCAAGTACCCAGACATGAAAATATCTTGATTCTTGTATTCCTAATTCTGCTTCAGAGACGTCCTTGGATCAGACACATAAAACCAGAGGGGAGCTCTCATCAGGGATTACATAGATGGTAGATATTTAAATTTGCAAAACATTATCAAGAAATATGAGACATGTCAGCCATCTCCTGTGCTAACATTTTTTCAAAGTGAATTATTTTGTGGATGTTCAAGATGGGGAATACTGGAAAGAAAAAAAGACAGGAGGAACCAAATTATTTATAATTATGATATGTATGTGTTGGCGGGATGGGGGCTGCCTTCTGAGACACAAGTGGATGACAAAGAATAAGTTATCTCTTTATAGATAGAACATGGCAATAATTGCATAGTTTCTGGCTTCAAAAAGTCATAATCTATTAATTTGATGGATATCCAAAAGCCATAATCTGTCAATCAGGTGTCAGAAGAAAGAATCTCTCAGAGCTTTGAAGCATGACATTTAGAATACTGCTGGATACCTTTATTTTTATTCCGATAGCAATAGGGAGAAAGAATTTGAATGTTTTCAGCATAGTTAGGGAATGAATATTATTTTGGCTGTCTTAACAATTTTGCAACTTAAAAGTGGTATTGGATCAGTATGCTTTATTGAAAAAGTATAGAAGTCACACTGCAGTGAATTAGAGGGAGATGCTTTTGCCCTAAGATTTTGTCGACATACTTGTCGTGGCATTGCTTCCTTGGTTTAAATGTGAACAGAACCTGAGATTTTATTTCTTCACAAATTCTTGTGACCAATCTATTACTTCTATATACTGGGTGGATATGTCCTTGAAACTTACTAATGGCCACTGAGGAAAATGCTCTAGTCTATCAATGGAATGTCAGATTAATGGACAGAATTAATGGAAAATGTCACACACATAGAAAAATAGGGTTTTTCCAGAACCCAGTAAACTTGCTGGTACCAGTGAACAAAGACCTTGTCCTCCTTTGACAGGAAGAGAAGAATTTAATGCCACAGCCCCTTGACGTTACAGCATATATTTCAAAACTGAACAGAGTTGCGTTTGCTAAAGGAGTTCCTTTAGTTTAAGATGCTCTTCTAGATACTTCAGAAATATTATGCAAAAATATTTCTGGCACAGAGGTCACCAAACCCATTGGGTTTGCTTTCCTGCTCACGATAAGCATGGCAAAGGAGCATTCTGTGTTCCCTTCCCACCTTTCCTTCTGAGGCCCAGCTAAAGTTCAAGTTGAAGAGGGAATTACTCTGCATCTGCAGGTTAGCTTTTGTGGCCCCTGTCTTTAACACAAACACCTTGTTTAAAAGGCAGAGAGTAGGAAGGGCATCAGGGTTCAGAAGCCAAGATAAAGGGGTTTGGTCCTCCTGCAGAGATATTCTGAACCTAGACCATATCTTTGGGAGATCAGAGCAGCTCCAAGAAGCAGACTGGCTCTTCTCTCCCTCCCCATGAACCAGCTTCCCTGGGGGTTTGCCCAAACACACTCACCATAGTATTATTCTAAGGACAGGGAAGGAGGGATGAAGGTAAGATTTATTAACACTCCATCTGTGCCCTGGAGCATTGTAGGTGCTTTGTATATGAAAATTTATTTTATTTTCACAATGATCTCATCCATGTTCATGGTTTTAACTCATCTACCTGACCACTAATGACTCACATATTTTGCCCTTCAATTTAGTCATCTCTGGACTCCATGGCTGTATACCCAACAACCCAGTTGATATTTTTCATTCATATCTCACAGGCATATCAGACTTAACATTTCCCAACCCAACACATGGTTTTTACTCCCAAACCTTGCTTGCTGCTTTCTACTGTGCTCTACCATAATCCATGGCACCACCATCCATCCAGTTTTTGTGCTTCCCTCATTTCCAAATTTAAATCCTATTTCCTATCTATATTGGGAATCCTTCCACTTCTCTCCATCTGCAATGCTAGCACTCTAATCTGAGATACCTCCATTCTGTGTCTTGAACACCAATATGGCCTCCCAGCTGGTCTCTCCTTCTTCACTTTTGCCTTTCTCTAATCTGCTCTTTCCTCCTTAGCCAGAGTCATCCTTTTCTTTGATATGATATATCCAATCATGTCACTCCTTTTCTTAAAGTCCTTCAATGGTTTCCTATTGCTTTGAGGATTAAATACAAAACAAACCCTTGACATGAGCTGTAAGGCCTTGCATGGATGCACTTACCAATACTAACTGTTCTGATCTCTTCTCATACAACTCTGCACTTTGAACTCTAGCCATACCAATCTTTGTTTGGTTGCTGAGACCATCATGTACCAAGGCCTTTATACATACTGGTTTCTCTACCTTTAGTTTACCCCTGAGCCTTTTGCCTAACATTGACTTTCATGCTTTTGATCTCAGCTCTATTGTCAGTCTAGATGAGACACCCTCTGTTCTCTCCTCTAATGCCATAAGCCTTTCTCCATTGTCTATCATGTCAATTTATTCCTGTTGAGTATGTGATTAATGTTTATCTCTCCCTGACCCAAAGCTACACAAGGACTTTTTTAAAAAAATATTTATTTATTTATTTTGAGAACTAGAGAGAGAGAGAGAGAGAGAGAGGGAGTGAGAGATTCCCAAGCAAGCTCTGTGCTGTCAACACAGAGCCAAGTGCAGGGCTTGATCTCACAAACCATGAGATCATGACCTGAGCCAAAACCAAGAGTTAGACTCTTCACCAATTGAGCTACCTAGGTGCTCTCTGCCCTCACCAAGGACTTTTTAAAAACTCATCATTGAATCCCCACTGTTGAGCACAGAGTTTGGCACCTTATAGGTAATTAATAAATAATGACAAAATTAATTAATGCATGGGTTAAGTAGATAGAATTAGACCCTTTTAACAGATTAAGAAATCAAGGCTCACTCTAAGTAAGAACTTAGAAGTACCAAAGGCAGGATTCAGACTCAGGGTCACAAAAATGTAGGACACTGCAATATCTACAATAGCACTGACAGATTGTTTTAAGGATCCTCTAATCACACTATAGTAACACACTGTTTTTTGTTTTAACACTCTACCTTTTTTTCTTTGCATGTACACAGAATATTTTGAGGGTAGGAACTAGACATTCTAGTTTGAACAAGGCATTTCTTCCTCTTTTCACTGTCTCAGTGTTTACAGAGTGTCCTGGTTGACCCTTTCTTCAAGTGCCTAATCAAACTAACCCAGGTGAACTTGGCTGCTGACCTTGCTTTCACACATTTGCCGTCTCAGAATGATTGATGTCTGCTTGGTCCCTGTTGGAAAAGTGGCTGCAAATATGATCCAGGAAATCTATACTCGCAAATCTAGCATAATTTTAATGAGTCGTGATCAGAATAGTAAGAAGCACTGCATGGAAGCCTCGCATAAAAATTACTCATCTTCTGTCATCATTGCCCTTTACTTTGGCTTCCCCAAGTCCCCGTGTGAGGTATCCAGGCCCAGAAACCTCTGAATGTTGTGACCAAACACACTTCTATTGGATAGATGGTGCATGGATGGATGGATGGATGGATGGATGGATGGGTGGGTGGATGCTTTAGAATATAATTTCATCTCAATATAGTTCACAGATATAGAACCAGAAAGAAGATGGGATAAAGCTAAAGATTACCTTTATTAATGCTGGCATAAAATATAGTGCATGGTATGTAGAAAAGATTTGTCTGAGAGCTCAATTTTCACTTATATGATTGTCTCAGCTTAAGTGTTTTTTGCAAGGTGTGAGCTTCCTGTTTACTTATCTGCTTTCAATCTAGAATGTTCATTCCTTGAGGGCAAGGACTAGGTTATGTTTACCCTCTTATTCCTGGAGGCTTGCTCAGTCCTAGCTGTTCCTAGATACTCAAAAGTTTTCTTGAACGAAACATCGCCTTCTCATAATGACAATGAGGCATATTGCAAGCATGAGTGACTTGTCAGGAGGGTAAATCTCTGTTGGTTTTGTTTTACTGAGAAATATTTGAATCTCTTGCTAAGGCCTTGGTAAGGTCAAGGGTACATGCCCGCCCCTGTTCAACAGGCAGCCTGGTCTTCTCTTAAGGAGTACAGACTTTAAGGAAATAGCAATGTGTGTAGTTCACTCCTTGAAGATCCTGGCCACCCTGAGGAATCCATCTCTTAAGCACGGAGAACTTATTTTTCACAACCAATATTTATTAAACAAAGCAACTGTTTGATCATCCCTGACTTAGCTTGAACTCACCCCAGAAAGCAAAGGCTAATGTGAGGGATTGTGTGATTCCAGGAAATAGGATGGAAGCTTGGGGAGAGTGTAACAGGGAAGGAGGGACAGCCCCTTCGAGGGAGCAGATGCCTACAGAGAGTGGAAAACTGAGACACACTCCTCCGAGGACTTTCTGAGAAGAGCCATGAAAGTACCTCAAAAATGTCTGTCTCTAGGAAACACCTATCTCTAGGAGCCTTACTGATCAGGGCTCACGCGTGGGATGTCAGCTCCCTGTGATTCCCAGGCTGTGCTAGCACTCCAGTCTAAAGTGTCTGAGGAACCCCAGGGCAGAACACAGGAGTGAGAGGTGCAGCTGAGCCCTGTGCTATCTGATCACACCTGTGGGAAGCTGGCTGTCACATTCATGGGTGGGAAATGTGTGGGGTGGGGCACAGGGAGTGGTCAGCACAGTCTGCTAGTTTAGATATGGACTTTAAAGGTCATTTTTGAGGATCCATATCCTACTAGAATGGGCTTGTAAGACTGAAAGGTTAAGGCCTGGTAGGATGCCTCAGAGAAACCGAAGCAGAAGATAGTCATGGGGGTACAGTCAGCACAATGTAGTAGATATGGACCCAGTCTCTTGTATCAAACATTCCTGGTTTTGAATCCTCCCTCTGCTGCTTCCCAGACTGAACTTGAGAACATTATTTACTCTGTTTTGGTTATAGGTTTACTATGCTACTTATAGCAAGGAGGATGTATTCATATGCTTCCTGCATAACTGGATATATTAATATGATGTTTGAATAGATTTTTTAAAAATGGATCTGAAATAGATTTGCAACAGGTTTTTAAAAAGGAACCCTATCTCGTAAGGTTAATAAGACCATTAAATGAAATACACTTATAAGGCCATTATCCCAGAGGAAACCTTTAATACATGGTGGTCTTCTTGCTGGCGATGAAGAAGAGGAGGGGAAGGAAGGCCACCAGAGTAGCACAGGAGGAAGGAGTACCCTGGGGTCTTTGTAAGGGAAGGCCAAGGGTCTATAGGAACTTGCTGGTCACCACCTTTCCCATTTCCTCATCTTTGGTAAAGAGAACTCGTGTTAATGTACTTCCAGCAACATGCATCACTGGCTCAGAATCTGGGAAGAACCTGGGCCAGCAGAGAGGGCTCAAAGATAGTGCATGAGAAGGTGATACAGACCAAGAGAGGGCAATGTGAGGCCAGGACTAATGGGGGTTAACACAACAGCTGACATTTACTGAGCACTTCTAATGTGTGACTCTGTTCTGAGAACTTTCTGCATATTATCTGTTAGTCACAGAGAGTCTAAGCGCCATAATTTACATTTTACACATCATGACTCTGCAGCTTGGAGAGAATAGGTAATTTGCCCCAAGTCACAGTGCCAAGGGTGCAAAGCGGAGAATTGAACCCAGGAACTGTGATTCCAGAGTCCACATACATAATTGCCCCCTTGCACTGCCTGCTGTAGTCGTTGCTTCTGTTTCATACCTGGTCTGGGAAGTGGGGATAACGCAGGAGCACAGAGCATTTCTCAGGCCCTAAGTTACGAATATGCACTATGACATATGCTTCAGTAATTGAGTAAAATATTGATGAATTACTCAATCATCGATCACTGTTGTGTTTGTCAGGGTCCCAGCAGGAAGGAGACGCACACACACACTGGAATAGCTTGAAGAAAACTGAATAGACTATTTAGGAAGGTGTGGGAACATTTGGGGAAAACTGTTGAAGGACAGGGCAACACTTGAGAGCCGTCAGCAGCAGGATGCCAGTACCTCTTCTAAACCTGAAAGTGCAGGGAGAGAGTTGTCTACAGAACCCAGAGGGAGCACTCAGTGTCGAGAGCCCTGGTCTTCCTAGAGGAACACAGCCAGGTAGGGAGCTGGAGGAGAGGACAACTTAACTGTACCGGGTCCTATCCGATGTCCCTCTGGTAACTTCCATTAGTCAAATCTGAAAGGAAGACAGAGGAGAGAGCCAGGGAAGAAAAATAGCCCCTAGAGGCCAGGGTCTTGGAGCACAGAGGGGGATGGAAACAAGTGGCAGGTGAGCTGGTATGGTGAACGGGGTGCACCCAGCACTGCTGCCAACCTGCAAATCCATATCCTGGAAAGTATCTGTGGTGTCCAAAAGGAGAGGGAGTATTATTCTTACAGTGGGATATTCTTCACCCAGAAAAAAGAACGAAGCACCAAGCATGAACTTCAACATGGGTGGACCTTGACAACATGATGCTGAATGAAAGAAGACAGACGTGAGAGGCCATGTAGTACATGATTCCATTTGTTGGAGATGTCCAGAACTGACAGATGCAGGGAGACATAAAGATTAGGGGTCACCAGGGCTTGAGAGGAGAAAGAATGGAGAGTAGCTGCTAATAGGTACAGGGTTTGATTTTGGGGTGGTACGGATGTTCTGAAACTAGACAGAGGTGATGACTTTGTAGCACTGTGAATGTGGTCAATGTCACTAATGGTGAATTTTATGTTATGCATTTTTACTACAATGAAATAAACTGATAAATGAGAGGGAACTTCCATCTCACAGTGCTCACATTTGTCTTTTATTCACTCTGAGCAGAACATACTTGACACTTTCTTGCTAGAAAGTTGGTGGGAGAGCCATGCTCTCGGTTGGTGGCCCAGGTTCCCACTCTGGTGCCCGCCACTGTCCACACAAACAGCAGTGCCAGGGAATCACCAGCTCCTAGGAGGCCAGCCAAGCACTGGGTGGAGTCAGTAAACACCAGCCTTCCTGCCCCACAGTTGGGGTCTCAGGGAGGTGTGTGCCTCACACCTGTTCTCAGAGGCCCCCTGGCAGGCTTGAGTTCCAGGTAGCTACAGTAGATGACTGACGGCAACATCATTCTACTCTCCCTTCCCCTCGTGTCTCACTTTCCTGCTCACCTACTGGTGCTGCCTGCATCTCCCGGATCAGCTGCAGTTCTCAAGCACTGACTGATGATTTATAACAACTGTAAAATAATAACAGATAACATGTATTGAATTCTTTTTATTAAAATATGTATGGGAAGAGACTGGCTTATGTTCATTTTGCCTTTCCTCTTCCCATGATAAGGCTGTCTTTATGTATGAGGCAAATGACCGTCACTGGTTCTTAGATGGGAGTGTTAGCAGAATCCCCCAGGGAGAGTGGTGAAAGTGCAGGTTCCCCGGCTCTGGCCTCAGATATGCTGATTCAGTACGTCCAGATGCAGAGTCTTGGAATGTGCATTTATCAAGCTCTTCAGATTTTTTTTTAAGTTTATTTATTGTTGAGAGAGGAGCAAGCATTCAGGGGAAGGGTAGAGAGAGAGGGAGACCCAGGATCTGAAGCCAGCTTGAAGGGTTCAAACTCACAAACCCTCCAGATCATGACCTGGGCTGAAGTCCAATGTTCAACCTATTGAGCCACCCAAGTGCTCCAGCTCTTTAGATTATTCTTATGCAGAATAGAGCAGGAACAATCTCCCCTAAAAAACTATGGACAGTGGTATCATGCGGACTGACAGGGGAGGCCACATAATGCAGGTATCCACAAACACCTGCTCAAATCCCCCAAATTCTGCAGGGAGAAATATCCCACTATACGTTTACTTACTCTTCAACTGATGTGATCCACATCCATGTATGGGAGTTAATTTCGGTATTTAATAACCACTAAGTAAAGAGAGAATGAAATATCTGCACTGTGTAATTACATAAAACATGCTTCTGGCAATATTTGCCCCCTTGGAAATTCAAATAGGAAGTCTCTAAGGAGCAAGGTTGTATTCTTGGAGGTGGACACAAAGTAATTGAGCTTAGCTAATGGAGATAATTAATTAGGAAATGGTTGTTCTTGCTTCTAAGAAAAATATTGGAAGGATCTCCCAGAAGGCCTAGCCCTCTCTGCCCTTGCTATTTTCAAAAGTCAGTGACACCTAGGGAGCCTGGTATTTCCTCTGAGTCATGGCCTGGCCACACTCAGGAACTGGGAGGACAGAACACAAATAGCTTGGCCCAACTCTAAGGGTTTCTGGGCTGTACCTGCAGGAAACTATACCATTTGGCCTGGGGTTGGAGTTCCAACCCTCCACTTACCAGCCCTCTGAACTTAGCCAAGTTATTCAACTTACACAGGGCATAGTGTTCTCATCTTAAAACCAGGAGTTATAATAGCAACAACACAAATTGGTACCAGTGAGACAAGACCCTGCAATGCTGCCCAGGTGCGGTCTTGCTAAGCTCTCTCTCTCTCTCTTTCAGCAGACAGTCTGGTTTTCCTGTATCCAGGTCATCTGTTTGACCCTTTCTGCCCAAGTTGGATCTGCATGAGCCTAGCATTCCGGCCTGATCTTTCTAGCTTGTCTGCTCATCACCCCCACTTCCTGCCCCTCTCCGGTTCCGAATGCCAGGCCAGTCTTGCCTCATATGCCCAGTTTTCTGGGCCTACTTCTGCTGCTGCCATGTGACAGTGCCATGAATCTTCCAGCCCAGCCCTGCATTTTGGCATCCCAGTGGCAGAGAATGACATAACAGTGGTAAGAGGTTGCATTCAGACCCTCTAGCTACCTTTTCCCTAATCATATCACACCAGGATGGGCTAGGACAACAAGTCAATTTCAGAAATATGGTTGCACCAGAAGGACCAGGAGAATAGGGGGCAAGTCACAGGGGCCCTAGGCAAGGGATGCGAGCCAGCATGGACTGAAGAAAGCATCCGTCATACGGGAGAAACCCCACTTGTCTTGCTTACCACACTCTCCATACTGTCTAGCTCAGTCAGGAATTGTGGAATGAGAGAGAAGCTGATACCCGGGTCAAAGAGGCAGATACTTGACCTGGATGATGTTTTTGCTTTCCGGTGGCGGCAGATATTACATTACATGTTATTAGGATATGCTACAGGAAGGCTTTTTTGTTTTCTATGTTGATGAAAATGCAAGCTTTTTATTGTTACAGAACTAATAGTATCATAGCACATGTATCCTTGACTTTTCTGTCCTCTTAATAGATCCAGTCTGTAAGTTGGGTGGGATGTGTCTTTCCCTCATCTACCCTTTCCTGTTTATATTGCAGCAATCAAAACCAGCAATGAAGAATTAATGAATAGCTGAGATCCATGCGGGAAGACTGAGGAGAAGTCCCTAGAGGAGTGAGGGACTCAATCCTATTTAGGGGAAAAGGTCTAATAAGGGGAAAATACCCAGATTCTGGTACCTACAGACATCTCCTGGTGTCCAGGATTAGAAGGCTGGTTTAAGAAGCACAGATCCAGGATTCAGAGCAAAAGGGCAACTGTGAGAGTGTACCATGGAGTCTGATGTAGGCATCCCTGCTACTTATCCCACTGGGGCCAGATAGGAATGTCTCGGGGTCATCGGTCCCCTAGCTATAATCATGTATCTCTACCTGGGATAGCAACCAATTTTCATTTTATGAGTCTGCTTTCATGTAGAGGCCACATAGATCTCTGTACTTAGTAAGATTTTGAAGCTCATCAGGATTGCAGTTGATTAATGCAGTTGATTAATAATTAATAACTGCAGTTGATTAATGATGTCTGCTACAGGCATAGGTAAAGAAGTTGCTTCATGTATATACCACATACTCACTATCTCAGGTTAATGTATAGGCAATGAAGTCAAGATCTGGGGAGTTGCCTCAATATATGAGGACTCTCCGCCAAATATTTCCTTGAAAAATACAGAACCTCCAGATTGGTCCTATGTGGAGTCTAATTTGGTTATATAGAACAGAACTATTTATAATTGTTTTTGATCCCTTTTCCAAATGATTAACACTTTGGCACAATAGGGAAAGGCAGAGAAGATTTGGGGGATTATCCTTTACAAACATGACTTTTAGGTATCCCATGAACCTAAACTTAGAGCCAGACCTCAGTCCCTGACTGCTTTCTTAAGGCCACGGCCTCCTTCTCAGAGTTGAGGAAGATAAGAGTGGAAAACAAATAACTTGTATGTTATTTGAGAAAAAAACCTCACATTTAAAAAGTGGCTAGATAATGACTAAATTCAACTTTTTATTATGTAATATACTGGAGTCTGGCAAATTTAGCTGAGCTGGGCAAAACTTAAGACAAAGGGTATATCATCTATTACAGAGCAACATGCATGTTTTGTGTGTTTGCCCAGCAAACTTGTAAGTAAGTAAGTAAGTAAGTAAGTAAGTAAGTAAGTAAGAGCATAGTCATTGGCAGGCAAGTTTTATTTTGTAGCAATGATCCAATGAGGGAAAAAAATAAAAGCCTCCATTTTATTGGAAGATTATGAGATCATGTCTACACTGTAAAAAATGACATCTGGGTCAAGAACCATTAGTAACTGACAAAGATGTGTTTGCACATGTATAAATGTATGTGTGCATTTGTATGTGTGTGTCCCCCTGTGTACATATTATGTACAGGGACAGGTCCTGATGTGTGAGCTTGTATATGAAATAGACTTCTCAGGCTGTGAGGAGGCCAGTGGGCATTTGGCCAGGCTTGGCTCAGGCAAGCCTTAGCTTTGGTTGTCTGATCTTGTGCTCAGTTCTTGGGTTCTATGAAGAAGTTTGACCAATTCTAGAATTCTAGAATGTTTACTGTGCCTAGGTGCCCCTTCAGATTTCTTCTAACAGAACCTTAGTTTTATATACAAACAAACTTTTTTAAAAATGTAAGCTTATTTATTTATTTTGAGAGATGGAGAGAGAGAGAAAATCCCAAGCAGGCTCAGCCCACACTACCAGTGCAGAGCCTGACATGGGGCTTGAGCTCATGAATTGCAAGATCATGATCTGAGCCAAAACTAAGAACCAGATGCTCAACCAACAAAACTACCCAGGCTCCCCAACAAACTTTTTGATGAGTGTTTTTCAGGCACATCTCTTGTGAATGGTCCCCACTTAGATATCATGGTGCCCTATGGGAGTCAGGTCATGACAAAGAAGCCTGGTATCTTTGTAGAGAGGGCTGAGTAATAAGGTGGGAAAGAGCGTATCTCTCCTCCATGTTATCCTTAATGAATGAGAGTTAGCATTTTCCTGCTAACTGCAAAAGGAAATGATAATGACCCTTAGCTCCCCACTTCCATACCCTTCTCAGAAATTCAGGTAATGCATGATCAACTTAATCATCAATATTGATAGTTACCATTTGCCAAGAACATGTGTTTGGTGTATGTGGGGCCTGGAGAAGAGGGACCATGGAATTTCTGGTTCAAACCATGGTTACCCTTAAAAGCTAAAGGAGCTGCTATTAATAATTGCACTGAGACAATTACACTAAGCTGGGACCTTCCTGGGCAAAGTGGGACATCTACTCACCTTAGTTGGGAAAGATCTTGGAGCTTTTCCTGGCCAGTCCTGCAGAGGACACTGAGAGGAACAGAATAGATTGCTGGATTCCTCAGGATTGACTCACTTATAAATGCAGAGAATCTTGGCACATATTTGGCTGTTAACTCCACTTATGCTGTTGGTTACTGGGTGGGCAGAAATTATGGGAGGAGTCCTGAGGAATGCAGGCTTCCGGTCTGTTTTTCCCAGAGGCAGCAGTATGATGTGTGGATCAGTGAATGGTCTGGGATTCAATCAGACGTGTCATTTACTTGCTGAGGAGCCTTGAGTAGAGCTTCAGTTTTTCAGATCTAGAAATGAGAACATTTGTTTCCTCAAATGATGATTACGATTCCACGTGATTACCTGTGGGAAAGATTCCAGCACCCAGCATACTTTTCCTCCGTTTCCAGAAAACCACTAATGCCCTGGGGAAAACAGTGACAGAGAAGTGCAGTAAAAAATGGGAGTTTATTTTAGTAATTATTTCAACTATATCTCTGACTGTAAAATCCCCCACACTGAGAACAATTCAGGACAGACAATTTCTTGCTCAGACTACACCAAGAAATCCCCCCCAACCCCCACTCCGGACTGCACTTATAGAGAGAAGCTACCAAGGGATTCTTTATTTTTCATCAAAGGGTTAGAAATGGGAGCACAATATTAATAAGTTCTTGCTTAATTAGATGAAGGCATCGTGTATGTGGAAGTCCATGCCTTCTTTCTCTTCATAGGTGTAGGGATCTGCTTCAAAGATTGTGCGGTTGGGGAGAGAGAGGAAGGGAGCTGGCTTTGACATATCACAGTGTATCAGGGGTGCAGATCAGCAGGCAAGCCAGGTCCCCTTTCAAGATAGGTCCTGGCTTTAAAGCTGATGCCAGGGAGAGGTCAACACCCCCGGACAGCATGAAGCAAGGGGTGTAAAGGAGAAAGCAAGGTTTGGCAGAAAAAGTAACTAAATCTTTAGCCTTTGGGGCACTGTGCAGTGAGACTTTATTGTAGTTTATTCCATACTTATAACAAAAAGCAAGTGGTATCAACAGGAAGCCAAGTTTACTGGTCTATCCAGGATAAAGAGATCATTTAAAATATGGTTGCTTTCCCTTTTGATCTCCCTCTATCAAAACTATGGATCTTAAGTTTGTGGCTCAATGGGGGCCTCTGTTCAAACTGGCCATTTTCAGGGCAGAAGCAGAGCCAGGACAAGTGGTCATGGGTCCTAAGGGTTGGGCTGTCTGGCAGACATCCCCTGGACGTACCTGGATTGGGTTGATAGGATGATTTCACCTGTTCGCTGCAACCCCATAACATTGCAATGAGGGATGTAGGCCCTTAGTGATTGCAGACCTATATCATAGAAATGGTCCAAGCACAGAAATGAGACCAGAGTTTGTGGCTTTGACTTTACATGGAGCCATGCATAACTGAGGCTTCTGCCTGGAATCTTTGGAGCACATAACCACAAGCAGTCGCTTGGCTTTTGCTTCATGTAGACAAGTCAAGGGTCCTCTTGTCCAACATGGGTGCGACCTATCAGTAACTACTACCTCCAGGCTGCATTTTGGATCTGCTGCTGGGCTCCATGCCTATCTGGAAACATCTATTCCTTAAGACCAAGCACCTGAACACACAAATGTCCTAAACGAAGATGAACCATGTGATGTAAGCATGTTTTTAAACCTCTCTGAGCATCTGCCTTTTCACCTGTGAAAAGGGTCCCGCGATCACAGGAATGTTGGTGTACTGAATTAAATAACAACTAATTTAATAACTAAATCATTACATAACTGTCAGGAGTCCAGCATTGGTCTTTATTATTACTCCAGACTCTGAAGTTCATCAAAGGAGAGTCTATGTTTTCTTGGTTGCATTTTCTGAGCTGGGCATCTGGCGTGGACTCACAAATGTTTATTGAATAAAACATCAATCATGACAACATAGTGTTTTTTTAAATTTTTAATGTTTTATTTATTTCTGAGAGAGAGAGAGAGAGGGAGCGAGCGAGCGAGCAGGGGAGGGTCAGAGAGAGAGAGAGAGATACAGAATCTGAAACAGGCTCCAGGCTCTGAGCTAGCTGTGAGCACAGAGCCTGATGCGGGGCTCGAACCCATGAACCAATCATGACCTGAGCCGAAGTCTGACACTTAACCGACTGAGCCACCCGGGCGCCTCATTTAAAGATTAATAATTAAAACATCATTCATTGGATGGCAAGTGTCTTGTAAACCATTTTGAGGTGTTTCTGTCAGTGCCTGCAAGAGGAAAATAGGGATTCAAGGGTAATGCAAGTGAATCTTCCCCAATTGTTTGATTTATTTTTCATATGTTTGCAATATTTAAAATTAAAAAAAAATACAGTGAAAGAGGGTAAGAAGACTGAAAAGGCCAGGTTTGGCAGTTTGATAACCAGACAACTGAAGGAAAAGGGACCAGGATGACCACTTGGCCCTTTGCTTCTTGGAGAAGGGAAGCCTGTGTCTGCACCATGATGACAGGGAGAGAGGGCTGTGGCCCAGCCTCTCTGACATGGTCAGTGCCGAGTACACACAGAGTCAGCCCCCGCTGAGCACCAGTGCACTTGGATTTTTATCTTGTCAGGATTGTGTGCTTCGGATTAAGAACTGGGTCAGCTATCTTCCTCACCTGCTAGGTGTATGTGCATAAAGAGAATAACGTTCATAAACTAATGGGTGTGTCCTAGTAGTCTTCGTGTATTTAGTTAGGTTTATTCCTCTAACTGTCTACACACAACCATTTTTTTATAGATAAAACCAGTGTGTCAAACTGTTCAGCTGACATTACCTGGTAGGTCTGAAAGAATATCTTAATTAGAGATGGCCTACGCAGGTTCTAATGAGAATGGCTTTTTCAGCGGGTTTGAGTCACTGCTATTAAAAATTTATTCTGAGAATAAATTGTTGGCTAGCTATCCCATCCATCCACTCTCCTAGAAAGCCGATTTCATCACTTTTGTTCATTTCTATGACAATCAGTCTTATCGTCAGTTTAGTAGTCTCCTTCTGCATAGTGTTAGTTGCTTTGTTTTCAAAGCTCTTCAGAAATGTTTCTTGGAATTAAAATGTGTCTTTGAGGCCACCTGGTGTAAAGTTCTATGGATCACAGAAGTGACTTCTGTCACTTCCTTGTCATGGTCTCATTTGCTCTACTCTTGCAGATGGTTATGTGGGCTGTTACTACAAACGACAAGTGTGTTGTATGCCTTGTATTTAACGTATGCCAGGATTGCAGATGTACACAGCCCCTCCCATTTCTATAGAGCTCTGTAATGGAAGTCCTGTTCTTGGGGCAGCATGCCACACTATTACATGCTGGACAGCCTGGTCTGTCTCCTCTGAAGAGCAGACCAGCCACAGCTGAAGCAAACACAATGTCTGAAGAAGAAGCGATAATGTTTCCTGCCCCAGTATCTCCCTAAGACCCGATCGGGTGCTGGATGGAGTTGGGGGAGTACACATGCAGAGGAATAGTAAGGAACCAGTGGGTGTGTACCATGTGGGCTTCCAACAAGTTTTGGAGATGTGTCCACCCTAAAGTGTTCTTGTTTTTTAATATTTAGTTGGTATTTTAAGATGTAGTTATAGATGAGGAATTTGGCTTAGACACAAGAATAACACTTAAAAAATCCTCCAATTAAAAAAAATTAACATCTAAGAATAGTGTTCACTGTGGAATGATACTAGGTCTGGTTTTCAGATCATTTATAGATTCATCTAAAATATTCTAGAATGAAAATATATGGTGCCCCAACTCAGCCTCCTGGGTATAATTCACCTCATGAAAATATATCCCAAGAGCCTTTCATACGCATAGCTGTTTTGTGCACAGAGCCAATGTGTTATGGAAGCCAAATGACCACCACCATTTAGGAATAAGGAAAAGAACTGTCCACGACTCAGTGTTCTTATGTGTGTCCAAACGTGCATCACGCTTGAGCATGGCACACCGTGCCCACAGAGCTAGGGGTGCGGGCTGACTGAGGCTGGCCCTAACTGTGCTCACTGACAGCCTTGTACCTTCACATCCTGTCATGGGTCATCTCACTGGAGCAGAGTCAGGGATGAGGGGCAGTGGCTTAGTTGTATGTGGCAGGTAAAGAATTAATCATCTACTTGGAAAGGTGAAGGCTGAGAAGCCAATTTCTTTTTTTTTTTATGTTAATTTATTTTTGAGAGAGAGAGAGAGAGAGAGAGAGAATCCCAAGCAGGCTTCATGCTGTGAGCACAGAGCCCAATGAGTGGCTCAATCCCACGACTGTGAGATCCTGACCTGAGCTGAAATTAAGAGTCAGATGCTTAACCAACTGAGCCCCCCAGGCACCCCAACCCAATTTCTATAAAAATGCATACAGAGTAGAAAGACACTGGTGAGGGAGATGTAGAGCATAGTGGGGACTTTGGATCAATTTGTGTAGTTACATTGGGCCAGGCCCTGTGTTGGACCATGGGCATAAATCAACCAAATAGACAAGGCCTGACTGTAATGGAGCTGGGGAAGGGAGAGCAAAGCATTTAATTTGCACACACTCTTACAGAGTTTACTATGCACCAGGTACCCCCTAAAATAATTTACAAATAAAATCTTAGAGTGCTATATATGGAAGGTCAAATGAAATCTAATGCAGTAACACAAAGTGTAATAAAAAGTCCAGAGGACAAAACTGAAGCACAGAAAGATTCAGTTACTTGCTTAAGGCCACACTACTGGTAAGGAGTGGAACTATTTGCAGATTGTGAAAAGTATTAATAAAGGGAAATGAGCATGCTTTATTTAGATCAGTGGCTCTCAAAATTCAGCGTATATCAGAATCCTTGGTTATAATCCAGGTTGCTGGCAGTACCCACAACATTTCTTGTTCAAGAGGTCTGGGGTGGGGCCTGAGAATTTGCATTTCTAACAGGTTCCCAGAGGATGCTGCCAGTGTTGGTGCAGTGTCACCTGGGACCCCACTTTGAGAATCATTGCTCCAGGTGGTGTGGATTCTGACATGCCCTGCCCAGATCCCTTTTCAAGGTCTAACCACCCATTTCCTCAACGTAGGAGTGTTGTCTGCTGACAGTTCACAGGTACATCTTTTGGCCATTGCTCTCAGTCATTACATTGTTCAGGGCTAAGCTCTTGTCATGGAGGGACACCTTATGGCCCATGATCCAGCTTCTTGCCTTGGTGTAAGACAGCCCTGGAGGGTCATCAGGTCAGAGCTCCCTGTTAGATACCCAGAGGTTTCAGATGCCATCTCATTGTGGGTTTGCTTGTCCCTTTCCCCAGCCCCACATTCCTCACCTCCTTATTAGATATCTCCAGGGAATAGTTCTCAAAATCCTTCGGCATGCAACACTCGGTCTTAGAGGTGGTTTCCATGATGGAGAGGGCTGGCAGAATGGCCTGCTGAGGCTCTGACTCTCAGGCCATCTTGATGGGGTCCTGCGAAGAGTCCATGAACATGCAGAAGAAAGAACAAGTACAGAGACCCCAGCGCAGGAAAGGGCAGGGGCTCCTGGAGAGCCAGCATGAACAACCCAGGGCAGAGTGCCAGGGCAGGTCAAGGAGGCCAGAGGAGGCAGCTCCTGCAGGGTTTAGGGGGTAAGATTTCTTCCAGTGCAATGGAAAGCCATGAGCAAGTTTGGACAAGGGATGTCACAACACCCGTTTGTTGTTTAGAAAGGGTTTCCCTGACCATGGGGAAGGTGGTTGTAGGCATGCAGGTGGCTGAATAATGGCCTCTAAATATACCCGGGTCCCCCTAATTCCTAGAACCTGTAAATACTACTTATATCATAAAAGAGATTTCACAGATGTAATTTTGGCACAATGAGATTATCCTGGATTATCCAGGTGGTCCCATGTAATCATAAGGAGCCGTATAAGAGGGAAGCAGGAGGTCAGAGTTGGAGAAGAGGATATGATGATTGAAGCAGAGGCTGAAGTTGATGTGGCCACAATCCAACTGATGTGAAAAGTTTCTAGAAGCTGAAATAGACAGGAACAGATCCTCCCCTGAGGACTCCAGAAGAAATCAGCCCTGCTAATCCCTTGGTTTTAGCCCTGCAAGACTGGCTTTGGATGTCTGACCTCCAGAACTATAAAAAAAATAAATTTGTGTTGTTTTAAATTTGTGATAATTTACAGCAGCATGGGAAAATGATACAAGAGGTCAGGTGCAGAGGTGGGTGATGAGTAAGGCTCAGAATGAGTGCAGACAAGCTCTAAACATGTAGGCAATCACCTCAGCATTAACGATGGAGTGTAAAGGGGAGTGAATCTTCCTGCACTGAAGGCTGTGCAAGGATGTCCACGCAGACAATTATATAAACAACAATTATATAAACATACCAATATGCAGGCCCACATCAAAAAGATCTTTGCTATCAATAACTCATTAATGAAGGCTGCATTGCACACTGCCATGTGTTAAAAGGCATAATTACATTCCAATATTTATTTGAGTTTCTGCCATTTTAGGCATATTTCATGGAAAGGCAGGAGGAGGAAAAGACATTTGTTTTGTGGTATTGATCTGAGGTGCTGCCAGAGTTGGAAAGCCTCCGCTAAGATTCCAGGGGACTCTTGATTCTGCTATCCCTGAATAGTCTTATTTAGTTTCTTGGTTCAAACTCCTCACCTCTAACACTCTGTGACACAGGAAGGTACAGGGAGAACCTGGATTGAAATGCCTAATTTATTTACTAAGGACATGACCCTGAGCAAGTAATTTAAGCGAACTCTGAATGTCAATTTCCACATCTGGGTAAAAATAAAAATAAAATTAATCATATACAATATAATCATAAAAATTCAGTGCCTGGTACTTAGTGGGTGGTCAGTAATGCTTCCTTCCAATTATTCCATTCATATGTACGTAGAGCTGTTTATGTAGAAAAGTTAAGTGACAACTGCCAGTTATGGCAACTTTTATAGAAAATGTCTCAGCCTTCCGCCTTACAATAAAAAATAGTGTTTGGCTCCAAGCAGATTAGATTGAACAGAGTTATTTGAACTACTTATAATAAAATGTGACAGGCAGACTTTGGTATTTTGCTGCCCCAAGTTTTTTATGGACTGTTCACTATCATTGCAACATTCAGCACTTTTTTCTGTGTCAGTGTGATAGACAATATTCATATTCTTCTTGGGTAATTGCCTTTTTAACTGAATCAATGGCTTGCAGGCATGAAAAGGAGGCTATTTTATCTCAACTTTATTTATCCTATGATTATATTAAGACTATTAAACTAAATATCCCCTCCCCCGCCTCCTCCCAAGCCCATTCTCAACCATCTCCCCAAAACTCTCAATACTTAGCTCTTCTGTGAATTTTCCCACTGCCATGCCCCACATTCCACAAATATTTCTGCTCTTTGGAAGAATTTCATATTTAAATAAGGGCCTGCTGCATGAGTGAACTAGTAGTAGTATTCATTTCCTTGCTCATTCATTCAAAAAATATCCTTTGAGGGTCTACAGTGAGCATGCCCTGGGGATACAAGGAGAGGGGGAAAGTGTCATCACCCCTGTGTGTACAGGATATATAGTTATGGTATGTTCTAGAGAGGAGAAGTTCCTATAAAGGAGGAGTCTTGGGTATTCTTAGTGAGCATAATAGATGCTGATAACTGAGTAGTTAGGGAGGGAAGCATTCTCTGATGAGGTGACTCTTGAGCTAAGATTGGATGGGAAAACACATGAATGTCCACATATGTATGTAGAAGACGTGTGTGGAGACTGAGGTAGTTAAGTATCCCAAGACAGAGGGAACAGCATGTGCAAAGTCCTTGTGGCTGGAGGAGGTGTGTTCTTAGAACTGGGAGCAGCTCAGTAGGCTAGAGCTTGAAGTGGGCAGTGGCAGGCAGGTCCAGACCCTGGGGGCCAGGTAGACCATGTTGCACATTCCAGACTCCATGCCCCAGGGGAGCAGGAGTCGATGAAGGGTAGTCAGTAAAGTGGCACTATTAGAAAAGGATTTGTCTTTCACTAAGATCTCTCCACTTGGAGGGAAGGGAATGGATTGGAGAAAAGTAGCTTGGTGCTATTATAGTTAATATTCAGGTAAGTTGGAGGCTTGGCCTAGGATGGCTGCTAGGGTGGCCACAGTAGAAATGGTAGGAGGTAGACAGCATTTTGAGTCACTCAAGAGGTAAGTACTACATGACACATTGATGGATGAACTTTGGAAGGTGCAGGAGATATGGGCTTTAGAATCACTTCTCCATTTTGGACTTGCCTTGTTAAATGGCAGCTGTAGCCCATCATTCAGCAGTTAGCAATGGAAAAACCCGACTTGTGGGACAGAGAGTAGATTTCTCAAGTAATATGGCCTTAGCTTCCCAGTGTGCTGAGACTTCAGAAACCAAGGCTGAGGTGGTTAGGACCATGTTGTGTGAGTGCAGGTTTTATGAGTTTTATTTTACTGCATTTTCCCAGAGACCTGCCGGTTAAAGAGCAGGCATTTCCCATCAGTCTGTAACCAAACGTGCCATAGCAGCCATTACAGATACCCAAACAACAGGCATATTGCTCTTGCAGACATCTTTGATATATGCTTTCTCCTCCCTTCTTGCTAGAGAAGCTGAAGCAGTGTCTTCTTCCTATTTACTCACCATAGAAATTCTCTGCCTTCCTAAATGTGTGTTGGCCATCTTCTCTTTCTTGTGTTCCATATAATATCCCAACATCCTCAATGCTCTTAGATGACTGCTTAGTGTTTTGGAGTCCTCTGAATCAATGAATTCAGGCAAACAGTCTTCATGCATCTCACAAGCTGGGTTAGACTGAGTTGTAGTGGCTGCCTAGTATGTGTAGGAAAGAAGAGTCTGGAGACATAGCTGGGCTTAAGGGAAAAGAGTTCTGTGGTTGATTGGTGATGTCTTTCATGGGCTTAAGAGGGGAAATGAGGAATATGAGCCATTCATTTATAAACTTTTTAAAAAATGGTTATATATATTTTTAAGGGGGGGGGGCATGCATGTGTGTGGGGGAGGGGCAGAGAGAGAGGGAGACAGAGAATCCGATGTGGGCTCAAATTGAACCACCAGATAATGACCTGAGCTAATGTAGGTAGCTCAACCAACTGAGCCACCCAGGCGCCCCTGAGCCATTTATTTTTATTTCTCTTTTAGTCTTTCTCAGTTGCTAGTACATCTCTTTATTCTGTCAATACATCAAATGTTTACAATACCCTCAAATTTTCCTCACTACATTGTTCTTTGAATATTTCTATATTTCCTTAAAAATTATATGACATCTGTCTGTTTCTTTAAAAAAATTTTTTTATATTTTTAATATAGTTTATTGTCAAGTTGGTTTCCATATAACACCCAGTGCTCATCCCAACAAGTGCCCTTCCCCATGCCAACAACCCCCTTCCCCTCCCCCCCATCAGTCCTCAGTTTGTTCTCAGTATTCAAGAGTCTCTCATGGTTTGCCTCCCTCCCTCTCCCCCAACTGTTTTTCCCCCTTCCCCTCCCCTATGGTCCTCTGTTAAGTTTCTCCAGTTCCACATGAGTGAAAACATATGGTATCTTTCTCTGCCTGACTTATTTCACTTAGGATAATACCCTTGAGTTCCATCCATGTTGCTACAAATGGCAGATTTCATTCTTTTTCATTGCCATGTAGTATTCCATTGTATGTATAAACTGCATTTTCTTGATGCATTCATCAGTTGGACACTTAGGCTCTTTCCATATTTGGCTATTAGCACATTCTTATCGATGTTTGTGATTGTCTTATGTATTTGGGTATTTCTGAATTCAGTGCATAGACATTTATACTTATTAGCTCTTCCTGATGGATAGACCCTGAAATTATTATATAATGCCCTTCTTCCTCTCTTGTTACTGCCTTTATTTTTTATTTAAAAGTCCAGTTTGTCTGATATAAATATGGCTACTCCAGCTTTCTTTTTGATGTCCAGTAGCATGATAGATGTTTTCCCATCTCCTCACTTTCGATCTGAATGTGTCCTCAGGTCTAAAATGGGTCTCTTGGAAACAGCAAATAGATGGACCTCATTTTTTTAATCCATTCTGCTACTCTGTCTTTTGATTGGAGCATTTAGTCCATTTACATTCAGTATTATTATTGAAAAATACGGGTTTAGAGTTATTGTGTTCTCTGTTAGATTCATGCTTGTAGTGGTGTCTCTGGGACTTTGTGTTCCTTGCAACATTTCCCTCATAGGATCTCTTGTAGGGCTGGTTTAGTGATGATGAATTCCTCCATTTTTTGTTGGGGTAAACCTTGATCTCTCCTTCAATTCTGAATGATAGGCTTGCTGGATAAAGGCTTCTTGGCTGTATATTTTTCCTGTTCATCACACTGAAGATTTCCTGCCATTCCTTTCTGGCCTTCCAAGTGTCAGTAGATAGGTCTGCTACTACCCTGATATGTCTCCCTTTGTATGTTGGGGCCCTTTTATCCCTAACTGCTTTCAGAATTCTCTCTTTGTTCTTGTATTTTGCCAGTTTCACTGTATGTCGTGCAGATCGATTCAGTTTACGTCTGTGGGGAGTTCTCTGTGCCTCTTGGATTTCAATATCTGTTTCCTTTCCCAGGTTGGGGAAGTTCTCAGGTATTATTTGTTCAAGTACACCTTCTGCTCCTTTCTCTCTCTCTCCTTCTGGAATTCCTATGATATGGATATTCTTCCGTTTGATTGTATCACTCAGCTTTCGAACTCTCCTTTCATGTTCCTGGACCAATTTCTCTCTCTTTTTCTCGGCTTCCTCTTTCTCTATAATTGTATCTTCTAATTCACGTATTTTTTCTGCCTTTTCAATCCGTGCAGTAGCCAACGCCTCCATTTTATTTTGTGTTGCATTTTTTAGTTCATCAGTATTTGCAACAATAATGGCTCGGATGTCATCCAAGCCCTTTTGAAGCCCAATGAGTAATTTTATGAGTATTATTCTAAATTCTTGTTCAGTTATGTTGCTTAGATCGGTTTTGAGCAGTTCTCTAGCTGTTATTTCTCCCTCGAATTTCTTTAGAGGAGAGTTCTTCTGTTTCATCATTTTGGCTAGCTTTCTTTCTCGTTAGTTTTAAAAGCTTGTGATGTGTTCTGCCCCTGTGAGTGCTGCTATATTAATATTAAAGGAGGCTCATACACTGTCCAGGGCCTGGCCGTTCAGGAAGTCTTCTTTGAAGGGTGTCCCTTGGTCTCTCTTGTGACTTTGGTTTTATTTTATTTCTCTACTCGTAGTGATGTTTTGAACTCTCCACCATGTGCACTTTAGGTTTGTTCCTTGAAGTAGCCCTGCTTCTCTGCGAGTGCAGACGGGCTCTTTAAAATTTTTTTAATGTTTATTTATTTTTGAGAAAGAGAGAGAGGCAGAGTGTGAACAGGGGTGGGGCAGAAAGAGAGGGAGACACAGAATCTGAAGCAGGTTCCAGGGTCTGAGCTGTCGCCACAGATACTGACATGGGGCTCCAACTCATGAACCATGAGATGATGACCTGAGCCAAAGTCAGATGCTTAATTGACTGAGCCACCCAGGTGCCCCTCAATTTGTCTGTTTATAATTCTTGGTCTTCCTCTAAGCACTTGAATGCCCATATGGAGTTTGATAAATTATCTTTCCACATTTCCTCTCCCTGCAACATGTCTCTCTGTCTCTACTACGCATGGCAGGGTTGGCATGTGGCTACAGGGATGAGTGGGAGGAACTTCTTCACCTTTTATCCCTTCCTTGGCTTTTGTGTGTTGCTGCTCCCAAAGTAGCTTTGGAGTTAGAATCCAGAAGAGGGAAATCTGACTGCACTGTTGGGTTAGGTGTCCTTTGTCTGGGCCCACACAGAACTCATAACACTCTTTTCAGGGATAGGAAATTGTTCTGCTGACCTAAGGTCAAAGCCCCAGTCTGAACTCTTGTGAAAAGCATGATTTTTAGGTCACTGATTGATGCTCCATGGAGTTGGGGACAGCAGGGGATCTGAACATGAGGGTGGAATGCCATACACTCAGCCTGACAGAATTTAGCTGAGTAACTTTTGGATTTATAAGAGAGCACATTTAATTTTTAACAGATTATATACAAGATATTGAGTGACATTAAACATAGAGTTAAATCAACCATAACCCATTTAAGGCACCCTTGCAGATAAATGTCCCAAATCTACTAGCCTGCCAAATATATTCTTTATCTACACACATTTGTCAATTCTTTCCACAACACTAAGCCTTTCTAATGCTTCTCTGGGAGTTACTTTTCTCCCCCTCAAACCTGAAATACAGGTGACATCTACTCTCTATAAAAGAGTTTGGATTGACAAGGGAAAACTCCTGGATTTATGATTGTCAGTCCTTTGGTGATGACAGACCCTTTTGAGACTCTGATGAAATTTTTGAACTGCTCTCTAGTCAGAAAAGAAGTGATGTAATCATTTATAAAACATTCTGCATACAATCTGTTGTGTTTCATTTAAGATTGATTCCTTCCATTCACATCATAGAACATAAAAAATAATTTACTGAAGAACAAGTGTCACTCACTCCAGATTTTTTTTTCAGATAACAAATCAAGGGCTTTTTTCTAAAAAATATTAGAAAACATAACCTATGCAAGTTAAACAAAAAGTAAACCTTTATTCTGTTCTAAGTAAGTTAATGAGAAACTATTGTTTTGCAAACGTAAGGAATTTTAGTACTCGTGAGATCTTTGACATGGTATATGTGTAAAAACATACCCGTTCATGCAGGTGGCTGCAACAAAATGAGAACTTCCATAACCACTTTGCCAGAGAACTGTAGGCTGCTGTGAAGGAAAGCAGGCTTTCCTATTCATGTCCCATTGTTATTTCTTTGTTATCAGGTCAGTTAGGTCAGCTATGGCTGGTTTTAACCATTTAATGCTATCTATGTGTATTAATTATCTATTGCTCATAAAAATTACCCAAAACACAGTGGCTTAAAATATATTTATTATCTTTTGAACAGCTTCTGGCTTAGAAGCTACGTGATTCTTGTTCAGAGTCTTTCATAATATTAGCATCATAATCAGCTGCGGCTGCAGTCTCATCTGAAGACTTGACTGAAGCTAGGAGATTTGTTTCCATGGTGCCTTCACATGACTTTTGTCAGGAGACCTCACCTCCTTACCACCTGGCTTTCCCACAAGAGTGGTGGGACACAACGTGGTAACTGGCCTTCCAGAGATATATCCCAGAGCAAGGAAAGGACAAGAATGTCTTTTATGTCCTAATCTTGGATGTCACACACCATCACTTTTACCACATTCTATTCATTAGAAGCAAATCACTAAGTCCAACACAATGTGTAAGGGGAAAGAAATTAAGTTTCCCTTCTTGAGGGAGAAGTTTCAAAGAATTTGTGGACATATTTTAGTGCCACCACACTATTTCATCAAGAACAAATTATACATTCATGTTTCAGTTCTAAGGTGGTTCAAGCAAAGTTAACTGTCAGAACAGTTCATCTATGCTTCCAGGTGCTGGAGACAGAGACATTTCCCTGAAGAGAACATGACAAGGCTTTGTCTCTCTCACTCCTGATTATCCTCCAATACCATTTCATCACCTTTAAAGGGGTCAAGGCATTTCTGGTGTGTGTGTGTGTGTGTGTGTGTGTGTGTGTGTGTGTGTGTTTGAATTTTGCATGCTAAACATAGCCAAATGGTTTTGAATATACAGAATCTGTATTTGCACAACTGAGAATAAGTTATAATAAATTATGGATCTATACTCTCTGCTGGCACTCCACCAGTGCTAATAAATAAGAAATGACTGGAAGACATGACCTTCCCCACAGATAAGCTTCTTGAGATCAGGAACGTATGCCAGTGTTAGCACAGTGCTTGCCACATAGGAGCTATTGAGAAATGCTTTTGAATGAATAAATGAATGAATGAAGATCATGGAATTTGGCTTGGACAGGCAGGTTTTGCCCAGTGATGCAGGACTGGTGATACCATGTCCAGCATCTAGAAGAACGGAGCACGGGTAGGAATGCGAGTTCTTTACACCATCTCTGTCCTGAGTGTTCTCTGCCAGGTGTGGAGGGTCCATAGATTTCAAACACATGTTTGATTACAGAAGCAAAGATAGGAACTTGTAGGGATAACTTGCTCTTCGTGAACTCTAAGAATTCTAGAGAGAGGACTCTTATCTGCTTGGGCATCCACTCTAAGTGGTAGAGGGGGTAAGGAAGAAAGTATATACTAAACCTCAGTAGCATACAACAGGTCATATTTATTGCCCATGCATACAGGGTCAGCTATTAGGTAGGTGACTCTGTTGGTCTTGTCTGGGCTTGCTCACATGTCTGGGAGTCAGCTGCTTGTAGACTGGTCCATGCTGGCCTCAGCCGTGATGTCTGAGGTGACTTGGCTTTGCCCCCTGACACTCCTATCTTATAGCAGGCTAGCTCAGGCATGTTTGCAGAGTCATGGCTGAGGCACATGAGGGAGTTATCTCAGTCCTACTGGTCGTTTTCAAGCCTGTCTGGCAAGCATTCCACTGGCTAAACATGGGGCCAGGCTCAAAGTGGGAGGGCACTGAATAGTTACATAGCACAGGGAGAGGTGAAGCATTGGGGCCATTTTTGCAGTCTGCTGCATGAAGGCAAGAAATAGTCAAGTTTTCTTAATACAGGGATCCACAAATGTTTTCTATAAAGGGATAGATAGTAAATATTTTAGGTTTTGCAGGTTAAATGTGGACTCTGCTACATATTTTTCCCCTTTCTTCTTCTTTTCCTCTTGTTCTTCTTCCTTTTTATTTCTGTTTCTTCTGCTTTTTCCTTTAATAATCCTTTAAAAATGTAAAAATACTTCCTACCTTTAGGCTGTACAAAAACAGGCTGCGGGACAGATTTGATCTATGGGTCATAGTTTGCCAACCACTGGATTAAGAGGAAAGAGAATTTTCATACTACTAATAATTTATCATGTTCTATTACAAAACCCATTCACATTTGTTGTTTTATTTAATCCTTGTGACACTCTCCCTGTTGAAGCTAGAAACTACTAATATCTTCCCTTCTTATCTGGGGATGGGAAAATGATTTGAAGAAACTGGGATGGGGCTGTGGTGGGGACTGGAAGAGCCACTGACATTTACGTAGGTTGCTCTGCCGAAAACAATGCTCGTGTCCCCTGCATCTGGGGGCTATGAATCAGATTCCTGCTCCACCTTCCTGAGAACACACAGTGTGCAGGTAGAAGGGAAACCATCCAAACATGTTAATTTCTACCCAATAACAGGCTGAGATGTGGCTGATTGCAAGGGTGCAGATGATGAGGCAATTGATTCCCAGGTCTCATGTCCCAATCTCCACATCATAGCATGGCCTCCTGTGATGTGTTTCTTAACTCTGCCTTCCAGAGAGGCTTCCTCTAGCCTCAAAATCTCTTACAAATGATGACTGAGAAAATGTGTTTAAAAGCAGTTTTGTGGAGTGCCTGTGTGGCTCAGATGGTTAAGCATCTGACTTCAGCTCAGATCATGATCTTGCGCTTCCTGAATTTGAGCCTGGAATCAGGCTCTGTGCTGACAGCTCAGAGCCTGCACCCTGCTTTAGGTTCTATGTTTCCCTCTCTGCCCTTCCGCTGCTCATGCTCTCTCTGTCCTCTCTCTGTCTCTCTTTCTTTCAAAGAATAAACATTAAAAAATTTTCTTAAAGTCTTTGTAGTGATTAGGGCAATTTTTTAATCCAAAATATTGATCAGTATGCACATTTTGTGTCTTTATACTTAATCCACAAATACAGCTTTTAGTGTTTTTCCTTATCCTACCCAGTACCCTAAATAATTTCATAGAACAAACATAGCGGAATATTAAAATATTCTCTTGTCTATGCCAAGTGTCATATAGCTGTTGGCAAATAATATCCAGTGTAGTAAATAATAGAACAGTAAACAATACAGCTTGTGCAGGCCCATAGAAGTGGTACTAAATCAATATCTCAACAGTTCTCTGAAAAAGGGAAATAAAATGAATCAGCCAATTAGTTGCGTGGGCACTTGCCTGCAAGTTGTCAAACAGAAAGTTTTGTTCACTTTTTCCAAATTGGCTAAGATTGGCTTACTCTAGAAGTTGGCTTACTTAAGAAGGATAGCCTTTTCTAGGGTTACCCGAAGTATACTTTATGGATATTAGTTCCTCAGGATGCTGAAGTGTTATGGAATTGAAGTGCATATGGCTGAACAGATTGGGGGACAATTAGGTTAAACAAAATGAAATTATTTATTTTTCCTTCAGGACTTCTCAGAGGCTTTAATATGTAAATTCACATCCTGAATTTCCTAGAAGGGACTAGAGTATGCAGCAGTTTCCAAATCACGGAACTCTTTTGTTCACAGAACTTCTCATGAGAGAATATTCTTACATAGGCCAAGCTGAGAATCTACCACAAGCAAAATGTCCCCAATACTTTGTGCCAGAAATCCCTGAAGCACCCCACCAATGAAGGGTTACAGTGTATAAGTGGATGTTAATTTGTTCTTTCAAATAATCAACTCAAACTTTGGCTTTTTTTTTTTTTAATTTTTAACGTTTATTCAGTTTTTGAGAGACAGGGCATGAACAGAGGAGGGGCAGAGAGAGAGGGAGACACAGAAACTGAAGCAGGCTCCAAGTTCTGAGCTGTCAGGACAGAGCTAAATATGGAGCTCGAACTCACAACCCGTGAGATCGTGACCTGAGCTGGAGTTGGGTACTTAACCTACTGAGCCACCCAGCTACCCCTCAAACTTCAGTGTTTTAAGGAAGCTGTCGTCATAAATATCAGAACTAGTAATTGAGGAATGTATGTGTATATATCCCTCAGAATTAAGAATTGAAGATTGTGGTTAAACTTAATCATTTCTCAGATTCTCAGGTATTAAGTCTTGTTCTAGAATTCTGCAAACAGCTAGAGAAAGCAGCTGTTAGAACAGCACATCTGATCCTGTTTTGAGTCTTCCTCCTCTTTGCCCTCATGCAAGACTTCACTGAGGTGTTGCAGACAGGATACATTTTAATCGCTTTCTGGTACGACTTCCCAATACATCAAGCCTTATTTTCTCCATATGTAATGATTATCCATAATGATCACTATTCAGAACACTAATCTGATCTCTAAAACTACGATAAGAAATAAAATGGTTTGCTTTTCCTTAAGGTGGCAGGTTATGTTTATATGTTTTTCCCTCACTGAGTATTCCAAGGACAGGTGCAAGTGCAATTCCCCATGGTACTGGACGTCTCCTACCTCCTGTCTTGTGAGCAGCCCAGCCCCTCTCATTATCTTTACCGTGACTCAGTTCCTCTTCCTGTTTTTTTCCTTCTCCCCAGCAAATAGCGTTAACATCCCCTCAGCTTCCCAAGTTAGAAAGTTCTGAGTAATTTTTTATTTCTTCCTCTTCATTACCATCTACTAGTTGCCAAATCCTGTTGACTCTACCTCTGAAATATTTCTCAAGTCCACATCTCCATTTCCTTCTCCTGGGTGTCTGCCCAGTTCAATGTCCTATTTTTCTTAGACATAATGTCTTATTTTTCTATTTTCATGTGGTTCCTTTGTCATTATTTCCCCCACATCCAGTGGATACTTCCATCGCAATTACTAAGACCCTTAACATTTCTGAATGCTTATTATTATTCTCCCCTGAGTGTTTCACATGCGTTGTTATCTAGTCTTTGCATTGACCCTCTGGGGTTGGTGTCATTATAATCCACATTTTAAAAATGAATAAAACAAACAAACAAAACAAACACCTAAAGCACAGACTAGTTATGTAATAAACTCAAAGTCATATACCTACTACAGGAAGTAAGTGCAGTTTGAATCTGGAGGGTTCTGCCCAGGTACCTAAGATGTTACTCACTATATTGTGAACTCTGACTATATATGGACCTCTGAGCAGGGTGGGGTGGGGTGGCTCATGTCAAAAGTCTCCACTGGCTCCTCCTTTCCCATAAAATAATATTAAGACTTTAAAATGGTTCCTATATTTTGCCTGAAATGTTTTTACTTTGCATCCATTTTTTAAGTGTTTATTTTTGAGAGCATGAGTGGGGGAGGAGCAGAGAGAGAGGGAGACACAGAATCTGAAGTAGGCCCCAGCTCTGAGCTGTCAGTACAGAGCCCAACACGGGGCTCAAACTCACGAGCTGTGAGATCATGACCCGGGCTGAAGTCAATGCCTGAGCCACCCAGGCACCCCAAATCCATTTTTTAAAACTAAATTTGTTAAGGTTTATGTTTAATAAAATACACCCATTAAGAATATATTTCTATGAGTTTTGACAAATTTATTCACCCATGTAACCACAGCTCAGTCAATATACAGAATATTTTTATCACCCTCAAAGTTCCTTGTTCCCTTTCCCAGACTATATCCACACAAGCCCCCTGACCTCAGCCAACCACTGATTAGCTTTCTGTTGCCTTTGATTAGATTCATTTTTCTAAAATTTCATCTAAATGGGGTCATAGAGTATTTTGTGTCTCTTTCCTCAGGGCAATATTTCTGAGATTCATCTCTATTGTTGGCATGTATCAGTAGTTTATTCCTTTTGTTACTGAGTAGGAGTTTTATGAAGAGATCACGTTCTGTTTGTTCATCCACCTGTTGGATGAATTCACCCACTTCACCAATTGGGCTGTTTTCAGTGCTTGGCTTTCATGGATAAAGTGCTCTGAACATTCATGAATGAGTGGTTGTGCGGGCATATGCTTTGTGTGCTAGATTCATTAGGGCTTTTGGTTACAAGTGACAGCCATCTACCACAAACTAGCTCAGGAGGAAAAGAAAGGAGGTTTTTTAGTTTCCACCAGTGGAAATCCCAGAGTTGACCTGGTTTCCATTATGGCTGGATCTTAACAGTCATATTTAGAAGAATGCCTTATTCCTTCCTCTCTCAGAGCAATTCTCCCTCCTTGTCAGGCCCATTCTGAGGAAGTCTGTCTCTCACAGGGACAGAGTGGCTTCTAGCAACAGCCTGAGGCTTACAGTCCACACCCTCAGTGGATCCCACGGAGACTTTCTTTCCCCAATACATTCTGTACAAATGTTTGAACTAAATTTTATTGGCTTTCATTTGGTCACATGTCTATTCTTTAACCAATTGCTATGAACAAAGGAATGGGATGCTTTGATTGGCAAGGTTTTAGTCCCATACCTTCTGAAACCAGGGATGTTGAGTGCTCAGTTCTAGCCCACCACACAGTGATTGCATTGATGGGGTGGGTGACTCCCCAAAGAAATTAGGGCACTGTTATTGGAAGTAGGGACATGGAGGACTGTCTGGCAAACCAACAAATGATCGTTGCTCATGGTACTTGAAATGTTCTGTCACCCCATTCTACCAACCATTCCCAGCTGGTCTTCTGTTCATGAATGCTAAGAACCAGATTCTCTGGCTGGTGTAAACGACTCATTCCCCAGTGAGTGCTGCAGTATTCTTCTGCTTGTTCGCATGCATGCTCTGCTGGTCTCTTCCTTGCAGCATGCTCTATAGTTATGGCAAGCTTACTCATTCCCAAACCAGCTCGAATGCCTTCCACTTCAGAAAGCCTTCCTAAACTTGTCCCTGCCTGAACTAGTCTCAGGACACAATATCTGTGCTCTGTCACGGTTCTAACCATGACTTGTCTAATCATAGACGCGGTTTCCCATGATCCCCTCCTTCCCTACGAGACACAGCAGTTCACCGTCTTGCTCATCTTTGTGCTCTCCAGAGGAGCCCAAACCCAGTGCTTTTTACACAGTGCAAGCATCACAAGTACTTATCGATTGATTCTGGTCTTGCTATCCATTAAGAAAAGTTAATGAAGGTTTTCTGATTCCCAGCAGATGACGAATTTTAAAGTGTTGTATCAGTCAAATTTCTAAGAACAAATAAAGTCTTATTTGTATTTTTCTATCTCTCACTCAAAGAATATTTTAAAAATAGTTTTACTAATATTCTCCCCTCCAATTTTATTTAATTTTTTAATGTTTATTTTTGAGAAAGAGAGAGAGAGAGAGAGAGCACAAGCATGGGAGGGGCAGAGAGAGAGACACACACAGAATCCAAAGCAGGCTCCAGGCTCGGAGCTGTCAGCACAGAACCTGATGCAGGGCTTGAACTCACAAGCCATGAGATCATGACCTAATCGGAAGTCAGACGCTCCACCCACTGAGACACCTAGGCACCCTTCTCTCCTCCAATTTTAACAATAGGTAAAGCCTGCAGAAAATTTTCAAATATAAAAGTATAAAATGATAATAAGCTTCTTCCTAGCTTAAGGCCATTCTGTGTGTTATTTGCTCTGCCTGGAAGGCTCCAGCCCATTTACCTTCACCTACCTCGTTCTTTATCGTCGGATCTCTGCAAGAACTTCACTTTCACTTTGAGAACTTCCCTTGCCTCTCAGTTTTCTTTATAGCATTTACCCTGATAAAAATGTAACCTCTGATGTTGATTTATGTATTGCTGTCTCTCTGGACTATGATGTAAGCTGTGTGTTGTTAGGGACCTCGTTTTGACTTTGTCACTATGTATCCCCACTCCTGGAAGAGTGGCTGGTTAGCACATAGTAAATGCTCCATAAATATTTATGGCATCAATTAATGAATATTACACAGGGGTAACCATTACTTATATATATTTTTTGTTTCCTTCCACTTACAAACACTGCACACAGATATGTATGTGCCTGTGTGTTTTGTATTTATGTGTGTTCACAGTACATCATAAGTTCTACGTAGCACAGTTGAGGGCTATCACACACCCTGCTGGTGCCCCATTCGTGTTCAGTCTTCTCTCACTATTCCTTAGGGCAGCTTCTCACTGCAAACCCTGGAGCTGCTATGCCTGAGCCATGCTCTGCTGCAGGCACATTCTTAGCTTGCCTGCAATGCTGGGGAACGCACACCCCTGGGGCACCCTCAACCAGGAACAGACAGGGACTGGAGGATAATTCCCATGTACCTCCCCTCTGGAGGTACATCTGTGGGGCATCTTCTTTACCATTTCTCAGGGTATCCAATGGGATTGATGCCCACAGTAGTCGTTAGACTGAACGAGCTTCAGAGCTCCCTCCTCACCCTGTGTTACTTCTCACCTCCATGATCACTGCTTCCTGCAGTCACCTGCTAAGTAAGGTACTTGCGCTAGACAATGAAGGCCAATGGTTTGCTGTCTGAGACACAAGGGAAAACTGTGAAGACTGTTTATAAACAACACGAAAATGGCCTTTGCTCCACCCAGATCCCAGCTGTCAGCTTCTGCCTCCCCTTCTTCTCTGCTCCTGCACAGAGAAGGTGGGCACCCCTTTATAGCAGTGTGTACTTTCTTCTTTGGGAAGTCAGCTGGAGAGAGCCCTGTGAATGCTACCCCAACAGAGAATGTAATCCCATCCAGCACCAGTGGCTTCAGAAGTTCCTGAGCATCCATGGTGTAGATGCCTCTGCATTCAGCATCACTTTTATGCATTTCCATTTTCTATTTTCAAGACATTTCATTTTTCTTCTTCTTTGCCCCAGCCCCTCCTTCACAACAGCACCAAATAAATAACCCATCACACTACCACAGCTATAAAAAAAGCCTTTGAAAAAGGCAGGCAGCATGGCCTAAATGCTCCTAAACTCTGAAACTACAAGTCATAGACAAATAAAGGTGTGGAGGTGGGGGTAGAATGGGAGCTCTCAGCCCCCGAAAAGCAACCCTCAGGCCACAGCAGGCTGTGGGGGCCACAATGCCTTTAGCATGATTGGAACATGTAGATTGGGACATCTGTCTTGCTCAGTTTGAGTTTGAATTATAGATGTTACTGAATGAAACATTAGGGCTGTGTCCACCGGGACTGCTCTGGCTCTCTCCTCGGTTAACTTTCACAGTATTGTTCAATTTTATCGAAGCATTACTTTAATATTTTGGGTGGATGCTTCATTCATTCATTCATTCATTCATTCTTTTATTCACTCATTCCACACTGATTGTGACTTTAAGAATGTCTAAGGCCCATTCTTTATTCCCAAAGATCTGAAGATCTAACTTAGGGAGGCAGACCAGCAAGTCAGTAAGCGAAGTGACTTACAGTTAGTGTGGTCCCAGGGTGGAGGCTGAGTGGAATTGCTTAGAAACAAATACTGCAGAGTCATTCATACCTAGGTTCCTTGTCCTGGCCTGATGGATCCAGGAAGGTATGCCGGAGGATGAAGCAGGGCTCAGCTTTCAAGACCTAGAGCTATACATCAGTTAGCCCTAGCTCGTTAGTCTCTGCTTTATATTAAGTTGACTGAATTTACTTAACCTCCTTGAGCCTCAGTTTCCTGATCTGCCAGATGGTTAGAGTAATATCTACATCACGGATTGCACAAAATAAATAAGGTGGTGCCTGAATTGTGCTCAGCAGTGTTTATAGCAAACAGTGGCGACTTAATAAACGCTTATTAATTTTAGCAATAAAGACAAGCACAGGATACTGGGAGATGCCCAGTATGAACTGGGAAGTCAAATAAAAGATTTTCTGGATGGGGTGATGCTTGCTGGATCATTAGGAAAGTGAATGACTGGTGCATTGCTGGCCCGACAGGTAAATAGATTGTTTCTTTTTTCTATTCTTGTGAGCACCAGTGAGGCCCACCATATACCTGTGTCAAAACCTGCAATTTATCAGAAATAAACCTGGGGATAGTAACAATCTTGCTGGCCATAAAGGCAGTAGGACCCAGGCAAATAAGCTTCTTCCGGGCCATTATTTTATGATGGGTTGTCAGGTATGTATCAGTCCCAGGGAGGACAGCTATACTTCTGGGGGTCCCAACGAGCAGGTGAGATGTCCAGTGCATTTTTATTTTAGATTTGATTTTCCCCCTCCTTCTCTCCAGCAAGGAGATGTTCAGAGTTGTAACAATTAGGATTCAATATGCTAATACAATGTCTCATTAGCAGAGCCATACAATTGCCTCTAGTGGTACATGTGTGAAGCAACGTGGGTCCCCAGAAATTAGCTCTGCTTCCTGCTGTCCCCATCTGAATCCCTCCTCAACTACTTTGTGATCGTGAAGAGTCAGGCTTATTTCAGCAGTTGGAATTTAACTGGGCTGGTGATCCCAAAACTCATTCAAAAAATTAATACATTTTCCTCTCCCTTAATTTTTTTTTTTTTTTTTTTTGGTTTGGTGGGGACATCTTTCATGACACGTGTCTGTTTCTTCCTTGCAAATATTTCATTCAAACTTAGTCTTTAAGTTTTCAAATTTTAAACACTTTAAAAAAAATCAATCATAGTCTAAGAGGATTAAGAGACTCTGTTTATGTCAGTCTTACATAATTCTGGAAAGAAGATATACTTGCTTGTGCTTTTCATTTTGTTGATGATTCTGCAAGGTATCATCCTTTCTCTGCCGAGTGAATTCTGCCTGTGTTAGGAAGGTGTAGATGATTTTCAACAGATTTTGGTCATCTAGTGTATTGTTTAATGGATTCAATGGTGTTCTCCTTTGTTGGCTGCAACTTTAAATACAGGTCAGGTATCAAGTTCATACTCATGTTGTCTTTTCCCTCTCCTTTCCTCTCTTTTCTCCACCTTTCTTTACCTTTCTCTCTCCCATCCTTTCTTATTTCTCTCCCTCTCCCCTTTCATCCACATTTATCCAACCCTATTATATACCACACACCTTTTGAGGAACTGGAGATACACTGGTACACAAAGCAAATGTAATTCCTTGTAGCATGATAGGGAAGACAGGTGACAAACAGTTAACAAGAAAGATCAATTCTTCCTAAATATTGTGAATAAACAGAGAGATGTGATGGAAAGTAACTTGGAGGAGGCTGTGTTGTCATGGAAAGCTAAGACGGAGCCAGCCAGTAAGCCCTAGAGCAGAAAGGAACCTGTGATTGATTGCCCCCTAGTTAAAAGGAGGAGGAGAGAGAGGAGATAGAGCATTGTATGGGAATCCCATCATGCAATGTGGTGGGTGGGATTTACAAATGAAGATAATATTTGATCTTCAGTGACTTAGGTATGTGAACTGACCACATTTTCCAAATCAAATCGTCCTGGGTCTTGTCTATTTAATCTCAACTTCCATCCCAAAGTTAGAAAATTTGCAGTTGGTTTGATATTTAGTGAATCTTCTTTTATCAAAAGGAAAAGATAGTTAATTCAGAGTGTTGCAGTAACTTCAGATTGGAGGACTGGAGTGTGTACCATCCGCTCTGCAGCAGGAAAATAGCTTTGGTCACAGGCTGTTGCTTTGCTTCCTAAAGCATAAACTCAGAGGTGCAATAATTTAGTCAAGTAGTTGATTTAGTTGTATCCAGCTTAACTAATTAACACCAATTCCATGCTTGATTATTTTTTTTACCCATTAACCGAACAAAAGCGATCTCTAATGAGGTGTGCATATGGGGCCAGCTGACTTACTTTGTTGTAGGGAATAGGTAGGCGTGGAGATGATATTCAACATGTTTAACAATTAGTACAAATTGGCACTGACCAGTCACAGTGGGTAGTGGTGTACGGGTGCCTAGGCTACTTGGAGAGCAAGAAGTAAGATGTATCCTCCAAAAACAGAGGAATGACAGGAGCACATTTGTTCCCTCCCAATAGCCTTGAAAGTCTTAACTCCTTCCAGCATCCACTCAAAAGTCTAAAGTCCAAAGTCTCTTTGACATATCATCCAAATCAGTTATGGGTGAGACTCAAGGTATGATTCATTTTGAGGCAAATTCTTCTCCAGCTGTGAACCTGTGAAATAAAATTATATGATCTGGAATACAATAATGGCACAGGCATAGAGAGGCATCTCCACTTCTAAAAGGAGAAATAGGAAAGAAGGAAAGGATGACTGGTCTCAGGCAAGACCAAAACCCAAAGGGCAAATTCCTTTATACTTCATGGTTTGAAATAATCCTCTTTAATTAGATGCTCTGCCCTCCAGGTCCTCTCGGATGGAGGTCCCACCTTACAGATACACTGGGCAAGGCCCTGCCTGCAAGGCTCTGGGTGGCCCCACTCCAGTATGTCTGGAAAGCAAGGGGTGGCCATCTTGCTATGTGTTGTTTAGAAAGAAGAGGTAGAACTAATGGGGGAAAAATCATAGGCAGACAGATTGCAGGTCAACAAAGAAAGGTGTAACACGTAGATCTTCCTAGGAAAGGAATGGGTTTGAGAGAAATAGAAGTTCTTTTTCACTAGAAGGGCTCCAGATAAGGCTGTGAGGTTGGATAACTTATAAGGGTTGCCCCAAAGTCATCACTGTCTTCTGAGTCTCTGGATAGACTGAAGAAGACTGCTCTTAAAAAAAAGTTTATATAGATATAAATATATTAAAAATATATAAATATATGTATAATATAAAAAGTATATATCTAAACAAACATAAATATATATACAGACTTTAAATATATTTGTATATTTGAGATATATGAATATTTTATATTTATGTACATATTTATATATTCATATGCATATATAAATGCCTATATATATAAATATATACCTTTAAAATTAAACAATTCCATTCTAAGCATGCATGAAGGAAAAACTTGACCTAGTGTATCTTATAAATTGTCACCTCCTTTTTTTCATAGTCCAACATTAAAAAAACAACAACCCAAAGCTGGTGCATAAATTAGGGTGAGGAAGAAGATAGTCATCTAACCTTTTCCCGTCTAGTATCAGTGTTAGGGCATGTTGCATCTGAGGGTCTCAGCAAGTCCCCCCCCCCGCCCAACTGCACTGTGTCTAAACACCCCTAGCAATTTCCACTTCCCTCTCCAAGTCTTCTAACAGGAATCAATGTGAAAGAGCAATATGTCAGTGATTGCAATGTGGAGGTTCTAATTATGATCATCAAGGGCACGCAGTTTATAAGATCTTTCAATCTTTATCACAGATTTCATTTTGTCTTGCCATTTGGACAGCCCCTGCCATCCATCTCTTCCCAAAAGGATAGAATCTTAGGTCCCCAAATGATCTTGGATGCCCCCAATCCTATAGTTTTTAAACCGTGTTTTAAAGAGGTCTAGTATTGAGAGGGGGACTTGGGCCCTAAAGCGGGCAAAGCACAAGAGGAACAGGGTGAGGATAATAGCTTAGACCCCAGCCCTGATTGCCAACTTCAACCAGGGTATTTTAGTTTTGCATATTCTAGATACTATGGTACAAGAGGAGATTCCAAAAAAAAGGCCAAGGGCTCTACAAAAAGGGTTTAGAACTCCAATATAAACCTAGCTTCTCATTGTATATACAAGGAAACTGAGGCTCAGAGACATTGTGGGGCTTCTGCCCAGGTCAGCCACTCTGTTGGTGGTAAAGCTGTATTCACATCCAGCACTATAGTCTCTGGCTGTGGCCCCTTTCACCATTTGCTGCCGTTGGTTAAACACAGGAACATACCCTCTAGTCTCCAGGAATGCACTGAGAAAATTCCCATGGGGATCGTGATGATAGATAATGCTTATGAGTTCCTACTATGTGGCCAGTGCCTCAAAGACATCTTATTTAATCCTCACAGTAGTGCTCTGAGTTTGGAGTTTTTATTAAACCCATTTATGGTTGGTGAAATGAGGTTCAAAGAAGTTTTAGTCACTTGCTGGACATCATCACTCAGCTTCTAGATAGTAGATGTTGGGTTTGAACCCAGAGGCCTCAGCATGAACCACTTGGCTCTCCTGCCTTCCTATACTCCATACTTCTCAAGGAAGACAGACACTATCAGATTATTTCATCGAACCTTACCATATTTTGTTACCAGCATAACACTCTCCGGCAACCTTTTCCCTATTGAATGTACCACTTCTGTAATGTATGCCATTATGTAGCATGACCTTGGTGGAGATAATAACCCTTCCTGTAGCAAAATGGTCAATCTTCATTAATTTTTACTCATTAGTTGAAGGCTGGTATAATTTAGAGAAAGTCTAAATTATAGAATACATTTTATTTTATTGCTTTTAAACACATACCTTAACAAAAAATTATATAAGAATGCTCCCTTCTGGGACTCACTTCAGTGATTGTTATTAGCATTGATACTACTTATATGTAAATGAAAGGAAAGCTTAATATGAGCACTTTGCTTGTTCTTCTCAGTTCTAACTAATCCTGCCCAATAACCTATGAAAACAGCCTTATTATCTCTTGCCAGGCTGACTGTGATGGCCCCCAGGCTCATTGCCCTGATCCCTGCCCCCCCCCAACAGTTCTTTCCTGTGTAACTTTATTAACAGCTAATGAAAAATTCAGCATTAAAGCACACCATGTACCGTGATCCACACCCAAACCTGCACCAGTGTTTAATTCCTTTGCACCTTTTCCCATCCTGCCACCTGAAGCCCCAGCTAAGTGATGGGCTCGCTGGTCTCTCAGATTCTTAGCTGTTCCTGCACGCTTGCCTGCGGTTATTCCCAGCAAGCATTCCCTAATCCAAGTTTACTCACCCTCCAGGAAGTCTCCCTAGGTTCCAGCTCTTAACTATCATCAGTATGTCTTGTGAACTACCCATAGCTTTGCTCCTTCTTGGAGGCTACCCTGACATTCAGCTTCGTGCAGGTTTCCTCTGCTATACTCTGAGCTCCTTGAGAGCAGCTGTCTGTATTTCCCTGTCACTTCTGTACTTAGTAAATGCTTACAGAGTGAACATGATTGTGGGGGAGGCCGTGTGTGTGTGTGTGTGTGTGTGTGTGTGTGTGTGTAGGAGAGGCAAAAGATGCTAGGCAAGAAAAGGGAGTCGGGAGAGAATAGCAACTCATAGGGATTTACCCTCAATGTGGGTTCCCTGTACCAATCATATTAGAATTTTTTGGGGTGCTGAATAAACCCGACCTGGCCAAAGCTGATCAAAGCAGAGCTTTGGGGGAAAAAACAAAGCAGAACTTTTGGGTGTGAGGACCAAGGTCTGCATTTGTAACATGCTTTCCAGGTGGTCTGTACATTAATGTCTAAGAACCACTGCCCTCTGAACTAGGATTCACATTAAGCCTGATCTGAAGAACCCACCTGAGTTCCCATGACATAAGGAGGATGAGAGAGTTTGTGTGTCCTTGGGATTCTGGGGCATGTCTCCCTTTAAGACACTTTCCTTGCCTTCCCCAAGAAGGGTTGGGTTGCCCCGCCTCTGTACTTGTCTACCACACTTGGTGGAATGTTTCTGGAAGGCAGAAACTTGTCACTCTTGAGAGATCAAGAGTGACAAAAATGTAAAAAGAGACAGTTGGACTAGTTGGTGATCACTATAATAGCTCCTAAATGTAAAACTTCTATGAGTTGCTCTAGGTTTCCATCAACAAGCCACTAGAAGCATATATATATATATATGTTTTAATTTTAATGTTTATTCAGTTTTGAGAGACAGAGAGAGACTGAGCATGAACAGGGGAGGAACAGAGGAAGAGGGAGACACAGAATCTGAAGCAGGCTCCAGGCTCTGAGGTATCAGCATAGAGCCCAACGTGGGGCTCAAACTCACCAACCTTGAGTTTGTGACCTGAGCCAGTCAGATACTTAACCAACTGAGCCACCCAGATGCCCCCCAAAACATATTTTTTAAAAAAGATTAAATATTAGAAAGCATAGGTTCATATCTCACCAAGATCCTTACTAATTCAGTGACAATTAGCTAACATCTTTAAGACTTCTGCAAAATGGAAGAAACCATGGTTTGTCTTTTGGGCTTTTTCAAGAATTAAGTGAGATTTTATATTTGGAGTGCTGAGGTGAGGGCCAGGGGGAAGAATGCCTGCTCACTCCATGTTCCTGTGGTAATTACTATTAGTGTCATTAGTATTCAAACCATATTGTTATTCTTTCCCACGATTAGAACTGTTTCCTCATCTCTGTGTCCAGACTCAGAGCCCAGGGCTCAGAATGATCAGGCAGATCTCAGATTTGTTCAGGTCTTGGTGATTGAAAAGACTGACCACAGAGTAAGCTAGGAGGTCGAACCCGTAGGCAGACTTATCCAGCATGCAAGTGATGTGTCCAGAGAAAGGAAACACCTCTGTAGCCTCTGGCCAACCTCAGCTCATCATCCCAAGGGAGATATTCTGTCCAGCATCTTCCCATCTGGATGACAGAGCCCCTGGTGGTCCCTCCTGACATCTTACCCTAGTCGAGGAATTAAAGAAGGGATAGCCCTGGAGTCTCTTATCAAACAAGGCACCTTGCAAGTCCCCTGCTTACGGCAACAGACACAGAAAAATTGACTTAATCTCATGCTTAGCTGGAAATGATTTTTAGTGGGTGGTGTCTGGACTCATTAAAACAAACTTGGCATATCCATAACTTGTATTACTCAGCAATAACAAACCCTTCAGAAATCTGAGCAGGCAACTAATGATTTTAAAACTATCAGTAGCCCTCCTCATTGCCCACTCCCCCTGCCAAATGGTTGAGATTCCAGGCCAGTTGGGTGTCTGCTTATTTACATAATTAATCTAGTATGAAGTCTTTATATGTCCCTCCACAGCCCTCTCTTTTCCAGGATAAATAACCCCCCAGTTCCTCCATCCATAAGCCCCATTTTTACAACCTTTTAATCATTTTTGTGACTCCCTCCTGGATCTTCTTTGGGCCCTATTTAAGCCTTATCTAAATTTAACAGACATACTACACAGGCAATTAGGAGAGCTGAATCCATTAGAACCTGGATCTGTCTTAGCCCCAGTCTGGATCTGATGCTCCCTGTGTGTGTGTAAGGGTCACATGGAGGAGTCTCATCACCTTTCCCCCTGACAAATGGGCTCGGGATGGGCTGTCAGTTTCAATTTCTCACAAGATGTTCTTCCAAAGTCTGGGAAAGCCAGTTCCCATAAAGGCAGGAATTGAAAGGACATGCCTGAGCCCAAGAGGAAGGTCTTTACCAAATGGGTATGATTTCAATGCATGGAGAGGGCAGGGGTCTACTGGTGGCTGGTGAGAGAGGGGTGAGTCGCAACTTTGAACCCCAGTCTCCTGGGGTACTGGAAGAGACAAGGCACTCTCTGAGAGCTTTTGCAGTAACCCCAGGCAGGCCTGGTGCCCTGTGTCCTGTGATCTTGAATCTGACCTTCCCTGGAAGGCTGTTGCCTCTTATCTGACTTCAGGCTGAGCCAAAGAACTGAGCCGCTGGCAGAGTGGGGAGAGGCTAACCCTTGTGTTTTCAACACCAAGTAGCAGCCAAGACGTGGCTTAGCTGCTAGCAAACAACCCATAAAAGGTGCCTGGTAAAATATGACAGATCTCAGGAAGAGAGGGCATCTCTGGCGTTCTTTGATTGGAGATTTTTCTAGACGGGAATATTTTGAAAGCAGAAGAAAAAGGGAGACGGGCTGATTGAGACTGTAGCTTGTCATTTCGCAAAGACAAAACCCCATCCTCACCACTTTCCGCAGCACATCAGTGTCCTCCTGTGGTTCTGATCTCTTCTGTGCTGTGTTTTCCCCCTTCCACAGTGCAGCCTGATATTTCCCAGGGACTCATCTGACAGGGCGCCAGCAGCGGGAGGTATATTTGAGCAAGGATTAGCAAATAGAGACATTCCTGTTTTGCTACCCTGCCAACAATTTCAAGGTGAAACCCCCACCCATCGAGCAGTCCAGGGGATAATTTGGTGAGGTAGATTATTGTTCTGTGCAAAAATCAAATACGATCCTTTGTGGATTTTCTTAGGCAGCATCCCACGTAGCTCTGGCCTGAAGATCAATAAAGCAGAACATACTCTTCATTACACATTAATAATGTGCAAGCAGGAATCAGAGCAGGGAGCGAGGCCCATCCCGATTTTGTTGTAAGCAGCTCAGGAAGGGTGCTGACGTTGGCTGGGCAACTTGTTTGCAGCCACTAGGGACTTTGAGCCTGTGGGTCCCAGCAGCAGGGTGTCTTTTGCAGTGTGAGGAGCTTCTCATGGTACTTGTGACATCTTTAGAAAAGCCATATCCTGGCTCAGAGTGCTTCATAATGCTCACTAACAGGGCATTCACAGAGTGGGTTAATGATTAATAACAGAAAGTATGGCTGTTATACTTCAGAAATGCAGGTAGCGAGGGCTCTAAATTCCCAATCCTGCCTGAGCCAGACCTTTCCTGAGCCAGACCTTGAGATGACTTTGGATTTTAGACTTAGCAAAAAGGGTTTGAAACTTTGTATCAGTGTCTTAGGGCTCCAAGATTAAAGGATCACTAACTAGGTGGCTTAAGGTAACACAAATTTATTGTTTCACAGTTCTGGAGATAGTGGTCTGAAAACAGGGTGTCAGTAAGTCTTTGCTCCTTCTGAAGGCTCTAGGTGAGACTCTGCCCCATGCCCCTCTCCTAGCTTCTGGCATTGCTGCAAATCCTTGGCATTCCTGGACTTCCAGACATTGCTTCATCCTCTGCCTCCATCATTACATAGAGTTTTCCTCTGTGTGTCTCTGTCTCTTCTGAGGACACAGGTCCCTTTGGGTTAGCTCTCCCCTCCCCCACAAATGACTTCATCTTAACTGGATGACATCCACAAAGAGCTATTTCCAAATAAGGTCACATTTACAGGTGCTGGGGGCTAAGACTTCGATACATCATTTTGGGGGAACATAATTCAACCCTTAACAGACATGGATACAGATGTTGTTGATTCAGCCTCAGGTACAAGGATTTGAGAGGAACCAGAAACCTCAAGGAACAGTGAAGCTGCTTTTCTGGGTGTATTAGTTTCCTCTGGCTGCTGTAACAAATTTCTATAAACTTAGTGACTTAAAACAACACATGTTTATTCTCTTACCATTCTGGGGGCCCAGATCAGTTTCGGGGGCCACAGTCAAGGTGTTGACACACTCAAGAGGAGAACACATTCCTTGCCTCTCTCAGCTTCTCATAGATGTCTGGATTCCTTGATTTTTGCCACATCACTGCAATCTCTGTCTCTGTGGTCACATGGCCTCTCTTCTTCTGTGTCAAATCTCCTCTGGCCTCCTCCTTACAAGAATATTTGTGATTGCATTTAGTGTCCACCTAGATAATTCAGGATAGTCTCCTCATCTCAAAATCATTAATTTAATCATACTTACAAAGTTGTTGCCACAGAAGTTAACTTTTACAGTTTCCAGGGATGATATCTTTGGAGGCTGTTATTCAGCCCAGTAGCATAGGGACCCACCACTTAGTGAGGCAGATCATCAGGCATCAGATAATCCCCCCCACTGCATGTGTAATCCCAACTCAAGATGAGTTCCCTGAAAGAAAAAAACGGGGTCTTGCAGATATTGTCAAACGAGACCTGACTTAGCATATGTGCCCAGAGGAGCTGTTTCAGTCGGATTTGCGTGCAGGCTGTTAATCTGGGAGGTGATCCCAGGGAACGCTGGAGGAGGAAAGGGGACGGGAGACAAGGATTAGAAAGAAGGCAGCCAACAAAGGGGCTGTTATCAAGTAGCTGGTTACTCCTGTAGGCAATTGCAGCTGAGCCCACTAGAGACTCTGGGAGACAGTTTGAGCACGGGTCACAGTTATCACCACCAATGAGTGAGTACTTGTCACTAATGCCCCTCTGCCATTGGTGGAGGGCAGCTCCCACAGGTGTCTCTAGTAAGCAGCCTGTGCAGGATAGAGGTGAGTGTGAAGGGGATTCACGCCCGGCAGCTTTGTTCTGGAAGACTGCCCTGAGGATGTGACTTGAGAAGTGGACCCAAAATATCAGAAGGAGGTACCCAGGAATGGGGAGGAGAGGAGGGAAGACGTGTTAAGGGAGGAAACAGAAAGTGCCAAAGCCCTGAAGTGGGCAGGGCATTGTCTCGTCTCTGATGTGAAAGGAGTTCATGTGGGACAGTGTCTCACCCAGGTCTGAGAGTTGGCAGCTGAGTCCTGGTGTGGCCACATGGGGTGGATGTGGCTAGTTTCTGTTTTTAAATATAGTAAAACCTTGGATTGTAAGTAACTTGTTCTGCAAGCATTTAGTGGGACAAGTAAGCATTTCTAATAAATTTTAACTTGATAAACGAGCAATGTCTTACAATATTAGTATGTGATGCCGAATGACACACGATCACAGCTGAGCCAATGGTTCTACAAATTTCGCTTTGATATACAAGTGCTTTGGATTACAAGCATGTTCCTGGAATGAATTGTGCTTGCAAAACAAGGTTTTACTGTATTTGGAGTACCTTCCACGCTGTTGTCAATGTCCCTTTCACTGGGAGGCTATGAAAAGTAAATCAGATATTACATGGGAGAGCTGTTTGCAGTTTGTGAAGTCCAATGTGAAGGTTGCTGCTGTTTTGCTGCTGGGGAGGTTTCAAGTTGAAATTTGATAACATGGAAAGATTTGAGCCTTGGCTCCTACTCTCCAGGGTCTCCTGAGCAGAACACTCTTAAGTTGCTGTCATTACCTTGTAATATAATTTTGGCTGAGGCTTTCTGGGACAGATGGTGTAGCGAGACCCTGTTACTTGACGTCTTTGAGCTTGAGAGTTAAAAGTCCGTATTTTTTTTGGAGTCGAAATCCTGGGTTCAAGATCCAGGTTCACCACTCACTACTGAGTGGTCTCAGGCCCCTTGAGCCTCTCTAAGCCTCAGTTTCCTCATCAGTAGCTCACAGGTTACCAGAGGAGTGAATGCTATGATGAACACAGAGTAGGTTCTAGTGGTTCCCATTTTTTAAAGCATTTAATTAAATGTAAGCTTTACTGTATTTATTGTAAGAGCTTTGCTTTTGTTCATACTGGCCAGCTTTTTGCAAACTGTTGTTCAAATCCATTACGGTGAGGGGCAAACATTATAAGTCATTGATTTGCCTTAAAACAGTGGTTTGTAAAGCCAGTGTCTGGGCCCCATGGGCTCTCCTGGATGTGTTATCAGTGCAGCAATCTGGTGTAGGAGAACCAGTTTGGAATCAGACTTCTGAGCCAGCTCCTATACTTACAACAGGTGTGATGTTGGCCAAGTGAAGCTCGTTGCCCCTCTGTGATAAATAAAAGATGCACCTCTCAGGGCTGAGGTTGGAAGTCAGTAGGTTCATGCAGCCAAAACCATTATTTCAATGCTAGTGTGCCATAGGGCCTCAGCAAATAGGAGCTAATAAAGTTCCTGGAATAGAACCTCCATGGGGGTGAGGCTTTGGCCTGACTGATTCACAGCTGGGTCTCCTGTGCCAGAAACAAAGTATGGCGAGTAGTAGGTGCTCAATAAATATGCATTGAATGAATGAATGAATGAATGAATAAGGTTTCCTGGAGGTACAGTTAAGAACCTGCATTTTTTAGCTCTTTCCATATGATTATGGGATGCAGCCACGATTCAGAACTATTGGCACAAAACATTCATTTTCTAGATGATGCAATTGCAGCCAGGATGCTAAATAATTCACCCCAAGAGTACTTGGTTAATTTATTTAAGTCATTCCTTCCTTTTATTTAACAGACATTCATTGGGTACTTATAAAGGTGCTGGTGGTACTTAAACCCCAGGTTCTACCAAAAAGAATAAGGGCTTTCCTCAGCCCTGGATAAGCTCATGGTGTGGTAGAGGATCCAGATGTATAAACAAATGCATACATTACTGTATGCCATGGTACGATATTTAAACACATGATGTGCTCAAGGAATACAGATTAAGGGATATTGATTCTGTCCTGGGGCCAGTGGAGACCACCTGGGAAAATTGTACTTGGGATGACTGGGGAATAGGGTGTTCAGGGGCTCTCAGGCAGCTAAGAGGGAGGGATGGAAGGCACAGGATGAGCTTAGGCCCACAGAAGGCCACGGAACTGGTGAATCCTAGGAAGCTAACGCAGAGGGCCAGACCTCCTGAGATTGCTCATATAGGCTGAGAGAAGTGTGCTCCAGGTGGAAGTAATAGGGTCAGCGGCCAGGAGTCAGCAAAGAGACTGATAAGTTGAAGAATGAAAAACTAAACCTTGTGCATTTAAAGGACAGTCGCAAGAATTGCAGTCTGATGGATAGACAGGGGCCAGAACAAGAGTTCAGGTTTTGCTCTAAATATAATGGAAACCATTGGTAATTTTAAGAAGCAGACATTCAATGAGTTAAATTTTAGGGTCACTCTTGTTACTATGATGGAGCAGAGAGGGCTAATCTGCAGTGTGGAGAGGCATCAGGAGGCTGCAAATGTAGCCCAGGTGACAAATGGCAGGCTAAACTTAGTTGATGGTGCTGGGGATGGAAGGAAATTCATGCATCACGATGTGCTTTCATAAAAACAGCAGTGCAGTGAGGGTTGTGCCAAGCGCTTGAATTCTGTACCCTTGTCCTCCTCCACTTCTCCATCAGACAGATCACACTGTGACTGGGCGCATCAAGAGGCTGGGACATGGACGCAAGGAAAACTTGTTGGTTTGAACTGAAACTCAACAGTGGAGCTATAGAATAAAAATAATTTACATGTTATTTCTATTTGATTCAGCAAGCACTTTAAAACCTACTTTTGTCAGGACTGTCTCCATTTTAAGGGTTTCATGCCCAACTCAAAATGGAGAATGCAAAGTTTACTTAACAGAAAAAAGTCCAAGGCATTGATCTTCAGGAACGTCTGAATACAGGAGCTTGAATATCCTCAAACAGAATTAGTTTCTCTCCATCTCTTGGCTCTGTTTTCTTTGGTGATTCCACTCTTAGACAAGATCTCTCCATAATGTACCAAATGGCTACTGGTAGGCCCAGATCTGTAACCTCATAGTTTCACAACCCAGTAGAAAGAGAGCTGTTGTACCCCAACCATCCTTGCAGAGGGCTGACCATGATTCTCCCATCCTGGGTCCTGTGAACATCCCTGATCCAGGCACAATGCCATATGGACTGCTGAGATTGATCAGGCCAGGGCCATACCTGCAGCTCTAGGGCTGGATGTAGAGTCACCCTTAGTTTCCTAGAATAACTGAGAGTGAGGTTGCTTCCCAAAAGCAAGCTGGGCACTGCTGCATAAAGCCGAGAGATGGTAGGTAGACCAGAAGGACAGATGTCTACACCAGCACCTGCCATGACGTGCAGAGTTCTGCTCAGCAATCTTGTGAGAGAGTCAAAGATGAATAATTCAGTTCCTGGCCTCCAGATGCTTGCAGGGTACCAGGGATGCAGATGCATACATAGGCCTCTTTAATATGAGCCTGCCTGTGATAAGTGCCCTGATTTGATGGCATATCCGGCACCATAAAGTTCTGACTGCTTATTCAGTTGGCACCTGGGGCTTGGCACACGTTTCCTCACATTTCTATTTTAACAGTCAATAAATCGTTTCTGGTACCTTGACTGGAAGTTAAACCTGGGTGTTTTTCCTTCCCCTGACTATGGGGTTGATGTGCAAAGTTGACTCCCAGCAGCAGCACTGGGTCAAGCTGACCCAACTTCTGGAAATCATGGCTGTTGCTGCCAGTGCAGGTATAAAGGTAGACCAGGCCCTGATGGGACAGGAGGAGCTCCACGGGGAGCAGTCAGAGGCCCGGGTTCAGGCCAGATACCACTGGACGAAATCTCAGATATGTGCATGGAGGCGGGCCCTCTGCTGCTCCCCACCGTGGCGTAGCATCCACAATACTAAGCTATTACTTAGCTTCTCATGGGCATTTACTCTTCCACTCAACACTCAATATTTAGTGAACCATGTGGTGGAGATTGGCTAGTTAGTCACCAAATCATTCCCCTCTTTCTCCAGAGCATACAACTAGGTTACACTTGAGTCTCCCTTAGGCCAGCTTCTGGCCAGTGGCGTGGTGGTGGATGTAAGGGTAAGCCTTACTTCTGTAAAACCTCCTGTGTAGTCATCCGTGAGCATTTGCTCTATTGTCCTGTCTGCCAGCTGGAGGCAGAGGATCCAGTGGGGGACAGTAGAGCCTGAAGATGGAAGGAGGCTTAGATGGCTGCAGGGAGTCACCAAATCCCTTCTTCCCATCGCTGAATAAAAAGATCTACACAGACTGTGTCGGGGATGATAGCTAAATCTTCATACTGTTCACATGTTGAAATTGTGGGGGTTTTTTTTGTAATTGTTGTTGTTGCTGCACTCTTGCTTAGAATCTAGGCTACGTTGACTGACCAAAGAGCTACAAAACACAAGAAACTGTCCTATGTGCTAGGGACTCCATGTTAAGCAAAGTGGGTACAGCTCTTACCTTGATGGGATTCTCAGTCTTAACCTGTCATTTTTTTTTTCTCTTCTCATCTCTCCTTCCTGCGTTCTTGTCAGCATCAACAAAAAATGCCAACAACGAGAATCCTAAAATAATGAATGAATGGCCAGCAGAGTCAACTGCTGGGCTGAGTTTTGGAAATGAACATCTTGCTTATGTGAGGGTCACAGCCTGATCCTGTAATCCTTCAGTTGTGAATTCTTCAGTTGTGCAGATTAAAATTGTCTTTATTACATTAAAAAAAGCTTGTTCTTTTCATCTTCTTCCTCTAAACCAGTTCTTGTAATCAGCTAGAATTCCATCCATTCAATCCCCTATTAATTCATGCATGCATCCATCTATTCATTCATCTATTCTTTCTACCTAGTTTTATTAATAATAGTTGTCTTTTGCTCATTTGGCAGGTGCTGCACCAAGATATTGACATGGATAGTTCTTTTTAATCCAAATGACAGTCCTATATTATAAGGTCCTGAGACCTAACTATAAAGCTATAGAGCTAGTAAGTGAAGACGGATGGTATGAACATATGTCTTTGATAGAGCCCAGATTCTTAGTCACTAGGCTGTCCCTAATTCTCCTATTTATCAGGGTGCTCTCAAATACTGTGTCTGATGGAGGATTCATACAGAATAGGTGACCTGAAGGAGTTCATACCGTGTGTGTGTGTGTGTGTGTGTGTGTGTATGTATGTATGTGTGTGTATACATGTGCATATGTATTGTGTGAATGTGGTTGGAGGAGACTGCCATATATATTGGTAATACAGTTGGAAAGGTGCCATGAAAAACAGCTAAATGAATCAAGGAGCTCTGCAGGAGATGAGAAGGCATCCTAATGATCCATGGTGAAGAGAAACCCTGGGGCTCTAGTCCACAGAGGGAGGCAGTGAAGAAGTGGGGATTAAAAGTGTGCACTCTGGAGTCAGACTGATCTTACACCCTCAACCTTCCACCTGTGGCATCTAAGGACAGTCCAACTCATCTCTGCAGCTCAGTTTCCACATCTGTATAACTGTGCTAATATAGGTCATACCTAAAGGGTGTGATTAAATTAGATAGCATTATAGGAATTAGATGATACAGCATTGTAAGATTAATTATAATAGATTAATTGAGGTGATACACTTTGAACAGGACCTAGGACATAGTAAATTCTTTTTTTTTTTTTTAATGTTTTTTTATTTATTTCTAGGAGAGAGAGAGAGAGACAGCGTGAGCAGGGGAGGGTCAGAGAGAGAGGAAGTCACAGACCGAAACAGGCTCCAGGCTCTGAGCTGGCAGTCAGCACAGAGCCCGACGCGGGGCTCGAACCCACGAACCGTGAGATCATGACCTAAGCGAAAGTCGGAGGCTTAGCTGACTAAGCCACCCAGGTGCCCCAAGACATAGTAAATTCTTGACCAATAATAGATTCGTTGATGATGACTTGGGATTGGAAGCAATAGAATAAGTAGAATAAGAGCTCTTCCTCTTTCCTTCCTCACAAATAGTGCACATGTGCCCTTATCCCCATATTCTGTATTGTTTTCCAAGCTCTGAGTTATCCCAGCTCTGACACCAACATATATGCTGACAGAGCATATAACCTGTATTGGCTTTTTAATTTTTTTTTTAATTTTCTAATCTACAGGGAGTGTGGAGTAGTAGGCTCTGCAACTAGAACCACCCAGAGTCACATGCTAGCTCCTTCATTTATCAGCCATGTGCTCTTGGGCAAGTAATTCAACTCCTCAGGGCCTCAGTTTTGTCATCTGCAAAATGGAAATGAAAATAACTGCTGTCTCATTGGGGAGTTGCAGGGAATGATGAAATAGATGATCCACACAGGCTGTCAGCCTACTTCCTGGCACATGGTGATCTCTCAATGAATGCTAGCGATTCTCACTATAAAATTAAGAAGTCCCTTCAACTTTACTTGGTGGGTTTTCTTCATGTGTTTTACCTCTGTTTTTACTGTGGATAATTGTACTCGGTGCCCCAGGCAGTGCATTCCCGATTTGTAAACTAATTTTGACACAATCTCCATTCCAGTTGGCTCTCTGAGAAATGTTCCTCTTTAATGAATATGATAGTGGGACTCACTCATTACCAGGTTATTTTAGGCAAGAGTGATTTTTAACTCGTTACCCAGATAATTATTGCAGTTCTCTAGCTGCCTTTCTGTGCACAGACTTAATAAGCTCTGAGGATATGTGGCACTGCTTTTCTTGGCTGAGATAAGAGAATTATTGAAGCTCTCAGGTGAAAGTGTGAAGCCTTAGCTGTGCAGGGAGTGGCTGTGCCAGCCAAGCGGCCTCTGACAAGAGAGGGGCTCAGCTCCTTTAGGAACCAATGCAAGATTTCATTAATCATGGGACATTTCCAGTGGGCCTGAAGATGTCAATTTTGCTTATGGGCAAGATGTCCATAAATGTGTGGGGGAATGGACTGTGTGCATGGAGGGGTACATAGTAAATTACATACAGATGGAAACCAGAACTGACCTAATTCACCCTTGGGACCCCCAGAACCTAGAGGTCAAGCAGTCCAGTTGCCTGTATCCTGTAGTGGTTTGGAGCAAGGATCAACAGACGTTTTCTGTACAATATTTTTTGTAAATATTTTAGCCTTTGTGGGACATAAGATTTCTTTCAGGTGCTCAAGTCTGCCGATAGAGTGTGAAAGCAGCAAAAGTCAATATATAAATGAATGATGTGTCTGTATTCCAATAAAAGTTTATTTGTGAACACTGAACTTGAATTTCATATAATTTTAATGGGCCACAATCTTTTATTTTTCTTTTGATGCTTTTCACCAATTAAAAATGGGAAAACCATGTTTTCCTTAAAAGAATTACAAAAGCAGGTGGTGGACAAGACCTTACCATAGTTTGCTGACTCATGTATAAGCCCCACTCCTTCAATTATTTGCTGTATGACTTTGGGCATATTCCTCAGCTGCTCTGTGCTTCAGTTTACTCATTTTCAAAATAGGAAAAAAGGTGGCAGGGAAGACAAAGAGTTGATGCTTAAGACCCTGCCTGGTGCATAGCACGCCCATGAGAAATGTTAGCTCCTTTTAGCATCTCATTGAATTCCCACACTGTGGGGGAGGTAATGCTATTATCTGTATTCCCAGGTGAAGAAACGAAGGCATGGGGATGCTAAGCCCTTTGTCCAAGGCCAGAGTGAGACCAAGACTTACTTACGCAAAGGATTGCGGGCCTATCCTTGGTTACTAACAAGGCAGAAATGAATGTTGCTACAATACTGTTTTCGTTCTCGTTACACGGAAGCTTCCAGGGTTCCCCATCCATTCGAATTCGATGATGGCTCTCCTAAGCTGGCCTTTGACCGAGGGACAGGGCAGTGGAAAGTGGTTATAAGACAAGCACATTGTCACAGGAAAGGAGTGACAGATCATGTGACAGTGGCAGAGCTGTGATTGATGCATTTTTTTCATTTTCTTCCCATTTTTCTTCTTTTTTTGGCCACACTCTGGAATTTACATTTGGGACATCCCTGTCAGCTTTGCAAATTGGTCGAGGTTACACTTGCAGGATGCACATTTATCCTCCCCCATATCATGATTCTTTCCTCCCTAATGCACCAAATTAGAAGATTGGCCGATTTTCATTTTCCCTAAAAAGTAAAATTTCAGCTTAAATCACAAATGTCTATGGTGCACTTAGCAGCCACAACAGCTTCTAACAGGCAGCCATTCCTCCTCATTCCCTCTCTCCCGGAGAATAATCAGGTGTCTTGTGATTTAGAGATGCATTATCTCCACTTAGAGGTAAGGGTCAACTTTGACCTCTGGGGAAGTTACCCCAAAATTTAAATGGTAAGAATCCATCCCTTTAGAGCATGATGTATTCATTCCTCTCCTTCTTTGCTCATATACTTAATGGAAGGATAAGCGATCTGAGAAAGTGTCCGAATAGATTCTGGAGAGGTGTAAATTACCTGTACAAAAATTATACATGACCACTGCCTAGCAATTCTGTCTGTTCCTATGCGGTCAGCTTCCAAAGTTCCTCCTCTCTGAAGACAGATGCCCCCCAACTACAGGAATCCGCTCCCCAGCAGAGGATGGACTCCAGACCTACCCCAGCCATGTTTGCCATCATGTCTATGGCATTTGAACAAACCTAACGTTCTGTGTCATGAAACCCTTCACACATGTTTTGGAGACAGCTCTATCTCTTCCTTGACTGAGAGAAAAGTTAAGATCCTTCCCACACATCCCAGGCTCACCCCTCATTAATCTAGTCACTGGAGTAAGTTGCTTAGTGTTTACTGTCTCCTTCCTCTGTAAAATTGGGAAGTAATGTGAATAGCTTCCCTTACGGGTTGTTGTGAGAATGAATATTTGTAAAATGCCTACAGTGGTGCTCGACATGTAGAGTCACTTCGGAAGTGCTTGCTGGGATTAAACACACTAGATAATAGGAGCTGGCAGAGATCAAGGTACATCCCAGCTATAACCCTTCAATGCCATCTCATTTCTTATAAGATAAACCCTAATCTCCTGAATCTGGTTTACAAAGCCTTGCTTAGTTCACCCACTTGGACTTATTCCACCTATCCATCTCTGCCCTGCAGCCACACAGACTATCCTCCAGCTGGTTTAGGGCACTGATGTGCTGTAGCCAGCTTCTACCAGCCCTGAGAGTGAACTGTTAGATTTTCAGGAGTTTGCTGCTTCGGCTGTTAAATACAGCTATCATTAAACGTTAAATTACAGGGGCACCTGGGTAGCTCAGTCAGTTAAGTGTCTGACTCTTCATTTGGGCTCAGGTCATGATTTCACAGTTCGTGAGTTCAAGCCCTGTACTGGGCTCTGTGCTACCAGTGTGAGCTTGCTTGGGATTCTTTCTCTCTCTGCCCCTTTCCCACTCTTGCTTCTCTCTCCCCATCTCTCAAGATAAATAAAATTTAAAAAATTAAATTACAAAGCCCTGTAATTAAGTTGTAAGTAAAAACAAGGTAATTTATCGCTTCCTAAGTATTTTACTACATTTTAGTGTTCTTTATGTTTGGGGGCTTTTTAGGTCTGTTGTGTCTGTGTGGTGAGCCCTACGGGATGCTGTGCTTCTACCTACATCTCCTGGCTCTTCATTCAGTGATGTCACTTACCCTGGTGGCTGGAAATCCGCCAAGGTGGGGCGTTTACACCACAGGATTTGGCAAGCTGTACAAATCAGGGCTTGATTTATTGTTTGGTTGATAATCTAGAATAGCTGTCAACAAAGGGCTATATACTAAGTATCTTAGGTTTTGTGGGCAATAAACTCTCTGTTGCACTTAGCTCTGCAGCTGGAAAGCAAAAACAACCATTGAAGATGCATACATGAAGGAGCGTGGCTGTGCTTTGGCAAAACTGTATTTACCAAGATAGGCAGCAGGCTCATCATTTGCTGACCTCTATAGACTGAACTTATAAAAGTGATGGAGGGGGATGCCTGGGTGACCCAGTTGGTTAAGCATCCAGTTCTTGACTTCAGCTCAGATCATGATCTCATGGTTTGTGGGTTCGAGCCCCACATTGGGCTCTGCACTGGTAGTGCCAAGTCTGCTTGGAATTCTCTCTCTCCCTCTCTCTCTTCCCCTTCCCCGCTTGCTCTCTATCTCTGTCTCAAAATAAATAAAAATAAACTTAAAAAATAAAAGGGATGGATAAAGTGTCAACAGTACCAATTAAATTTAAAAAAGTATGTTGTGTCATTTGTGCATAACTCCACTCCCCTCAAATCTGAAGACCTGTTCTTCCAGCATTTGAAAACTGTTCCATGATTCAGCACAGAAGCTGAATCGATGAGTGCAATTCGACTTCAGTCTTTCATTGCTTTACTTTGATTTTGTTTACTTAAATGAGAATATCAGCCAACATTGGGATGGGAGCTGTACTCATTCATCAGTTCTGATCATAGATCGGCTGCAGATAGGAGTTTGGCACAAATCCATAAAAGTGTTCTGTCAGAATCAATTGGCTACGTGTGGAATTTACAAGAAAGAATATTACACATTTTATTATTGTTTGACAATTATGTGTTACTTATCTTAGACATCAGTAACAGGTATAATAAACTTATGTTGGCATAGATATACATATATTATTTTGTGTGGAGAGCCAGTTAACTTTTACCAGCACACCATGGCTTGGAGAGGGTATGCTCCTTTTAGCCTCCAGGACTTTGTTAGGTCCTTCCACTGGAAATAGCTCTCAGTTCTTCTCCACTTTGCCTGTCTTAACTCCTACTTAGCCTTTAGTTCGGAGCTTAACTGTGACTTCTTCAAAAAGACTTCCTAACTCCCCCAAGACCAAGTGAGTTCATCCCACTATGCACAGTTTTCCCTTGCAATACTTGCCTTAATTATAGTTAAATGATGAATTTTGCGGTGGATTATTCTCTTTCAGAAAAAGAATGCAAATATCTCCAGACAAAAATGACCCATTTCTTTATTATTATGTCTTTGGAGCCTAACACAGTTTCTTAAAAATAGTGGGTACTAAATATATCTGTGGCTGAACTGAGAAAAAAAATGGGCTCTCAAGAGTTTCAGCATCAACTCCATCCCACCCAAGTTAAGTATAAATTTAGCAAGTTAAGTAATAAATGGCTATCACTCTACTATAACACATTTGAAACTCAGTCTTACAACCCCAGTCATTGTTCAAATCGATGCCCACTTTCTGCAGGTATAGTAATTATTTCTTATATTGTTATTGACTGTCTCTTTAAATTCCAGCCAGGGCAAATCTATTTCTCAAGCTGTTGTAAATGACGTGAAGAGGAAAGTGAATGGAATAGAATGAGAGTTATTTAAAAGAAATTTCTCCTCCCTCACCTTGGTCAAGGAATGAGTGGTCATTGGCCACCAAACCATCCCAAGTGAAAGCTAGAAGCATTTTTCAACCATTTACTAGTGACTACACTCATCTAAGTGCTGAATTTCAAAGGCTTGTATAATGCTGACTGACAGCACATATTGTCAGGTACACCAGGACTCAGTTTACTTGCTTTGGATTTCTGATTTCATGGAGAAATGTTGTCAGGTGGCTAACGATAAGCTAGGAGTCTGGGATCCTATTGTGGAGGAAGAATCTTGTTGGGAGCCTTGGGCAAGCACCCATATGGAATTTAAATTTAAGCTTAGAGTCCTAGGGGGAGGAATGGAGGTGAAGCTCTCCTAAGCAACATTCCTTGCATTTCTTTTTCTGCTTTCCCTACATAAAGCAAATGTCAGCATGTAACCAGGTATATTCCACAGATCTATTCTGTGGTGCATGAGCAATTGTTTCCATCAACTGTGATACAGTCAAGAATGGGGCAGAGAAATTTACATCTCAACATGCTTAGCCAATGGGAGCACATGTGGAGAGTGATTCCACTGGTCCACCCCAATGTATCACTGCTTATTAGGAGGCCAGACATGCAAATTTATCAGACCATCAGTGGGCACAGAGTGAGCACTAATAAATGGTCATTTTAATTATTTTGTTTTTCTTATTAGAATCTTTTAGCTATACATAAAAAAAAAGTCATGTATATGTGAGGTTTGACTAAAGGCATCTGATGACCCAGTGTGTAAACATGTTCCTTGTATTATCCTGGCAGGATATTGATCAAGGGCAAGAGCTAGTGATCCTGCTGATTATAGTTCTCATGTGGTTTCTGGATGACAGAAATGAGTGTTTCTCATAGTCATGATCATATGATATGTTCAATCAGATATGTTCAGTTTCAGAGGAAACTGAAGCTTAGTGAGGTTATATATATGTATATATACGTATATGTATGTGTATATATATAATATATGCACAAGGTCATAAAGCTAGTAGGTAAATAACCTGGGGTTTAAAACTCAAGGATCTTGCTAAAAGGCTTATACTTTTAATCACTTCACTCTACTGGGGTATAAAAGGTAAAAGAGTCCTCTTAGAATTTGTGAAGAACAGATACGCACATACACCAAAAACTGGAGGAAATATTGAATTACCTAATTGTTTATTCACTTTTTCATTCATTCAACAAATGTTTACCTAGTGAACTTAATGTATCTTGTACTAGTCAGTGTTTAGGGCCTCAAAGCAGACAAAATCCCTACCTTGGCTGAACTTAACCTCTTAATGAGGAAGGTAAAGGGTAAACAAAGCAATAAATAAAATACAGTATGTTAGATACACTGAGCGCCATGGAGGGGAGAAAAGACAGGAAAGAGACAAACAGTATTAGGGGTTGGAATTTCAAGAGAGTGGTCAGGGAAGGAAACATTTGAGTCAGGATATGAAGGAAGTGAGGGAGCCAGCTATGTGACTAGAGCAGAGGTTAGTAAACCACAGTATATCGGCCAAATCCTGCCCCACCACCTGTTTTTATAAATGAGGTTTATTGGAACAAAGATGGAGGCCCATTAGTTTATATATGGTCTGTGACTGTTTTCATGCTAAAATGGCAGAGTTGAGTAGTTGAAACAGAGATTTTGTGCCCTGCAAAGTCTGAAGTATTAACTATTTGGCTCTTTCCAGAAGTACACTAAGAGTTCTAGGTAGAGGATACTAAGAGCAAATACAAAAGTCTTATGATAGGAGTGTGAGAAAGTGGGTGTGGCTAGAGCAGAGTGAGCAGTGGGATGAGTTGGAGGAAATGAAGTCAGAGAGTGGAAGGCCCATCCTGCAGGGCCTCATGGCTCATTGTAAGGCCTTTGAAGATAGTGGAAATAGAGTGATGGTTCTGAGTAGGGGGGAGTCCTGATCATACTTAGAATTATCAGGATGACTCAGGCTGTTTGTGATACATAGGCTGTCACAGGTTGGGAAAGCAACCTGGAGTTTAGCATGCCAGATATTTCTGACCCCTCAGGGTCAACTGCTGTGGAAAAGAGGGGTGGAAGACAGAGGTGAGCAGAAGGAGAGGTACAGCTATGATGCAGCCTAATGGCAGCCTTAGCCAATCATATAAGAGCTTCATAATTGTCCCTATTCAGCCTGAGTTGGCCAGGCCTTTATACTTCGGTGTCCATCAGTCATTGAATGTAAGTTGTTCAATGGCGATGACAATGACAGTGAAGGAGTGTGACCTAGGCAATCCTTGAAGGGGCTGACAGCTGAGGACTGTTTGCCGACTATACTCTCAGAAGCTAGGGCAGTGGGACCTCCATTTAAATTAGCATCTTGGTGGCACATTGTAGTGTCCACTGCATAGAGGATATGGGGAGCAAGAGATAAAACAAGACTAACAAGACTCAGTAATCTGAGAAATGAAGGTGGCGTGAGCCTGGAGAACAGCAGGCAAATTCTGAATATTTCCTCAAGTCAGAGCCTTCATACCTTAAAACCATATATTCTTCATACCTTAAGACCATCTCAGAGAAACAAAGTAAAGGGTAGTAAGTAAAAGGGAGAATCTCTAAGGATGCGGTCCAAGTCATAAGGTCTCTGAATTTAATAATCACTGTCTATGGTTGGCCTTTGGTTCAGTTTAACCTGGGATCATTTTTCCCCCTAGGGTACATAGTCAAAATGTGATACTCCAATGATCTCCATAGGATAGAACTTGTCACAGGGGAGAGGGCAAGCAAGTCCTTGTCACATGGCAGGTCTGCTCCAGCAGTGACTATACTATTCATAGACTGGCCAACAAGAATATCGTATTGCTAAACTTGGCATGAAACAATACAGTTATTTATGCATCTTCATGGCAGAGAGTATTGCCTTGGATTTGAGATTCTGCTAGAGCGCCACGGGTGAGCAAATCAACAAATTGTATTCCATAATGTATCTCCAGTCTGACAGAGCACTGTGTAATAGGAGGAGTAAGCTCGTAGATTTTAGCACATATATTGCAGCATGATGTGGTTTGACACGGTGTCTATGAACCATGTGGGGTGAAATGGAAGGTTTAAATGGATTCCAGTTTCATTATCCCACTATGATCAGAGGAAAGCTGAGACTGAAATGTTGCCACCCAATAAACACTTTATCAAATTCCCTCCCTATTCTGTCAAAGAAAGCTATGTGCTGGGTAACCTGTTTAGCAAGTTGCATTTTTAACTCAGGTGCCCAGCCAGCCAATGGAGTCTAGCAGGCTTTGCTTACAGTGTGCATGGCTTGGCTACTTACAAAATTGACAATATGAGAAAAACCAGAGTCTACATTCCCTAGGCTGAGTGAGAGGCTACTCTGCTCATCTGAATGCAGCTGAGATGGTCATGCTAGCCCTGGAAAACTTGCATGAGTAAAATGAGAGCCAATGGGAGTTATTTATAAAAAACCTAAATTGCACCGGAAATTAATTCCCTTGAGTTTCCAAAGCAGTCAGTGAGGCCCACTGTGCCTCTGCTCTCTACATCTCTTCCTTGCTTAGGGCTGGTGAAAATCCATTTGTTGACTTGTTTTTTCCTCTTTAGACTGAAAGATAGATGGAGGAACACCCAGGATGGAATGGGCACACAAGAAGGGGTGATTGACTCAATCCTGGGGGTTGAAGAAAGCTTCCTGAAAAAAGTAAATGTCTAAGTTTAGACCCAAAAGACAAAGGGGAGTTAACCAAAGATAGAGAGGAAATCTTAAAGGCTGGGACTTTGTCATTCTTATAAATTCCTATATATGTTTGCTGAGGGTCTATAGGCATCAGATTCTGTGCGAGGCTCCGTGGATACCTCCAAGTCACAATTCTTCCTTCTGGGAACTAATGGCCTCCATAAACAAAACACTGCAGTACACAGTGCCATGTGTAAAGGTCCATATCTTGAGTTCACAGTGCCATGTGTAAAAGCCCATGTCTTGAGTACACTCTGCCATGTGTAAAAGCCCACGTCTTGCTCTGCATCATATTCCGGTGCCTCGTAGTGGTAGGAACTCATTAAATATTTGTTGAATTAAAGTTCCTTGTGTCATAATGTTTTTCTCTCTCTCCAGTCATTGCCTTTTGTTCAAGTCTTCTTTACTTAATCCTCTACTAATATCATCTTCTCATATTTCTTACCAAGAAAAGTTTTAGAAAACACTACCTCTATCTCCTTAGGACACACTCACCCTTTTGCCCCTTTAAGCAATTTGATGTGATATCTACCCACATCACTTTAGGAGAAGGGTTCTCTTGATGGTCATCCCAGACCTCCATGATGCCCAGTCCAGTGGCCACTTTCAGGCTCTTTGTCCTCAACCCTTTTATTGTGTTGTAGTAAGATGGTTTCTCTTCCCTTGCTTCTCAGGTATAGCACAGGATTGGTTCTTCTTCCTCTTCTCTGAATATTCCTTCTCTACCTCCCTTGGCTCCTTTCCTTCTTCCCAACACTCAAGTCATTTTTCTTTTTTTTACAAATAGTTTATTGTCAAGTTAGTTTCCATATAACACCCAGTGTTCATCCTCACAAGTGCCCTCCTCCATGCCCATCTCCCCTCTCCCCTCCACACCCATCAGTCCTCAGTTTGTTCTCAGTGGGGGAGAGGGAGAGAGGCAAACCATGAGAGACTCTTGAATGCTGAGATCAAGTAATTTTTTAAAAGAAATTCTCTAACTTTATATCCCTTATCTGTTAGCATTGGTTTAAAGTATCCTGTCATAGTTTCATTTAGGAGATAATGTCTAAATCTCTATAATCATCCCTGAATACTAGAATCCTTTTTCTTGGGTGCTGAGCATCTAGATATCCCAAAGGCACACAAACTCACCATATCAAGAACCAAATTCATTCTGATTTACTAATTTTGTCTAAAGTTATTGCCACTCACTGAGTCATCCAGGCTGAGGACCAAGGGTCAAGATGGCGCTTTCTCTCACTCTTCCCCCTTTGCTACCATCCATGTTGACCCAGTGTCCATATCCTGTCAACTCACTCATTTTTTTATTTCTCTTGCTTGCCTTTCCATGCCATTTCCATTTCACCCCTCCTACCCCCACTCCATTGTGTAATACCACAGGGTCTGTGTTACCTCACACTGGACAAAAGAAATACAACTACAGAAATATGCTTCCTTCTCGTGGAAGGGGGCTGGTGATATGACATGTATTTCAAAATGATCTTACTGGAGGCATCTGGGTGGCTTAGTCAGTTAAGCGTACAACCTCAGCTCAGGTCATGATCTCATGGTTTGTGGGTTTGAGCCTGTGTCAGGCTCTGTGCTGACAGGTCAGAGCCTGGAGCCTGCTTTGAATTCTGTGTCTCCCTCTCTCTCTCTGCCCCTCCCCTGATCATGTTCTGTCTCTGTCTCTCTCTCAAAAAAACAAAACAAAAAACCATAAAACATAATTTTACTGTTAATCAAGAATATAAACTGTGTCCAAGAGAATGCCTTGTAAATCCTATTTCATTCTCAAACAATATATTGCAAGACAGAGAGGGGCCGCAGGTGGTAGGAATTTAAGGTCAACTTCCCAAATTTCATCTATTTGATTCCTGAGCTCTGCCCCCAGATGCAGAGATTTAACCCTGCAGAACATGCTCCGGGTTCCACAGAGAGCACCTTCCCACCACTCTTCTTCTTCTCTTCCTCCTTGACCTTCAGGTTCTTTCACTGCATTATTTTGCTTTTTAAAAAATGGGTTTATTGAGGTATAATCAATATACAAAACACTGCACATCTTTAATGTATAAGATTTGATATGCTGTGTATATGGTTTCATCATGACAATCAAGGTTAATGAACCTCTATCACCTCCAAAATTTCCTCGTGACCCTCTCCCCTTTCTTAAGAGTCCTTGGCGTGAGATCTACCCTTTTAACAATTTTTTTAGTGTATAATATATTAGAATGTACTCATCTTGTGTAACCACCCACTGATCACGCATCGACTAGATTCCATGTGAATCTGTCCTTCAGGATGGCTTAAAGTTGTTGTCATGTCTCAATTAGAATCTCTTGCTAGAGGGGCGCCTGGGTGGCTTAGTCGGTTAAGCGTCCAACTTTCGCTTAGGTCATGATCTCACGGTTCGTGGGTTCGAGCCCCGCATCAGGCTCTGTGCTGACTGCCAGCTCAGAGCCTGGAGCCTGTTTCAGCCTGTGACTCCCTCTCTCTCTGACCCTCCCCTGCTCACGCTGTCTCTCTCTGTCTCTCTCCTAGAAATAAATAAAACATTAAAAAAAAAATTAAAAAAAAAAAAAAGAATCTCTTGCTAGAATCTGATGGGTGTTTCATGGTGAAAGGTGTACGTGGCTACAAGATAACCAGTCTTCTCCACTGAGAAAATAAACCTGTGTCTCCAGTATTTGATGCTAAAACAGAATCTGACTTCTCACCTGACTTGAGTTACATCACACAGAACCTCTCAGTTTTTGTTGACATCAAACTCCATGAAGTGAAGGTCTGGGCAACCACCTCAAACAAAAAAATCCCCTTGTTGGAATCCTCACCTCATCATCCATTCACTTGTCAAAAGGGTGCTTTTAACACATTATCTTTCTGGGCTAAAACTTTTAGTGGCTCCCAAGCTCTTTCCAAATTCCTTAACTAGGTGTTTATCCCCACCTCCACCCCATCTTTACTTAGTGTAGATTTCCAGATTACTTTTCTACTTTCCGCCTGTTGGAGCTAACCAACAGTCCCTGCTGTAAGAGGAATGCATCTTTCACATCCTGACCCCATACCAACATCCACTATTTCCTTTTCCTAAATTGCTCTCTCCCTATATTAAAAATTTCCCCATTCTCTATATTTTGGGGAAATGCTATACCTTTTTGTGAGAATCAGCTCCCCATGCCCTGAAGTTTCACATAATTTTGGCAGTGCCTTCCATTTCACATTTATCACCTATTGCTTTGACTATTTATTTATTCATGAGCATGTATTATCTTATTTGTCCTGCTATCGCTACAGCCCTTGCAGGCCTGTGGCCGTCTTACTAGTTCTTGTATTCCTTATGCCTCACACATCATAGACCTTTCAAACCTTTTTGGTGGGCCAACCAATTTGTTGCAGAAATGAATTAAGCATTAAAAGAAGCAGTTAGAAAAATGTTTATTATCCCACCTTTTGGAAACAACGCTTTACCTGCCTCCATTTCTAGAACTGTGCGCTACCATTTAGGGTATGATAATCACCTACATTCATTCTTCAATTGCCCTAACTGCATACAGTTTCACTCTTTTCAATAAATGTGATTTAACTATTAACTGTTCCTAACTAGGTGTGATTTAACTATTACACTTCTGGTAATTTTGTAAATGAGGAAGGAAAGTCCTTTTCAGACAATTGCCAGATTGGTGGGTTTATGCAAGCTGTCCATCCTACTTCAAGAAAATATATTCCTACCAAAATTGCACTAGATGTCCCAGCCCCAAAGAGACAGGTCTCACTTATAAAAGGAAGGAGTTCCCTACTAAGAACCATTTTAGTTTAAATTTAGAGGCATTTTAAAACAATGAATCTGCTTTCCCTCTGACTTTTTAAAAAAATTTATTGATTTTTTTTAAGTTTGTTTTTTATTTTGAGAGAGAGCAGGGAAGGGGCAGAGAGAGAGGAGAGACAGAATTCTAGGCAGGCTTTTCAGCGGGGCTCAGTCTCACCAACCATGAGATCATGACCTGAGCCGAAATCAAGAGTCGGACACTTAACCAACTGAACCACCATTCACATGCCCCTGCCACAGACATTTTAAAGTTCATCATGAAATATGCTTTGTTTCCCTAAATTAAAGAGTAAGAGAGGGGCACCTGCGTGGCTCAGTCGGTTAAGTGTCCCACTTCGACTCAGGTCATGATCTCAGGTTCGTGGGCTCGAGCCCCGTATTGGGCTCTGTGCTGACAGCTAGCTTAGAGCCTGGAGCCTGTCTTCAGATTCTGTGTTTCCCTCTCTCTCTGACCCTCCCCTGCTCACACTATCTCTCTCTCTCTCAAAAATAAATAAATAAATAAATAAATAAATAAATAAATAAATAAATAAAACATTAAAAAAAGAGTAAGAGAAAGTGAAGTAACAGTTTACAAAGGAAAGAAATCATTTAAGCTTACTTATACTCCCTGTTTAAGTAATGAAGAAGATTCCATTTATTTATTTTAAAAAAATCTTAGAAGATAAAGTGCCTGTAATCATTTAAAATAATTTAAATCTTGGTTCAATCATATTTCGAAAAACCTTAGCCTTTGTAAAAGAAAAGGGAAATGCAGTGACATTCAGACTTTTGTTAGCCTTTTCAAAATATTAACAAGATAAAATTGGCTCTGAATTGTGAGGTAAATATATGACACCTGTAATATTTACCTAAATGCATTCGGAATGGAATATTGTTTAATCTCTTTTAACTTTCAAAGAATCTTTTTTTTTTCTTTAAAAAAATTTTTTTAATGTTTACTTTTTTTTTTTTTTTACAAATAGTTTATTGTCAAATTAGTTTCCACATAACACTCAGTGCTCATCCCCAAAGTGCCCTCCTCCATGCCCACCCCCCCTCCCCCCCATCCTTTGAAAGAATACTTGAACTTCTGATATTTGTTATATGTGAAAAATATGTCAAACACACAGATTCTATATCTTGAGATATTCTAAACTAATTATTCCTTAATTTGCATGTAAAAGCAAATTACAACCTAATAGGCCATTTCCCTAGCAAATCCTTTCTTTGTCTAATGAACAGAAGGAGGAGGCCTATTTCTTGGTTTAAAAGCCTCCATGCCACACAACAAATTGCTGTTTCTCTATAACATTATCAGAAAGAGACCACTCAGATGCAAATATTCTTATTTATAGCAGGGAAACGAGCTCATGTCTATCCGTTTAGTATTTTATTATAATGCATGTCAGCCCAGGAGGATCAATAGTCATTTGATTTCTTATGTTCAACTTTAATTCTGGATGGAAATTCATCAGCAACTTCTAGCTGATGAGATGATGTCCTGAATTTGGAAGGAGTGGGCTACATTTAATTATTATAGACTTCCAATTGTATTATCCCATTTTCCAGATAATGCACAGGGTATTGCTTAATCCATGTTCCTTAGACGTGTCTTTAACAAAATGGGCTGAATCTAGAAATTAAAAGAGTAGAAGCTGTTGCCATCATAAGGCTAGATAACAGGATAAAACTCAGTGCCTTATAGCCGTTAGGCCAGCTGACAGGTTCGTTGGTCTAGGTTGGCTCCAAATTGTGAGTTTTATTCAGGTCGGTTCCAGGTGTGTCATTTCTTCTGGAAAAGTGGAATCCCTAGCACACATCTTTTCCTGGTGGGGATGGAATGTTCCCATTCTGGCACAGAGAAACACAGGACACACCTTAGAATACAGACAGAAACTGGCATATGGTCACTACTACCCACTAGCCAAAGCAAGTCATTTGGGAACAAAAATAATGCTTTCTGTCACATCTATTGTGTTTTAGGGTATTTTTTAAAGGAATGATTATTCAAAAGGGGGAGAAGAAGGGCGGAAATGGTGGGGGAAAGGGAGAGAGGCAAACCATGAGAGACTCTTGAATGCTGACAAAAACTGAGGACTGATGGATGTGGGGGGGAGAGGGGGATGGGCATGGAGGAGGGCACTTTGGGGATGAGCACTGAGTGTTATGTGGAAACTAATTTGACAATAAACTATTTGTAAAAAAAAAAACAAAAACAAAAGGGCACTCTTCCTCATGCCTTTATATTTTAAAGTCAATCTATCAATCACTCTATTTTGAATAGTTCAAGCCAAAAGTACCTTGCATTATCCTTGACCTGATTCTCTCATTCCCAAAATGACTTCAGATCTTCCTTTCCATCTACTTTCTAAAACCCAAAACATTTCTTGTCCAGTCTCTGTTCAAAATCACATCGATGAATCCCTGTTTCCCACTGATAGAGTTCCAACCCTTGACTGGCTTCATAATATCATTTCTAATATGCTGATTTTTCTCCTCCATCTGTCTCTGCTAGGACTCTCTCTTTCCCCTTCCACCTGCCTGGTGAATTCTTGCTCGTTTATCAGAGCCCAGCTGAAAGTACAACTTCTCTATGTCCTTCACTGCATATGCTCCCCCAGAGACTTTTCTCCCTCCTTATTTGTGGTTTCCTAGTGTGTTATACCTACTTCCATATAGCACTTACAATAATAGATTGGAATTAGTCGTACACATGTCTATTTTTCTGCTAGCCTGCAGAATCCTTGAAGATGGGGTCCATGTCTTACTAATTTCCTATCCTTGGTATTTATCTCTGTGCCTGTAACATGGTAGACTTCAGATAAGGTGGCTGTACTGAACAGATGGAGATTTCTTAAATGACTTTTTAGAAAGGAATTAAAAATGGCACATGGCACAAGTAGATATGTTCAATCTCACTAATAATTAAACTACAAAAAAGATAAATGAAAATACAGGAGGTCCCATTTTTACTTTTCAAATTGGCAGTTATATTTTTAAAAAGCTAAAACATAGCGTGTAAGAATATGGATATCTGGAATTGCTTATGGGAGTCTTAATGACAACTTTGAGCAATTTTTGTCATTATGTTTCAAAATAACTGAATATATTCATATGTGTTGACCTGGAAATCTGATTTCAAATGATTCATCAAAGGGAAATAGAGATGTGAAAAAATTTTATATAGGGTCATTGATTGAAGCATCATTCATCCTAGGAAAAAATAGAAACACTAAATTTCTATCATAGGGGATGGGTTAAATAAAGGTGTAGATATAACATTGGGTAAGAAAGTCTGCTGCTCTTAAGAGGGATGGTTAATAAAATGAGGGAATTGTTTGCTATGTATTTTCCAATAGATAAATTAGGTTATAAAACAGTGTTCAGAGCATACTGTATGATGCCAATTTTGTAAACTATAATGGGCGATCAATATTTGCATCCTATCTGAGCAAAAAAGTGAACTTGAAAGAAAATAAGCAAAATATTAATAGCAGTTATATGCAGATGTAATGATCACAAGGTGATCTTAATTTATTTTTATACTTTTGCCTAAGTTCTCAAATTTTCCATAATGCATGTACATAATATTTATAATAAATGAAAAGATCTAAAATATTTTTATTAACATATGATACAGTAACTTGTTAAGTGGGCTCAGGAAAACTCTAAACTATTGATTATAAGTAGCAAATTTACCTTTACATGTGAGTTCTGGTTTGAGCCTTTTCATTTGTCTATTTATAGAATGGCTTCCATTTTTCTTCTCTAATTAACTAAGAACTGAAATGAATTATCTAAACAGAATTCCTACTATAAATGTGAAATCCTGTTTTCACTAATGTAATACCTGAGTGAAAGTAACAGCAACAAGAACTATAAAAGAAGATAAAGTGAGAATATGATGTATATCTTTCCTTTGCATAATTGTAACTTAGAAGAATGCATGCTTCCAGCAGAAAAGTAATTTAAATTATATCACAACAAACGCCATATTTTAAAATAGAAACTATCTATCATGCCCTGAGTAAAACTGGTAACAACCTATAAGTCTCGAGAATATACTGAAAATTCCTTCATGGGTTCTTTAAAAATAAATTGATTGGTTTAATTCCAGCACATGCTGAAATAAAGTATAAGGGACATAATATAATTTTAAGTGCATAAAATTACTAATTGTGCATTTAGAAAAAATATGTAAGATAATCAGTAACCATTACTGAGGGTTTTTTTTTATTGTAGAAATATTGAAAGCTGTGCAATATAAAAAGAATAGTGTAATAAGCTTCATGTATACACCACCTATACCATTTTTTCTTTCTTTTTTGGCATCATCTGTCTTTGGGGATGATTTAAAAAATCTAAAACTTAATACTGAGTTCTTGTTGCCTTCATTTTAAGGGAAAAACTAGTTTTGAACAAGTGAACATTTTAATGGTTGGAGACTAGTGCTAATACATATTTTGAAGGCAGTATTTGGAGTGTCTTGAAACAAATGCACTAGCAAGGACATTAAATGTTTTTCATCTAGACAAAGAATGGACACAGCTTTTTTTTTTTTTTTTTTTTTTTTACAAATAGTTTATTGTCAAATTAGTTTCCACATAACACTCAGTGCTCATCCCCACAAGTGTCCTCCTCCATGCCCATCCCGCCCTCCCCCCCACATCCATCAGTCCTCAGTTTTTGTCAGCATTCAAGAGTCTCTCATGGTTTGCCTCTCTCCCTTTCCCCCACCATTTCTGCCCTTCTTCTCCCCCTTGTTCCTCCGTCAAGTTCCTCCTAATCCTCCTATACGTGCAAACATATGATATTTGTAGAATGGACACAGCTTTAATGCACTTTCACACTTTGAAATGCAAGCCCAAACACTCAGCATTGTTTTGCTTGGTCAGCATAACAGGTGTGAATGTGGAGAAGATGTCAGGCATTGCTTCTCTACCCATCATGAATGTTATGTTCATTTTGCTTTCCAGATTTCCTCTCTGAATCTTTTACACAAAAGAATCATACCATATATTTCTTTTTCAAAATAAAAATATTTGTTGATTTTGTAAAAACGACGTATTTAGAAAAATATTAAGCTATTTAGACTGTAAAATTGTGTCTAATTGTGTTAATTTGTTTGCTTATTTGTTTGTTTGCTTTTTAAGTTTGAAATGGTTAAATTGCTTCATCCAGCATGTATTAGGAACCTATTAGGTCCTGTCCTAGACTTCGGAGAAAGCGTAAACCTGTTATATAAGGGAACTTGTATGTATGTAATAATGTATGTGTTTGTTTATTTATAATGTTTGTTTATTTTGGGGAGAGCGAAAGAGTGCAAGCAGGGTTGGGGCAGGGAGAGAGAGGGAGACGCAGAATCTGAAGCAAGCTCCAGGCTCTGAGCTGTCAGCACAGAGCCCGATGGGCTGGAACTTGGAAACAGTGAGATCATGACCTGAGCCGAAGTTGGACACTTAACTGACTGAGCCACCCAGGTGTCCCAGGGACCCCATTTTTAAAGCACAATTTTCCCTAGTTATTTATTACTGGGGAGCTGAGAGAAGCCTTCTGCTGAGGAAATCTTGAATTTAGCTCACTTCCCTTAATTGCTGAAGCCTGTTTACCCTCCAGCTCAGCTAGCAGAGTTAGGATGGTGTCTCTTGTAGCTTCTTTCAAGAATCTCCAGCCACATTGGAACAATCCCAGAAAGCAAAGCAAAAGGACAATGGTTTGGGGAGGAATTAGAGTAAACTCTGAAAAATTGTGCCTGTCTGGGGTTCTGATGTTCTCCCCCTTGTGGTCATGTTTTACAGTTTGAATGAACCAAAATGTGCATTATCTATATGTAGCAAGCAGTCGCTTGAGTTGGGGATAGCTTCCTCTGGTTCCTAGTGAGTTTTTGGAACCCAGGAGGGGATTTTGCAAACCCAGTTGGTCCAGTTGCTCTATCTATGGCTCACACCTGTCTCTTTTCAGACATAAGTGTCTGGACTGCTTCAGGATATCACGTCCTTTCTTCCTTCAACCTCCCTGTCCCCTATCCTTAAAGCTCTAACTTAACACTGTTGAAACAAAGATCTCCCTGCTCATGATTCCTGGATAAACAGTGGGACCTGTGATCTTTTGGACAACTTACCATATTCTAGGCCCTGTAGTGACTGCTCTTAAACATTTTCCCATTTAAGCCCCACTACTTATTTCGTGGACTAAATGCATTTATATCCTTGAGGTACAGACAAGGGAACTGAGGCACAGATAATTGTGATCACTTGCACAAGGTGCAGAGCCCACAAAATGGCAGCTTGGCAGTGACACCCAACTGTGTCAATCTAATCCCTGTGGCTGCCACATGGGCTGCCTCTCCCAAGACATCTAAATAACGGGATGGCTTGTGGGCAGGGTCCATAGTCATTATTTTCTTGTGCAGAGAGTGATGAATTTTGAGAGGCTATAATTGTTGCAGAAATGCTGTCTAATGGCAAAGCAGCAAAGGATTAGAGCCCAGATACAAACTTGGATTCGCTATAGTCTACACATTAATCTACCACACTTTAAAAGCTCTGTGAAACAAAAGGATGTGGTTTGATCAGACTCAGGCACTCATGTGGGTGGGATGATGCCCTTCTAAAGATAACAGCTTTGGTTCATGGGGATTTGGGAAGAGATTCAAGCTTCAGTAGCATTTCCTGCCTTAACACATTATTAAATGAAGATATAATTTATAACTCAGGACTGGTTTTGATTTTTTTTTAACATGATTTTTCTCCCTAAGTAGAGTACCATAAAATCAGTAATAAAGACATTACAGAAAGTCTAGAAAAGAAAACAGAAGCTAAGATATCCATAATCCTGCCACTTTGATATCATTATATTTTTGTACATTTCTTTTTTAGAATTTTTTGCATGGTCATCATCATAGGATGCATACAATTTTTCATCTTCTTTTTTTATGTATAAGTATTTCCTCAGGTTTTCACACGTCCTCATAGATGCGAGTTTTCATGATGATATATCATTGAATTAATAACTGCAATTTATGGGTCTATTTCCATATTACTAAATATTGAACTTTTTCTTTTATTCCCTCTAGTTTGAGGCTGCAAGATCAAATTTGGTCTTCAGTTATTCTACTTCCAGAGATGATTTTCTGGAAATAAGACTACCAAGTCATTAAGTTCAAATAGTTTTGTGCCTTAATGCCTACAAATTGTCAATTGTTTTCCAAAACTATTGGCATATTTGATAACATTATCAAAATAGCCATTTAGAAGTTTAATTAAAGTGACATTAGCCACTACCACTTTTAAACACAATTGCTAACCAAATCGACAAATATATATATATATTTGTTAAGATTTTCCTAATTCTCAAATAGAGAGGATGGCATTTTGAGGTCTTCTAAGTCTATGTAAACCTGAAGTTACTTGCATCATGGAAAACATAGAGTGTCTGTTATTGGTAGAGAAATAGACTCATGAATTTAGGATTCTTTTCAGGCCAGCCATTGAAAATGTGAACCAAGTAGTGAATCAAAGGTATTTTTTCCATTTCAAAGAATAGTGTTATTGCTTTAGAAGACATAAGGGTGGGTTTTTTGGGGCTTTTATCATTAATTGTTAATTTCATTTATGAGTGAAGCTGTCCCATCAAAAATATTTTATTTAAAACACCAAGAGACATTCTAAAGGAAATTATTTCATTTAAAATCTTTTTAAGTGTGTGTGTGTGTGTGTGTGTGTGTGTGTGTGAAATCTCATTTTCCTAAGACTCTGAAAAAATTCCAAACTTGCTTTTGTAAAATTTTTACTTTGAAGAATTGTTCAACTTGCATAGAAGTTGCTAGAGTGGTACAGTGATCTGAAGGATTCTTAATTGCTTTGTGTTTTTGTTTTGTATGATCTAGACTTTGGTGATTGCTATAACAAGTTAACTCCCTGCAATATTAAAATAATTATTAGGGACCAGTTATATGGTTACAACAGTCCTGTCACCTGCTTTTCTGTATCCCTCATAGTGGATCAAACAGTGATTGATATGTAAATAGTAAATAGTAGATACTCATAATATGTTGTTACATTAACTTTGTTTTCTATGCCAGGCATTTTCCAATAGTATGTGATTGACCCAAAAAGTAGAAAATATGCTCCCTCCATGCAAGGGGTTTATTTCCAGTGGGGCTGTTTAATCAGAATGCAATGTTGTTGTGCCATGGATAACTGCCTTGACCAAAGAGATGGATTCTTTTACTATGGAGAGCAAACTGGTTCTCAGACTAGCAACATCAGCATCACCTGGAAGCTGGTTAAAAATGCAGACTCTCGGGGCGCCTGGGTGGCTTAGTTGGTTAAGCGTCCGACTTTCCGACTTTCGCTTAGGTCATGATCTCGCGGTTCGTGGGTTCGAGCCCCGCGTCGGGCTCTGTGCTGACTGCCAGCTCAGAGCCTGGAGCCTGTTTCAGTCTGTGACTCCCTCTCTCTGACCCTCCCCTGCTCACGCTGTTTCTCTCTCCTAGAAATAAATAAAACATTAAAAAAAAAAATGCAGACTCTCAGGGTACCTGGGTGGCTCACCCCATTAAGCATTTAACTCTTGATCTCTGCTCAGGTCTTGATCTCTGAGTCATGAGTTCAGGCCTTGCATTGGGCTCTGCACTGGGTATGAAGCCTACTTAAAAAAAAAAAAGAAGAAGAAGAAGAACAAAAAGAAAAAGCAGACTTTCAGACCTTACCTGAAACCTACAATTCAGGAGTCTGCCTTTAGCAAGATGCTCAGGTGATTTGTATGCACTTTAATGTTTGAGAAATGTTTGTTCAGGTAGTTTTGGTTTCTTCTTATATACCCTTTGGATATAAAGGATTTTTTTCATATATTGGGAGATTTCTTTTTTAGTGTATTGGTTCACGAAGTATGGTTCCCAGACTGTCAGCATCAGCATTACGTAGGCACTTGTTAGAAATGCAAATATTTGGGCCCCTCCCTGTCGGAGGCCTCACCGGCTCCGACAGGTCCAGGGGTCCCTGAAGGATGGACGGTGTTGGCGAGAGAGAATGAGAGAGCCCCAAGATTCTTTCTGATCACCAGGCAGGCATCTCTGTCCTGTCGGTTTTTTTGTGTCTTTATTTAAAGGTTCAGCAACAACATGAAGTCAGAGAAAGGAATTTCTACAATGGGAGGCCTTTTGCGGTAACAAGTTTTTGATATTCTGCAGAATTATCTCAGTCATAGTGAATTTACAACCAAGGAATTAACAGGATGCTCTTAGTGAAAAACAGGATAATATATAGGTTAAGTTGTATATAGATAAGCTAGGAGTCATTCTGTTTGGCTCTCAAGAGGATGAATGTTTCTGAATTGGTTTGTGTGTGGAAGCCATCATGGGGGCCCTAAATGTGTCCGTCTTTGCACCTGGGTTTATGTTTTAGCTACTCTTATCTATCCTCATCCCAGTTGCCAGTGTAATGTTTGTGGTGTTTGTGGAATGTAGGCCTTGAGGAAGGGACTGCTATGCTTCACCAATTAGCAAAGATATATGTAGTAACTTATGTTCTGCCCTGAAATAGGCTCTTTGTCTCAGGGCCAGGCTCAATTGTAACTCTTGTGTTATTAACCCCTTAAGTCTTGAATCTGCAAGGCCCATAGGAAGAGCCTTTTGACAATCGCCCATAGAGCTTTCATCTAAAGTCTCTTTCGTAAAGGCAGGAATATGCTTTTCCTTATGAGGTATCTGTATTCAGAATATGGGTCTGATATGGAATATTGGGAGGCCTGGTCAATACCAGCAGGCTTATATCCAACATGAGCTAATGATAGCAGAAGGAGTTACCAGTTTTCATTTCTCATGGGAGGAGCTGCAAACATTGTCACTTCCTTGACGTGATTGCTATCCAGAGAGGCCGGCGCGGCTCCCGGCACCTCCCAAACCCCCTGAATTAGAAACTCTGGAGTGCCATGCTACTATTTAACAAGTTCTTCAGGTAATTCTGATGCTCAGAATTTGAGAATCGCTGTTTGATGCTCACTATACCTGAATTACTTGTTTGAATTGAAAGCTCAGAGGCTTTGAAACCATTTACAAATTAGTGTCCCCAAAGATGTTTTTCAAAAAATGTCTAGCTGATGTGAATGTTTTGAATTATGTCAACTCTCAGGATTTAGGAATAGCATAATATTAGTATTCCAAAGACAAAATTGTAATGGTCTTTCCCACGTGTTTTCCCCCCCAAAAGTGAAAAAAGACTACAATTAACAAAAGCAAGCAATGTGTTTATGCTAGGCAATGCTTAGTTTTTAAAAAACTAAGGCATGGCTTTACAGAGTTGAGAATACCTGAAAAAGTTTGGGCTCATGTTGAAGAAATATGTTCCACATGACTTTTCCTTTATTTTGCAAATGGAGAAAAATCCATCTGTATGTCCTTTATGGGTCCAGAATTTTTTGCTCTGTTCTCTGTGTTCCAGTGTCCCCTATCTGAGAGAGCAGCTGATTTGTAATATATGATTCACTGACTTTAAGCGTTATAGCTGGGGGCTCTGCTAAGGCGCTTGATGCTTCTCCCTGGTATGACGTATAACTACTAGGAAACAAGACTGGATCCATAAACCCCGCAGGAAATTAGTCTCATTACCGCAACCAAATTCATGTTCCCATCCAGAAGAGGGCTTCAGCTGCAATTGCACATGGCAGTTAATTTACTAAGCAGAGTGTGTTTTGCTTGGTATTGGCTTTTATTCTGACTTCCAGGACAAGATGATGGCCTGTGTCCTTAATTGTGTGTGCAATTTGACAGTTAAAATGGGCTTTGAGTAATCTCTTGGCAGTGCCATCAGCAAAGAGGAAATTCTTCTCTGAGTTGAACTTTGAATCCATGTGACAGAGATCTGTTTTTTCTTCTCCCCCCTTCTCCTTCTTCTTCTTCTTGGTCTGTGACCTTAATATGAGTCAGCAAGGTGATTCATATGCATCACCTGTAAACTCTGTAGTAAATTGTACATTGTATGAAAGTGAGGCATGTGAGTCCCTCTGTGCTTACCAAAGGTCAGAATCTACCTAGAGAATTAGAGCATATCTACAAGCCTAAGCGTAAGAGATTATCCTCTGTACAGGGCCAAGATGGTGGAAGACATGTGAGCTAGACCTCAGCCACTCTTTGGTTTGCCCAGCACCTTCTCCTTCCTGCTATTGACTATTTCAAACAATTCTGCTTGAACTTTCAAATATCTGTGTGAACAGATACCCACACAAAGTTGACGAATCAGATCTCTAATTATCTGGGCTAGGTGATTTGTCTAGAGACACATTTATGACACACATAGGGCAACTGAGAGTTTTGGGGCGATGTAATTTGAATGTTGCAGAGTTGGCCTTTTTCACTTCACAGAAAAAATTAGTTCCAAAACCTAGGTGAGCCTAGGATCCAACTTTCCTCCACATGGATACAATGAGTTGGATAAGGAGCCCCACAGAGACAAGAAATGGAGAGAGGCAAAAGAGAGAGGAGTATTAAGATACTTGGATTCAGCTGTACCTAAAGTTGATCCCTAGGACTTCCTGGTTACATGTACCAGTACTTTCTCTATTTGCTTAAACAAGTTCAAGTTTATGTTACATTCAAAGAGGCTTAACTCAGGAAGCCTGGAAATCCCCTGTATGAGGAATTGTTTAGAGACCCAGTTAACCTTCACTGAGAGAAATGGGGCTTGATGGTGGCAGAGATGGAGCAAGAAAACTCAATTCAAATGTGTCCAGGTTTAGGATGTGGAAGAAGGGTTTCACTTGTTCTTACTCCTTCTGGGAAGCAGGACCAAGAGCGATTATGGCCAAGCAAGAGTGGAAGCAAGGGCAGGACAGACACACAGATCTCAGCTTCATGAAACCCAGGTGTCACTCCAATTCTGCCACTGTCCAGCTTTGCTCAAGCCAGTTAGAACTTTTCAGACTAAATTTTTTCTTTTATGAAATGGTCATGATATTCTCTGTCCACCTAATCTCTCTGTGTTAAGCGAAAGTGGTATAATAAGTATTTATGGAGTACCTAGTATGTGTCAAGCACTGTAATAGGGATTAAGGACCCAGGGAGGAACAAGGAAGACAAAATCTCTGCTCTCAGGGAGCTTTAAGTCTATAGGCGTTGACAATGAGATGGATTATTAACAAATGCCACCCTCATGCCAGTGAATGTAGAGTTGTCACCATGATGAGGGTAAAGGAGAAGAAGTATGGAGGCTGTGACAGCCTGTTGGGGGTGGGGGACAGCTCCCCAGTCAGGGGCCATGGAGAAAGAAGTCATACCTGAACTGAGACCTGAAGGGTCAAGGGGAGTTTAAGGGCCAGGGAAATGTTCTGGAAAAGGGAGTAGCATGTGCCAAGTTGCTAGGACATGAAGGAATACGAGGAAGCCAGAGTGGTTGGGTTGGAGTTCTAGGGAGAGGCTGGTATAGATGGGGTTGGAGAGGTAGGCGGGAAACAGAACATGCAAGTCTTTGGAGGCCAAATCAGGGGTTTGTGTCCAGTTAAAGAGAAATGAAAAGCCAAAGGAAGGATTAAGTAGAGGTGGACATGTTTGTATTATTCTGATAACTGGTAGAGAACAGATTGAAGTAGAGGGGAGGGGGCAAAGGAGATGGGGGAATATGGATTATTTAATAAATATGTATAAGATTACATTGAAAAGCATAGATATTCCACAAAAGCATCAACAGCACCATGGTGATGATGACAATGGCTGCTTCTCACCTGAGAACTTTATGTTGATAACTCATTTATTCCTCAAAACAATGCTCTGTAGTAGGTGCTTGGTTATAGACATGGAAACAGCATAAGTTTGTAAACTGCTTAAAGTCATATACAGAGTAGAAAAACTGGGACTAGGGACCAGGATGATGTGACTTGTAAACAAGTGTCCCTATTCCTAAACCTCCTTGAACTTTATATATTTTAATTATTTGCATAGGCCCCTTGACCAGATCATATTTTCTTCACTTCTTCTATCTCTTCCTTCCCTCCTCCTCTCTCTCCCTCCCTTCTTTCCTTCCTTCATTTTCAACTAATACACAACCAGACCCATCAAAGGTGCTCAATGGTACATTTTCTAATGACTGATGGAAGGAATGAGTGTGTGCTGAAGTAAGAGCTCCCTGTCCCCAGAAGTATGGAACTGAAGGCTAGCAGGCTTCTCTTTAGGCATTCTAAGGAGAGTGCCCTGGGTTGGCTCAAAGATCAGCTTAAGAAACCTCAACAGCCTTTTACTACTAACAGGCTTTGGGGGTGCTTCACCAAAAGGATACTCTCTTTCCAAACACCTGTGTGTGATTCCTGGAGGGCAGCAGTTAGGCTGAGTGAATGGAGTCTACCTCCAAAGGCAGTGATGCTCTAGGGGGCAGTGGTAAACAGAAATCAGGAAGCAGATGGTTATAGAGCAAGGGGGTGTGTCTCTGGCCAGAAATAAGAATATCTTTATTGCTGAATAAGGAAACAAGCCAGGTGCTGATCTAAATGAGCAGAAGTTTCCTGAATAGTTAGGAAGGATGTCTGGTCTTTAATTTGTGTTTGAAAAGCCAACCTCAGAGAGTTGGACCTGAGTATGTGTCTCATCCAGCCTCCATCTTGATCATGTGGTTTATTGTCCACTCTCTCTTTTGGGGGGAGACTGTGGATTATTCCCCTTGTGAAGCCATGTAAGAAATTCTTCTCTTCTTGATCACCCCTTCATGTCTGAGTGTTAACAGACTAATGATCTGACATAGGACTAAAGAAGGCTCCAAGAACTCACTGGAAATTTGAGTTCAGTTATGGTTACAGTTGTCTTAATGTCCTTAGATGGAAAAGGAAGCCCTTAAACAGCAGTACTTCTGGGGTTTTTACAATAAAAGGAGCAAAATGTCTTAAAGAATGCTTCCAGCAGGGGCGCCTGGGTGGCTTAGTCCGTTAAGCGTCCGACTTTCGCTTAGGTCATGATCTCGCAGTTCGTGGGTTCGAGCCCCGCGTCGGGCTCTGTGCTGACTACCAGCTCAGAGCCTGGAGCCTGTTTCAGTCTGTGACTCCCTCTCTCTCTGACCCTCCCCTGCTCACGCTGTCTCTCTCTCTCTCCTAGAAATAAATAAAAAATAAAACATTAAAAAAAAAAAAAAAAAGAATGCTTCCAGCAGATCAGGATTGAACAGAACAGTAAGAAGAAATTCTCTAAGTCCACTTGAAGCTTGTTAACATTGCAAGAGACTGGCTTAAGCTGCCTCCTTTTCCCCAAAGCACAAAGACTTTGATTTCCACTTTTCTGTTATGGGTGAGTGCATTCTTTTAAGCAAATACTTATTGAGTACTTTTAACCCTAGAATTGGTCACTTAAAACAAGTGTCTTCAAATATTCCTCATTTAGATGCATAAGCCTCAAACCATAATAGTGATGGAATGAGAGATAGCCATTGATGATTTGCAAAAGGTAATGGGGCTGGTACTCAGCCAACTCAAACTGGACTTTTCCCATCTTCCTTTCTTCCTGAGCATCTTTCCTGTTTGCTGCTTAATCATATGTGACCTTCAACATGTGCTGTTACAGACAAAGCCAGTTGGTTACCAACTGGTGTCAGTATGACAGATAAAAGAAGTTCACTGTGAGGAATGGCTTTACAGGTATATGGCATGTGCAATTGCATAGGTCCCCATGCTCAGAAGGGAATCCCATGTTTGGGATTAATGCTTTGTGGTCACCATCTCAAAATTCTTAATAAATTTTTCTTTCTCTTTTTGTTTTGTAAATGAAATCCACTAGGGCAATGGAGCATCATCTGGGGCTTGGAGCCTCATTCTACCTGCAGCCTCACCTCCCACTGCCTCCTCATCACCCTGAGATGAGTTCTTGGCTACCTGCTCCCTGAGGTGTCTAGGTCCTGATTTGTAGTCCAGGTACCACTTCAGCACCTCACTCCCTCCATTGAGCTCTGGGGCAGAGAGGTCTTTGGTATATGCGCCCTAGGGCTGAGCTCCAGGCACCCTGGAAGTTAATACTCATTTCATGAATATCTGGTGCCTGAGGGAGCACGGGGGGTTCAGAGACAGATTGCAGGAAAAGAAGGAGAAAGCTTTGCTTGTGTTTTGAACAAGAGACCTCACATTTTCATTTTGTGCCTGCCTTGCAAATTATATGGCTGTCTCTGGTTATAATCCTTTATGTTTATCAGGACAAGGGTGCTTGAGTAGATGAGAAATGTGGATCCACCCATGAGTATGAGAAATCATTCTCCAGCATAATGCACAGGAACTGGCCCCTGGGCAAGCATGGCTCTCAGCTGGCATGCTTATTGGTTGTATCTGTCTTCCAGAAACATACTGGCTAAAGCACTTTCAAATAATGACCACCATCTGAATATTCCTCTAAAAATTCTGCCAAATTTGGCAAAAACAAGATGATGGCTGAAATCAACAGAATGTCCCCCAAAGCAGCAGCATGGGAAACGAGTGTGTTATTTACAGTATAAACTAACAAGGCAGGCCATGACAATTGATACATGCCCCTCCTATCCACCAAATCTCTTCTCATTATGTAAATAGGATGGCCTGAGGTGAGAGAACAATGAATAGAATAATAAGTAGAAATGTAATGGAGCTAATAGTGGGTTTCTCAGGACTGTCAACTTCTGTTCAAAGATCCCAGCGATGAAGGATAGAAAGCAAAGTGTAGAAAAGAAATCTTTGTCTGTTCCTGCTTTGGTGTGCTGCCTCTTTCCCCCACCCCTCCCTTACCCCCCACCCGCCTTGTGTCTAGAACAATTTCCTCTGCAGTCCTTCACTTTCTAAGTGACTTAGCCCAGAGTCTTGTGTGGATACATGCACATTTCATAATTGGTTAATGCAAGACTAAACCGATGCGAGCCCTAACTCTCTCTAAAAGATCTGATGTGAAAATGGCATTTGAAAATGTCCAATTCTCAGTCATTCATTATTCATTTGAAAGTAGCAAATGTCGGGGTGCCTGGGTGGCTCCGTTGGTTAAGCGTCTGACTCTTAATTTCGTTTCAGGTCATGATCTCACTGTTGGTGGGTTCGAGCCTGGAGTCAGACTCTGCCACGGCAGTGCAGAGCCTGCTTGAGATTCTCTCCCCCTCTTTCTCTGCACCCCACCCCCATTCCTGTGTGTGCTCTCTCTAAATAAATAAATAAACTTAAAAAAAAAAAAGTAACAAATGTTTATTCAAGTTTAAGGAAAGCCGGATTCCTGGCAGGACACAGGCAGGAAGTTGAGCTGTGCCTTCCAAAGGCTGGGAGGCTGAACAGTGGGTCCCAGGGAGACCGGGCATCTCTCTCCAGAGATGTCTAAGTCCCAATTTGTAGCATTTGCCCCTTTCCATGCTAAGTACTTCCACCATGGCTGATTTCAGGTGACCAACATGGCATCACTGAAGGCAAAGTTGAGAAGAAATGCATAATTGCGGCCCATTAAATAGAATTTCTTACATATAGATAGAAAGACATGTCACCCTAAGAGCCTACATTATAGTAATGTATAGTAAAATAATTAAGAAGTGACACATTTTGATTATTTGTTGCCTTTGCTTTTAAGATAATTTATTCAATCATAGGGTATCTAATTCATTTTTTATAACATCTATGTTTATAACATCTGGTTCACAAAATTCCTGATTATTTACCGGTGAATTCTTGGGAATAGTATATTCTGGCTCCCATACGTCATTGTTTCCTCCTTATGGGGCCAGAGGAGCAGCCTTTGTGAGAAGAAGGCAAAAATCAGAAGAGGCTATGGGTGTTGAAGGAGAAGACTGGCAGAAGAAACAAGTAACTGCAATCTCCAGTTCAGCCTCTCCACAGATATTTTATTTTGACATAATTCAACATTAATACCTTCTTTCAAAAAAAATTCAGGTCTTTTCTTGTCCTTGTTTTTCTTTGTCTAAACATCTCTTACCTGGCATTTGGTCCTGTCTTTGAACATCATCTAACCTCTCTCTGATGACAACACCTAAATTTGAGAATTTGGTACTATTCTCATGTTGAGGTACAGACATGTGTGTTGAGTTACTTCTTAGATACTGCTGTATGGACCTTTCACTATCAAGGCATCCAAATTCAAGGCATCCAAAACAATCCTTCTCTCCCTCCAAAAACAGTCTTTGTAATCAAATGACCTTTCCTCTAATGGCCGGAATAGACTTTTAGTCTAATGCCAGTTTTGTCACCTTGGGCAAGATTGATTCTCTCTGATCTCAGTTTTGCCATCTGGTAAATGGGCTTGACTTTGGTTACTGGTCTTTAGGCCATATTCCACTGCCTCTGTGGGTCCACCTCAGAAGCTGTCCAAGCATCAAGAGAAGAGGGCTCTGGTTGAGTCCCGGGCACCTCATCCTCCCTTCAACCAGGAACACTCCTCTTTCATGCTGTTCATATGTTGAAGTTCCACAAACTATTTCAATTATGAAATAGTTATTCAGGAAATGTTGTGAATTATTGAATTAGATGACCTCTTAGGTCCCCTCCAGATCTAAGTATTCTGTGATTCTTCAGTTCACACTTAAGCTTCTGGTGACTTCAAGCTAATAGGATGACAGTTCATGGTTGTCAGCTTGTCTGTTGTTGTCTGTTGTTCATGGCATGGGGAGAGGGGTGTGAAGCTCCTCGACACTGAACATAAGCCATGGTAATTTTAATGCCTCCTATTTGATTCTCATTTAGCATTCTGCAAAACCTTTTATGTCCATTCCTGCCCCAGGGTTCTAAAACATAAATTGTAACATTCCATGTTCCTTCTTATCATTCTCAAATACATATGGACTCCTATTGATAATCATTGCTGAATAGTGAACAAATGATTGTTGAATGAATGATTGGATGAAGATCACCAAGGAAAATTACTCTTTTGAATTAATCTCAGTTGCTATATTAAAGAAGCCTGTTGTTGAATTGACCTTTCTAACCAACTCCTTACTTTCTGGAAAAGAGCTAAGTTTCTTGTGGAATTGTGTAGGGTACCTGAGAATCACGATGAAACATGGATTTTGCTTTCACCAGTGCTAAGCATTATCAGGCAGAGACAAGACTTTTGCACAAAGAGAGGCAGTAAGCTATTCTCTATTCAGGGTTGCTGGATCAATATTGTTATCATTTGCTTTGTTTATTAATTTAGATTTTTTTAAATTTAGATTTCTAAGCAGCTCTACCTTTTATTTAGATTTCTAAGCAGCTCTACCTTTTCTGGTGCGGGTGATATGGCAAAATGCAAAACAGCTTCCACAGACCTTTGGTATCTAGCCTCTCGATAATGATCTCTAAAAGCCAACTCATTTTATTTGCATCCTTTTATTAATAATACAAAAAAAAAAATCCCCACAAAACAAACCCAAACCTCAACTACTGCTTGTCACAGTCAGTGGGCACTTCATGAGCCAAAAGTGCATAGGAGGGTATTTTTGTTTCATTATTGGGTTTCTGTAACTGAAATTACGTTGTGAGAGCAATCATGTATTTTAAGGAGAAACTCAAACCAATGCAGTAGTTTCAAAGCCCTCCTTACTATAATCATGAAAAACAAATTTGTTCAAAGTGGTGTGTGTGTGCATGTGTGCATGCACACACATGCATACACACACAAGCATGCACATATGTTGGCATGGACAGACCTGGTAACATATATGCAAGCATTCTCTTTGTTTCAAACCCAATTGGTCCTGTTGGGACTATATAAGCCATTAACCATAGGCTGCAACTTTCCTGCATCTTCCCCCTTTCTCTGATGCTTGAGGCTTACCCACAAGGCCTACAGGGGATGTGGCCTTTACATTCAGCCCCAAATGATGGCTCACAGGGACAGAGCATTTACAAGCCTTCTTTCTGACCCTCTAGTTAGATGGCAGTGATTGCATTGAGAGAAAACCAGGGAATAACAAAGAAAACTGCTTAAGTGAGTTATGTTTGGGAAGATTAGAGAAGGGAGTACACAGAAGGATTAATTTGAAGTCTCCAAGGAAGTAATCTTGTTCAAATAATAGTTTTTCTTGTAACCATATTTTCTCAGGTTGGTTATTTCTGATGGGGTCTCCAATTTTCTGAAATCTTTTAAAACTTAGATACTGGCTTCTTTCCTTCAATTTCCTTATTCCTATTTTTTTCATTCTGATTCACTACCCATTCGTTTATTCAGTCCATTGTTCATTCACTCCTTCATTCATTCAACTGACATTTACTGGTAATTATTATGAATAAAATCTAACTTCAAGATGTGGGGGCAAAAGCAAACCAAACCCAAGCCGTAACTCATTTGGACTCCATCGTGACAGGACTGACTGTTAGGTAGTGTGGGCTTTGTCTGGCCTTACTGGATGTTTAGGCATTGGTTCTGATTAAATGCCTTGTTAAATGTACTGCATGCCAAAATTGTGGTGAGTCATGGTTAGTGACATGAGTGAAGAGAATACAGAGAGTCATTAAAATTGCAGCTGAACCTCAGAGATGGACTAGGGAGATTTTACAAGTGCATTTTTGATGGGGAAAGCCAGTTGACTTTAGTCAAGGCAGTAAAGCAAGTGATGTTTTCAAATTTAACTATGTCCGTGAACTTAGTTTAAAATGTTCAGTATTTAGAGGCACCTGGGTGGCTTAGTTGGTTGAGCCACTCTTGATTTTGGTTCAGGTCATGAACCCAGGGTTGTGGGATTGAGCCCTGCACTGGACTCCATCCTGAGTGTGGAGCTTGCTTAAGATCCTCTCTCTCTCTCTCCCTCTCTCTCTCCCTCTCCCTCTCCCTCTCCCTCTCCCTCTTTCTCCCTCTCTACCCCCTCCCCCTTTCCCCCTCTCCCCCCTCTCTCCCACCCTCCACCCTTTTTCCTTGCTTGCATGTGTGCTCTCTCTCTAAAATAATAAAATAAAATGTTCAATGTTTAAGTTCTTTCAAGGAAAGGTTTTTGATGAGGCAGCTTACAAAGGTTGCATACTTTCATATGTTGCTAGGGTAGCTTGTCCAGGAACTTGTTGGTTAGGGGTAGAAATAGTGCTTCTACAATTAGTTATGGCCCAACTTCCCCCCAAAAAATGGGAGAAAGAGGAGAAGGCTTTCCATGCTTCCATGAAGGGCAAGTGAAAACTGGTATCTCTCTGATAAGGGGACAAGTAATGACTCATAGATTTGGACTATCTAGTAATAATAGCCATAATTTGTTGATGTCTTACTACAAACTTGGTGCTGTTATGTCCTTCCTATGTACTATCTCCTATATTTTTTTTATTTCTTATTTTTTTACATTTATTTATTTTTTGAGAGACAGAGCATGAGTGGGGAAGGAGCAGAGAGAGGGAGACATAGAATCTGAAGCAGGCTCCTCCAGGCTCTGAGCTGTCAGCACGGAGCCCGATGTGGGGTTCGAACCCACAACTGTGAAATCATGACCAACCGAAGCCAGCCACTCAACTGACTGAGCCACCCAGGTGCCCCTATACTGTCTCCTTTAATCTGCCTGGAAACCAAGATGATTGGACACTGTGGGTAGCAATTCCTTGCCCCAGTTGCTTAGCCTCCTTTAGATTCCATTTCCCCTTCTGCAAATGGGGAACCTAGGGATGTGGGGGACATTAAATGTGACAATGCTTATTATGTGTTTGGCACAGTGTCATGCAGAGAGAATAAGCTAGTGTCAGCATTCCTCTACCCTCAAGAGGACCATTCAGATATGAGCAGTACCGAAGTGCAGCAGTACCGAAAGATCCTGCTCTTGTGAGCTCCTGTTAGAACAGAAAATTATCTCGTTTTCAGAATGACAGCCAAAACAACTCTCAGCAATGTGCGACCATCTCCTTGCCATTGTTAATGTGCTATCCATACACTCAGTTGAATTTGGTTCTCATAAGCTTTATGAAGGCAGGGATTTTGATCTTCTCTAACTACTATAGTCCCACCTATAGCACTTTTTGACAAATATCTTCATTGAAGGACTGGCTTTTCATTTTTCCTTCTTTCCCTGACAAACTCCTGCTCACCCATCAGGAGCCTTTGAATGTTAGCACTCCCTAGCCTCGGCAACTCTCTGGGACTCAGTCCTTCTTGTCCTTGACTCCCACACAGTTCTTAGTTCATACCAGAGTCCGAGTATTCTCATGTTCTAGTGTAGTGTTTCTACTTTCCTGTCTTTCTCCCTACCTACTCAGACTCTTCTAAGACAGCGACCACTTTTTACTTTTCTCAGTACCCTTGTAGTTTTGCTGAAGGTCGGCTTGTAGCAGGCACTTTACAGACCTTTGAATAAATAACCACAACCACCTTCATTTGTATCTGAACAGGTTTTTTTGATATTTGAAGTACTCACCAAAATCCCCAAACCCAAAGACCTTTGCCATTTGCTCAGAGGTTTTCAAAGAATGTTTACCTGAGGATCTGGCAGATTTCACATGCCTGGAAGGAAGCCTTGGAGCAAAAGCAAGGCTGTAGCTCTGAAGGAATTATGTCAACATTTAATTGTGAGAGATAGTTGCATTGCCCGGAGGGCTTCCAGAATAACTTCGCTTTTGGTTTAAAGCTCAATTTCTAGGTAATTGATCAGGTGGAAGCAATCTGACTATTGTAGCTTGGAAACACGAAATTTGCTAGTGCCATAGCATCTGAAAATGTTACTATCAAGCCACCTTGGGACTGGGAATCTCTCTGGCAGGTATGTGAATGCCTAAGTAATGGCTTTGCCTTTTGGGCTGTTTGGAGATGATACACTTCTTTGTTGACAATCCTCCAGCCTGGCAAAGGCAAGAAAGACTGGACCCATAATAAAACAATGGTCTGGTGGGTGCAGAGACTCCAGCACTGTGTGCCCAAGGGACATTTTCCTTGTACCAAATGAGAAAAGAGCTGCATAAAATATACTCTCCTGGCATGTTAACCTGGCTCTTTGAACTGCAAGAAAAAAGGGGCATCCTCTGATTATATTGAAGTAACAGGAATCCAAGAAATAGGGGCCATGAGAATCTCAGGGAACTTGGGAAGAGCTGGACATCCAGGCCTCCCAAAGATGGGAAGCTGGTTGAGGAAGTGGAAGGAGTTATTTTCCCAGCTAGAGCTGTATCTTATCTCAGAGGACTGCTGATAACATTCTGTTTGCTTTGCTTCTGAGTCTCCTGTGTGCCTTCTTTCAGCTGAAAAACCTTTTCACATTTGTCTAAAGTTCCTGGGGAGAGTCTGATTGGCAGAGGTTTCATAGCATTGGGCAGCCTATAGAAGAGCTGTTCTTAGGTTACATGGCCATGGTGAGCCAATCAGAAATGTCCAGAGGGGAGTCATGTGGTACAGATGTGGCCACTGTGAGCCAATCAGCGGTGTCCAGAGGAGGAGGGATCATGAGATATAGAACATAGCCACCTCTGCTTAAGGAACCACATAGGGCTCCTTCAGCAAGAAGGGGTGTAGACTTGTGCACTTTCTTATAAATGGCCTATGAGCATGGCAAGCATTGGGATGGTTCTGTTTATCAGAATATAGGTCATGATCAACACAGTAATCATTAACTGATCATTGAAATTTAAGCATAGCAACCTGGGATGTGATAATAACCTGAACTGGCACACCTCAGTTCTTCTCAGTTCTACTTATGAGTGAATCTGTGAAATTCTTGCTAGTCTTTCCTTAAATGTGTGCAACAACCTTGTGTTTCTCTTCTAGCTAACCCACTGGCCCACCTAGGTTCACCCACAAGAGGTAGACAGTTTGTAGTGCCTCAGATGTCTCTGTCTCTCTTCTCTAAGGGCTTTCTCAGCACTGGGAGCTTGCTAAGCAGCAAGCTGGTAACTCCCAGAAATGACAAGTTAACTCTGGGGTCACTATCAACAGATAGAGGTCCATCATAAATGTCCCAGCTTTCCTAGCCTCCTAGGAGACAATCCTGCATCATATGCTACATGGTTTTGCAAAGGGTTCCCTTTGGGTTTGGGCCCTAGTTGCCCACAGCATGAACCTGATCATTGTAGGAGCTTTATTTGTATCTCCTTCTTCTGCCTCATTTTTCTACTTCCTCACTTGTTCATCTTGGGATAATTTACCAAATATATTTCCTGTGCCAAAGTCCTTGTCTCAGGTTCTGCTTTTCAGGAGTCCAAACTATGACAATGAAATCTACCCATTTCAAGGAAGATCATGAGCTATCTATGTAGGGACCATGTATTAAGGTCTTCATCTAAATAAAATCTGATCTACAATGAATGTTTTTATAATGCAAATGAGCTCATAGGTAGTTGATTATGGGAATATCAGTCACATAAAAATTATTTTGGTCTATATGCACTATTTCCCAGAACACTGATTGTCTGTATGAGCAAGAATCTGCAGCTAAATGAAAGGATACTAACAAGCTGAATGCACCTCAGATGAATCCAGAATGGTTTATCTGCAGTCCACACAAGTTTCTCCTTTCAATTCACTTGGCCAAATACTGCCCCCTCCCCCCCCTGTTTACAAGTGCTTTTTGGATGATTTCCTTCATCTTGCTGTGTGTGCCTCTGGTTTCATATTTCAGTAGTCTCAGCCTTTCCTTACAACACTTCCATCAAGCTGCACTCACTTTTTCAAAGGTGAAGTCCTGTATTTATTATCATTTTCTTTTAATTAAGAATTTATCATAAAAAAGAATCTATCATGTCTTTTCAAATATACCAGTTAAAAAAAATCAATTATAGTGATTATCATTTGCATTGATTATATAGCTACAAATTTGCAAAGAGTTGTCTACTCTAACCCTTTCTTCAAAAAAACTTTTTATTCCACAATTCTCTCAGGGTTGGGGTTTTTCTGGAACAAATATCTTGCCCAGGGTACCTTTTCCAGGGCTGTTCCAAGCATAGGAGCATCTGTGATAGGTATAGGTGCCCAGCTCATCATTGGTACTTACTAAGCAGGTGAAGGGAAGGGGACGGGGGGTGGTGGCTGTAAAAACAGAGTAGTAACACAGATTTGGAGATAACGGGATTGGCAATGGGCAGTTAGTGCTGTCCTCTGACAGCTAGTTCTCAAAAGGGAGAATTGAATTCTTATCTTCTACTGGGAGGTGGGAAGGGACATTGGGTTTAGAGAGTGGTCATATAATGAGGCACCTGGGTGGCTCAGGTCATAATCTCCTAGCAAGTGAGTTTGAGCCCTGCATGGGTCTCACTGCTGTCAGTACAGATCCTGCTTTGCATTCTCTTCCCCCCTCCCTCTTTGCCCCTTCCCTCCCCTCTCAAAAATAAACATTTTAAAAATGGTCTCATCATGATCATTGGGTATACTGTCAATTAATCCAGTGCACGATTCACTATTGTTGGGCACCTGGGTGGCTCAGTCAGTTTAATGACCAACTTCCATTCAGGTCATGATCTCGTGATTCGTGTGTTCAAGCCCCACATTGGGCTCTGTGCTGACAGCTAAGAGCCTGGAGACTGCTTAGGATTCTGTGTGTGTCTCTCTCTGCCCCTCCCCCACTCATTTCTCTCTCTCTCTCTTTCTCTCTCTCTTTCTGTCAAGATAAATAAACATTCAAAAAATGTTAAAAAAAGATTCACTATTGTTTAATGATTTTTTGCAATATAGACTGAAGTGGAAAAAACGTATTTTTATCAATGGTGCCATAACCTTGTTTTAAATGATTCATATTTGAGATTCTATTTATAGAAATGTATCAGGTTTTACAGTATTTATTAAGTATCTCTACTGGATGCTAAGAACCATCCTAGAAGGGAACATACATTATTTTTGTGTGGCTTGCAACCTATAGGATAAACACTCATATTTTATTTCTCAGATGAGAATATTGAGGAACAGTATTTTGGGAGGCTAGCCAATGTCTGGTGTTCAGAATCAGCACCATCTGAACTCAGCTTCCATATTCCTTCCCTCCAGAGGACTACTTCTTGAAAATTATCTGGGGTCATTTGCTTTCAGCACATGACACTACATTATGAACATGCTGGGTAAGCTTATGTGAAAGTAACAGCAAACTTGGAGTTCGCGATTATGACGGAGGCATGATGAAAAGCCATGCGAACTTCCAAAAAATTTTTATTCTTCACTTGTTTCCTATCTCAACAATTTTATTTGTTCAAGTTAGCATTTCTCCATGCTGCATTGTCAGTAGCAGAATGTGACATATTTTCGAGGGGGGAAAATGAGAATGATTCAAAGCTGTGAAATTTGGACTCATGCCTAAAATTCCCCCACCCCCGCTTTAACTGATTTTATACACACACACACATTTTAGACTACAAGGAAAGTGCCTTCTGTTGACACTGAGTTCTCACAGGTGAGGTGAACCATCATGCATTAAGAGCACAGAAGCTAAAAGACGAAGAGAAATGGCAACACTTGACAGAATCACTGAATTTTTTACAGAGTATGTTAAAGGAGCTTGCAAAGTGAAATCTCAAGTCAGTATCAAGAAGGGAAGCAACAGCACATCAGTGAACCTGTGTGTCCCTGGCTATCCCCCAGAGACCTTCACCTTGGCCTTCACCAACATCGCTCTGCTTTCTCCCAGGACCCAATTTGGGGATTGGATGCAATGATTACTAAGCTTCTCTTTCCGCTCCAAAGATACTTAAATTCTCAGGATTTCTGAGTTCTGTACCATTAGAATTGATTACCTCTAAATTGTTATCTACATTTCATAAAAAGGAAATTATTCAGGCTTGTACTTTTTGGCACAAAATTTACCCACAACTTCTCTAAAATATTATCTCTTAATGCACACAGTTCTCAAGCACTGAAGCTAACTGGAGCTACCACAGAGTATTAATAGAATATATATGTGAGAGGATGTTATTTAATAAATCCCTAAGTCAATAATTCTAATGATTCAAACCAACTTTAACTTTCCACTAATTAGAAGCCAAACTCTCAGCTTCTCTGCTTCTGTCTGTGGCTCCCTCTGTCTTGGGCTCTCAATGACGGCCATGCTCCTGGTTGGGTCACTGTTTCCAGGTCAGCTGATTAAAGTCCTCTGGCCAAACAGTGGGCAGGCTGGACTTGGGGAGGGATTCCCTGGAAAGCCTTGGGAGCTAAAAGCAAAGACCTGCTATGTTGGAGGGAGAGGAAGGCGGCCCCATGCTCTCTGTATCTGTTTACAAATGTCTTTCTAATCAGCAGGCTCTTGCTCTTGGGGATGCCCTGGGTGGTTTGGGTGGGTACTGTCTTCATTATCCAGCCATTGTTGTGGAGTGATGAAAGAGGCTTAATGACTTTTTGAGGAAAAACAATTGTCTCTTGTGCTCTCGGGTGGTACACAGACTGTTCTAAGATAGAAAGTACAAAGCAGGACATCCCTGGCGCTATTGTGTGAAAAATTACCAGCACCTTGACATTGTAGATTTTATTTAAACACATGAATATGGGATTCTAGCTTCCCTGGACTCCTTGCTAGTCGAAGAGCCCACGCAAGGCTCCAGTCCACCACAGGGCCTTTCCATGTGCTGTTCTCACCGCTTTGAAGATACCCCCCTTCGTATTCTCCTGGCTTGTTCTTCCTTTAAATTAGTGTTTGCGGAAATGTCCCCTTTATACAGAGGCCATCTTGTATAAACTAGCATATCCCTTCTGTCTCCTGTCATTCTCTGACCCCTTTCCATGCTTTACTTCTTCCCAGTGCATAGCACATTCTGACATAGTAAATATGTAAAAGTTGTTTATTTTCCATCTCCTCTTCTAGAATGCATGCTGCATGAGTTCTGGCTCGTTACCCATTTTGGTCCTTGTTTCATCCCCATCCTAGGAAGTCATAGTGAGCATCTAGTAACTATTTGCTGAATGAATGAAAGATTGAAAAGGTACATACACCTATCCAAGCTACTGCACTAACAGTTTAGGTCAAAAGACAACCTTTATCTGAAAAATGCACAGAGTCAGGGCACCTGGGTGGCTTAGTCAGTTAAGTGTCTGACTTTGGCTTAGGTCATGATCTCATGGTTCGTGAGTTTACACCCCACACTGGGCTCCATGCTGACAGTGCAGAGCCTGCTTCAGATCCTTTGTCTCCCTCTCTTATTGCCCCTCCCCTGCTTGCATGCTCTCTTTCTCTCAAAAATAAAAATAAACATTAAAAAAATGCACAGTGTCTGCACATGTTTGGCATTTAATAAATACTTATTGAAAAAATAAGAACACTTAAATGCATGGCCATCCATTTGATATATAAATGAGCCCCTAAGTTTTAAAATGAAAAGGGTAGAGAGGGAAGACTATGGTATTGAAATCCAAATAGCTGACAGCCAAGTTCAATTTTTAGATGCTCTAATTCTGAGGCGCATGACAATGGAAAAGCTGCAATCATGTGCTGCCTGTTTCCTCAACTGTAAATAAGGGATAACTATTCTAACAGTAATAATAATAATAATACAAAATACAAATAGCACCTCTTTGGCAGTCTCTATTGAGGATTAGGTGAGATCATGCCTGAAAAACAATAAGAGGCATACCAGTTCGAGTCTGGGTAGGAGTAAAATTTTTGTGTATTATGCATATTTAAAACAAGCACATGTTTGGAACAAGGCCCTGTCTCTGACCTTCTTGAAAGGGTTCTGATCTGTCTGTATGGATTCTTTCCCTTCCCCACACTCCAAAGATAAGACTGGCAGGAAAAGTGGAACAGGAAGGCTCAAACAATATATGGAAATGGTACTGCAAATCTGGGGGTTCAGGGGAGGCAGATGTGAGAACAGAGAGGGCTTTTTGAGATCCACTTTGCCTCCTTTACAAGGTTAAAAACTATAAGGTATGATTTGTATCCATATATTTCATGGATGTATCTGAAATAGCAGATTTCCCCAGCAGGGGACCTGGAACATAGCAGGTGCTCAATAAATGTGTGATAATGAATGAAAGACATGTATCATTTTGGAGTTAATTTTGGTTACAGATTTGTGTCCCTTTTTTTTTATTTTTTATTTTTTACAAATAGTTTATTGTCAAATTAGTTTCCATATAACACCCAGTGCTCATCCCCACAAGTGTCCTCCTCCATGCCCATCCCCCCTCCCCCCCACATCCATCAGTCCTCAGTTTTTGTCAGCATTCAAGAGTCTCTCATGGTTTGCCTCTCTCCCTTTCCCCCACCATTTCCGCCCTTCTTCTCCCCCTTGTTCCTCCGTCAAGTTCCTCCTAATCCTCCTATACGTGCAAACATATGATATTTGTCCTTCTCTGCCTGACTTATTTCGCTCAGCATAACACCCTCAAGGTCCATCCATGTTGCTACACATGGCCAGATTTCATTGTTTCTCATTGCCATGTAGTATTCCATGGTATAGATAAACCACATCTTCTTGATCCATTCATCTGTTGATGGACACTTAGGCTCTTTCCATGTTTTAGCTATTGTGGAGAGTGCTGCTATGAACATTGGGGTACATGTGCTCCTATGCCTCAGCATTTCTGTATCCCTTGGGTAAATTCCTAGCAGTGCTATTGCTGGGTCATAGGGGAGTTCTATTGTTAGTTTCCTGAGGAACCTCCACACTGTTTTCCAGAGGGGCTGCACCAGTTTACATTCCCACCAACAGTGTAGGAGGGTGCCCGTTTCTCCACATCCTCGCCAGCATCTAGAGTCCTCTGATTTGCTCATTTTAGCCACTCTGACTGGCGTGAGGTGGTATCTCAGTATGGTTTTGATTTGTATTTCCCTGATGAGGAGGGACACTTAACATCATTTCATGTGGCTGTTGGCCATCTGGATGTCCTCTTTGGAGAAGTGTCTGTTCATATCTTCTGCCCATTTCTTCACTGGGTTGTTTGTTTTTCGGGTGTGGAGTTTGGTGAGTTCCTTATAGATTCTGGATATTAACCCTTTATCTGATATGTCATTTGCAACTATCTTTTCCCATTCCGTTGGTTGCCTATTTGTTTTGTGGGTTGTTTCCTTTGCTGTACACAGATTTGTGTCCCTTTAATCTGTGAGGTTGAACTAAGATCATAATCCCTTCATTAATTCTTAATTCATTTCTTCATGGATTCATCTCACCTTCACATACTTTGTGGATGTATCAGGTCAAATTGAATGCCATTTTTTTTTCCAGTTTTTCAAGAGACTAGTATTTGGGTCCTTTGATCTGCAGTGAATTTCTTCAGAATTCTGTCAACTAAATGCCTCAAGTTGAGGTCCCAATTACTGACACTCTACACCCCTCCAGAACCATAAGGGTTTCTTTGTAAAGATACTGCCATTTTGCATCTTGTGAAAAACTCCCTCCTCTTTAGCTCAATTCAACAAGTTTCCATTGAGTGCCCATCTCTGAAAGTATTAAATGGAAATTGATTCCTGACTCCTTCAATTTTAACTATCAAAATCATAGACTATATTGTTTCTGACTGAAAACCCACCACATCTCTCTGCTGATTACCCCATTGCTCTACCCAGTGCTAGTATTGCCTGTAACCAGCATCACTGGGGGATCTATATTGTGAGTAGTATTTGTTACAAGAAAATCATGTGGCATAAAAAGAATAATTACCTTCATAAGCATGTAATTTTTTATACTATGAGATTCTCATTGGAAAGGCATTCTAAGGGAGGCATAATTGCTAATTCTGGTGTTAAACATACCTCTGAGGAGTATTTCACAGTCTGACACTATCAGTGTCATTTCTTCCTGTGGATCAGAGGAGAGAATGGAAAGGAAATAAACTTTCACTGAGCATCTACTCAGAGCCAGGCCCTGTGAGTTCCCAGGCATGGGTTTTTCCTTATAATGACTTGAGAATTACATGGAATTATCTTCATTATAAAAGAGGACAGATTCTCACAGGAATTAAATAACATGTAATAAAATCACCTGTTTACAGTTATGGAAACTCAGGATACAAGACCAAGCTTCCTAGGGAATACCTGCTGCCTCTGTATCCTACAGTGATGTTTTTTGTTTTGTTGTTGTTTTTCTTTGTTTTTTTTTAAATCACATTTAAGAAATGAGTTGTTTCCAAGGGCTGTCTGCCCCCAAACATTTTCCTCACCACCACACTTCACTGTCTGAAAGACTACCATTAAAATTGGTCTTTTTGTTGTTGTTGTTTTAGTTGGTTTCCTTATTTTGAGAGAGAGAGAGAGCATGCATGCTCATGGGAGGGGCAGAAAGAGAAAGACAAAGAGAATCCCAAGCAGTCTCTGCACTGTCAGTGTAGAGCCCAACATGGGGCTCAAACTCATGAATGGTGAGGCCATAGCCTGAGCTGAAATCAAGAATCAGATGCTTAACCAACCTGGTCACCCAGGTACCCCTAAAATCATTCTTGTAACTCAAGGCAGGAGGCTTTCTTTGGCTTCTGCCAAAATGTCTTGTGCTATGTGGGATATCTAGTGTAATCTCTTTTTTTTTTTTTAATGTTTGTTTATTTTTTTTGAGAGAGGGTGGGTGGGGAGGCACAGAGAGAGAGAATCCCAAGCAGACTCTGTTCTCTCAGTGCAGAGCCTGATGTGGAGCTTGAACCCATGAACTGTGAGATCATGACCTGAGCCGAGATCAAGAGTTGGTCGCTTAACTGCCTGAGCCACCCAGGTGCCCCTAGTGTAAACTTCTTTTTAAGTCAAGGAAAATTTGTAGAAGTTAGGTCAAGACGCACTAAGAATAATTTGCAAAACCCATAAATCCAAAGCTGATATGTATAACACCAAGTTCAGACCGTTTTGAAAGGAGTGAAACTCTCTTCAACTCTGGAAGGAACTGGGATCCCATCTGAGATTAAGGATATACTGCCCTACCCAGGATAACTACAGACTGTTACAACAAAGGTCAAAGATGCTCCATGGTCTTGTCAGTTGCCATCTATGTCCCCAGTATATGCTTATGTAACCCTAGCTTTGAACCTCACCTCTAGAACCTTCTGCCTGATTGGCTTTGGTCAAGCCACTCAATCTTACTGAGGCTTAGTTTCTCCAACAAAAAAGTGGGGATATTAATACCTCTCTTTTCAGGCTGTTGTAAAATTAAATGGGATTGTTACCCCAGTGCTTGACACAACGAGAGCAGCTGATATATGCCAATAATAGTAGTAGCCATCATTGTTATTGTCTTTACTGCATATCTTTATCAACACATTCCAATAAATCTGACTAAATCTCTGAAAAATTGCTTTCTTCTCAGTATTACTCAATACAAAATGCAAAGTGTTTTTTTGACAGTAAAATGGTGATATTTACCTTAACTTCAAGGCTCATCTGTGCCCAATACACAATTAAAAAAAACACAACATTTTATCATCAAAATCTTGAAACCTACAGATAAGTTGAATTTTGTAGTAGGCACACGAACACTCACCACCTAGATTCTACCATTGACATTTTACCACTTTCCTACCTGTCACTCCCTCTATCCATTCCTCTATCCATCCATTAATCCATTCTATATTATCTCTTTGATGCATTTCAAAGTAAAGTGCAGATACTAGTATAATTTCTCCCTAACCACTCTAGTATGCATATTATTAACTATAGTTCAACATTTGTGTATATTTTTTTCTCTTTTGATTTACACACAGTGACATGCATAAATCTGAAATGTGTGTTCTACAAGTTTTAACAAACGTACACCTGTATGTGATTCAAACCTTGTCAAGATGTAGAAAATTGCCATTATCCTACAAATGTCTTTCAAGTCTCTCCCAGCCAAACTGACCCCCTACCACCCCAAAAGCAAACACTGCTCTGTTTTCCACCATGAATCAGTTTTGTCTATTCTAGAACTTGGTATAAGTGGAATCATGAAGCATGGACCTGCTATAGGCTTTCTTCACTCAACATTTTTTTTAGGATTCACACATGTTGTCATACCAGTGTACCCACGGAATAAGTACAAACAAAAATTTTTGAATTCCTGCTGGCCAGAGTCTTTCTACTCTCACCTTGCCTTGATGTCAAACTAAAATTTCTTGTGTCAAGCACATTTGCATCCCCTCATGCCTGGCCCTTGGCTTTCCCAGGTCAGTGCCTTTGCTCACACTCTTCTGCCCACGAGGCCCTGGATTCTACTTGTTCATTCATCACTTTTCCTTCAGGGCTCAGCTCCAATCCAGCACTTCCCTGAAGCCCTCGTGAGTTTCTGCCTGAGCTCTTTCTCTTTGGTCATTGAATTTCCTGCATATTAATTGCTGCTGTTGCTATTGGTAATCATGGACTGGGGGAGAATAAAGGATGGGGAGGCTGGCACACAGGGGGTTCATGTTCTAGCATGGGTTCCCAGGGTGGGACACGCTTCACTTATAAGAGCCAAAAGAAGTGAAACAGAATGATGGTTGCAAGACTAAAGAGAAAAGGAGTGAGGAGAGAGGGAGAAGTCAAGGAGATCAGCTGTATCAGAGCGGTGAGTATGAAATGGTTGAGGCTGATGGTTCAGGAAGGAGATGAGGGAAGCTATCAGGAGTCATTGCTTTCTTGTGGAAGTTGCCTAATACTGAGGAACTAGTTTGATTTTCCTTGTGGCTGGGGGGAATGTTTCTCTTTGCTACACAATCATGCAACATTGGGCTTATTTTCTCAAACTACAAGGTAGTCTCTTATTATTGACTGAGACAGTTTCATAAGTTGTTTATACTGTTTCTTATGGTGATATGCACATGGGAGACCTCAATAGATACCTACTGATTGCAAATGATGCCCCTTACCTGGTCAGTCATTCTTGCAATTAGTTTTATTGATATTTGGGGGGGGGGGGCGCTCTACTTAGTGTGTATTTGACTGAATTGATCATTTTGGCCACTGTAGACTTGCAGCAGCTGTATCTACATCTGTGGGAAGGAAATGGGAGTTGAACAATGGAGACTATTTCTATTTTATTGCATTTTGTTATCATAGCATGGTAGCATCCAGCCATTAATGTTCATCATGTAAGGTACTTTTTTGTCTTCAAAAATATGGTAGTGTACCAATCTCTGTTCTTGTTGCTCTAAAATTAAAATAGAAAACATTGTCCCCAAAGATGTGCACATTACACTTCCAGCCTGGTGCTTAGGTCTATTTACAGCCCAGTGATCTCTCCACTAGAGGAGGGAAATCGTCCAGCAGCCATTGGACATCAGTCTCTCACCTCTTCTTGTTTCTTACCCCTTAACCCACCAGGCTGTGCTCAATTAAGACTGACTGATTCAGTCTAACAAAGAAGAACAGAAGCAATTTGGTGCCAGCAGACTCCCTTTTACACCTTAAATATTTTGTATTTCACCAACATTTCAAGGTAGTTTGAAGGTCCCTGCTTTCTCATGAGGGCTGGGCACGAATGTTCAAGAGCGATCATTGTAATGACATCTCTCTGATTAAAAAGACAGCTAGTGAAATCGAGATGGAACATCAAATTCAGAAACATCATTAGCAGGATTCTATTTTGGTTAGGTCTAATCTTCTGTGGGGTCACCATGTTGCCTTTGACGAGTCTGACCATTTTATATCATTTAGATTGAAACAGACCCATCATGTCACAGGGAAATGGCTTTATCATATTTAATTAACCCAACACCATGTAATAATCTCCCTGGTAATTATCCCTCACCAGTGCTTGAAAGTATGCTGCAACAAATAAATCATCAAAGTTGCAGGTATACTTAAACTGTTATTTGGTGCCATGGCAGAAGAATATTGACAAGTTACTGTGCAATACTAATTATACTAAGAAAATGTAAATGGCTTCATCAAAAAAAGAAAGAGCCAGATGGCAGGTTTTATATACTGTATCTTCATGTGTTAGGAAGTGGGATATTAAAAAGGCATCATGCCCTCTGCATCAGGGAGGAAGGAAGAATAAAGGAAGATACCTGTGTGTTTATGGATGCCAGGCTGAACCCTCCAATTGAGGAAGCTGTCGACAAAGTGGTAACATTCAAAAGGACACTAGTGGCTATTGACATTTGTGTCTAATGATGCCACACAGGATATATATGAATGGATATTACTCAGAATGAATGCTACTTTGTGTGTGTGTGTATGTGTGTGTGTGTGAGATAGTAGTTGCTGACTTGTTCCATGATGCCCCAGCTTTTCCTTCAAGCACTCAAATGGTGAAATGTTCATGGAAAGACATGTACCCACTAAGTGGTGAATCAATGGGCCTCCATTGAGCTGTTTTTTTCCCCCTAATGCTTTAGCAAGAACATACTTACCTGAACACACTGCAATTAAAAAGCAAAATTCAATTGGAAACAATGGACGTAAGCCTACAACACACAGAATGCAACAACACACAGCAGAGACGAAATTTGATTTCCAAGGTAAGCTCTGGCAAGCCCACAGATGTTTGGTAAGGAAGACTGACCAGATTTTCAGTGAGCATAGAGTTCTGAATTCTCTTTCTCTTAGACTGCATACCTTGTTTCCCAGCTGCTGACCCCAGCCAATGCTTCCAGAGCTGAAGTGAGAGCCAGAGTGTAACCATGATTTGGGAAGTTACCATTTGAGTCAATTCTCTGGTTAGGTCAGGCTGCTACCTGCCATAGATCATGGCTGTGATTTAGCCTTATTAGAAAACAAATCTGAAAGCCATTAAAAGAGAAGGGTGTTTGAATAGTAATGTTCTCCCTTGCTTTCCACTCCTTATTTCATCTGTGTGTATGTGTGTTTGTGTGTACTTTTTGCTGTTGGTATTCAGCCAATCAATCAAAAACACTGTTTATTATAAAAGTAATTCTCCTTAATGAGAGAGAATTTAGAACATAAAAAAGGGAAAGAGCATAAATCTCTCAAGGATTGCAGCCTAAATATGATCATTCTTAATGGTTTACTATAGTTAGAGTTTTTTTCTTTTATGCATAACATTTTTAAGTTGGTTTAGTTTTATATAGTTGGGCTCCTTATAAATCATATATTTAGTATTCTGCTAAGATGACATAAGTTTAAGGGCGCCTGGGTGTTTCAGTCGCTTGAGCATCCAACTTTGGCTCAGATCATGATCTCACTGTTGGCGAGTTGGAGCCCCATGTCAGGCTCTGTGCTGACAGTTCCGAGCCTAGAGCTGCTTCAGATCCAGTCTCCCTCTCTCTCTGTCCCTCCCCCGCTCATGCTCTGTCCCTGTCTCTTTCTCTCAAAAGGAAATAAAAACATTTAAAAATAAAACTGAAAAAAAGAAAAAGAAGAAGAGATAAGTTTAGTTTATATATATTAGCAGTAATTAAGCTTTGATCTCTATTGCCATTCCATAGACAGGTACCACTTCACAATTTCTACACAGTCAATTTTCAATGGATACATAATATTTCTCTGCTTAGATAGACTGTATTTTAGTTAAGCCTTTCCTTATTGTGGCACATTTGTTTCCAACATTTCCAGTGTGTTTTCTTTTTTTAAGAAAACTTTAAAAAATTTTAATTCCAGTATAATTAACATACAGTGTTAAATTAGTTTCAGGCATATAGTATAGTGATTCAACAATTCTTTACATTTCACCTCACTCTTGTCAGAATGGCTAAAATCAAAAACACAAGGAACAACAAGAGTTGGCAAGAATGTGGCAAAAAAGGAAACCTCAGGCACTCTCTGTTTTTTGTTTGCATATTTAAAAAAATTAAGTTGTGATTTTTAAATGAAAATTTCTTTTATTTTGCTTCATAAGCCTTTTCACATTATAGTTTTTAACAAACATAATTTTTCATAAGAAGTTTTTAATTAAAATTCAGTCTCATAATATTTATTATTTTGTGTTTATTGGAATCGAGGTACTTTCCAGTTTACCATGATAAATAATACCTTAACTCATTAATTAAAATTATGTATCAATTATATACAAAGCTACAAGCTAAATTGGCTATCTGTGCACATAAAGCTTTTCCAAGTTTAGGATTCTTTACTTAGAAAAGATGTCTAAAATTGGTGCCATTGAACCCAATGGGATGAGCGTGTCACTTTAGTGTCTGGGTAGAGGTTTCCTGATGGCTTCTTTGACAGACTATTACTAATCTCGCCTGCCACTAGCATTTTATGAGGCTTATTTCACCTCTCTTGGGCAGCAACTGCTATTTCCTTGCATAAGAAGGTGGAGACATTGGAGTCAAGGCAGGGGCCTTGACTGGATCATGGACAAAGGGGCTCTATCCCTTCTGCGGATCCTAGTTGCTTGTTGTCTTCCACTGAGCCCTGCCTGGCTGTCTAGGTTTGGGGGGAGTTAGAAGAAGGGCATGATGGGTTTCTAGATCCAGAGCTGGTCAAGGGGTCTTCCCCAGGCCCATTCCCTCTGCAGTAGAGAAAGATGGAGGGGGGTCCTGTTCCAGGAAAGGACAGCCAAGAAGCCTAAACTCTGATTCCAAAGGTCTGTGCAAGCTTAGGTATGGCTCAGGACAACCGCACAGCCCTACTCGATGGGAGGGCTCAGTTGTCAACAGTCTCAAGTGAAGCTCTGTCGTGGACGCCAGTTCAGATGCTATCTTTAATAACAACAATAACAATGGCAGCAGCATTTATGGAAGATACATCATGAGCTGGACTCTGCTAAGACCCTTAGAGGATTTATCTTTTCATTCTCCCAACAAACAGCTCTACTGGGAGGGACTTCTGGGCCCATTTAATAGATGAGGAAATGTAAACTCAGATTGTTTAGGTAACTGTCCCAAGTCACATAGCTTGTATCAGAGGCAGGATCTGAACTCAGAGCTTTAGAGAGCAAGCTCTTAAGCACTGCCTGCAGTTTGGTTCCCTAGAAGCAGACTCTGGGATGTGGAGTTGTATGAGAGTGACGTATTAGAAACCTTTTCAGGAGACACTATAGGGAAGTGGGGAAATAAGACTGAGGATGCAGGAAGGTGATAAAAGATGTGGTGTCGAGCAGATTGCCATGGAGATCATTGTGGCCTCATTCCCAGGGAAACTGGAGATAGCACGGGTCACACTTCAGTGTTGGTGAGAGTTCTTGAGGGTTTATATCTCTGAACCCATCAGTCCTTGGTTACAGGGTACTGAGATGGGGGGTGAACAGTGTCATAAATGCCCAGATACTTCCTGTCCTCCTTGGGCCCAAGCAAAGCAGATCCTGGCAGCCAGGATGCAGTCTTTCTAAGAGATAGACAAAGATGCCTCTAGTGTATAGGCACTGCTTGTGATGGCTCATGGGGTTTGGGTGTTAAGTTTTTAGCTATTGTGCTAGCTAGTTAACCTCACATTGAGAGACTGAAATCAGCCACAAAGGGAGTAGTTACACTCTGGAAATTGACTAACATTATAAAATAGGGCTCTCTTCATCTCCATAGTGGTTGTTAAATATTTACTAGCATACCACTGCCAGTTTGGCTATCAGGGTTGAAAGCTCACTGGGAGTGGGTGTGCAGTAAAATGGCAAAGGGATCCATGGAATGCAGATGGAGCAGTGACTATATCTGCTGCAGTGCTCACCTATACAAACTACAGACGCCTGCCCCAGCTTACCTGTGTGCAGGCTGAGGGGAGGGAGGGGTTGGTTCTTGGGGAGGATGGGGAGGGAGGTGGTTCTTAAGAGAAAGGAAACTGATGAGACGGACTACAACCAGCTGGGTCACAGGACAGAGTCTCTGAAGTGCAGGTAGCCTGGGTAGATGAAGTGCTAAACAGATAAAACCCAGGAAGAGCTGAGGTAACACCTAACTAAACTACTGAGCACTTACAGAGCCAGGCACTAAGCCAGTTATTATACTTTGGCTACTTTTCCTCGCAGCCCTAGGAAGTAAGTGATGTCATCATCATCATCTCTGTAATCACCATCATCATCACCTTTGTCAAGGTTTTTCTGTTTTATACACATGATGAAACAGGGGTGCCTGGGTGGCTCATTTGGTTAAACATCCAACTCCTGATTTTGGCTCAGGGCACAATCTCGTGGTTTGTGAGTTTGAGCCCCATGTGGGGCTCTGTGCTAATAGTGCAGAGCCTGCTTGGGATCCTCTCTCCCTTTATCTCTACCTCGTCCCCCTTTTTTTCTCTCTCTCTCTGTCAAAAAAATAATTAAACATAAAAAAAAAAAAAAACATGATGAAACAAGTTTAAAGCATTAACTTGTCCAGCACCATAGGGGAAGAGCTGAGCATTGAATTCACAGATTCTACAGGCAAAGCTTTTAATAATGAAGCCAGAATACTTCCCTGGTTTACTTCCTATGGGCTAAGCCAACATAATGGGGGTTAAGATGGTAAGGCGGTCATCAGGATGCCCAAGAATGCCCTAATCTTAGAAGGTCTGATTGTCAGAAAAGGAAATGTAGAGGGTGTACAGAAACCCAAATTAGTGGTTGGGTATCTCAGTGTGGAAAGGATGATACCCAGGTCCCATCAAGTGATGGAATCTGAATATACTCCTTTTGCTCGCAGACTCAGCTCAGGGCTGGGGCCTGAGACAGAGGATGCGGAGGCTGGAAAGGCGGAGGAAGCCTGGAGATGGACTCAGCCAACAGAAACATTTATGGTCAGGCTGTCTGAATTCTCCTGTGGCAGCAGAGAGAAATGTCCCTCTTACTCTTTGTGGTTTCCTTTGCCTTTAGAGCTGCTACTTTGTGAGAGTTCTTTCCTTTCTCTGGTTTGCCCATCTCTGGATTGATGTAGTGGTTAACAGCAAGGATGTGTGGAAGGGTCTGGAGGCTGCTACTCCAGCTTTATTCTGGCCATGCTCTACCTTTCTAGGGCCCCAGGGATCCCTTGGCGTAAATAGTCCTGCAGGGGGAGGTAATAGAAGGACTTGTCCCTATGACATAGAGGAGCTTTATCTGTAAATTTCCGTTTAACATTAACACATCACAGCTTTGTGTTTGGGGGTACTTTTATTTTGTGTTTTATCTCATAAAAGTCTAGAGCTGCCTTCATCAATCTCTGCTACATTTTGTGTTTTCTTCTATGTGTGTATATTTACACACCTGTTCATTTACCATTGTGAAGTAACTTCGCTGAAGGTAATTGAAAGTAAGATCTTTCTTATGTTGCCAATATAACCTTTTTATTCCTTTTTCAAACTTTATATATTATTTTTCTTTACACCTAACTAGTCACTTGATTGAATTTCCTTTTTAAAAAAAAATCCACTTTCCTTCCTCTAAATGAAGAATATAGGCTCTGGGACCATGCTGCTTGGGTTCGAGACTCAGATTTTCCATTTACAGCTATATGACATTAGTTCTGTTCCTTCATTTTGATATGTGTTGGTTTGTTCCTCTGTCAACTGAGGATACTTACAGTATTTTTCTCATAGGTTATTGTGGGGAATAAGCAGGACTCCATGCACAGAGCCCTTGGCACAGTGTAAGCACTATGTGTTATTCGTTCTCACTATGTATTCTTGAAGAGGTTTTAATCTTGATCTTCAGAAAAAGGATTCTCTTCTTTCTTTTGCCAAACGTTTATAGAGCAGTTACCAGGTGCTCAGCTCTGTGCTATACTTTTCCATATGGATTTTGTCTGATATAATTTAATTCTCAACACTACCCTGTGTTAAAGTTATCACTGTTCTCATCTTCTAGGGTTTGAGCCCTGGAAATGCCATGTACCAGCCGTGTCAGCCAGGATAGATGAAGTTCGCCAAATCACAAACGAGGCACATATCCCAGGGTCCACACACGACACAGGGTTATTTGTCCCTCGTGAAAACCAAGTCAGGCAAGGATTCTCCATGAGGTGGCTACGGAAGCAAGGCTGCCTGGTCTTAGGGCCCCTCCTTTACCAAATGTGCTCCTCTGATTGCAGCCAGGGAAGGGGCATTGGAGAGTCTTGGCAATGAAATGCTTCGACTTAGAACTGAACCAGGTCACTTCTGCCTGTAGCCCTTGAGCAAGAATGAGTCAGAGACCCTGCCAAATGGCCCTAGGACCCTGCCTAATCCCCCCACAGGCCTGGAAGGAGAGCAGGACAGGGTATAGTGACCAGTAGGAGTCTCCACCACCCACTTGTGACTTTGAGTACATTGCTTAACCTTCCTAAACTTCAGTCTCCTTATTTGTAAAATGGTGACAATCGCACCTACTGCAAAAAGATGTGATGAAAAGTGAATGAGACAAATTCATGTGCAACTCTTAGGATGGTACCTGGCACACAGGAAATGGCCATTTCATGGTCACTATCAGGATTACCCACATCTATAAGAGAATCAGCAAAGCCTCATAGTTCAGCAATTGTGGTAGCCATGGCTTTGGACTCCACCGTGTGTAAGTTGCTTTTCCAGTTCCGTTGTCTACCAGCTCTACGAGCCCGGGGAACGATTTTTGCTTTCTCTGAACTTTACTTTCTTATCTATAAAATGGGAGTGGAACCACATACACCCATAGACTATATCAAAGGTTAGAATGATAACAGTTGTTGATTGCAATGTAAGATAAATATTTAAAGTCTGTTGACTAACTTAATCTTTAAGGCAATGTTATGAGATAGTTCTCTATTAACCTCATCTTACAGCTGGAGAAACTGAGCCACAGAAAGGTTAAGTAAGAAATTTGAGGCTCTTTGGTAAGTAAATAGTGGAGCAAGGATGAAAACTCAGGCAGTTTGGCCCCTCGGCCAATGACCTTAACTCCTATGCCTCACAGCTTCCCTGAGACCCCCTGCAGAGAGATCCCAGCACAGAGACAGACACAGTTGATTTTTGTATCGTTAGTACCTTTCTTCTTTGCTTGAGTGCACATTGGGACAAATAACCCTTAAGTCTATCCCTAGACTAGAGTCTGTTTGGGACACATTCTGATGGTTTTTTTTTTCTATGAATGGATGGAGGTATGAAGGAAGAAATAGCAAATGGCACTATTTATGCCATATGTGTTTGCAAAAATACCAAAATCTGCATATGCAGAAATGCCCAGCACAGAGTTGGTGCTCAATTGGCCAGAGCCCTTTATTATTTTTAACAAGCAGCCATGATTAGTTGGAGTCTCTGAATCTGTAAACATTACTTAGTAAATGGGGACACACAAAGGGACCAGCTGGACATAGTGGCAAATTTAATAATACGCAAACAACCTGCAAATACGAAGCTCCTTTTCAAATAAGAATCTATTTGATTTGGAGAACATAGGCTTTAACTGAATGAGAAGGTTAAATCCATGTTCTATCTGTGTTCTGTTTTCATTGTGCTTAGGGGGTTGAGTATGGAGTTGGTTTTCTTTCCAAACCAAACACCTGGTACTTAATGATATAATCAAACACCAGAGGGGAGCTGCCTTGGGAAAGCAGAGCTGGTTTGAGGTGACCTTGCTCCTCCCTTCCTCTGACAGAGAAGAGGTGGCAGATTCCACATCTAGCTGCAGTAAAGACAGAGACCTAAGTGTCCTGGCACTTTGCACAGGACCAAAGCTGTTGTATGCTGGGTACTATGCTATTCAGAGACCACTGGTTTACCTTTTCCCAGGAAACTGATGATTCCAAGATTCCTTTTTTTTTTTTTTTCTTTGATGCCAAGATTCTTATCCCCACTTTACAGATGAGGAAACTGAGGATCAAGGAATTCAGGTCAGATAGGCCAATCAAAAGGATGCAAAGTGAAGATGGAAAGATGGCTCCAGGGCTTTAGTATTATTTATATTAACATGTTCTTTGTAAATGGCATGTTCTAGAGTGTGTAATTCGGGGATGGGGGGGGTTGTATTTGGGCATGAGCTGAAACCCTAGTCCATAATAAACCATACAGTTATCTACTGCTGCATAACAAACTCACATTTATTAGTGCACAGTTTCTGTGGGTCAGAAATGTGGGTGTTGCTTAGCAGGTCCTCTGGCTCCAGTCAAGGCTTCAGTGAAGGTGTGGGCTGGGGCTGAAGTCCTCTCAAGCCTGGATTGGGGATGGGTTCACTGCCAAGCTCACTCAGGGATTATTGGCGGGATTCCATCCTTGCAGGCTATTGGGCTGAGGGCCTTAGTCCATGCTGGCTGTTGGCCAAAGAAAGTCCAGTTCCTTGCCATATGGACTTCTCCATAGGGTGGCTCACAACATGGCAGCAATTTCTTCTGAGCAAACAAGCGAGAAGAATTAGAGAGCCAAAATGCCAACAAAACAGAAGTCAGTCTTTGGTAACTTCATCATGGAAGGGATATCCTGCCACTTTTGCCATGTTATTCAGTAGAAACAAATTAGTGGGTTCTCCCCACACTCAAGAGGGGAAATTACCCAAGGGCATGCAGGCAGAGAGGCAGAGACCATTGAGGGCCAGACACCACCTACCACAATATCCATGATTACTTTAATGCAAAGTAATGCTTCAAATTACTTACATTTAACAGAATTGTACCCCCAGAATATCTTGCTTGTCTTGAGGAGTGATGCATCCCCTTGTATCTGTCTACATACCCTTGATAGGATACGGACATTTCAGTCTGGAACACTCAGGATAGAAATCAGGTTTTGCTGGTCTACAAATATTAAGACACTTTCAATAACTTTACATTCACCTGTTTGATCCATGATGCTAAAGCCAGCCTTACTGCCAAGTTTTGGGTGGTGAGTACATTCCCATGTTGCTGCTCTGTCTTTTCTACACAAATAAGTATTGACCTTTGAAATAGTCTCCCTGGAATGGAAGGTGTTTTATGCTCATTCATGATGCAAACTTTGCCCAAGACCTTGTTGCAGCTCCTTTTTGGGAATGGCCTTTGGAATCAATCTCTCTCTCTTTCTCTCTCTCTCTTTCCCTCCCTCCCTTTCTCCCTTTCTATCTCTCTCTTCCTTTCTCTCTCTCTCTCTCTCTCTCTCTCTCTCTCTCTCTCNCACACACACACACACACACACACACACACACGCACACACAATCTGCCTTTCTTTAAGATGTGATCCCCAGGACGTATTTATCAGATATGGTTGGCAGGGAAACATCCCCTTCTTTATTTATTATTTATCATTTCATGCATTTCCTTTTGAAAACTAGTAGATTTTAACTCAGGCCTAGCCAGAGTCCTCATTATTTACAACAGCTTTATGCTTTATGCACACAAGGTAATAGGCACCTATATTCAATCATTTCCAGACATGGGACATGGCAAGACTACCACCTCCATTCCTTATTTCAATAGTGGATTTAAAATGCTTTGATTGTCTGAGTCTCAGGAACTGAAGTATCCTTGGTCTTGAATTCTATAATAGTTTTAAATACAAGTGCAGGTATGAGAAAAGATAAAAATCAGGAATCACTTCTGATGACTGCTGGGTACATTAAATCGGTCTCAGATAGAAAGATTGAGATCCCAGTGCACAAAGAAAGGTGCAGAACTTTGTAGCAGAGATGAAAAGGAACCTCGAAGTGTAAAAGACAGGGGAGGCTGAGAATCGAAGACTGAGGCTTTAATAATCAGCTTATTAGGGATTATTTTTAATGTAATAAATACATATAAAGCACTTCCTGTGTGCTAGATTCCATTCTAAGCACTTGACCCAATATAATCTCTAGTAGACGGGTGTAATTTTCTTCATTACAAACTGAGGAAACTGAGACACAGAGAAGTTGGGGACTTACCCAAGGTCCTACAGCTGGTTGGCAGCAATTTGGCTTCAGAAGCTATGGTCTCCACCACTGCACTGTGCTGCTTCCCAGAGCTATCCACCCAGTACAGAGCCGAGGTTGCTCCAGGAATTCCTGTACAGAGTCCAACAGTCCCTGTCAAATCAGGCTGCTGGCACAGCACGGTTTTTCCCTGTCATTCAGTAGGAAGAATTCTAGCTCCCTTGGGACAAAGGAATCTGAAACACACTGTGCAGGACAGAGTTTGGAGTGGACCTAGAAGCATGATCAGTGGCCCCAAAGGCCAGGGCAGGAGGCAACAGAAGACAAAGCAGAAAAGAACTAGAAATAAGGATTTAAGCCAATCTCATAATTGACCCATAATCTGCCAGCTCTTCTTTAGGAGTTTACCCAGGGCTCCCTCCCACAAGAGCCAAATTGTTGGTGGTTGTTTACACGAGGAATGCAGCACTTGCGAGTGTGTCTGCGTGTGGGCACATGTTTACCCTCGAATATCTTTTGTCTGGCAGATGGTGGCAAGATAGGACGACGGGGTGGGCAACTGCGGGGAAGGGAGAGTGGGAGGGTCGCGGTTCTCATCCCCTCTTGTCACACAGGCACCCCCGACAGCCTCCGGGAATTGATCAGTCCCACAAGGGGGCCAAACACATCTGTGCGTGTGCATCACGTTAATGGTGACTTTCCCCGACAGGTACACTTTAGGGGATGCAGTCTCTGCCCTTTTGTGCCAAGAGCACATTCATTTTGCTCACGCATTCAGGTACACAGGTGATTTACCTAAGCAAAACTAGCACAGCTGAAACTCTGACTTAAAACCAAGCAACAGTGTTTGCAATGGGTCTAATTACATAAGACCCTGCTCCTGTTCACTGGCAGGAACTGGGGAATGGTCAACACTATATATTTAAGAGGAAAACCACAGGTACGGACCCCAAGTGGTTACAACAGAATTGGTTGATTTGAAAGCTCCGTCTTCACTTCCCTGGAAAAAATTCAGGAAAGGACTTGGGGATTCAAGGAGGCGGGGGAATTGTCTCTCCTTGCCAGTACTCCCTTTGCTCTCTGAAAAAGGGTGTAGCCAGCAGGCTAGATACAACTGCAGAAGAGCAACGGATATAAATATTCAGTCATGACAGTCCCCAAGGGATAAGTGACAGCAGCCCATGCAACATGCCTTCTACACATTTTAAAATGACTCTGCTCCTCCAGACCCAAGCTGACATATTAGTAAATTGATTCCAGGTGATGCTGACATTTTGTAATTATCACTATCTATAATTTTCATCTTATTTCATTGAGTATTTTGATCGTTTAAAATAGAGTAGACTACCTAATAGTGGTCATTAGTTCAGCCCAAGGGAAAATTCATGGTTTAATAAACTCACATTAGAAAAAACTTACTAAAATTACAATTGGCATTAGTCTCCCCCTTTTTTTAATTAAAAAAACAGACTAATTTTATCCAAACTGACAGCTTTTCTCTTTCAAATGGGTTCATTGTTCTATTGTTATCTTGAAGGAAGGAAAGACGTCTGTAGCACAGTAGTAATAATAAAAAACAGTAATGCAACACACAGGAACAAGGGTTATGTTTCATTCTACATATGTCAGTAAATGAATACTACACCTTCTCTTATTTTCTGACTAACCATACACTGGAGTGAGGAAGGCAGTGTGGCTTTGAAGCAAGGTCACGTTTGGGGGAGTAATTCTCTTATCTTGCTTATCTGAAGGGACTGTTTTTCAAGGATTGCCCGGGAAGGCAGGCAGTTCCGGGCCCCACTCCCTTATTTCCCTCGGTGTCCATTTTTGTTTTAATTGCATCTTCTACAGCTTGCCTCAAGGTTCATTTTAGGTATCATTTCTGAAGAATAAAAGGGGCAATTTTAATATACAGGAAATTATTCTTAAAAGGTAACGAAGCAGATTTGACTCTTGCCAGAGCAATGCTGTTGGTTGCCACAGGAAAACATTTCACCTATTGGCAATAGCCTGAAACTCTAGCATTCTTCATATTCTTTCAGCTCCAGGAGAGGGGCCTGCCGACTCACTTGCTGGCAGTTCAGGTTTTGTGATTTTCTTCAAGGGATTAACAGTTGGAGATTATTTTACTGAAAGAAAGCTATGCTATTGATGTGGACATTGACCCCTTGATGGTTGAGGTCATTCCTTATCCATTCATCTAGCTACCCAGTCACTGTGTACTCATCCTCACTCATCAAGCATTCAATCAGCCTCTGTTCATCCATCCTTCCACCCACCGATTAATCTATGATCCGTCCATCTACCCACCCACCAATTAATCTATATCCATGCATCCACCCACTGATTAGTCTATCATCCATCCATCCACTCAAGCATGGACTCATCCAACCATCCATTTACTCACCCATGCACCCACCATCCCATCTGCACACCTGTTCATTTATCTGTCCCTATCCATCCAACCACCCATTTGCTCTCCTCTTTACCTATAAATCCATTTATACATTCATCCTTTCATACATGGCTCACTCATCTGCCTTCTCATCCATCAATATACTCTTATCATCAGTACAACTGGCCATTCTTTAAAAAAAAATCCTTTAGCAAACATTTAACAGACCTCTGGGCTTGGTAATAAAGAAGCACATAAGTCCCTCCTCTACCCTTAAGGAACTTACAGTCTTGTATAGGAGTCATAAACAAGCCAAAAATCACACAGCCGAATGCTGGGTGCCGTTGTAGAGAATGAAGCCATGTTGCTGTGGGAATTCTCAAGAAGGACTGGCTTACTATGTCAGAATGATTCAAAGAAGGTTGTACACATGTGAACCCTCGTGCTGCACATGGTAAATATGGGCATAATGTCCAGGGGTGGGCACCATGACAGCAGGGAATTCAGTGGATGAATGCCTAGCCCTTATGTTCTCTCCAAGAGTGACACTTTGCTGTTTAGAAGAAATATCTGTATTCTGGAGGCTCCTCTTCCAGAGGCAGAAGTTATGGGAGTATTTAAGGCATCAGACAGGTGCAAGGAACTGAAGTTGGGCCTCAGGGAGCAAGTCTAAAGAACTGGGATTCAGGATTGGTCTCTGGTCCTGAATGAAGGAAAGGGGAAAGGAATAAATAAGTGAATTTATAAATAAAAACAAATCAGAACAGATGAACAAAAGAACTACAGGTGGATAAGTACATCTTAGGGTATTTTATTCACTCAACACAGACACCTAACATAACCTTTCCTAATGACATCTTTAACCCAAATCAAACCAGTAACAACAAAAATAGCTCCAGCACTGATCACATGCTGGAAACTGGCCTTCTCTCTGCTTTGCTCCTACTGCTGGTGAGTCTGCAGGAGTCCTAACAGGCATGGGCAGCTTTTCAACTCTACAGGCCTGGCACTCAGCTCTGCACAGGGGCTTGGACGAGGCCTTTATGACTTTCCCAGAGGCCTCAGGTCTCTATTGAAACACAGCAGCTGTTACTAGGAGCAACCCCACTTCCCAAACAATAGCATAGACTTTGTGAAGCTTTCCCAGGTGCTGTGGGCCCAGCATTGCCAAAAAAATACCCGAGACCCACACAGTCTCCTTCCCCCGTGCAGCTTAAATAGATTGGAAGCAAATGCTTGTTGACAACAGGTGTGGCTCGATGTGAGAAAATGTTCCTTTCCATTATTGCAGGGCTGGCACCCAGGGACACTTCCTGTGGAAGAAACAGCCTTCCAAGAGCATGGGAGATCTGTACCCAGAGCCAGAAAGTGCTCAGTTCCTCCCTTTCAGGGACGAAGGCTCCCCAAGTCTGCAAGCAGGTGCTCCTAATAAGTACAGAGTTTTCCACAGCCTGAGGACAGCTAGGCAAGGAGAGACGCGCTCCCAGGCCCCAGAGTTCCAACCAGCTGACTGATTAGGCTCTCTGTGATGGTGGTTAGTGCTGGCATCATCATTAACTCAGCGAGATTAACTTGCTCAGCAGAGGCTTGCAAAGCTGCGTGAGCCTGTCTTCCGCTCAGCTTGAGTTAGCCATTGGGGCATGAGGGAACAGAGAGGTAACCTACAGGTGGTAGGGCTTCAGCCCTCAGATGACTTGACAGAAACCCCAAGGATATAGAGAAGAACTTTTTATTCATTTGGAAAAGTCTGTCCAGTGATTTTTTTCCTCTCCCTGAACTGTCTTAGGGCAAAAGTAAGTTCTGTGTTGAACTAAATGGAATGCTTGCTAGATGAGAGTCTAATTTCAGTGAGAAGACTTCCCGACTTTCTATTTCTTTAGGAAGCCCTCCCTTCATAACTGTGGGGGCTCACCTGCACCCAGAGCTTTAATTGGAATTACTAGGGCAGCATGTAAGAATAGGGAGAAATGTGAGAGGCAGTGGTGGCTCCCTTACAAAGAAACACTAGTAGTCAGATTATTCTCATAGCTATTGGAGATAGAGTCAGTGGAGGGAGAGAAATAAATGGAAATAAAGAGAAAATTTTTATTTTTATTTTTTGAGAGAGAGAGAGAGAGAGAGAGAGAGAAAACATGTGAGCAGGAGAGAGAGAGATGAGAGAGAGAGAGAGAGAGAGAGAGAGAATCCTATGCAGGCTTCATGTTCCATGCAGAGCCTGACACGGGGCTTGATCCTTTGACCCTGCAATCATGACCTGAGCCAAAATCAAGAGTAGGGTGCTTAACTGACTGAGCCACCCAGGCACCCTAAAAAAATTAAATACTATTTTTTTTACACAGTTTGCTACTTTGTCAGATTCCATTTTTTCCTTCTACCTCCAAAAATCTACTCACATGATTATGGAGGTATATGTATAGTGTGTGTTGGGGGCACCCTTTTTTTCAGTCATTTCCAAAGCCTGGAATCCTATGTATTAGCCTCCTAATGTATTACTGTGGGTGGGCTAAGTTGCAGTAACAAATTGACCTTGAAATGCCAGTGGCTTAATAGCACAGAAGTCTACTTCCTGCTCACACAACAATTCTGGACCAGCAGTTTCAGTTGGAGACTTCCTTCCTTGGAGTTATTTTGAAAGCGAGGCCAGTGGGTGGCTCTGCCATTTTCAACACATGGCCTTCAAAGTGACCCTAGACATCCACATCCAGTCAGCTAGAACACAGAAATATCACAAACTGCTCTGAGAGGGTTTTGTGGTCTGTCTCAGAAGGCACATGTAGTGTACCCACTCAATCATGTGACCACCTACCTGCAAGAAAGATTGGGAAATGTAGTCCAGCTGTGAGCCCAGAAGGGCAGAGGCACCAGTTTGCATGGGTGGCTCATGGTCCCCCTGACAGCTTTCATCATTGTTGTTCGATCCCTCATTTACTGAGAGCCTTCTACATACCCTGCATTGTGCTAGGAGCTAAGGATACAGCCCATATATGGCGAGTCTAGGGAAAGAAAAAGCAAGTGCTAATGGCTAATTATAAAAATAATTAATGACAGGGGCGCCTGGGTGGCTTAGTCGGTTAAGCATCCGACTTTCGCTTGGGTCATGGTCTCGCGGTTCGTGGGTTCGGGCCCCGCGTCGGGCTCTGTGCTGACTGCCAGCTCAGAGCCTGGAGCCTGTTTCAGTCTGTGACTCCCTCTCTCTCTGACCCTCCCCTGCTCACGCTGTCTCTCTCTCTCTGCTAGACATAAATAAAATAAAAAAAATAATAATTAATGACAATTTTCATTGTCATTTTGACTATAAGGGAAAACTACAGGGCTGGTAACTATCTCCAGAGGGAAGTGAAGGGGAAACAAGAGAGGATTCTGGGAAGAAGTGACATCGAAGCTACAGACAGGAAGACAGACTTAGCCAGGCAGAAACACTGCCGAAGGGCATTTTCAAAAGAGGGACCAAGAGGTGAAAAATCTTGAGGCAGAAAAGAAGTTTAAACACTATAAGCCCCTTCAAAAGGGTAGTGGGGCTGATACACATTGAATAAGTCAGAGAGAAATTTGAAATGAAGCGGGAGAGTTGGTTGGGGATGTGATTGAACAGTCTTCATGGGCTGATCCAAGGAGTAAGATCTTCTTTTTTTTTTTTTTCTTTTTTAACGTTTATTTATTTTTGAGAGAGAAAGAGAACATGAGCAGAGAGGGGCAGAGAAAGAGAGAGACAGAGAATCCCAAGCAGTCTCCACTTGTCAGCACAGAGCGCAAAGCGGGGACTGTGAACTCCTGAACTGTGAGACCATGACTTGAGCCAAAATCAAGAGTAGGACACTTAACTGACTGAGCCACCCACGTGCCCTGGGGCTTCTTTCTAAACAGCAATGGGAACCACTGAAGGGTGTAAGGAGTGTTGTATGGTGAGCTACATTTTTCACTTAATGGCACCAGAGTAAAGAAATTGTTGCAACTTCCTAGGAGAGAGGGGATGGCACTGGGCTTATGGGCTGCAGTTGAAATGAAGATGAGGGGTGTGGGTTGGAGAAATATGTGGGAAGGAGAAGAGATGCATCAGGAAGGCAGCCCTGAGGTCCCAGGCATGCAGGCTCAGGTTGGCACTTAGCTCCTTTGAGAGTGAGATGGAGTAGCATTCCTGGTTTATCTCCTTCCTCTGTAGTTTTATGGGCTTCTTGACTTTAGGCCTATTCAATAAAAGCTCGTTAAAATGGATGTTTGGTAGAGCTCAAATTCACCCTCAATTTGCACTTCTGTGGACTTTGATTAGTATTCATAATAGAGTGGTACACCTGACGTCCACAGCAGGCAATTCCAACACCAGTGGAAAGAAGTACAAGATAAATCACTCCAAGTAAATGACTAATTAATCATGCTCTTGATTTTAATAACATATACCGTCTGGCTCAAGATTCATCTGTCTATAATCTTGCATTCTAGTCTAGAAATTTGATAATCAGTAAAGCCACCCAGGGATTCCTAATTTATGATGATTTCTTCCCATTCTTTTAGAAAAGCTAAGAATCAGTCATATTCTCGAGACTGTATGAAAGGGGATACAAGGAGGAGTGCGTGGGTTTTTTTAAATCTATTTTAAAAACCATCATCAGTATTTCAGCATAATCTGTGGGACAAAATTGACACTATCTCATTGAAGATATGTAAACTCATTTCTGGAAACATCCATACCAGAGGGTTTGCCTACAATGTATCCCTGCTCCTCCAAATCAGAAAACTGTTATTTTCAAGGGTAGTTGGACAAGAGTCATGAATACTTAGCAGTAAAACATCCCTCACTTGTACGTGGCCTCAAAGACTTGTAAATCAACGGGGGTATGAACAATGTGAGGATTCATAATTTCCAGTGAGTCATGGCTCTACTTATTTGAAGTAGATAGCTCCATAAAATAAAATACAGTTCACTTGTAAAGAGCTCCTTTATCTCAAATGACAAAGCAAACCCGTGGTCTTCTTTCTATCGACTGTTCTCCACTGAGGCTGGTCTTGAGCTGGGCAAGGTAAATACCTATAGGTGGAATTCTTCTAGAAACAGAGTTTCTAAACTTTTTAAATAATTGATTTGACTTCTTTACCTTACCCACTTATATAGCTGGGAATGGCCAATCTACTAGTGTATAGTACAGTGTTAGAAACAAAAACAAAAAATAAAATAAAAAGCAGAACATATGTCCTGGGGGATAAACAGAAAACATGTTCCATTTGACTCGTTATATTATTTGGAAAAAATTGCCTTTGCAGAGGGGTGATGTGTCTGGGCAGATACCTGATGAGGATAGAGAAATTCTGAGTACTTACTTTGTGCAAAAAATTGTGCTGTGGGCTTTAATTATATAAATCAATGAACTATAATTTAGCTACTACTTATTGATCATTTATTATAGGCTAGTCATGTGTATCACCTATTATAGACTAGCCATGTGTATCAGCCTCACTAACATTAGCCTAAGATGTAAGAAATATTATTATTTTAAATTGATTAGAGAAATACATAGCCCAGAGAAGTTAAGGGGCTTCCACTGGTCTCACAGCCAGCAGAGGGTAAGCAGGACCCAATCCTAAGTCAACCTCCAAGAAAATGACTAATTAATCAGGCTCTTGTTTTTAATAACATATACCATCTGGTTTGAGATTTGCTTGTCTACAGTCTTACATCCTATTCTAGAAATGTGAAAACCAAAAAGCGATCTATAGATTCCTGATTGACAATAACTTCTTTTCTTTCTTTTAGCAAAGTTGGGAGTCAGATGTATTCTAGTGACTGTGTGGAGGGAGGTAAAGGAAGGAAGCATGTGGTTTTTATCTCAAAAACATCATAGATACTTCAGGGTAATCTGAAAATTAAAAAGCTGAAAATCCAAAGCCTGACATGTAATCTCTGTGTTATACCTAGGACACAATAAATAGGAGGATCGTATCATCTGTTTTCCCCTGAAATATTCCATTGCTATATACCATTTGTAAGATGTAAAATCATCTCCAAGAAATACACTGTTTAAATAATAAGCCAATATCCTCTGGAGACTATAACCAAATGTCATTTGGCATATCAAAATGGAGACATGGACCCAAGAAACTAAGAGGGATGTGTCCAGGAACCAAGTGTCTCTCTCAGAAAGGGAAGAAATAAAGTGAAGCATACCCATTGCACATGTATTCCTGGTTTTGTTCTCAAAGCCTAAAACCTTGGCTTGGCCTGGAATTGCCTTCTCCAAGCAGCAGCATAATCTCATTACTACCTATTACGTCTGCCCATGTTTCCAGCAGGTACCAAGAAGATGGCCAAGCCCCAAGAGCCATGTGAGCCTCTGGACACCACCTCAGTGTGGTTCAGAGCAGCCCTCATAAGGTGGCTCTGTTTCCCCCGTTAGGTACCATGGCCTGATCCTCTCCAGCCTCACCCTAAGGAGATCATACCTCCCTAAGTTCACAGTTGCTGTTCTTTAACTTCTAGCTTAGGGAATCAGACTGAATTAGTTCTTTGTGCTATTAACCAGAGGAGCACTTATATTTTCTGACATCTCTAATCTTGGAGCTCAGGGAATAGCACAGAGCATTTGCATGAAATTACCCCTCATTCTATCTATAGGCTGAACTGCCAGCATTTGTGAATTTGGCAGAAGCCAGCAGATCTCACAGTTAATGTCTTTCTCTCCTGCCAGGCTCTTCAGAACGAGGTGCATTGGAGTGCTGTGTGACAAAGAGCAGGGCATATCCTGGGATGTGGAACTTAGGTGATGCTATTTGAATCCAATTAAAGAAGCAAGGCTTCGTGGCATTATTCACATGCATGACTCTTAATGCCTTTTGGCTCATTAAGCCTTTGGATCAACTTTTGTAAGAGGACATTGGCGAGAACACGGGCAGGGTTTGGGCACAGGTAGAGGTGAGCTTCCAGGTTGATCCCCTACCAGGCTAGCAATTATATGTTTCTTTTTGGACTTGCCAAAGGAGGTTTCCTTTGCTGCTTTGACTGTTCTTTGTTACATCTACAGAGCTAAGGAGCTCAGGTTAGATTCAAGTTGATAAGGTTTGGTTAGCCTGATGAGCCATATTGTTGCCTTCTCCCATTGTCTTGGGGGATTTCCCATTACACCCCACCCTCCCAGGGTCTTGTGGGGTTGGGAGACAATCACTGATTGTTCACTTCCTATGTGGCTGGGTTGCTCACGAAAATTAGAGATGTCACAAAATCTCAATGCTTCTCTGGTTAATTACACAAAGATCTAGTTGGGTCTGAGTCCCTAAACTGGGAGTTACTGACAGGGATTGTGAACTCATGAGGGAGGGTTCTCTTAGGTGATGCTGGAGGATACACAGTGTGTGGAGAGGCCTTTCTACCCTGTGAGGAGACAGAGGGTCACCTTTGAGGATTGCTCTGAATGTTTCCTGATGGTTCAGACTTGGTGGTGTGGTTTTGATAGGATATTTCACTTACCAGGTGTTCAACTTTTCAATTTATTTTTTTAATGTTTATTTTCGAGAGAGAGAGAGAGCAAGCACAAGAGTGGGGAAGGGGCAGAGAGAGGGGGACAGAGGATCTGAAGCGGACTCCATGCTGACAGCAGTGAGCCCAATGTGGTGCTCAAACTCATGAACCCCGAGATCATGACCTGAGCTGAAGCTGGACTTTGAACTTCTGAGCTACCTAGATGCCCCAGTTTTTTCAATTTATAATGAGAGAGCTAAGCAAGAGAAATGACTTCAAAGGGCATTCTGGGTTTCATACAGTTGGGGAGCAACTGGAAATTCCAGCGGGCAGGACACGCTGTTTCTACCAGAGCAGTCCACTGTTTGCTTTAATTAAGAGAGTGTCACATGGTATTTTATTTGAAAAATAGAGTTCTACTGTGCAAACCCCATAGACCTAAACAATTTCTTTCTAGTCTGAGAGTCGTAGGCTATCTCTAGGCCAGTCTTTAGATTCTGAGAGTCATCATATATCAGGTCCCAATCTCAGGATCCATTTATGACCAGTCTGCACAGAGAGTTGTCTCCTTTCTGTGGAAGGGCATTGTTGGCGTGCTCCCAGGGAGAATCAGGGTGATTCAGTCAGTAGATAGGTGACATCCTCTGTCTCAGAACAGTCCCCGCCTCCACTTAAGGAGTAGGTTTCTTCTTTAGCTACTGCTTACCATGACATGAAGGATTGCTTCCTCAGCCAGACACTCCTGAAGCTCTAGGTAGGTGCTGACTTCTGGATGAATGGGATTTTAAAATTATGTTTCACTCATTCACACACACACACACATGCGCGCGCGCACACACACACACCTTACAAAATATATGGGGAAAATGTTGTATGTCTAATTATACTGAATACTTTAGATCAACATTTCTGAGACAGGGCTACCTGGCATATTAATAGCCATAGGAAATCATCCTTTGGTCCAGTAAGTCAGAGTAAAGCATAGACTACCTGTGTAGACAGGGTGGCACCCATGATTTCTATCCCCCCACATTCACACCTCTCCTTTTGAGTGTGGAAAGGATCTGTGGTTGGCTTCTAGCCAAAGAATATGGATATGGAGATGGGATGTCCCTTCTGAAAATGTTTTGCTATGTAAGATGCAGTCTTAGCAGATGGGACTGGAGAGACTGTCCATTGTTGGCTGTAAAGAAGTTAGGTGCCCTGTTCTGAGAGAGTGTGTGAAGAGAGACAGGACCCATGGGCAGCCTCTAGGCACAAAGAACAGCTTCTGACCAACATCCAGTGAGAAAAGGGAGACCTCAGTCTCCCACCCTGAGGAGATTAAATCTGCCAACAAAGAGAGCATGAAAGAGGATCCTTCCCTAGGTGAGCATCAGACCCACAGCCCCAGAAGACACCTGGACCCTGAGACACCCCTGAACCACAGAAATTGCAAAACGATAAGTGTGTATCATTTTAAGCAGCTTGGTTTGTCATCATCTGTTAACAGGGCAGTGGAAGTCCAATACCCTGTCCTCAGATATTGACAAAGAACATTAGCAAAATAAAAGCTTTGAGAGAGCATGAAAGATAGAAAACTATTTACCTATTAAACTTTATTTAACATGGCATTTCTCATACCAATAAGAACATACACCCCACCACCCCACCTTTTAGAACAAAACACCTAAGAACATCTTACGGTGATGTGCTATTTTATGGGAAAAAATTAGGAGAGTGATTCTTAAATTTTTGGGTCTCAAGACACTTTTACACTCTAAAAATAATTGAGGACTCAAAGCTTTTGTTTAAGTGGATTTTATCTATTGCTATTGACCGTATTTGAAATTAAAACTAAAAAAATATATACATATATACCAATTAATTTATTTTAAACTAATGACAAACCCATTAAGTGTGAGCACAAATAACATTTCTTTGTGATGGGTGACTATATATTCCAAAACCAAAAAACCATACTGAGGGGAGTAGCACTGTTTTAACTTGTTCAAATCTCTTTACTGAGTGACTTAATGGGAGTCCCGTGGATTCTTCTCTTTCAGCATCCAGATTGTTGTGATACCATTTTGTCTGAAGATAGTGAAGAAAATCCTGCCTCACACAGATAGGTAGTTGAAAAAGAGATGAGCATTTTAATTGGTTTTTTTGGGGGGAACTGTGGATATTCTTCTTTGATCCAAAAGAAGTACTAGTTTCTTAAAGGCTAGTTGTAGTGTGGAATCTGAAACTCTATCAGTGCACTTCTCATAAAGTTTGTGAGGGAGTAAGAGTGAAAAAGGCAAATAATATTTTAGAATGATTGTGAAAATAGTTTTGGCTTTCTATACCTGCTGAAAGCATTTCAGGGACCCCAGGGGGGTTCTCAGACCACACTGTGACAACCACTGGCATAGGAAATACTCCATAATAAATTATGGGACTTAGATTCATCTTAACCAATATGTCAATTATGTATTGATTACCTTGCATATAAGACACTGAAGCAGGTACTGGGAAGGAATGGAAATGAGTAATCTATGGTGCCTGACTCAGTGACATACATCTAGTGGGAGAAGAGAAAAATAAGCAACCAACTATATGTTAATAAAAATGCACTAAGTGCATGATAACTAGGTAAGAGAGAGAGCAGGAAGGGAGGGAGAGAGATAGACTAGATGATTTATTTGTGTAGGTGGCCAATGATGAGAGGGTGTTCCAGACTCAGACTGTGCAAACATGTCCCCTTCATATAACAACTGTGACCACCCAGTGACAGCTGTGAGGACAGCTGCATATAGATGGAATCGCCAAGGTGCAAGAGCCCACATGGCGAAGGCTTAGTGAACGGGACTTGGTAGCAGTGGAGAGCATTCCTCTGCCTCATCAGACTTCCTAATAATCCTCTATCAAGAAGGTAATCATCTTCTCAAAGGGAAATGGGGAAATTTCATATGTGGAGGTTTTGATTAATGCAAAAAAAGAGTCAATTTCCTTTGATAATAGGCAATACCCTGCAAGAGCCACACAGGGGGAGTGAGCATGGAAAGAGGGATGAATGGGAACAGATTTTTAGGACACTGAAGTGGCATCAAACCATGGTAGCAAGTGTCCACTCTAATTGTAGCCCTTTCAGGGCATCCCAGAATTCAATCAAAGCCCTATTCTGAGCAGTAGCCTTGTGCCTTATATAGATTTTCTCTTTTAGTCTTCTCATTAACCCTTTGAGGTGTTTGAACAGCATCTGCACTTTTCAGCTGGAGAAACAAAGCAAAGAGAAGCTAACAAGGAGTAGAGGCAGGATTGGAACTCAAGTCTGCCTCATTCCAAGTTCTTAAAATCTCCTCAGGTCCCTCCCTGAGTCTCTCTTACCCAGCACCTCCCTTACCTCCCATGCTGCCCTCCTACCTGCGTGGTTTGGCCTATTGCGCCTGGCCCTTTACCTCTGTGTTTTTTGACCCCTTGGTAACTTCTCTGGCTTGAAGAACCTCTGTATTCTCTCCTTACTTTGAGGACTCTTTTTCTTCCTTCTCTATTTCTCTTTTCTTTACATGTACCATCAATTCTGAACTTTCCTGAGCTCCTTGACGTCTTATCCTCACAGTGACAGATAAGAGATGATTCTACCACCTCTCTGTCCTGGAAGCCACAGGATGTGCTGATAGCCAGACTGGCCTGCGTGCCCTTTGTAGCATGGAAATCATCACTTACTCATTCAGTCGTCATTCATTCACTCGATACCCAACCTCACAGGCTTAGGGAATACAGAGTAAAAAGATACTAGACTAGTCACTGGTAGTTGTGTGTGTGTGTGTGTGTGTGTGTGTGTGTGTGTGTGTGACATACCCCTCAGTATCTGATCAAAGCCATGGATCCATTACCCATAAATGTGTGCAGACATGTATGTACACTCTCATTTATACAAATTCAGTTTATGTACACATCTGGAAGTTTCAGCATGCCCTAAGGACCATTCATAAGGTCTCTCTAAATCCTTGACTCCAGGTTACAACCCCCTGCTCCCTCTATTAGACTATGAGACCCATGAGACAGAAGCTATGTCGTATATGCCATTGCACTGAGCACAAAGCACAAAGCCTGGAACCCACAGATCTTCAACCTGGGAGGGTCAAAGCGAAGTAGCTGCATGGCCCCATCCTCAGGATCCCTTATCCATTTCTTGTATTCCTCATATCTTGTCACACTCCAGGAGAGAAATGTATGCCTCTGCTAATCCAATGACCATTAATTTTGAAATCATGGCCTAACGCCTGACTACACACAGGCTGTGTGACATCATTTCAGACTATAAAGTGCCAAGTGCTAATTGATTTGTAAGAAAGTCCACATGTAATGCATGGCATGCTCCCAAGGGCTCCCAAGGGCTCCCAAGGGAGGGACAGCAGCATTGGACTCATGCGGAAATCACTCTTGCTGGCCCTTGTGGGACAGGATGACATTCTGGCCAGGAAGCGGTCTTGACTTTGGATTTGAATCTGCCCCTGATGGAGTTATTCACAGATGGCTAAGTTAAATGCAGCCTTCATAGCACTAAGACACTTCAGCAGCAGCTAAGCAAGTGGCCCATGAAATGGAGGCACCAAAAGCCTCTGGAAGCATCACCAATGCATCACCCAGTGAAGCCATTGTGTCTCTCCTTGGTAATGAGCATCTCCAAGGGCAGCGTGGGGGTATTTCCATCAACCTGTGAGAAGGCAGGGTATGCAGGCAGTGTGGATCACGAGAGGGAGTAAAAACAGGCAATAAAAAGCAGAAAAATAAAATAGGCCAGGATCCAAGAAGATACTTTCTGTGGAAAAGAGAGGGGAAAAAATAGCTCCACCCCTCCAGTCCAAATGAAAAAGCATTTAATTGAATGTTCTTTATAGAGGTGAAAAAAAATACCCTGTGGAGTTCCCAGTGTTTCATTATCCAATTGAGTTCGGTACCTCAAGTTTCAAAGACCATTTTCCTGAATGATTATTCTTCTCTTGGTGTCAGTCTGCCCTGTGCTCAATGAACCCCTACTGGGCTGCATCATTTAAAAGTCAAAACCTGAAAGTATTTTTATGCCCAATATAGTAACAGAGCGAACTCTGGTATCACTCATCTTTTTCTCCACAGCCTCCTTCCCCTTGTCTATTAGGCAGATTTCTGTGCTACTGAGGATGCTTGGAATCAACAGGGCTGGTCCCCAAAACCTTTCTTAATTCTGTGAACGGCCTCAGAGGGAAAGAGATTAGCAGGCTCAGGGAGGAAGCATCACAGAGCAGCCATGGAAGCAAAGGACTGGCCTCTCAGAGCGCTTCTCTTGAAGTTAGAAAATCCAGGGACAGCCCAGGGGCAGTGGTGAGTGACTTTAAGGAAGTTAAGTCTATCAGGAGACACCAGGCTTTCTCTGGGCTGAAACGGCCCACATGGAGTTGCTTAGGAGCCTTTTCCATGAAGAAGCCTTTACTGGAGACTCCCTGAAGGGAACTGGGATATAGACCCTCCCAGCAAACTTACTTCTGTGAAATAATCCTCTTTGTTATTCTTGAGAACATTGTAAATCAGGTCCACATCATTTGAACTTGTAGGAAGTTCCCCCCCACCCCCCCACATTGAGTGGGAAATCTGAGGGTTGGGTGGAGAATCCTTTTAAATCTTTTACTTGAAGGAGACAAGCTACTGAGGTTGGCTGGTAAACAACATAAAATAATTGTTTAAAAGTTTCACATCTGACCCACTTAGCACCTGGCACATTTTGTTAATTTAGAAAATATTTGATGACTCTCAATCCAATCCCATTTTCTCAAATAAAGGCTTAATTTCTCTTTGACTGAAATGAATAGTTATGTTGTCATACCTTAGCCAAACACCCTATAAATATAATACCCCTTCAGCCCTGATACTTTATGAAGTATAGTTTTCATTTCAAGCTGTTAAGATATTTTATCTCTGAAGTTGTAGAATAATTTAAACCAATTTTTCCTACTTCAGTTAGTTCAAGGTTGAGTCTTCTGCCTGGATCCCTCCCTCACAGACCATGTAAACTCCCTCCAACCTCCTGCACTGGCAGAAGAGTAATTTGTTTCCAAGATTCAGGACAAAAAATACATGCCAGTGGGAGCCTCTGGAGACACCATCAGGCTGATTCCTTCCAGTGTTCAGAGTCCTCTGCTCTGTTCTAAAGGTACACAGACTTTAGGCTCCGTGGAGACAGCACCCTCCCTGGGCTCTCCTTTGCAGCCCCATCCTGGTGTTGATTTGCACACCCCGGTCCAACAGCTTCGCACATCCCTTCACCAAAAGGCACAACCACTTGGGTGGAGGAGTCCTTTTGTCCACGGTTCGCTAAGGCAGGTCTCTGCTTGGCAGTTTGAGCTTCTGATCTGAGCCCCAATTCATAGATGGTTGTCCTAGTGCTTTGAAAGTCCAGGGTCCCTGCCAGATTCAACCTCTGTGGGTGTGCTCAGGTGGTCCACAGGAAGGCTTCCTTTTCCATCCTAGCAACCTAAACTAAGAGGAAGGATGGTAGGGAGGGAGACTGGAAAGGCCAGTCAAGTGACAAGCTGGAATCAGCCTGGGCCTGCAGGGATTGGGAACCTCAAAGTGACAGCTCTAACTGATAATGACAACTATGGTTCTGAAGACTTATTACTGTGCACCAGCCACTTGCCCTGCATTGCTTTGTCAAATGCTTGAGCCCACCCTGTAAGCCATGTCCTATCGTATCCATTGTACAGTTGAGGACCTGGAGGTTTAGGCGGTGAACATTTCATCCAAGCTCATGCAGTGAGTAGAGAGTGGAACCAAGAACGTTATTTGTAGGCCTTTTACCCTCAACCACCTCCCTACTGACCCATTTCACATCACAGTCTACATCTGGGATGCTGATTCAGACACCTACCAGGAAGAAAACAAGAGCTGTGGTCATGAACTGGCTCCTTTTTGTCAGGTTCTATCTTGGAGCCTGATGAGTTCCATTCTGGAAAACCACCCTAATTCCTGACTCTCTGTCTCATATCGACTTTGGAGGCATCCAAACATTTGTGTCCCTATTCACTTAACACAATGAAAACAATTTGCCACAATTTACTTATGTTTTCATTGAACAAATGTTTATTGTGTCTATTGTTTCTTTTGTTTGTTTGTTTGTTTTGTTTTGTTTGTTTTAGAATGCTCCAGGGCCCTGGGATACAACTCTGTGAACAAAATGGACAAACCCACTGAACTCTTAGATCTTAAAGCTTCCCATCTGCTTCCTCTGTGTCAGGTTCCTTGCATATGTTGTCTGATTAAATCTCACAGCTTTTCTGAGAGGTGTTTTACAAACAGGAAACAAAAAATTGGGGAGGTGGAATGGCTGGCCCAAGGTAATACAGCGAATAAGTGGGGGGGGGGGGGAACAGGTGAATTTAATTTTCTGACTTTAGCTAGAACCTGGGTTCTTTTTTTGCCATTAGTCTCTGCTGCCCCCTATGGATTCATAGAGGGAATTCATGGGTACCTGGAGGAACTGTCTTACCTAGAATTCTCCAGTTCCTGCTCATCTCTTCATTTTAGAACCACTTTCAAGACCTCCCTAGGGCAATTCCCTAAATATTCCCCGCCCCCAGTCATTAATGATTTTGTTGAACAAGCAGGTATTGGGTCCCTGTTCTGGAGCTGTGATGTCAGCAGGGAAGAACACACCGGGTCTCTACTCTCATGGAATTTACATATTCATGCCCTAAGAGTGCATTTTCCTTTGTTGATTCTTCTCAGGAATTATCTTTTCAGCTCCTACTTTGGACTTGTTATTCCTTTTTGGCCTCTAGGCATTGAGTCCAGGGATGATATTCAAAATACTTAACACCCGGTTCAATCAGAAGGCCACCAACCCTAGTGGCTACAGAGAGTTCCTAGAGCTTCTCTTCTGTGACAAATATTAACCCTTTTAGTTGCTGAATTATAATGAGGTTCTGGAGGATCCCAGAGGAAGGCTGGGGCATTAGGGCTGGGGAACTCGGGTCTTGGAATGGCAGTTTTTTACCTAGGGGCACAGAAGCCTTCCAGTGTGTCTACAACGGCTGTACGTGTGTGTGCTGGCAAAATGTCAGCCCTGCTCACATCACACGTGGGAGTTTGCCCTTTCCAACTAGATGGGATGCTCACTGGGGGCAGGGACCCCATCAGCTCTTCCTTCCTGCACACAAGCCTGGCATAGCACACATTCAATCTGATTCATCTGTGACTATATCCTAGGTGTAAGTTACTCCTCAAAGCTGAACAGTACAGATGAGATGAAGCTCTAGTTTTTATACTGTAATATCTCTTCATAGTTTCTCCTATAAATTTCACTTTTGCCATTGGAAGGAATGGTGACATTTTTTGTTGCTGTTGAGTAAAGTCTGCCATATTCTGTGTCTTACCAGAGTTTGATAGAACCTGGCTTTTGGAGCATTATGTGGTCCACAACTCAACTGTGTTCATGTGAACACTCAAAGGGTAGTTGAAGAATGAGTGTAGAGCAAGGGCAGCAGTGGCCACAGAAACAGCGTTACCACCATGCTCTGTCAGCCCAGAGCCCTGGACCACAGGTAGCAAATAGGTGCCACTCCTGCTGCCCCCCGCCCCCTGCTGCTTTCAAAAGTGTACGTTATAAATTCATGACTGCACTCCTCAAGATCTCACAAAACTTCTCACCATATCACTTCATGCAGCTACTATCAGTAGATCTGAATTAGTTTAAGAAATTAAACCTATTGCCATCCCATATCCAGGCTGCTCTTAAACTAGGGGGAAAAAAAAAGATCTCATCACAGCCACCCAAAGAGATGCTAATAATTATTTACCTGTTTAGGAAAAAGAAAACATTATTTAGATTCGGGTTCATATACTAATGTAAGTTAGTTCTCAAGTTGTGATCTGTCATTTGAGTGAGAATCCAGTGACTAATGGTAAGATTTATAAGGGCTCCTTTAGGGCTATGTGTGTGCATGTTTGTGTACCTGTGTGTATGCGTGTTTGCATGTGTGTGTTCTACCTTGCGGAAAGATTTCTCTAGATTTGAGACCTAACAAAACAGAAAGAAACCATGGTCTTCTCAGGAGATATTGCAGCATGTCTTTATCGCAGCTTTGTTCTTGCTTTATCAAGAGCAAAGCCCATGTTCACACAGTGGTCATTTCTGTCACCACCATGGAGTCCAGGTTTAAGATATACTTGAGGCTTTGCAAAGTAATAAGACACTTTATCCCCCAGGTAGCTATGAGTTGAGAAAACTTTGATAAGTAAAGTAGCAGTAAAATCACATGCAGTCTCAATGTCTTGAGCTGGAACCATGAAAGGAAAGAAGCTGGCTTCTTGGTTATCCATGGGGCACCAGGTTACTCTCGTAACAGCACTTCATTTAATGTGAATGATCACCCTGTGGAGTGGATATTATGATTCCCATTTTACAAATCCAGAAAACAAGAGCATCAAAGTGATTAAGCATTTGGGTAGGAGTTGCACAACCAGAAAGCTAATATGAGAACTCAGGTCTGTCTGATTTCAAAGCTCCTTTCACACTACCTAAAATATTCATGCACCAGATGAAAGCTTTTCTTATTTTCCCTGAACTTTTTCTCAGATTTGTAGCTCTGCTTTCAATACAGGGTTTATTGAAATGTGATGATGTGATTATACTTCTAGTTTTTACTCCCCAGCCATCATTTCAAATAGAATTGACGTGTGGCTGAAGGGATAATGGCAGAGTGAGCCATAAATGCAGGTCAACCTTTCTAATGTGGGCCGGGCAATGTCTGATTTACCCAGCACTGTTTTTAGAAGTTACTTCCCTACTCCAGGACAGAGGTTATAGGCACAAATGTCCACAGGGGCCTAGTAGTTATTGTAAATAAGTGCCACAGACTGGTCTGTGGGGAGAAGTTAGTGGTGGGCTTGTGGGGGGGAGGGTGGGTTGCACTAGGAAACACATGAGCTAGGGGCACCGGGATGGCTCAGTTGGTTAATGTCCAGCTCTTGATTTTGGCTCAGGTCATGATCTCACGGTTCATGGGATTGAGAGCCCCACGTAGGGCTCCACACTGACAGCGTGGAGCCTGCTTAGGATCCTCTCACTCCCTCTCTCTCTGCCCCTCTTCTGCTTATGTGTACTCACATGCACGCACGCTCTCTCTCTCTCTCTCTGTCCCTCTCTCTCTCTCAAAATAAATTAAAAAACAAACAGATGTGCTAGAATGGGGGTCTTTACTCCTTTGGGATGAATGCTAGGTCCCAGCAGGGAGACGACAGACAGCTCCAACTGGCTCTTTGGAAGGGAACTTAATGAAGGGGCTGTTTTACAAGGTGCAAGCAGAGAAATGCATCCTCCAAAGTCACAGTCCTTCTCTGTTCAGTTCACTGCTTGTGTCCCCATTTGAGATCTGGGGAAAATGGTAGAAGGTGCAGCCTGGGGAAATGAGAAAAAGTTCTCAGACTGGCCAGAGTCTAAGAGCTCCATTTATATAGCAACTTACACATTGCTCAGTATTTAAAGATGTGGCTGTGTTTGGTTTTCTTTTCATTTTACCTGTGGTTTACTGTTGGAGGAGACAAGTTGGCCATGAGGCAAAGAACCAGGCTGACTGTACCTACCTTCTCTTGGGTGGTTGGTTATCAGAGTTCCTGGTGGATAGCTTTCAATCTCTTGTTTGTAAAAGTGATGAAAACAAACGAACAAGGTCCTTGGTTGACAGAGTGACTAAAACAGCCCTATTTACTCTGGTCACTTATAAAGACCAGTCTTTCCCTTCTGTGTGTCTGAATATTTTAAAGTGTCAAGTACAGTTTCCAACAGAGACATGATCTGGAAATCATTTTTCCCTCCCCATTTATCCTTTTCTCCCCCTTTCTCTTCCTTTTTCATTGTTAGAAGTAGCAGCAACACATGGTTAACACTGAATATTTTTCTCATGCCAGGAATTGTGCTAAGTGTTTAAATGGATAATCCTATTTATATCGACAATAACCCTAGGATGTGGACACAGTTTGGATTTTCATTTTGCAGATGAAGAAACTGAGGCTCAGAGAGGTAGAGTGATTTGCCCAAAGAAGCCAAGTTGTTAAGAACTTGGCAGGGGTGGGGTTCCAAACCAGGCAGTCCGCCACCAGGGTCCTCACTTAACCACTAAATTTCACACTTCTTATGACTGTTTAAACCCAGCAAATGTACTCAGAGAACAGTAGAGAACTTGGAGATGAAAGGCATGTCAATGGTTTCTCCCCCCATCCTGCTTCCCTATAGCATCTTAAAAAGCACTGGATGAATAAAGCTAGACAGTGACCAAAGAAAAGTCTGATACATGTTCTTTTTTGTTGTATGATTCAGTTGCTTACACATAATTCATTTGCAAATTGATACTAATGAAAATTGGTCTTGAAATATTGTATACAACCCAGATCAGGAGTTGGCACCAAATCCCCACTTGGCCCAAAAATTATTTACTGTTGCCAAATTAGAATCTAGAGTAATTTACCATAAGATGAGTTTTTAACCCTAATATAGAGACATATCAACAGTTTGCTATGAAAGCTCATTAGCTTCTAGAAGCAGCTCTTGTTAAGAAAATGCTTATCAGGGCAAACATATCACTTTAGTCTTTTCCCCAGTGTTATTAATTCCACCTTGTAGTAAAGGAAAAATAAATGGGAAACTCTTGTTCAGTATTAATTCATTTGGGCCCATTTATTTCCATCAGTAGCTTCTGAGAGAAAGTTGGGTCAGTTCATTTTCCCATGTTCAGGCACAGTGTAGGATTTTATGTTTTCATAATTAACAGGGACATTTTTCAAATAGAAAAATATTATTTTTGTGCTTTTTGAAAAAAATAGTGGCTACTGAATATGACTTTCCAAATGGAGTGTAGATTTTTCATTTTCAACATACATCTCTATCTCCTGATGTTATGGATTTGGGCTTTAGGGCAATCTACTACCAGGCTTCTAGCTGTCAGAATTGGCCAATTTATTGGCTCCTGAATAGAAACCGTGAAACTGCTGCATTATCGTGATATGCTATTGCAAGCAAAGAGCATCTATTTTCTAAGCAGATGTTTACCAAGGACCTGCGTACTGTACACAAATCGCACTTTGTTTTACTGGCTTTAGTTGATGCCATTGTGATTAAAAGATGGGCTAACTCTTTGGCTGACCATTAACTATTGCATATCAGTCTATCTTGTCAATAACATAAAATTTGTCTAGATCTTGTTTTTTATTTATTTGTTTAGTTGGAGTTAATTAAATTTGACATTATGTCCAAAGTTCTTCACTTTTGAAGGACAAAGTTAGATCTTATCAGTGGGCCAGGTCTCCCTTTAAAACTCTGTGATTCTCTTACATCAAGATGTAATTCAATGGATTTCCAAGCCAAATTAAGAAAAAATGGTGGCTATTCATTTCCAAAAATTTTTTCCCTCCAGTGAAAAGATCCCCAAGTGATCAGAGGTCTGAACTTGAGATCCACATAACAGGCACTACAGGATGGACTTTAGGAGGCCCATCAACCTTCCAGTGTGTGCAAAATGCTGTCGGTGTAGACATGTTTCACAAAATGCCTTCACATTAACAAAAGGGTTCATGAGGACCATTGACCTTAAACAATTCTTCTAAATAACAGGGTCTGGCCAGTGATACATGTTTTGGGGGCATATTCACAATATATTTGCTTACTGCTGGTCCTTGTAAGAAGCATTCTACCATGCATGCTTCATTATATAAAAGAAAAATAGTAGGATTTACCTAAAGCCCAAAAGAATACTGATCCTGTGCTAATTAAAGTTTGTTCTGGGATTTTGGAGTCTCAGATGAGAAACCTAGAGTCATGTTGAGTTTGGTTATTTTATTCACTTGTAGTCAGTATTCAGTTATTTAAAGTGAGCGTGTGAATTTTCAAATGTCTTATTATCTTTCTTCATCTTTTGAGTCCATTGAGTACATTTTGTACCACTAAATAAGAGGGGAAATGGAATACTCAAAATTGAAACTCAAAAGCAGCCTAAAGTTATGTATTTCTGACTCTTACTGAGCAAAGATTGTAGTGTTTAGGGGTGCCTGGGTGCCTCAGTCAGTTGAGCGACTGGCTTCAGCTCAGGTCATGATCTCACAGTTTGTGAGTTCAAGCCCCGCATCTGGCTCTGTGCTATCAACTTGGAGCCTGGAGTCTGCTTCAGATTCTGTCTCTCCCTCTCTCTTTGCCCCTTCCTCCCTCATACTATGTCTGTCTTTCTATCAAAAATAAACAAACATGAAAAAAAAATTTAAAAAGATAAGTGAGATAAGTGTTTAAAATTTTTATATTTGATCTCTCAGGCATTCTTGATGCTTAGAAAATATGGTATGTTGGGCCTTTTTGTAAGAAACAGCAAATGCCCAATCATACTTGGCTTCCTAAGATCAGACTCACCTTCACCCTACAGAGAATGTAAAAATGGCTACCATCTCCCAAGAGTTATACACAGGTTTATTTCTGAATCTTTACATACTTCTAGCCTATTTTCAATTAACCTGACTGCTGAATTCATGAATGATTGTCCCTTTTGTGCGTCCATCTAACCTCCTGGCTTGATACTCCTCAAGAGAATTTGAGCTCCTATAGATTCCGATGCTTTGAGGAAAAACTTTGTCTAATCCACTCTATCTCCAGGATCTTATAGCTTGGTGCAATCACTCAGGAACCTCTCTGTCCCCTGAATTCCTATCAAGCCAGTAACTATCAAAGTCAGCCCTTGGTTAGAGATGTGAAGTCATGATGGGCAGCTAGTGTTGAAAATAGCAACTTTTGAGTCAACTGTACTTGACTGTTGAGTCAAGGGTGTTCACTCAAGGCAGGAAGAGGAGGCAGTATGATGTTCCAGAATCAGTAATCGAGGAAAGTACAAAAGTTAACTGGAGGAAATTGGATAGGAACTTGGAAATGCTGGTTCAGTCTCTTCATCTACCCTATGCACAGCATATAAAATGATTCCAGGTAATTTTATTATTATTACTCAAAATCTTTTAATAGCTCTTAAACCTTTGATTCTATAGAAGTATAGATTGGGGCATGGGGGAGGCTGGCTTTAAAAGTCTGCTGTCTACATTCATGCCAACCCCTAGTGTCTTCAGTTCTATCCTCCAAAGCAGACCCTGCCAGAAGGATTCAGTGTAAATAATTTATTTGTGAAGTGACAGGCAACTCCAGGAAGAGAGTAGGGAGTGATACAGGAAATAAACAGAAGACAATAAGTTGTATATGGGTGGATGTGTTATCATCATGTGTGACCTCTGGCGTCTGTTTGAGACATGTCAGAACTGTGCCACCCACAGAGCAAGGAAGCTGCTCTCTCATTGTTTGGGGGCTCCTCCTGGGGGCATTACCTGCTGGTGCTTCCAACCCACCGAGGAAACAGGGCAAGCGTGGTCAGTGACTGTAGAAAGAAGATGTAGAAGATGTGAGAACAGTGAATACCAATAGGAATAGTGGTGGGTGGTAACAGTATCTGCTGCACCCAGCCTTACTGATAACTAAGAGTTGACCCTAATGAAGGTAGTGGACTATGCAGTTTTTTAGATTGCTCCTTCCTGTACCTGATGGCAGAGGCCAAACTGGGGGAGGGTATCAATCATAAAATTTTCTAAGAAAGGGGACACAGGAGTCTGTTGAGAGATTCAGGGGACCTTTTTCTCTTCTGATACTGTATCAGGGAGTGTTATCTCCTTAAAGCATAGCAAAAGAATGGAAACACCCACGCATAATGGCAGCATGTCCACAGGGCAGGTGTGCCCACATTCTGGGGTTTTTGCTCTGTGGCTTCATTTCCTCTTCCCATATCCTCTCTCTGGATGTACCTTTCTTCTTGTCACATACCCTGTAAATGTATGTCTGCATCTGTGTACACACACACACACACACAGATACATAATGGAGCATAATTTAGCTATAAAGAATAATGAAGTCCTTTCATTGTGACAATATGGATGAACCTGGAAGACATTATGCTAAGTGAAATAAGCCAGACACAAATAAAAATATGGCATGATTCTACTTCTATGTGGAATCTAAAAAAAAAAAAAAATGGAAATCACAGAAACAGGCTAGAAGGGGGCGGAGGTGAGGGAAATGGGGAGATGTTGATCAAAGAATACAAACTGTTCTAAGATGAGTAAGTTCTGGGGATATATTGTAGGATGTGTGTAGTTAGCAATACCATATTATACACTTGAAGGCGGCTAAGAGAATAGATCTCAAGTGTTTTCACCACACGTTAAAAAAAAAAGGTGACTTTTCTTAATTTTGACAATCATCTCATGTATACGCATATTAAATCATATTGTACATTCTAAATATATACAATTTTTAATTTACCAATTATACCTCAATAAAACTGGAGGAAGAAAAGGGGTAAGGACAGAGGGGTTATGACTGGATGGATACCATTTGAAAAGTGAATGTACTGGGAGAAGTGAGCAGTGGCCCTTACCAGAATGTTCAGGCAACTTTCCCATCTCTCTCCTTTGGCTGCCCAAAAAGTGTACTTGAAGTCATCATGGAACAATCTTCCATGTGTTTCCCAACAATCACAGATGTCTGTGTCTCCATCTTTCATATGTGCACTTCACCTTTGCCATCCTCCTCACTCTGATATAAACTCCACTGAGGGCCCTGTGCAGTCTCAGGGACTCTCACACATCCACTAGGATCCCAGGATGGAGTCATCAATCTCTGTTTATTTTTTCCCTCCACTGTGCTTTTCTAAGGCAGAAACACTACCAGCCAGGGAATTCAGGTAGCACAAGTACACACAGCTTTCCAAAAAAGACAGAGATTGTCCTGTGTTTGTCTTTTTTGTTTGTTGGCCAGTCACTCTCAATGACCTTGGGTAGGTCTAGATTATCCTCAGCCCAGCTACTCTCTCTTTCCTTGTCAGAAATGTGGTGCTGGTGATAGAAAAGCATCAGTAAGACTTAAGTTAAAAGATTTAAATTGACCTCACTTTTGAATTATTCTTTTTCCTTGAAGAGTAACTACTATTTTTCTTGAAAATGCATACCCATCTACCCTTGTTTATTGGATCTTATCATCTCAGAGTTCAGGCAGGGCATTCATTTCCCAAGTCACTGACTTCTGCAGCACCCAAGACCCAAACCACAATGTTCATAGTGGATGAACAAGTAGCTCCTTGGAGTCCAAGTAGCTCCAACTCAGAAAGTAAAATAAATATTCAATGCCAGTTTATATGTGAATTGATCATCATTTTTCCTTAAATGAATATTTAGAGAATAACTCAAATGCTCCAAAAGTCAATTTAGTCTTTTAAGTATCATATAGGATTAATAGGAGAGAAAGAAAAAACACCTGTGATTCATCTTAACAAGATCATCATGAGTCTAGATCCTGGGTCTACTATGTGTACCTCTTCCTCAGTTTCCCCACATGGAAAAATGGTGAATTTAATATATACCTGACATACTCACTGTGTGGACTGGGGACTCCATTATCTATGAAATATCTGGCCTAGGACATAGCTCATGGTAGACACTCAGTATTTAGTTGGACCCTTTAAGCTCTACACTCTGGGATACATAGCAAGTACTAAAGCTTTCTAACTGAACACAGATCCCCAGATTAGGTATGCAGTGGAGAAGGAAAGGCCATGAATTGATGACCCATCAGCACAGTTTATGGTTAAAAGAAGCTGTATCTAAATTGGAAAATATTAAGAAATTTAGAAAAAAATAATCTAAGCTTATCACAGAATGTGAATTAGTTCTTCAAGTTTGGTTTTTTCCACTTAACTAAATTCAAATTTTCACTTATATTTTAAACAGAATTATTCATGGTTATTTACTTAGAAGGCATGCAAAGTTGGCTCTTTCACCTTATCTATCTTTCCTTATCCAGAGGCTTAAAGAAAAATCATCAACATAAAGCACAAAACATCATTAAGATTCCCAAGAGGTTTTTTTTTAATTATTATTACATAAGAATTTGATCTTATTTTTTCACTTTCACTGAGTCTCTCTTTTTGGGAGAGCCTCTCTCATCACTCTCAGCCACCATTTCCATGTATTCTTTCCTCTGTTAGGACTGCAATATGATAGCCTTTGATGGGGAGGTAGGTTGTATAACCCAGGAGGAAGGGAGACCATGGGTAAAAGAGAGAATTGATTAGATTATAAAGTTGCTTGGTGACCCTCAAGACCAAAGTAACTGTAAATTTGTGTATTTTCTGGCCCTTCTACTCATTTGATGATTAAATCCTACAGCTGTCCAAATCCAGTCCTTGGCTTATCTCAGCTATGCAGAGTGGCATTGCTGGTTCAAACTGTCCGTGGAGAAACAGATATATAAGGCCAAAATATAGCAAAATGCCAGAAGAGTCTATTTGGGCATGCTACCAAGATGTAGTTCAGGGAACCTGCGTGGAAGCTGGGATCAGGGCCAGTGGTGGATAGTTGGACTTTGCAATGGGAGATGCCCAAGTATGAGTATGACAAGTGGGATCGTCATTCTGTAAATCAAAGTCAAAGAGACTTCATGAAAACACAATTTGGGGACTGACTGTGGGAATCTGTTTTGGAACTGTTCTCATAGCCTGATGATTTCTGATGGTGCTTTTGTGGGAGAAAGTCCTGGGAGGGCCTAAGTTCTAACTTAAAGGCATTGCGTTGCCTGAGTGACATGGGTATTCTGTATTTTATCAGATAGAAATAGGATGTGTGTAGAAGGTACTAATCTGTTCACAAACTGTGGGGTGCCAATTTGACAACCATCTTTGTCATCTAAAACAGTAAATATACTTCTACTTTCTACCAGTTGGTAAAAGCTTAAGCTAAGTCCATTCATTGCCACCATAATTCCCTGGGTGTACATGCTGCCATGGTACATGATGGGTGGGAGGCACTCTGGCATCCACTGAGATGTAATTACATCCATCTGGTCTTTGGTCTTCTCCTTCCAAGCTTATAGGTGATGCAAGTCTTCTAGCTTTCTCTCCACTCTTTCAGTTCCTTTCCTAAGCGTGCAGGTACCTTTCTGTTGCTCCCTTGCTGAACGGGGTTTGGAATTGCAACTCAGAGAGAAGACATGGCATTTGTCCCTTTTATCATGTCTATGCATTTCTCCTTCTCTTTCCATCTCAGGGAATTTTTGTCTGGAAAAAAAAGGGGGCAGTACCCTGGATCATAATCCGTTTTCTCCTATCTACTATTTAAAGCCTAAATGTATATCTGGATTCCATTTAGAGTTAGGGTTTGAAATGCAAAATGGGCGTTTAAAACCATAACAAAAAGCTTGTTTAAAACTTTCCTTTTTTTTTTTTTTTTAGACATTTCTTTGCTTTTTAGCAACAATATCTCTTTCCTGATGGACAGTGGGGTAACAAGTACAGACAGATTTGGGGAAAGAGCTCATTTAATTCCTGCCCAAAGTTTTAGCCTGCTTGACTGGAGCCACAGTTGAAAAACAATGTTATTTTTATTTTTATTTTGTTTTGTTTCTTGAGCAGAGATGAGTCCCAAGTAGTCTGAGGCAGAGAAAGCCAGAGAACTTCATATTTATCTTGAAACTTACATGGAAGAGTGATGAGTGAAATATGGCTCTGTCTCTCTAGCAAGAAAATTTTAGGTCCACAGAGACAAAGTAAAGAAGGACAAAGCATAACTGGGGAACACAGCACATAGGTAATAATGTGAAATTTGCAAAAAATAATGTGCTCTGGCTTATTCCAGTGAGGACTGATGAGATGTGGGTGTAGCAATCATCACGAGGGTGAAATCCAAGATAACTAGAGGCAGGAGAGGAAGTAGCTGTCTTAGAGAGAGGGAAACCGATAAAGTTTTCAATCCAAATGACAAGAAACTTCTAGTTTCTAAATATATGTCTTTGCATTTGAGACTATGCCTTTAAAAAAACAAAAGACTTAACTTTCTTTTACTGACAACAGACATTGCCAAATTTATCCACACAACCAGTGTTCCAAATGCTATGTAAAAATGTAGCAATTGGCCAGATTGTTAAGTAACCTGCTATAATTGCTTTTATTTGTTTAATCCTTTGAACAAACAGCCTTTTTCATTTTTTGCCTAAAACACGAAAAAGAGTTAAAATTTTATGGTTGTTTTTCAGGGCAAAGAAAATTGAGCATTTGTTGGTTGAGTTTGGAAGATCATTCTCTTTAGCACTTTGGGCAGCTTGATTGATAGGGAGAGGTCTGGTAGCTGGGAAGGACAAGTAAGTAAAGTGGAAGATGCTGGGGTCGAGGGCACAATCAGGAGCCAGGATTCCCAGTGGAGTAGATGAATGGGAAGTAACACTTGACTATAAGTAAGAAACAGAAGAGCAAAACCATCTAGGAAAAATTGGCTTATCTTGTTTTTGGTGCTAAGGAACTTGCAAGGTGGAGCCACTGACGTCTTCTCTTGGAGACTCCTTCCTGTGGGTTCAAAGATAAGCCTCAAGCCTAAGACTTTATGGTTTGCAAGAAGAGAAAGAATCCTCTTAATTTTTTATAAAGGGTGAAAAGAGCAATTCATGTTAAGATTTTACCCCCTGAAACCATAATGAAGTATTTTATATGTGGAGAAAGACTGTGGAAGGGTAAATATATGCAACTAGATTCATGGCAATGATTTTTGGGGATTTTAATAAACTCATTTAGGCTCTTCTAAACTTAAGACACTGTTCTCAGCTGTATCTCAGGTCATTTTTCAAACTGTGCTCTCTTTCCTTTAAAATGATCAAAGGGAATTGCTTATTATCCAGGGCCAACTTATTAACTGGAGACAGAATATTCCCAATTATAGGATCTCTTGAATGTACATCTTACTGAGCTCTAGGCAAGGGGCAAATTGGGGAGGAGAGAAAAGAGTGTAGCAAAAAATCCCAGGGTCTTCCTCTGTTCCCTAGCTGACTAGCTCAGTAACTTGGACAACTCTGTGACCTTTTAGCATATGTTTCGTCATTTGCAAAATGAAATGAGATAGAGTAATTCCCAAAACTCCTTTCTGCTTTTCCTAATTGTTTAGAACTGCTGAATTACTGCATACATTAAATGATTTATTTTCTTCCTCTTTGAAACAATGCGGCTCATTTTCAAGGCCCTCCATCTCCCTGTATTTCTGCTAAGCAAGATCAACACTTTTGATATCACTGTGTCTCCTTTCTAGGGAATTAAAGATATAATGTCATTTGATTTTGTGGAGACACTTAGTCAAAAATTGTCACTGAATGCCTTATGTTTTGCCACAGTGCTATCAGAGCTGAATCCTTATAGCAGACAGGCCAGAGTTAAAATAAGAGGGACTGACAAGAAAGTGAGGTAGGGAGAGCTTGTGCTCACAAACTGAAAATGCAGTTAAATAAGAACATGAGAAAAGCCATCAGAAATAAGTTTCTTTCTTCATTCTTGATGGTATTATATATATATAATATAATATATACACAAAATTAATAAACTTAAAATACACATATGTGTGCATATATGCAGATAAAATACATATCACATACACATATGTACATATATGTGCATGTGCATACACATATATGTATATATTTACTTTTTTACTTTATATATATACTATATATTGGTAAGATGATATTGTAAAGGTGACAAAGGAAATGCTTCTAGCACTTTGTGTGTGCCTACTAAATACCAGGCATATGTTAGGCATAGACCTTGGTTTTCTGCTTTGTAGATGAGAATATTTAGGCTCAAAACTCACTCAGAAAGTGAGTTGTACAACTGAGATTTTAAGCCAGAAATTTACCTCAGAGGACAAATAAAAAGTTAAATAATCACAGATAAGGCTTCTACTTCTCCCTGACTCTGTCTCTTCCCCTCATTCTTAGACGTCAACAGCATTACCATTTCATTCAGGCAAAGTACTTCAGACATCTTCCCACACTCATACATGTGGAAATACCTTATTCATTCTAAATGCTATATCCTATTCAGGGTGTGGGTCTGCCATAAATTATGTAACCTTTTCCCTATTATTTTTCAGTATTAAAAATGATCCTATAGTGAGCATCCTTGTACCTCTTTCCATGTGCACATATAAAAATAAAGTAAATATATACATACATGTGTGGGGGGCACATGCACATACGTGTTCATATATATGTGATACATGTTTTTATATCTGTATACATATGCACACATATACATATTTTTAAAAGCTTATTAATTTTGTGTGTGTGTGAAAGAGAGAGAGTGCACAATCAGAGGAGGGACAGATTGAGAGGGAGACAGAGAATCCCAAGCAGGCTCCTTGCTCAGCACAGAGCCTGATGCCTGGTATGGGTCTCATCCCACGACTACGAGATCATGACCTGAGCTGATATCAAGAATCAGATGCTTAACCAACTGAGCCACCCAAGCACCTCCATAAATGTATTTTTTAAAGGTTCTGCCAAATTTCCCTTCCAAAGGGTTGTGCCAAATCACCCATCCACTCCCCAGCTAGCATTGTATGAAAGTGTCTGTTTTCTCATACTAAAACCAATACTTGATCACGTGAAACTTTAATTTGCCAAGCTATTATTACAGTAATTTTTTCAAGTGCATTTCTTTGATCACGAGTGGATTTGAGCACCCCTCTGGTTATTCCCCTCCAGAAAGGTTCCCAGTAAATGAAAGGAGAATGACTGAGCTCTGCCATGTGCTGTGCAGAAAGCCCTGAGTTTCTTTGTGAAGAACATGATGTCGGGTCATTTGACTGGAGATCCTGGAGAGGAGGGGGTGGTAAGATTACACTCCCATTAGGAATTCACCAGGGGGTCATAAAGGAGGCTGAGCAGGTTCTTTAAGCGTGTAAATGATGACATTCAAATCTATCAGAATACTAACCCTGAAATCAGGTTGAATTTACAACCATAATATCTATCTTTGGGTTTGGTTTTATGTTTTTGCCCTTGATTTATGTGCGTGCCTTCCTTAGCATCCCATATCTCAAGCAACATAAATGTATTAAAGTAATGGAATTTAGCAAATATGTTACGGTTACCATCTTTGTTCCCAAGAGGGAATTTGGAAATCTGACAAATATTATAGCTTTCATTTTCGAGACCCATTTTCTGAGCAGTTTCACTAACAAGTCTCCTGATTTACCACACCATTAACAAAAATAATTCTTTCTGGACAGCAGTAAAAGAAGTGGATTAGCACAATTTACAGCTTTCTCTAGATACATATAAGGTGGCTGTTAAGAAAAAAAAAGGACAGGTTTTTGATTAACTGATACATAGACTTGCTTTTAAGACACCCCAGTTCATTCTCCATAAGCCCATCTATTAAGGACAGCATCCCTCAGAAAGGAAGCTTGCCATGGCCCTATGTGTTGGCACGGTCTTGTGTTTGCCAACAGTGATTAGGAATTACTTAGTCGCTGACAGCCCTTCATCACTGATTGAAAGAGGAAACCTTTTCCCTTCAAACTGAGAATATGGTGCCTAATTTTTTCCCCTTTAAATGAAATGTTATCCAGAGACAACCCTTTCAATGTGTACACACAACACACATGGTTCAACCAAAGAGTGACCTGCAATGAGCAGAGATAGAGAATGGTTGAGAGCCTAGGACAGCAGCTCATTAGGGCAAAGCCTGTCCATTTTCTTTACTCAAGTCAGGCAGGAAACAAATGTCTGCCAAATGGAAGGAGTAATGAGAGGAGACTGTCAGTGAGGAAGACACGCAGCTATAGGGAAAGCACTGGAAAGTTCCCTCTAATCCATGGGAACTTTAATTATGTCCTTGATAATGCTTGTATTTAGAGGATCCCAAAGTGTTTGTGGAGCTCATTAAAAAGTTCTAGGGTGGCCTGGTGAGAGAGATGCCCAAGGTGACAAGGATGCCTTTCTAGGCTATGTAGATCGCATGGCCATCCATGCTGTGGCATTAGCCCGCAGCTCTGAGGCCCTGAGCTCTGATTCCCAGTTCCCACAGTGTGTAGGCATCAGGACATGGGGGTGATAGCCTTAATTAGATTTTTCCTTTGCAACTGTAATTCTAAGGGTTACAAGTGTTCTTACCCTATTTTTGTGCCATGGCTCTTTTGTCAGTCTGGTGAAGCCTGTAGAACCCATCTCAGAATATTGTGTTTAGGTTAAAATATTTAGGATGATAATAGTGTGTCAATATGTATACACACATATATATAATAGTTTATACATTTTTTCAAAATATGAAAGAAACATGTTTGCAATGAAGTAAGAGCTGACTGTGTGCAGCTCTTGCCAACTCTGTGTTCCGTGATGACATGTTGGTAGCTTGAATGAGATGGTGATGGCATTATTTACTCCATGGAAATTGGCAAACATTAGAAATCATGACCCTCTCTATGAGCCACTTGTTAAGGTATTTACCACCACACTGTACTGTGTGTATATAATATCTGTGTATGTGTATATAAAAAACATGGTGTATATATTTACACTTTTATTTATAAATAAATTTATTAATAAATAACTATATTAATGGCTTACATAACAGGACCTGATCACAGGTTTCATACATGCCTATATGTATTACATGATACATATGTGTAAATATATACACTATCTTTTAATGAATAAGCATTTAAACAAATAAGTTTACTAATGCCTTAAATAACAAAATTTGATCACAATAACTATCACAAATAACTAATTTGATCAAAATAACTATCATCATTTTGAAGTATGTATGAGTATAAATTGTATTTCAGGAGATCAACAACAATTGCAACGTGCCATTATATTTCTCTCTATAATTGATAACAAAGTCATAGTTACTGCTAATACTGCTGTGATTTGTTGCTTACATCCATAGTTAAAGGAAATGCTAAATTTCAGTTAGACATTAATACAAATAAAGATGCATTCCCCCCCCCCCCCATATAAAGAATCCCTAAACTATAGGGTCCAGGAGGCTAAAAATGAGAGGAACAAGGAGATCAGTTACTAGGCCATAGCGATAATCCACATGAACAATCATGGCATCTTGTACTCAGCTGAGGAGATAGATATATATATGTATATATGGAATTTGAGATAGTTAACAAGAAAAGTCTTGATAGTAACAAGAATGTACTGATAAAGAAGTGACGGGGGTGTCAGGAGTGACTCCAAGGCTTTGGGCTTGTACTAATGAGTACAAGTAGTACTCCCTTCCCTGAGAAGGGAAAGGTAGGAAGGGCCAGGTTTCAGGAAGATGGCCTGACTTGGTTTGGAATCTGTGGGGTTGGAGGTGCCTCTCAGGTATTCCCATGGAAATTCTGAATAGACAGTAGGGTATATGCACCTGGAGTAGAGGCCTGGGTAGGTTCTACCATCAGTCTTGGTGGGGGAGACTAGGCTGGTGGATGGTGGCTGCTTCTTGGTGGAGAAACCAGCTACAGAGAAATGTGCTGCCTTTTCAATAATTTTTCACACAGTGTCCCCTACTTTCTTCATCTCTTCATAATCATTGCATCAACAGATTGCCTTTAGAAACTGCTGAGATCACCCCATTTGGGGGAAATCCTGCCCACAGAGAGTAACTACTTTCCCAGTTCTCACACAGCTCCGTGCTGGATCTGGAAGCTCAGAGGAGAGTCCTGGGGAGTAGACACATACTGGGAAGTCATCAGGATATTTACAGTAACTGGAAAGTCCATCCTATAAGAAACTTCCCTGAGGAAAAAGACTAAGTGAGAAGAGCAGCAAGCAGTAACCTGGAGGGTTTCCAGATTCAATGGCTAGCAGAAGCAGACAAGCCTAAAAATGAGACTAAGCAGGAGCAGCTACAGAGATTGGGGAAAGCCAGGTGAGGTGGTGGGGAAGAGGAGAGGGTGCTTCAGGAAGAGGAGAGGAGACAAGCAAACTGAAGGTTGAGGAAGACTGAAAGCTTTTTAGTGGATCTGGTGATAATAGGGTGTTCATTTCATGGGAGCTGTGTTGGTGGAGAGATGGTGGTGGAGGCCATTTGGAAGGAGAGGAAGTGGGGACAGAAGTTATAGACATCTCCTTTAAGAAGGTTGGCCGCTAAGAAGGAGACAGATAATGAAGTAGTTGGGGGGTAGATATAGAGCGAATTAGGCCTTTCTTCCTCCCTTTCTCCCTTCCTTCTTCCTTCTCTCCCTTCCTCCCTCCCTTCCTCTCTCCCTCCGTTTCCTCTCTTCTTCCCTTCCCTCCTCCCCCCTCCCCTCCCCACATTAGGAAAGACTTGCCTATAAGAAGGATTTATCTGAGGCCAGGTGAAAATACATGAGAGAGAAGGGACCAATAAAGGTATAATGCTCCTTGGAAGGTTGAAGGAGACAGACTACAACACCTGGAGATGTGTTCACTTTTTCTATCAGAGTTGAATGTATGAAGGAATGAATGAATGGTGCAGCCACCTTTAACAATAGGTATGTCTTGTCCCTTGTCTAATACAGGAGTCTTTCCGTGGCTCCAAAAGGCAAAGTGGTTTGCTTTAGGTCTTGCAGTGGTGGAATGCAGACCCCAGCAGGTGTCCAGAGAGATGGAGGTCGCTTTGTGTCAGAAGCACGTGTCGGTGGTTTGGGGACTGTTCTGAAGGGCTTCAGACACCTGTGGAGCATGTAGGCAAATGTGTACTGAAGTGTATTGGAAATTGAGCTGCTTATTGGTGTTGCCTTTGTAGATTTTGAAACTGAGGTTTAAAGAGGTGTTATCAGGGCAGGAAAGATTGGATTTAAGGGATCTGAATAGTTGAAATAAGGGCGCCATCCTGGGGAAAGGGATCTGTGATGCAGATGGACTTAGGGCTTCAGAGCTGTACCGTCCCTCTTCGTGTATCAGAGCTACAGTTTCTCTGAGGCTTCCAAGCCCTGCTTTTGACACCCAAATTCAGCAGAGAGTTGCAAACCTCTCAAGACACAGTACTAAATCCTTATTGACTGATGTGGACTCTTCTATGCATCAAAGGACCCAGTAATGGCATTAGCTGGCAGGCTCTTTTTAAGTGCAGAGAGTGCTTCTCTGTAGATAGTGTGCCAAACTACCTAGGGTTAAGATAAAAGGCTTCAAAAAGGCAGCAGCTTCCTCAAGGCTGCTGATGGCCACTCACATTACTGCTTTGGCCATGGTGACCCCAGACTGCCAGGGCAGGCCTACGCACGTCTCTCTCTTTCACCTTGGATCCTATGAGCCCCAGAATTCTAAGCGTTCGTCGCAGAAACAAAGTGAAACAAAAACTTTTGGCACTGCCTGATGCTTCTGTTGCCTATGACCTCTACCACTTATGCCATTTTTGGAAGACATAGACCTTGAAGTTTCATCAGACTTGGATTTAAATGTCAGCTCTTTCCTAATTGACTGTGGGATCCTCTGTAACTCTCCTGCTCTTCCTTAGGAGGGCAGTTTATCATCTATGCAACCAGGTTACTCTTGCCCCTTGTTGAATACCCATCTATTCAACACATCCTTGAGTGCTTATTTAAATATTGGCCACTGTGTTGGGCACTGGGATCTAACTGAACAAGACGGTCATGATCCCTTCCTTCGGGAAGCTTCCAGTGCTACAGTGGATGCACCAAAGTGCCAGGCCCAGGGAGCGGATTTAAGAAATGTCTCATTCATTTCTTTTTTTATACTTCATGCACCACGTCCAGCTGAAAGTATCATTTGTTGCCCCATGTGATGCACAGTGGGGTGCGGTGAGGCATCGCATGGTTAGCAGACAGCTCTGTAGGGAGTAAGTGGAGATTCAGTGAGAATTCGGAAGTGGAGTGGAGGGAGGGTCAAACCCCTACTGAGGATGGAATGTGGGCATCCACACCACACCTCCACCTGTGACCAGACACAGGACCAGACATACAATTCACATGCCTCTTTCTTTGTGCCTCAGTTTTCTCGCTTACACAAGGGAGACAATAATCGTACACATATCTGAGGGTTTTTATAAGGATTAAACAAGCAAGTATGTGCCAAGTGCTTAGAACAATGCCTGGAACTCAGAGAGCGCTAGATAAATGTTAGATATTATTTCCATTTTCAGTAGCTAGCTGCTTTTAGTACAGCCTACCAATGTCAAATGGAAATCAGGTAGGAACGGTCACTTGTTGAAATCCTGCACCAAACCGCAGCCCTTTCAAATGTGGTTCCATTAGTCCGCTCTTTTCCTTTCCTGCTCCTGAGTCTCACAGGCAGATCTCCGACTGTGAAGAGCCTCATCCCTAATAGTAGAATATCACTTTATGGTTCTATTTGTTGACCATCCATTATGCTGTGGGGTCTCAACAGCTTTAATTACAATAATTTGAGGTTTGTTCAAAGCATTATATTCCAGAGAGTTCAAGGATGTTTTTAATTTAATTATGTGCAGTTTAACACCACAGATGACTGTTGGGAAAAAGGAAAATGCTATTCTTTCTGAATGCAAGACACGTGTTTAGGACTGATAAAATACACTGTTGTGTTTTGTTTCAGAATAAAAAGAAATGTATTACAAAGAAAGTATGGCAGTAAGTTGATGTTGGGGTGCTTGGTCTGGGGCACTATTGCTCGAAACAGGCATGATTCTGGTTAAGGGAAGGATGTGTGTGGGATCGGCCTTGCATGCAAGTTAGGATCCAAAGGCCAGATCCCACAGGGGTCCGAGAGCTAGCCTGTCTCCTGCAGAGACTCACATTAACCTTCTAAACAGGCGTATCCCTGTTCTTTCTGCTGTCGCTATTGCTGTTTATGGTAGTAAGTATTCATTGCCATCTGATTTCATTCAGTGAATATTTACTGAGTACCTACTATGTGCCCGACGCCTTTCTGAGCCCTAGTGATAGAGGTGTGGGCACAATAAACAGAAGTTTCTATTTTCAAGCGGTTTATATTCCAGAGGAGAGGACTGAGGGCTTGTGTTAGTGCACAAGGTTAGTGAAGCCTGTGGAGAAAAGCGAAGGTGAGACACCACTGGGGACGATGGTTGTATGTAAGATGGTCAGGGAAGGCCTCACTGAGGAGGCGTATGTGAGTGAAGACTTGAAAGAGCTGGGGAATGAGGTTCTTGCCGGCATGGGTATCCGTCCCTATGAAAGTCCGGAGATGGGAGGGCCCCTGGGTGCCTGAGGAGGCCGGAGAAGACCGCAGTGGAATGAGGGGGACACAACAGAAGATGAGATTTGAAGACAATAGGAGGGAAACACTGTGTTTAGTTTTGTCGTCATCCACACCATCTCACTGTCCCCACTGTCACCACCCCCTACTGAATCCCAGCTGGGACCCAGCAGAGAGCAGGCCATAATCCCTGCACTCCTGAATCCCAGACTCTGCAGAGGAGACAATTAAGGGACAACGTGATGTTTGCTGCCAGTAGAGTGAGCACAGATGTGAAGGGAGTTCAAAGGCGGGCAGAAAACACAGCCTAAATGAGCCTAAATGATAAGGAGGACTTCTTGGAAGGTGAGATCTCTATGCGCTTGCCAGGCCAATAAGCATTGGCCAAGTGAGGTGGTCAGAATGAGGCGAGACTCTGCTGTTCAGGGAGCCCTGAAATCCCACTGTGTAGCCTGTCCTGCCTCTTCTTTTGGCTCTCTCTACTCGCTCTCCACCCACTCTGCTGTGGGTACCCTCCAGACCTGGAGGAGGTTCCCTCTTATGAGTTAAGATCCCACCCTGTTTTGCATGGCACACAGTCTACCCCTCCTGGTTCAGTGTAGTGACAAGCAGCTCTTTCTAGCTCAGCCGTGCCCACTCACTGTATTTAGGAAGGTGTTTCTACTAAACCCATGATGCTGTGCATGTAGCCCACTGAAATCTATACTCTGAGCTCCAGCAACCTCCAAGGAGAAGGGATGGTGAATACAGCAGTAGCAAAATATTCACACACATATGCTTAAATGCATGAATGCATATATACTTGAATACATGCAGAGTTATATAAAGTTATAAAAGTTATAAAAGTACATACACCCATACATGAATATACATACTTATGCTTACATACAAATGCATATGCACACACACATACATATACCTAAATGTATGTATATTCATACAGATGAAGATACAGATGAACACACATGTTTATATATGAATACACATGCACATATAGATGGTGTGAGTATATGCATTGTGTGGATGTATATTTTAGAATGCCTAATTGCCCCAGGATCTTTACACCTGGTCTCCTTTTTAATGTTTATTTATTTTGAGAGAGAGAGGTACAGAGTGAGCAGAGGAGGGGCAGAGAGAGAGGGAGACAGAATCCCACGCAGGCTCTGCACTGTCAGCATGGAACTCGATGTGGGGCTTGAACTCAAACTGTGAGATCATGACCCGAGCTGAAACCCAAGGGTTGTCTGCTTAACTGACTGAGCATCCCTGAGCATCCTTTTTTATGAGCACTGCACCCCTGCTATGCCCATGGTATCCCTATTCCTGTGATGTGGATAAGGAATTTGAGGCTCTAGAAGTTTAAGTTTCTTGCCCAAGTCGATACAACTGGTAAGTCACAAGGCTAACATTCAACCCAAGGGCTATAGGACAAGGAAGCCCATCCATTCCAGTGCTTGCATGGTGTCAGCAGAATGAGCAAAAACAAATGATTTTGAATAAACTGTAGGTCTAGTCCTTGAGCTGCTCATGGAAAGTACATATAGAGAAATGACTAGCACGTAATGTGATAATTTCCATGAAGGGGTTGGGAGGAAGCTATATGGGAGCATAGAAGAGAGAATGGTATTTGAATTAGCTCTTGAAGGATGGAAGGTGTTTGCCAGAAAGGAGTTGAGGAGTTGAAGATTTTGCATGTCATTTAAAGTTACAGGTTCCCTTACAAGATAGCCAATGTTGGCCATGCAGATGTGCTTACAAGGTTTTAAAGTCCTTTGGTTTAACAGCCACAGAAATCGGGGGCATTTTGTATATAAAGGCAGAGGTGGCACCTCAAATCTGGCCTCAGCCACCCATCAGCTGTACGCAAGTGCAGGTGCCTTAAAGGAGGGCACTCCCCCTCTGCCATGCCATTGGCACATTCATATGCTGGCACACGAGAACCAAGTCTGTTGTTAGTGGTGTTAGTTGCTTGGAATAAAAAAGAAAACATGGTGACAGGTAACATGAGTAATGCCTTTCTAAAGCATTTGCAGTGGCAGAACAAAACCCACTCCCCTCTGAGCCCTTTTTGAGAGGAAATAATCACAAACAGCTGCTTTGCCAGGAGGTGCTACTGAAGATCGTGTGGACTTTCTTTCAGCAAAACCATTGCCATGTGTGATTGCTTCTATTTATTCAATACGAAGAAATACAAGATTGAGTTTTATATGAGAGAGAGAGAGAGGGAATAAAAGTACATTCTACACACAAGCTGGATAGGTTTCATTGTTTAGGGTGTTTTTATTGCCTCAAAGTAATCTTCTGATTGCTAGATGAATAATCCCGTAATTACAAAAACAATCAATTAATTGATCCAAATTAATCGGATAACATATTTTATCCTGCTAAGCATGCAGGTAGACTTTAGGTAGGTTTTCAGAAAAGAGGCGTTGAATCTTTACAGCCACCGGCCAGGGATATTGATACAGATTCAAGTCTCAAATGCTGGTTCCTAAGTCAACATATTTTGGAATTAGTTCATGAGGAGCAATGTACTAAGGTCTCATGAAGTCTTACCTCTCTCATACTGCCAAAAGCTGCAAACTGCCTCCTTGCCTTGGCTCCTCCTTTCTCTGTGTCAGAATTGTTCCTGTCTGGGGATGAGACTGCCCTAACTCCTCAGCTCCCTTTTCCACTTTCCTGTTGCTAGCCACACTGTACTGGAAGGATGGTGGTCCTGGGAGATGGAGAAAAATAGGACATGTGCATTAAGGGTGGCAGAGTTATCTGGGAGGAGATACCACTGAGCAGGGACAAGATAGCACTGAAGGGGCAGGGGTGGGGTTCTGCCTTTTCCCTCCTTCTCTCTTCCCTTATTCTTCTTTTCTTCCTCAGTAGTTATTGAATGTCCTTGACGTGCTAAGCACATTTTAGGCACTTGGAACACATCACTGAACAATAAGATGTAAGATCCCCATGCTCGTAGCTGACATTCTAGCAGGAGTGACAATATGAATGAGAAGTAAGTCACATGGTATCTTAGAAGGTGACAGGTGTCATGACAATCGCAATAGTAGAACACAGTAAGGGCCCTGAGGTGCGGGGCCAATAGGCGGAGACACTTGTTAGCGTTAAAAATGGTCTGCGGAAGGTCCGAGCGATGCAGCAGTGGGAGTTGCAGGAGGGCCCACGGCAGCTGGAAGGGCCACAGGCTCTGCCCTTTATGTATAATTTATGTGAATACAGCATCAACTTCTTTTTGTTCCTTGATTTTTTAAAACAGTGCTAATTGTATCTGTCATGTAGGAACATGAGGAGGATTAAATGGGATATTGTTGGAAATACCATTGGTTCGTTTATACCACTCCTCAAATGACAACAGCATAACACAGCAGGATTGAAACAGTCAATAGGGTGTGTAGAGCCCCAAGCACAGAACCTGGCCCACGCTGGGTGTTCAGTACATGTGCACGTCTGTAATCATTTAAACAAATGACTAGAGCTCCAGTGTAGCACACTCTTATAATGCATAACGCACTATTCTAAATGTTTTGTAGATATTAGTACATTTATTCCTTAGAACCCTGTGAGGTAGGAGCTATTTTAAACCCAATTCATAGATAACAAAACTGAGGCACAGAGAAGTTTAATAATTTCTCCAAAATCTTAGGACTAGTTAATGGTGGAGTCAGGTTGTGAACCCAGGTATCCTGTCTGGAACCATACTAAAGTTATCCCCAGGGCCCCATGGTATGGAAATCAAGAATCCATTCAGTCATTTAACACATTTTTATTGATCATCTACTATATGACAGGTCTTTCCTGGGCACTGAGGATATAGAGGTAAACAAGATAGAAAGGGTCTCTTTCAAAAAATGTGTGAATAAATGTGAGATTCATACTTTATCTACCTGGGAGATTTGTCTGAAAAGACAATCTTTAGTAAGGACTATACACTTCTGCCCCAGATTTTCTGGGTGTGGCTCTGAATATAAATATTCTACTGCTTTATCAAACCATGAGCATTAATGTTTGGCCCCAAGCCTATGGGAGACTGTTCATTCGTGCAAAGATGTCTGTCCCTTCTCTCGCAGCGTTCTTCCCATGGGTCAGTGGGACCTGCCTCTGCTGAGGGGAGGCAAGCCTTGTGACTTTTAAGACTACCATCTCCTCGTTAGATAAAACCATCAATTATGGCAGAAACAATCCCTATTGGCAAGCTGGAGATGGGCTCCTGTCCGGGAGGAATGGGCTCCTGTGCAGGTTGCAGACTGATGACTATTTAATCCTTGAACTTGGACAGCAACAATATTAGTTGAAAGTCTGTAAGGCATTCACATTCTCACCTGACATTTCCCCTACATCATTATTTATCTGGTTTTACTTTCAAATTCCCCATAGGATCATTGACATGAAATTCTGAAGGGAAATTTGGAACATTAATGACTGTTTAAAGCAAATGAGTAAGTGTCCTTTCCAAGAGGAAATTACCTTTATGGTGTTGGCATAAGGCTATTTAAAAAATTTATATAATGAGGCGGCAACACAAGGTAGATGACTAAATTTCCCTGCCTTGGAATTGGCCTGTGCAGCCTCTGTGAACTTGGCCTGGGGTAGGTAAGCTCATATGGCCTTGAAGACAGAGCTGCTTCTGGGCGGAAGGGAAGGCCTTTCCTCTCTGCATCTCTTCTTTCTGTAACTGCTGTCGAGAGAATTGACACGCCAGGCATGGGACTGGATGCTGGGCTTTACACCAGTGAGCACAGACAGCCGTGGAGCTTGCCTTCTAGGACAGAAGGGAGGCCCTCACCAAGTAATCCCACTCCTAGATATCTGAATGACAAACATAAATAAGTGCCTTGAATGAGGGAGAACAGTATTCTGAGCCTTGACTAACAGAGAGCTCTGACTCTGCTTGGGGGTTAGGTGTGGTCATGGAGGGCTTCCCTAAAGAAGAAATACTTGCTCCATATCCTGAAAGAAGAGTAGGGTCTAGAGAGGCAAGGAGCTGGGTAGGAGGAAATTATTTCAGGAATAGGGAAGAACAAGGGTTCCGTTGAGTCTGTGTTCCATTCAGACCATCTGTGCTTCATAGTCCTGGAGCTCCCAGCTCCACTGATGTAGGAACCATGCTGCCCACTGACTTGGCTCCCACTTGCAGAATCAAAGGGGCTTTCCTTGGTGATGTCTCTAGTGCGTATTGAGTGCCTATATGCAGCAGGTACTGGTCCAAGGGCTTTACATGAATGGACTCCTATGATCTTCTAGCCTTACCCGATCAAAAATAGTGACATTGCCAATGATCAAAAGAGAACCCAAGTTATTCATTGCAGCAATATTTGCCAACAAGCAAACAAAACTTGAAGCACCCCCAATGTCTATCAAAAGGGCACCAGTTGAATAAGCAATGGGGTGCCTGCCCCCATGAGAGCTATGCAGCTCTGAATGAGGAGTATGGCTATAGACTGTTTTGGAATAACCTCCAGATATACCATTCAGGGGACAAAAATGAGATGGAGAAAAGTGTGTGGTGTGCAACTGCCTATCTACAGAGGAAGGTGGGGATATGTTTATCTACAAACTTACTTTTATTTGCTTAAGGTAGGTTAAACCATAATATAAAACACAGGGCTATGTTCCAGTTATCAATTTCTGTTTCACAAAGTTAGTGGCTTTAAGTATCAACACTGTTTTCTTATTCTCTCTCACACACAATCTGGGTTGAGTAGGCTCAGCCTGCTGGGTCTTACTCATGATTGCAGTGAATAGCAGAGGCTGGAATCATCTGGGCCTTCCCAAAGTTTGCTGACGCGTGTGGTGTCCTGGTCTGGAATGGGATGATTCAAACAGCTGGTGTGGTTGGGAAGAGACCAAATAGCCAGGGCTCCCCGAGCATCTCTCGTTCTCTCTGTGGCCTCTCCAGCCTAAGGCTTCCGGGTAGCTGGGTTTTTTTCCATGTTCACTCAGGGCCTTAAAGGTGCCTTTCCTAAGAATGAGGACACTCAAACCCTATTCCCTTTTATGATTAGTCTCAGAAGTCACACAATGTCACTTTTTTTTTTTTTCCCCACTTTTGGAGACAGCTATAAGCCCCACCCAGGTTCAAGTGAGATAAGAGAGGAACAGACTTCACCTTCTAATGAGGACATGGTAAGGTCTCCAAGAGCATATACAACTAAAAATATTACTATGGCCATTGCTTGAAAAAATAATCTGACGCAGTTAGGGAAGAAGTACAAGGGAACAAAGAATATGAGGAAAAAACAGACTTTTCTGAATAAACCTTATTTCGTAAATTAGAAAATGAAACTAAATACAAAGGCAATTATGAAATTCAAAAGTCAGAGAAATAATTGAACCTAAATGTGTACTCAGGTAATGGCATAACCCCCTGAGAAGAACTATCCCCAATGAATTTAAAACAGTAATTTGACTGCATTCATTAGTGGGATGCACTTTAACAGTAATTTTTTTTAAATAAAAGAAAATTTAACTGTTTTTGGTAAGACTATTGTTGGAAGTAGCATTGATATTACTGTTACTATTGTCGTGTGTATTGAGAGATAAAACAAATGAGTAACTACATTCGTTTTGAGGAGAAGTAGAATTTTAAGGTACAGGAAAAAGAAGATACAGATGTAAGATCAGTGAGGTTAATGAAAAATGTTATAGCCCAGAATGGGAAGTAGTATTATCAGTATGAATTTATGGTGTATTTCATCTTAAAAATTCATATATTCTGTCTCTATTAAGAAGGCCTAGGGCCACCTAGGTGGCTTAGTCATTTGAGCATTGGAGTTCGACTCAGGTCATGATCTCAAAGTTCGTTGAGTTCAATCCCTACATTGGGTTCACTGCTGTCAGGATAGAGCCTGCTTCAGATCCTCTGTTCCCCTCTCTCTCTGCCTCTCTCCTGCTTGTGCTCTTAAATAAAATAAAAATAATGATAAAATAAATTAATTAAATAAAATATATATTTTTTTTAAAGAAGAAGGCCTAGAAACAGTGAACAATCCAATAATACTTAACTTCCTTAGCAAACAGATCATGGTCTTTAATTACCATTTCCCTGCAATTTCAACCAAGCCTCCTTGGAAAATGGTTGATTTCATATCTGGGGCAAGAACAGTACCAGATAAATCTGTAAAATTTTGTCATATCAAAACACAAGGAAGTTACTCAGTGCTAGTTGGGTCATGTCATTTGGGGGCACAACATCAACAGGCCAAAAATGAGATAGTCTGAACATTAAAACAAGATTAATAATTTCAGTGGATTGAAACACCCCAATTACGTTTTTTTTAGAAACTGGTAAATGAAGGGAGAGAACCAAACACGTATCTTTTTTCCTTTTAGAATTCCAGGTCAAAATAATCACACAGTTGATGAAAGGAGTTTCTCTTTACAGTTAATAAATGATAAAGAAATGATGGAATTAGAATACCATGGATTTGAAATCCTTACTTAATGAATGAATCTAGGAAATGGTCATCAATGATTGCTAACATCATAAAAAGAGAGACCAACAAACATTTGTATTTCCTGAAGGAAATCCATATGACCACCTATCAGGTCATCTTGAGCCAAGGAAATCAAACCTGCATCTGATCATAACTCTAGGATACAACTACCTACTTATAGGAAACGTGGACAGGTGAACATGTTCATATATACACATCTATATCTATATCTATCTATCTATACACATACATATACATATAAATCTAAATAAAAGAGAGGTCTGTGAATTAAAAAACAAGTAAGAGATAATAGCAATTAATCATAATGCTTGGTTCTAATTTGGATCCTGATTAAAAAATAAGCTGTGAAAACTGTAAGGTAGTTAGGAAAACATGAACACAGTCTGCATATTTGGTGACCTTTAGAAATTCTTGGTAATTTTGTTCAAGTGCAGTAATGTATTGTGCTTGTGTTAGGGGGGAAAGTCCAATATTTTCCACCCACATTGTAAATATTTACAGATGAATGGTATGATATCTGGAATGTTCTTTAAGACAGTCTGGGGAAGTGGATGGGTGGAGTTGAACCAAGGGTAACCATGAGTTGTAATGTTGAGGTCAAATGATGGATATGGAGGGTTCATCACATGATGATCTCCACTTTGCTGTTTCTTTGAAATTTTCAATCTAAAAATATAGCAAGAAGAAAATCGACAAGGATAAAGGACTTTCTTCTTTCCAAAGGGCTTTTCATCTGTACTTTTAGCCAGTAAATATCAGAAAATGGTCAGACAGCACAGGTGTGTCTCACCTTAGGCTCCCAGAGCAGTGAAGGGGCACCCAGCTCTTCAGCCACCCTCTGTGACCTTGTGTCCGGAGCCAGAATTCAACAGGAAAATCCCGGGAGTTCACTTTGTGTTGTGTCATCTTTCAATAATGTCTCACTTTCCAGGAACAAAGTCACCCATTTTTTTCCTTGATGTTTCAAAAAACAAAATGATAGAAAAACTTCTCATTAACTGAGAAGTGTTTTTGATCCAATTTTGAATTTAGCGAATAGTGAGAACTAAAATCTCTTTGGCCTATTTCTCCTAGATCTAAACAAATTTAGCAAATATTTTCAAGATGCATTGTCTGCTCAGGGAGAGGTGATTCTGATTCTGAATTCCTTTGCTATAAATAGGCACACTAGAGCCAAATGAAAACCTGAAATCAGAGGGTTGCTTTTGCATGAAGTCAGACTTATTTTAAGACTGCAATGTCTTCTATGTGGCAGGAGGCTTAAACTATTCAAGCTGAAATTCTGATTTTAATAATGAATGGGGACGAAGACATAAAATGGTCGTGTGGTTTTTATTTTCTACACACAATCTCAAATTCAATCCCAAACTTAAAGCATTGATAAAATTTTAAACATTTCAGTAATTTTAAATTGTTCAATGCTGCATGTGATCAGAACACCAATCATTTTAAAATAGGTGTTTCTATTATATGTATATGTATAAAAAGTCCTCCAGAAAAGTTAAATTACCTCTCTCATCTCAGGAATAGAATCCCAATAACTTCCAGATTGAAGCACTTATGAAAAAAAAAAAAAAAAAGAAGGTGAAGTGCTCCAGTAATTTTAAATTGCTTCGTACAATGAAAAGTGCCTGTAAATTACTGAATGTGGCAATTTGTTCCATAAGCTTTTTTGATTTTTAAGTAACTTAGCGGATTTGCTGATGAAACACTTTGGCAGTTACCTTAGATCGTTTCAGATTGAGCATCCATTTAATCTAAATGGGATTAAAATGCGGCATTAGCAAATACTGACCACAGGAAAGTGAGGTGGGTTTCAATTTCAACAGCTGGAGATGCTAAGAGCGACAATGGTTGACTCTCAGGGGACTTGGGAAAGGTACTAAGCATGCGAAATTGAGCTAATTACAGAAAAATGCCACATGGCTGGCTTTGGAATGATTCATCAAGCCCCTGGCATATTCTGCCTACCCTCTGCCTGATGATAAAGTAGGGGTTATTTCTGTCTGTGGACACATTTGGCTCATATCTCATCCAGGCAACACAGCCTCAGCCTTGCTCTGCTGGTGATAATTTCTTTAAAAAAATAATAATGTTAATTTAGTCAAATATGCTTTTTGGGCTTTTAGGAAGGAACAGAGAAAGTTTGTAGTTTTCCAAGCAGATAGTGCCTTAATCATCTTGTGACTCCTTTCTGATAGGATATCTTCATCTTTACTATTTTGGATCAGAATTTACTGTTTAGCCACAAGAGGGCTGCGGTTGCTGGCTCCAGAGACGGCTGCAGTCTCCAAGGATATAAAAGGGTCATCAGGGGTCTGCAGCCCAGCGTGAGGGGGGTGGAGCCAGGGGTTCTGAGTAATGAGCCCTAGCAGATAGCTGGGAAGGGGCCACAGGTTGATTTTCATGACATGGTGGTGATGTAAGTCCTGTGCTGGAAGTGAGGGAGGATAGAGAAGTAGGTTCCACTCTTCTTAGAAAGGCACTGCAGAGGGGGCGCCTGGGTGGCTCAGTCAGTTAAGCATCTGACTCTTGACTTCAGTGCAAATCACGAGCTCACTGGTTTGTGGGACTGAGACCTGCATTGGGCTCTGCACTGACAGCATGAAGCCCGCTTGAGATTCTCCCTTTCCCTCTCTTTCTGCCCCTGCCCTTCTCACTCACACGTGTGAGAGCACACAGGCTTGTTCTCTCTCAAAATAAATAAATAAACATTAAAAATGTTAGGGGCCCCTGGGTGGCTCAGTTGGTTGAGTGTCCGACTTCAGCTCAGGTCATGATCTCATGGTTTGTGGGTTTGAGTCCCGTGTCGGGCTCTGTGCTGACAGCTCGGAGCCTGGAGCCTGTCTTTGGATTTTGTGTCTCCCTCTTTCTCTGACCCTCCCCTGCTCACGCTTGCTTGCTCTCTCTCTCTCTCTCTCTCAAAAATACATTTAAAAAAACATTAAAAAAATTAAAAAAGTTTTTTTAAGTGCACTGTAGAGTCGAGGTGATCAGTAGACAGAGCTAGGCAAGCTTTCTTCCAGGCAATGTCTGAACTCTTTTTATCTTTGTCTTCACAAAGCTGTCCCCATTATACGGAAACTGAGGTAAGACTGGAACTTCTGGAGAAGATGGAGTCTAAAGTCTGCTTTACAAAAATCCTCAGCTCTGATGCCCTTTTCACTTTAAGAGACTAGGCCAGAATTTGGTTTGGTTATCTGAACAGCCCAATAATGGGTAAGGGGAAAATAGCTGTGAGAACTTAGGGTGTAGGGATGGTCAAGTGAGGTATGAGTATGGCATGGAGCCCGAGCTTCCTGTTTGTTCATGCTCAGAGTTGTCACCTGCTTGGAGATAGATACTTTATCTCATGAGGTTGGCTCAGAGTAGATTGACAATATCCCCATTTGCCCAGGACTGTCCCATTTTTAGCTTTGAAAGACCCGAGTCCCTGGAACTTCCTGGTCACAGGTAAACAGAGACAGTGGGCCATCCTAACTTGAGAGGCAAGAGAGGGTATGTTTTCTGGATGGGTTTAGTCTGGTAGTCTGCTCACTTGATTGGAAAGTGGACCTTATTTGGATAAGACTTTGAGTAGCATCCCAGAGCCATTACTGGAGCTGGTGTAGGAAGAGGCGGGGTAGGAATTAGAGAGGAAGCAGGACTTCTGGCATCTGCTTCCTCCATGGTAACCCCTGTCATACCTGTTTCACAAATTATCTAGGCTTTAAGTAAAATTTTGCAGATCAGAAGCTTCCACAGTGTACACAGGGTTGGAAATTTTAGAAAAAAAGATGGGGACAAGAGATTATGGATACAGAGCAACACATTGTCCCTAAGTAGGAGTAGTCCATGGAAAATGGTTAGAAGGATTCGAAGAGTCCAGTCAGATCCACCGAAGGGGTTGCCCCTGTGGTCTGTGCCGAGCCTGAGACAGAGCCCTCAAGTATCAAGGAGCAACCAGTGGTTGATTTCCCCTTAATTTCCCTTTTGTTACCCCCACCCCCACCCCAGAGTTCTTCTCTGTGCAGATCTAGTGTAAGGAAACAAAGAGCCTTTAACACTACCTGACTAGAATGATGGATATGGAAATAAGCACTTTGGGAGCCTGTCTGCCTCCCTGTTAAACCATTTACACTCTTGGGCTCAGAACACCTCCCAGGCAGGAGGGGCCAAGCACTGCACTTGCCTGCATCCCACTTCCGTTTCCACTGCTACCTGAGAGGAAATAATTTGATTTGGGGCTGCAGGGGGTAAGGCAGGAAAATGCAGTAGGAAGCCAGAGAAAAATCAGCAAGAAAATTACCAAAAAGAGGAAAAAAAAATCCAACTGGCTGCATATTTCCTATAACAGAAGTTAATGAGATTCTGTTCCTTCTTACACAGCTGTATTCGGTTTGTTTTACATTGTTTAGTATGTAAAAGGATTTGGCTTTGTGTTACAGAACTAATTGCTTACTAGATATTACATGGATATCAAAATACTTTATAAATATTAATTAATCTTCACCTAATTCCCTGGCAAGCACAAATAACCAGTGGCATATTTAGTGAATATGTGAGCAATAATCTGGTTCTTAAAGACTTGTTTTCTCTGCAGAACCTTTCTCATCAGCTCCACGTGTCAAAATGCTTCACCTCCTTTAAGGCCCAGATTACAAGCCACTTCCATAGTAATTGTTAGAAAAATAACAATAAAGATGATGCTAAGAGAAACCAGCATTATCATTTACTATTTACCACTAGCCAGGCCCTGTAGTAAGCATTTCATGGATATGATCTCATTGACTCCCCAAAGCAATCTTATGAGGAAAATGTTATCATTACCATTTTTTTTTTTTGCCCCCGGAAGAAGAGAAGGAAGGCTCTGTGGGGTGGAGGGGGCAGGGCCAGGGTCCATGCCCCACTCTGCACGTACGCTAGGAAAAGCCACTGTGCAATACCTTTTCTGACTCTCACTATGGAGAATACACTTGGCCTTCCTGCTCGTTGACTCCTCCAGTCATCCAGAAGTATGTATTTGAGGGCCAGCTCTGTGAGACTTGGTGCTGGACTCTATTAGGACACATGTCATGTGGAATCCTGAGCACTAGTTATGGAAGTGGGCATCATTTCTCTGCTGACATTCTTTGCAGGCCCCAGGAGCAGTGAGCAGTGTGGCTTGCATCAGGCACAATGCCTGGCACAGTGAATGTGCTGAGCAGCACAGTTTCTGGTGACTGGGTGAGGGGTGGGAGCCTGAGAAGATGAAATTGTGTTCTCTTCTTTCCTAATGCTCATCATGTGTCTAATTCCGTATTTCTTTGTGGTCTTAACCTGTTCTGCGTCTTCTAGCTCGACACTCCCTGGGAGCAGGGACTATGGCTGTTTCTCTTAGCACTATATACCTCCTGCCTCTCATAGTCTCTTGCTCCTCAAAATCCATGCACCTGTGGCACCAACATTACCTAAGAGCTTGTCAGAAAAGCAGAATCTCAGGTCCTCCTCAGAGCCACGGAATCAGAACCTGCATTTTAACAAGATCCCAAGTGATTTGCATGCACGGTGGCTTTGAGCAGCCCTAATCCAGGGAAATCATTGCAGTCAGTGGTTGTGATTTGGAAATTGTCAACTTTTCAGAAATCCACTGAAATCACATATTTATCCCGGGCTAGATCCACATCAAGTTTCTCTGCTCTGAGTCAGAATTCTATCACCTCCGCTCAGTTATCTAAGATGCTTCTAATTGATAATTATATGTATCTTTGACTTGTTTTTTAACGTGGCAGGGTGGGGAGGCCCTAAGAAATGAGGTGATTATTACTTAGGAACTGCAGTTTTCTTGGAAGACCAGAAGTTTTCAAAGAATGAGAAGCATCAAAAGGAAACAACCCAAACAGCAATACAAAGGTTTCCTGTTGATGAAAGCGCTGAGGACTCCAGCTATGGATCACACAGTCCTAAGAATAAGGCACAAAATAAATACAAGACAAAATAACAATCAGATGCAGGTCATTTCACTTATGAAATAAAAAAGGAAAAGAGGACACGCAGCCTCAGATTCACCGTATTTCTGCTGGTCCATATGCTTTCGTGGAGCTGGCCTTATGAAGACAGCCTTCCAACGATTAATTGAATTTCTCACCTTTTGTTCAAATGCCTTGGCCCCTTGGTTTTTAAATAACATCTAAGGGCAAAAAAGACCCAGAACTTTGCGAATGACTTTTCACAATGCAACGACATACAGGAATGCCCATGCTCCTAGGTTCTCTCTGTTAACAGTGAAATTATATCAAGGATGACCTTTTGAGCGAATAAAACCCATTATCACATGGAATGTGGTTGCTATAAAAGATCAACACTTGGAAGCCAAAGCAAAATCCCACATATGATAAATTAATTAGAATGGAACTTATACAAAACCTAGACCTTCTTTGTGACCCTTATCTTATAATTACCTCTTCTTTAACAGCAGAATGGAATCTTTTATGTATGAAGATGTTAATGTTGACCCTGAATGCATTAAGAGTCAAGGAGACATTTTTCACATATTGAAAATAAGATTTGATTGAGTGCTTGCAAGTGGTCTAGTGAAATCTCATTAAACTACTGTTTATTTTAATTCCTTATAAATGGCAGAATATTAGCCATTAATTGTGAACATGAAGCCAGTTAGAAAACAGGTTTTGGATTATCTAGGGCTTTTCAACCCTAATTAATGGATTGTCTTTCTTAGAGTTTTAAGTGTTTTAGAGCAAATGGGTACTGACTTAGGTGTAAGTTTTCATCTCCTGGGCCCCCTCCCCTTTCTCTTGGTTGTTACTGCTCTCTCAACATGGTAACAAAAATCCAGATGAAAAACCACAAAATGCAGTCTACTAAATATATCTATAGGCTGTGTGAAGTCTGCTGTCACTGTTCACAGTTATAATTAGATTTATAAATTATGTGCAAGATTCACAGTGAAACATATGAATCTAATACTCTTTCAAACTACTACCATCACAGAAAAGTAAAAATAAGAAAACAGTTACATAGTGGCCTTCTATTAACCACGCAAGGGACTTCTGCTTCAATCAATGGAGATGGAAACTGATTCCATTTGGTCCTTCCCTGTGTCCAGGGAAGATCCTAAAACCACACAAGCCACTTGATGGAACCTATATTCAATCCACCCCAGGCCCATAGAATTCTCAGGGGACACCTGAGGCAGAACAAGGACTTGAAGGAAACCCCATTCCAAGCAAGCAGACAATACAGGGCTACTTGGGAGATAAAATGGGGTATGGCACCTTGAGGGACTTTTCACACTTGATGCCATTATACTGTAAAAAGATCTTACATTGAAGCCTAGAGCAGATGAATAACAATGCTACTGGCATTTTGTGCTTAAACACCTTCTTCCAGAAATGTATTCCTGGCCTCCTGGGTGGGGAATTGTCTCTGAACCCAATCAGGATTAGTCACTGGCCTGTGACTATCTCATTTTTAATAAATAATAATTTTCTCCATTCGGTGCTAGCCAGCTCATCTGCTTTCAGAAGGCAGGATAGGACTGCTCTGTGTTTCCTATACCAATAATCCTTCGTAGCAGAGGATTAACTCCTGATGTGCTGAATGCAATTTCTGTTACTGGTCCCTTGGAGGTCTTTTTTTCCTTCCACCTGGAAGGCAGCATATAGCTTTCAAATGAATTTATTTAAAAATTTTTTAATGTTTTATTTATTTGAGAGAGAGAGAGAGAGAGAGAGAAAGCGTGAACAGGGGAGGGGCAGAGAGAGAGGGAGACACAGAATCCGAAACAGGCTCCAGGCTCTGAGCTGTCAGCACAGAGCCCGACACAGGGCTCGAACACATGAACCATGAGATCATGACCTGAGCCGAAGTCAGTGCTCAACCGACTGAGCCACCCAGGCTCCCTCCTGAGCTACCTAGGGGCCCCTCAAATGAATTTAAAAGGCAGTACTGGGTGTATGAAAAGCAGAGGCCTGCCCTAGATGGATGAGATCTAGTTAGTTAATCCTTGGTCAGGGTGCCAGAGGAGAGGCAAGAGAGAGATTTCAAAACCACCATAAGGTCCCAGTCACTCATGCCTTCCTTTTATTTGTCCATCCAGAGAGCACCTGTCTGAGGCCCAGCATGCTGTCAGGGCTTTCTGAAATTGTTATCCAGACATAAGAGAGACTCACGACAAAACAGAGAAACGAAAATAAAAAGGCACCTTGCATCTGTGAAGCATGGTTATTAAGAATGTGAACTTCGGAGTCACCTGGGTTCAAGTCCCACCTTGTCCCTTTGCAGCTGAACCGACCTTGGATGTGAGCCTCACTTTGCTCACCAGGGTCACTCACCCAGCATACATCTACTCACACAGTTGGCTCCGCAGACGTGGACTGCCGGGTCCGTGGGGCTGAACATCAGATGTTTTGAAGCACCATGTGGTCTAGAGCAGTGGTCTGCAGACTGTGATCTGGAGGTCCCAGCCAGCCTGCCACATGTTTGTATGCAACTGCAAGCTAAGAATAGTTTTTACATTTTTAAATGGGTGCATTTTAATACTTATATAATTACCTACACAATTTCCTCAACTTTGACTCCTGGTCCACAAAGCCTAAAATATTTATTACCTGGTCTTTTAAGAGAAAGTTAACAGATTCCTTCTTTGGAGCAGCACTGGTGCAATAGAAATCTAATCTGAGGGGCGCCTGAGTGGCTCAGTCAGTTAAGCAACTGACTTCGGCTCAGGTCATGATCTCACGGATTGTGATTTCAATTCCTGAGTCAGGCTCTGTGCTGACAGCTCAGAGCCTGGAGCCTGCTTCTGATTCTGTGTCTCCCTTTCTCTGTTCCTCCCCTGCTCATGCTCTGTATCTCTCTGTCTCAAAATAAGTAAACATTAAGCAAATTAGAAAAGAAACCTAATCTGAGTCATATTCATACTTTAAAACTTTCTGGTAGCAGGCCACCTGGGTAGCTCAGTCAGTTAAGCATTTGACTCTTAATTTTAGCTCAGGTCATGATATCACGCTTCGTGAGTTCGAGCCTCAAGTCGGGCTCTACCGTGACAGTGCGAAGCCTTGCCTGGGATTCTCTGTCTCCTTCTCTCTCTGCCCCTCCCCTACCCATCCTCCCTCCCTCTCTCTCTCTCTCAAAAATAAATAAACATTAATTTTTTTTCTGTCAGTCACATTAATAGAAGTAAAAAGAAACAGGTCACATGAATCATAATGTTTTCTTTAACCTGATATGTAAATAGTAGCATCATTTCAACATGTAAATAATATAGAAGTTACAAATAAAACATTTTACATTATTTTTTTATACCAAGTCTTGGGATCCAGTGTGCATTTTGCATTGACTGTACATCCTACAAGCAGAGGTAGCTTCTGTATTGGAAACGGGCAAACTCTATTGCATTTGAACCAATTTATGCCCCTCCAGACATTCACAGAGAAAGTGCTGTGCTGTGTAAATTTCAGTTTCTTCTCTTTTTATAAGGTCACATGGCACCTGGATGTAAATCTCTGGCTGCCCCACCTTTAGATGCAGAGGCTGCATTCAAGGCTACAGCAGATTTTCTGAGGGCAGTGAATTCTCTTACCTTATCCCTCAATCAGATGAAATGGTCCCCTTTCTGCCCTTCCTCTCACTCTAATGTTGTCAAACCCACTGCTTCTTAGTTGACCCACAAGGGGCAGTAGCTGTGTCCAACCCTAGGACCCTAGATTGTGAGGCAACACTCTGCCATGGCAGAGTCCACTGGTGGCCTCCTCACCCCTGGTCCCCAGATAGAACTTTCCTCCAGCTCCCAAGGTCTCACTTACATGCAGGAGGGTCATGCTCTGATGATCCATCTGTATGCATGCTTGACCGCAGCAAACCGGGGACATTTAAGTCTTGGGCCGAGTTTTGTCAGCTCTGTCTGTGATGATAAAACAAATGTATGTCTCAGTCACACCTGGAAGTCTCCTTTGCACGCACTCCTGACAATCATGCCCTAAGTCCTAGAGCCTCCACGTAAAGCAAAGCCTCACTGGCTTGGGCCCTGCTCATGAGTGGTTGCCATGATTCATCAGCAGCATCCAGCACGCGTCATCAGCAAAGATGTTGGAAACATTTTCCTCCTTTGAGGCTTTTCGGGGCATTGGGTACAAATATGAACTCTGGCTGTGAAGGATGCCTCATTTGTGTTTGTTGAATAAGTGAGTGAGTGAATGGCGGCTCATTTTGCGCTATGGGGTTCTCAAACTTGAGTGGGCACTGGCATGACCCAGACGGTGTGTGAAATGCAGATTACTGGATCTCACCTCCAGAGCTTCTGACTCAGAGGGGCTGAGGCGGGGCCTGAGAATCTGCATTTCTACTAAGCTCCCAGGTCACACAAAAGGTGCTGGTTCAGATACCACACTTTGAGAACCATCCATCTCAAATATAGTATGGCCGTATGTTCTTTTGGTTCTGAATGACATCTATTCTCATATCACACCTTCTACCTCCAGTTGAAATTCTCTCTGTCTGCAAACCTTCCCAGACAAGTTACCTGGTTCAGGGTTTTCCCCAACTTAAATCTTTTATATAATTCTTTTTTTTTTCAATGAAGCCACATTGTCTTTAGTGTTTACTAACATATTTAAATAAGTTTACTATTTGCTACAGATATATTTAGAAAAGAAATTTTCTATCATTACCCTAAGTAGAAAATCAATATTACTTACTATAAATAGAAGGTAAGCATTAAAATTAAGACATAGTTACTAAAATGAAAAAAAAAAGTTCATCTGTCTTCTGAGCATACCACCTAAAATTATCTCACATGCCACAGTGGTATATGTAAACCACTTTGAGAAATATTAATGACAGAAGAGGTCAGGCCTAAAGACCTCCCCGGCTCCTGCTCTCTCTCAGTCTCTCAAAAATGAATAAGCATTAAAAAAAAAATGAGAGAAAAAGGGTGACTGGGTGGCTCAGCCAGTTAAGATTCCGACTTTAGCTCAGGTCATGGTGTCGCCGCCCCTGAGTTCGAGCCCCGCGACCGGCTCTGTCCAGACAGCTCAGAGCCTGGAGGCTGTTTCTGATTCTGTGTCTCCCTCTCTCTCTGCCCCTCCCTCGCTCACACTCTGTCTCTCAAAAATGAATAAACATTAAAAAGAAAAGAGGTTAGGATTAAAGAGATTTTTTTTTCCAAAACAATACAAATAAGTTCCAGAAAAATGGAAATGATAGCATCTTGGTGTGTTCTGCTGCTGACTGAACAGCAGACATCACACTCTGTTCTGAGGATGCTGATGCCAAGTTCCTGCATTCTATATGGCCTTAGACTTGCCTGAGGAGGGGGCCTCCCCAACTAATACTTCTCTGCGACAAGGCGAACTGAATTCACCTCAGCCAATAAAGCCATTCCAATTTGCATTTTCATAACCCTCCCTTCTATTCTCCGAGTGTGACTTTCATTTTTAGGACAGAGTTATTCAGTCAATGGATATGCAGAGCCTTTAAAGGGATATTTATCACCCTTGAAAAATCTTACTGCAAAATCTTAATAGTCTTTCTTACAACAAAGGCTCAAATTCACTATCAAGATTAAGAGGTAGAGCTTGAATGAGTTTTGCTGGAGCATCTCATGATAAAACAGATTAAAGTCTTAAAATGGGCACCCTATTGTGGTGGAAGCCAGAGGAAGATGCAGAAATAGCCTTGGATTTCCTTCAGGCTGTGTGTGTGCTGTGGGTGAGCCCAGAGGGAAATCAGAGGGTTGGGAGTTAGCCTACTTGGATTCTCTGTCAGGCTCAGCCATGTAACCTTCAGTGAGGTGCAGAAACTCTCTGCATCTTAATAAGCCACCTGTAAAATGGCAGGAATGGTGATGGGGAGGGAGCTTGCCAAGCTCAGAGCGTTGTGGTGAGGCTTCCATGGGATAGTCCATGTAAAGTGCTTCCCCTGGCTTTTGGTGCAAGAGTAAATAAATGAAACACGGATCTGCTATTTGTGTCAGGGGTCCCTAAGACCGCTTCAGGTTTAGTCATTTGCCAGGAGAATCTACAAGACTCAGGATATAGTCGTACTGATGGCTAAGATTTATGACAGAAGATACAGAGCAAAATCTGCAAAGGGAGCAGGTGCACTGGGCAAAGTATAAGATAATCCAGACCCAAGGCTCTTCTCCTAGTAGAGGATGTTATCATCATGCTAGGAATGAGCTGTGTCGACAGGTATGAAATGTTGCCAACCAGGAAGGCTCATTAGAGGCTCAGTGCCCAGAGTTATCCTGGGGGCTGACCACACACGCACCTTCTGCCCAGTACATAGCAAAGATCCAGGTTCCCAGAAGGAAGCAGGTTCTCAGCATAAACCACAATATTTGTGCAAAAAGGTTAGGCACATTGAGACACCATTATCAGTTAGGGTACTGGGAGCCCTCCTCAAATCCAAGTTCCCAGATGTCAGTCAGAGGCCAGCCTTGCAAACAGGCCCTTCCAAGGCTGCAGTCCCAGGTCTGCTGGATTAAGTCTTTTCTGTGCAGCATCATAGGCCATAAGGTCTCGCCTAACTCTGGTCTCGTCCACCATGCTGCCCTCAATCTACCCGCGCCTTCTTCGCATCGCTGGGCAGACTCCTGCAGCAAAGCCTTGCCTTTATGCTCGCTGTGGCCTCTGCCTTGAATGCTCTCCCACTGATCCTGGTGTGAGCAACTAGTCATCATTCTCCTCTTAAAAGGCACTTTCCCATCCCCCATCAAATGCTCTTCCCCCTTCCCCCATCTGTTTTTAATTTCTCTGTAGCATGTATCACTCTGATATGATCTTCTGTACTTATTTTTTACTTGTTCACTCATATCACTTTTACTAGAATTAAGTTCCATAAGGACAAAAAATGGTATGTTTTGCTTACTATGTTATCCTCTGTGTCTAGCACAGAAGCAGAAGATAGTAGGTGCTCATTTAATATTTATCACATGGGTGTTGATAATTATTATGAAATATTTAGTTCTTTATTCCAGCAAACTAGACCCCCATGTCCTTTCTATTTAATGAAGCATTTCCTTAGGAGGTTAGTTTTTTTTAATATTGAACTTACAGAAAATTGACCCAAAAAATATCATGAAGAGGCTGAAATGCCTTTGGGTTTTTTTTTTTTTCCTAAATCCCATCTTTCCACAATTCCATTTTCTCTCTGCAGGAGCCTAATTCAAAAAGGGCTGGTTCACGGAAGGCTGCTTAAGAAGCTCATGGTTTTGTTTATACTCATGGCAATTGTGGGGTGCCTCTGTTTTCAATGTGTTGGCCTAGATTTTCCCAATAGTTCTCCATTTTTCTGACTAGCATCAAAGGCAAGGAGCAGCTGAAAGTCTTTGTTGACCCCTCCAGGGCTTCTCGCTTTTCCGCCTTGCCTTTGGACTTTCAGTGGGCTTAGCCCAGGGTTCTACAAACTGTTTCCTAAGGAATTAGCTCATACGTATTTCCGGCTTTGCAGGCCAAAGACTTTCTGTCATAAACCACTCAACTCTGCCATGTAGTGTGAAAACAGAATGAGCATGGCTATGTTCTAATAAAACTTTATTTATAAAAACAGGCAGTAGGTTGGATTCAGCCTGTGGGTCGTGATTCACCAGCCGAGGCTTGAGCCAGTGGGGGACTGGGACAGAGCCCAGAGGGAAGGAGAGTAGGTGTCCGCGGGCTGCTCTGTCCCTCCACTGGGGGTCACAGCTCCTCTCAGTGAACGCCCTCCTCATAGCTCTCTCTGCTGGGTCTGGGAACCATCTGTCTTCTTGGACCTTCAGGCTTAGGTGAGATAAAGTCACCCCACTGTTACAGGGTGCTGCCCTATGCCTGTGCCCCTTCTCCCCAACTCTACTTTTGCTAGTTCTTGTATCCCTTTCTTCTTTAATGGCTCAGTTTCCTGCCGGGGCTAGGATACCAGGGACTGAGCTTCCTGGCATATGGGATTTTCAGTGCTAAACCCAGATACTGTCAGAAACACTGGGATGACCTGTCACCTGAGCTGGAACCGAGCTCTCCCTCTTCCCCAGTCTCTCTTACATTGCCTTTAATTGCTCCCAGCACCTCCCACTGAGAGACTCACCTTGCTGACCATCTAACAGATTGATACAGTGACCCACTGGGGCTCACAGTCCTCACCAAGTGTCCCTCTCTGCTTGAGCTCATTTGCCTCTGGAATGAAGTCTGCAGCTGATGTCTATGTAGGGAGATTCTGGGGTAGTCTCCCAGCCTAGTGTGGAGGACTTTCACATAACTGTACTTTGTACTGTATAATCTTTAAAGAAGATCTCTTCTCTACATTTTACTATGGGAGAAATAATACTTTTTTTCCCTAAGAAGAATCAAACTTACTTTAAAAGAGCAGTAGGATTAGCGGAAACTTTCACTATTACATTAATCCAGCTTGAGATGAACATATCCCAAGGACTGACTCATGAAATTTCAGGTAATTGAACTTGAGGACCCAAAGAGATATGAGAAAAAAAATAATGTTCTTCTCAAACTATTTTGGCTTAGATATTTCTTTCTTCTCAGCTCAAAACCTGACAAATGTTTGCTTGATGGAGAGAAGACACTGGCTTATCCACACCTCAATTTAGTGCAGTGCTGATAAGGAGAGGGGTTCATGAATTAATATCTTTGTATCTACATACACCTTTTTTGTTTGTTTTTAGCAAGGAGCAAGTTGAAGAGGCTTCCCACCTTTGTAGAGATTAGAGAGGAAGGTGTTCATTTGACACTGCAGTGGGGCTGAGGGAGGGGATCTCCTCCGTCTTTGGAGACCAGCAATAAGCCACTTTTGTCGCCCTAAAATGTTTGTGCCTTTGAGCAAACGAGCTAAGAGGAAGGGCCTGATGCTCTGAAAAAATATAAACTTTAGTAACAGAGCAGGCTGACTCAGCTTGTCAGAATCCAAAAGACAGTAAATATAGAAATAGTTTCAAGAGAAGACTACTGTAGACTTTTTTATGGTGGTAGTGGTTTCACCGTAACACACAACTTCTCTGCAACACATTCAAGGGAGATTCTTTTCCTAAGAATATTGCTAGGCGAGGAATGGAAGCTCAGGGGCTGGGGGAGGCCAGGAAGGCCATGTGAAATGAATGAAGAGGGCTTGGTATAAGAAAAATCCATACAAATAGCAAGAGTGCAAACCAAAAATCACTTCTAAGTTTAATTTAGAAAACCAAGAGCACAACTGAGATAATAAAAGGCAAATGGTATGTGCCTCTGAGGGACAAAAAAGTGAGGGGAGAGACCTCCTCTGGAGGTGAGGTTCTGCCCATCAGGAGAATGTTTGACTCCAATCCCAGTACTGTTTCAAACCCAAGTACTTGGTAAAAACCCTTGATATTTAAATGTTAGCAATTAATCCACATACTAAAGGCCATCTCACAGGTACAGTGGCCTTATGAGACCTGCTGGCCATCAGCGTGTACATCCTCTCTGTTGGAGTGTGTTTGTCCTTGGAACAAAGTCTACAACTGATGTTTGACTACTGAGGGAGACTCTTTTTTTTTTTTTTAATTTTTTTAATGTTTTATTTATTTCTAGGAGAGAGAGAGAGAGAGAGAGTGAGCAGGGGAGGGTCAGAGAGAGAGGGAGTCACAGACTGAAACAGGCNAATGTTTTATTTATTTCTAGGAGAGAGAGAGAGAGAGAGAGTGAGCAGGGGAGGGTCAGAGAGAGAGGGAGTCACAGACTGAAACAGGCTCCAGGCTCTGAGCTGGCAGTCAGCACAGAGCCCGATGCGGGGCCCGAACCTACGAACCGCGAGATCACGACCGAAGCGAAAGTCGGACGCTTAACCGACTAAGCCACCCAGGCGCCCCTATTGAGGGAGACTCTTGCCTGACTGCCACATCTGTGATCTGAACATTAGTAGTACTATAGACAAACTTTCAAGGTCAAATTGATTATCCTCCAGCTTAGCAAAGCAGCAGCTCCCTAATTATGTCAGAAGGCAGGATTATCTCTGATCATTCAAGCTATGATTCTGGATAAAACATCAAAAGCAATATTTAAATAACACACGGTCCTGAATCAAGGATTCACTGCATTTTTCTCTTAGTAAAAAAACCAAATTATGGTGGGCCATTTTGCTCCATTAGTAAGGATTTTCCAGGTTGTTTTAACTCCTCTGTAGTATATAACCACATCCTCGATTACAAAGTGTCACCGTGGGAAGGAAGGAAGCTCTCCTTGGTGTCATGGTGGTTCATATCCGTAAAGACCCTGCAAAACTCCAGGCAAATTCTTAGCTCACACAACCTGGAATTAGGAACTGACACACCCAGTAGTGCTGGAACCTGTGTGCACCTCTCTTCCCCAATTCTGTATTCAGGGACCACGTTGAAACTCAAAGGTGACCATGATGGGAATATTTGCATCATGGACATCAGCAAATGTTACAAATCAAGGCATTTCTTTATTGGAGAGCCAGTTGTTAAACACTTATCAGGGTTCCCTTGGGTATTCCTCACTGCTGCATTGCCCCCCTGTATTTCTTCCTTGTAAACTGAGGACACCTTCTATCCCATTTAGACATTATATTACTGTCTTGCTAGTCTAGCACTATGAAGCAGGAGAAAGCTGCATATTAAATTATTTTCTAGTTTCTATCTACTCAAGAATTTTTGCCTTTTAAAAATAAAGTTGTGGGGCTCAGCTAAACATCCGAGGTCCGCTCAGATCATGATCTTGCAGTTTGTGGGCTTGAGCCCCGCATTGGGCTCTGCACTGACAGTTCAGAGCCTGGAGCCTGCTTTGGATTGTGTCTCTCTCTCTCTCTCTCTGCCCCTCCCCCACTCATGCTCTGTCTCTCTCAAGAAGTAAATATGAAAAAATTTTTTATTAAAAACCTTAAAAATAAAGTTATCAAATGCTTTAGGAATTTTTTCATCATCAGGGTAACTCAATCTTGAGACATCTGAGCCCTTCTGATTAATCAGCAGCAGCAGCACTGAGAGGAAGCTCATGGAGCACCATCATTCATACTCCTTCCCACTGTGCATCTTTATTTGTTTCTTTGTTTGTTTATACATGTTTATTTTTGAGAAAGAAAGAGAAAGAGAGAGCATGTGGAGGGGAGATGGAGAGAAAGGAAAACATAGGATCCAAAGCTGGCTCTGCACTGAGAGCAGAGAGTTCAACATGGGGCTTGAACTCACCAACCGTGAGATCATACCTGAGTCAAAGTCAGACGCTCAACCAACTGAGCCACCTAGGCACCCTCATCTTCTTTTGTTTAAAATGTAAGGGTACAAAAGCAGAATCAACTAAACTGATGTGTCTAGAACAATGGTCTCTCTAGCTACCTTATTGCCATTCCCTTAACATTGAGCCAACTGTGCTCTCCTTTTTATTACTTCTACTAGATTCCTTACTCCATTCCTAAACTTTTAATTGTGCTTCTAAAATATGTATTTACATGCCAGCCTTTCCTGTTGTGCTTTGTCTTCCTAAAGGGTGGAAGCCTTGTCTTACTAAATTTTGTAGTGATCTTGGCACTAACAGGTAGTGGGCACTCAATAAAGGTTACTTACATCAGTGAATGAATCCTTAAGAATATGATTAATTGGCAAGTAGCGGAGTCATTCCTTCTGATTCATTTGGAGAAATTTTTATCTTAACCAACATTATGCAGTTAGGTTTTATTTTATCATAAGTTTTATTATTTATTTAATTATTTATTTATTTAGAGAGAAAAAGCAGGGGAGGGTCAGAGAGAGAGAGAGAGAGAGAGAGAGAGAATCCCAAGCAGGGTCTGCACTGTCAGGACAGAGCCCAACATGGGACTCGATCCCATGAACCATGAGATCATGACCTGAGCTGAAATCAAGAGTTGGACACTCAACTGACTGAGCTACCTAGGTGCACTTAGACAGTTAAATTGTAAAGAAAAGATGCATATTACACTGTATTCCAAGAGAGCATATATGGCTTTCTGCTTAACACAATCAGTTCCTTGACTTCAACACCAACTTTTTCTGGGTTTATTTCTTTTCTTCAGGAACTTTTCAAAGCAAGAACCTTTAGCAGAAAAAACAATTTAACAAGATAGACATTTAGTTCAATAAAAGAATTTTCCTGGTGTGAAAAAATAAATTACAAAAAGGACTTTGCCTCTGAAAGATAATTAATAAAAACCTTCCAGTGTGATGACAAATCTGACATCTTGTCTAATGTCTGGCAGCGAAGAAAGTGTTGAGAGTCGCACAGTTAGAATAAAATGTTCCACTTCACAGTGAGGCCAGGCAGGATCTGATAATTATTTCTAAGCAAGAAAAGGTCATAGTCTACTTGTTAAATTGACACAGGATCAAGCCTGGATATATGACTACTGACCATTAGTGGGATCTTCCTTTACATTTTCCTGATTTCATAGGTAAATATTGTTAGGATTGTGAGTGATTATGGGATGACTCCCTCTTGGACATTTTGGGAGCTTTTCGTGTGTGTGTGTGTGTGTGTGTGTGTGTGTGTGTGTGTGTGTGTGTTATATTTCAGCTTTATTGAGGTATAATTGACAAAAAATTTTAAATATGTTTAAAGTGTACATCATGGTCACCCGGCACACATGTATACCTTGTGAGAAGATTCACCTGTCTAGTTATCTAGTTAATTAACACTTCCATCACCTCACTCACATATCTATCCCTTCTTTCCTAATGGTTTTTTCTGGGGGGTGAGGGAGAACATCTGATATCCACTCTCCCAGAGAATATCAACCATACAATACACTCCCAGACATAGTCTTCATGTTCTCCATCGCATCTTCAGAATATATTCATCTTACTGCTGAAAAATTTGTACCCTCTTAGCAACTTATCTGTGTCTCCTCTACCTTCCAGACCCTGGAAGCCACCTTCCTACTCTCTGTTTCCATGAATTTGATTTTTTTTTTTTTTTAGATCCCACACATGTGATATTACGTAGTATTTGTCTTTCTCTGTCTGGCTTATTCCACTTAGCATAATGCCCTCATGGTTCATGCATGTTGTCACAAGCGGTAGGATTTCCTTCTTTCTCATGGCTAAATAATATTCTATTTATTTATTCTCTCTCTCTCTCTATATATATAGAAAATTTTGTATATATATACAAAATATGTATATATATTATGTATGTAGTACATAATATGTAGTATATGATATACATGGAACATATTATATATGGGATATATAATGTATATCTAAACTGTTCTTTATCCATTCTTCCACTGATGGACACTTATGTTGTTTCTATACCTCCTGGATATTTTGGACTGTTGCTGAATTTCTAGAACTTTTCCCTTCCCTTATAGAAGTTATCATGGTTGTAGTAGGCTTAGTAATGGTTCCCTAAACATGTCCGCATCCTAATTTCCAGAACACATGACTATTATCTGGATAACCTAGGTGGGCCTGATATAATCATAATGGTCCTTATAAAAAGGAAGCCAGAAAAGTCAGTTAGAAACAGAAGACCATATGATGGTGAAGGAGAGAGACAGAAAGAGACAAGAATGCTATACTGCTGGCTTTGAAGATGGAGGAGGAATATCATGAGGGAAAGGATGTAGTTGGCCGATGGAAGCTGGAAAGCAAAAGGAAACAGATTGTCCCTTGAAGCTTCCTGAAGGAACACAGCCCTGTTGACCCATTTTAGTATTTTGGTACCCAGAACAGTAAGATAATAAAGTATTTTTCAAGCCACTAAGGTCAAGGTTATTTGATACAAAACCAATATAAAACTAATACATGGGGCATGCCTTATTTTGGGTTCCTCTGAATCAGAGCTGGGGACAAAGAACTAGATACAGTTGTTTATTTTTTCTTGGAGAGGTGAACCAGGAAGCAGGTGTGAGGGGCAAGAGAGTGAGGCAGAAGAGGAAGGAAAGAACCAATGTAATGAAGTGTCATTGGAATCACTGCTGTGGGCAGCAAGGGTTCAAGCCACCAGGATCTCTGAGTGGCACATGGGATGTGTCTCACTGGCATCCATCTGGAGGAGGGCAATTAGGGCATTTAACCAGCTGCCATTTCCCAGCATTGAGGGCACCACCGAGGGCTGTCCCTGGAGCATCACCTCCTCCACATTTCTCAGCTCTGCTTGACTTCACATTAACCAGGTTCCTGTAATATAAGAGCAAGCCCCACAGCGGAATGTGAGAAGGCTGGAGACACTCTTCAGGGTAAGCCTGAGCTCTTAGGGGACTGTCCACTGTAGCAGTAGCAGAAATGGGAGGCTGGCTGAGGTGACGGACTCAGGCATTGTCTTCAATTAGACTGAATCCTCAACCCCCAGATCTTTTCATCTAGTAAATTTCCTACCTGTATAGGGTTTTATATATAGACTGGGCCAGTCTTTCAGTGCCTGACAAACAACTGGTACTTAATATTTGCTCAGTTGAACTTCCTGGAGCTGCTAAGTCTCACCCACAAGTATCTCATATAGGGACTCCTTTATTTGTCTTAAAGGAGGTAGCTCTTATCTGGCATTTGAAACCCTAATTTAATTACTAAAATTCTGTAGAAGATGTAAATACCACCAATTCTAGGGCAGATAGAGCCTCTAGTTTCTATGAAGGGCCAGAGAACCAAGCCTTCCTAATTGCATTAACTGAAATCCTTACAAAACAAGTTTTCCTTTAAAATTTACCAATCGAGTCTAGTTGATTAATCCTGGAATCTTAGTAGTAAAAAGTTAATTCCATTTAGACAAAATCTGTCATTTCATTGAGTGAATTATTTTTGGTTCTGTTTTAGCGAGACTAAAGGAGGACATGCCTGGTCAACTCAATACTACTGTAAGACAAAAACACTTTCAAATAATCTTGAAAACAACCCAAAGCTTGTTATCTCTGCCAAACTGATTCCTGTTTCTTCAACTGGCATGTCTTGGTGTTTGCACTTACCAAACTCTGCATGGAACATACTTAGTATACATTGCTACTTGAAAAATGTCAGTTGTCTTTCCAATATGGCCTTATCTGTTATCGTCCCAGTTCCTGTTCTCATTCCAAGAGTGTGTTGTTCCTTTCTCTGCATTTGTATGACACTTTCTACATAATCCTCTATCCTAATAAAAATAATAATAACAATTAGGAGCATGTAGCACCTATTATGAGCCATTTCCTATCCTAATTGTTTTGATTTACATTACTTTGTTGACCCTCACAAAGCAATGATGGTAGATACTTTTAGTGGATGTAGTGTACAAATGAGAAAACTAAGGCACAGAGAAATTAAGTAATTTGCCTAGGGTTACATAGCGGATCCAAATGCCCCACCACTTAAAAGGATAATTGCTAAGACAAAAGAAAAGAGACCGTCCCAATTAGTGCTGAGGAATGGAGCACTCAGACAGCAATTTCCACATCATGACCTTTTGACAGTCTTACCCAAGGTTCCAAGGTCACAAACCCGTTTTTCATCCTCCTTCCCTTCTTCTCTTTCTCTCCTTCCTCCCTCCACTCCTCCTTCTTCCCTCCTTCCTCTGTTCTTCCCTCTCTGTTGGTTTGCCCAGATTATATCTTGAAAAACCAGGTAAAGGGAAGCACTATTTTCTGAGCCTCTACTGTGAAGTTAACACTATGGTAGATGGTATGAGTTTCCTCTGGCTGCTGTAACAAATCACCACATGCTTAGCATTAACTAAAAGTAATTAAATTAAAAAAATTAAATTAGCCAAAACAACACACATGGATCGTCATATAGTTTTGAAAGTCAGCAGTCCAAAATGGGTCTCACCAGGCAAAAATCAAGTTGTCAGCAGAGCTGAATTCCTTCTGGAGGTATAGGGGGAAATCTGTTTTTGCCTTTTCCAGCTTCTAGAGGTCCCTTGCACTCTTTAGCTGGTGGTCTCTTCCTCTACCTCCACAGCTGGCAGTGGCAGGCTGAGTCTCTGTCATACCACATCACTGAGACCGGGGCTTTCACTGCCACATCTCTTTCTCAAACTCTTTAGCTGTCTCCTCCACTTTCAAGGAGCCTTGTGATTACATGTAGATAATCCAGCATCATCACTCTACTCTAAAGTCAGCTGACTTTCCACTGTAATTCCCCATTACCACTTAGTCTAACATATTCACAGATTTTAGGGATTGGACTGAGGACATCTTTGGGAGACTACAATTGTGTAGCTTCCCTTTTAACAATTTGAGGAAAAGACACTGAGTACCATTCAATTGGCAATAAAATCTAGATGTTGGTATCAAATTGTGTATGAAGGCAACAACACTCAGCCACTCAAACTGTGCGTGAAGGACTTACCAGACTGGAAGTATTCTGTGTCTTTATCTTCCCAAGAACCACAGAATCATTTCTAAGAGTCTGTTCCATTACGTCCAAGGAGTTGGCAGGTGTTCTGTGTTCTGGGGCCATGAAATACCAGGAAGATTGTAAGGAGGTCAGATTCAGAGGTAGTGTGGATGACATGAGCTGACACTGTCAGTGAGGATATTGATATGTGCCCATGCATGTATGTGTGCATATGTGTATGTGTGGACATGGATGTGCCCATGCATGTCTTTGAAGTACCTCTTTTCTCCATGCTTTATCTGTAGGTAGAGTGCCTTTATAAACCCTTTGAGGATTCTGGCAGGATAAAGAATCAATCAAAATTCATTGCTGTAACATTTTTATATCCTGCAAGTCAGAGCTAGTAGCCTTTTTTCCCCACCAATCTAAGTTCCCCTCCAGACTGAGTCCAATAGACCGACTTTGACAAGAGTAAACCAGAGGTATTTTGTAGCAAGGATAAAGTAACTGTCCATCCACGTTAATAGCAAAAAGCAGCGAGTCAGTGAGAGGAAAACAACCAGGGGCCAGGAGACACTAGTGAGTTCACTTGAAAAATACCATTTTGGAGCTGGCTTACGAGAGGATGAGATCTGAGATTGTTCACTGCCTGCTGAGATAATTATTTGTGGCAGGAACTTTCTCTCTCTCTCTTTTTTTTTTAATTTATGGCTTCTTCGAATACAGTTATATTAAGCTTTTCTTCAGTTCTGATATTTCTGGCCTCTGGGATGTATCTGTGATGCATGGTATAAAAGTCCCTCTGTCCTAGTCTCTTCCGTGTTTAGCATATAGTCAGTCAGGTGAGCTGCTGACTCACGCAAACAACCCCAGATCTCAGGGTCTGCACAACGCATGTGGGGTTTCCTTGTTGGGTAGCTGTCCTAAGTCCTTGTTTTCTAAGCAGGGACTGACTTCTGGGCTCTTTCTATTGGATGACTCTGCCATCTTGGAAGTCCTTCTTTTCTGTTTTCATAGATGGGGAAGAGAAGACATTTCAGGGGCCAGGCCAAGAAGTGGTGAAAATCCTTTTACTCCCTTTGTGTTGACCAGAGTTTAGTCATATGGCCAAAATTGCTACAACAGAGCCAGAAGCACATAGTTATAGATACTATAAAGCAAGTAACTAGAGCCTCGTAATAAGGAGAGAGTTCTTTGCTTAAAAAGCTTCTTTCCAAAGTCTAACGTAGGTGTTGCAAATTCAAATGCCGGGGGCGAGGGGTAGGGCTGCTACGTGTGTAACTGAGTCAAGTGAGCAGAAGTAACGTAGGGAATGGTGCAGACAAGGACAGCCAAGAGAGGTGCACTCTTTATAATATGATAATTTAACTTTTATGACAGACTACTATGGCTAAACTAACCAAATCTGCTGGCTACGTTCATCCCATATGTTGCCAGTTGGCAACCTGCAGTCTGGGACAAAAAAAAAAAAAAAAAAAAACATTTTTCTGGAAGCAAATACTAAAGTTGCTTGGAATCAGCTATGTTCTTGAATCACTACCTGTCAGGATAAACATAAACCTTTTTTTTTTAATGTTTTATTTATTTCTAGGAGAGAGAGAGAGAGAGACAGCGTGAGCAGGGGAGGGTCGGAGAGAGAGGGAGTCACAAACTGAAACACGCTCCAGGCTCTGAGCTGGCAGTCAGCACAGAGCCCGACACGGGGCTCGAACCCAAGAACAGCGAGATCATGACCTAAGCGAAAGTTGGATGCTTAACCGACTAAGCCACCCAGGCGCCCCTACCTTTTTTTTTTTTTTTTTTTTTTTTGAAGAAAGTTCTAAACAGCAGCAAAGAAATGGATGCTAAAAAAAGGAAGTGGGTATAAAGAGTGTGATGTAAGGCTTTGCTATCGGTGTGTTCGTTCAGGGCAGTGACTCTTACACAGAGGATGGAACTCTGAGCTGCCATTTTATAAATTTTTGTTTCTTATTTATTTCTGAGAGAGAGAGAGTGTGTGAGTGAGCGAGCGTGATCAGGGAAGGGTCAGAGAGAGAGGGAGATACAGAATCTGAAACAGGTTCTGAGCTGGCTGTCAGCGCAGACCCCTACCCAGGGCTCGAACCCAGGAAACATGAGATCACGACCTGAGCTGGAGTTGGACGCTTAACTGACTGAGCCACCCAGGTGCCCCTCTGAGCTATCATTTTAAAGGATGCTTGGTGTTCTGCAAAAATAGTGCAAGTTAGCTCACAGCAGGCACTGATGTTTTTCATTGTGCACCTGACCCCAAGATGCAACTCCTCTCCTAACTCTACTTGACTCAGGCCCCTCCCTGCTGTTTCCCTTTGAATATTTCTCAGCACAGTCTGTACCCTGAACAGTTTCACAGTAGCAACAGAAGTAATATTTTGATACCTGTCAGTGTCTACCCTGGGCAATATAATATCAGTGAAACATGTATATTGGTTTAAACATAATATATAGAAACAATGATAATAATGATAGCAAGCATTTCTTGAGCAACTACTTATGTGCCTGGTACTACATAAGGCTCTTTACAGTAATTAACTAACTTCACCCTGATAAGAACCTTAAGATACTATTATTGTATCCATTTCCATCTGAGGAAACTGAGAAACAGAATGTTGCTTGCCCAAGGTTACAGCTGGTAATTGGCAGCTGATAAACTGGGAATTCATACAGAGCCAGTGTGGCTGTGTCTTGTGCCTGTAGTCTGTCTGAACATGAATCTGCTTTCATAAGCCGACTGATTGTAATTTTCAAATAATAGAAATCCTTTGGTGATCATAAAATTTGATCACTGCTGAGCTTTCAAAGGTGTATTGGTTGCCTGTTGTTTATGAGGTGCAAGCTAATGCATAAATGAACAAAAGAACCATATTGGAAGACCATTATTTCCAAGGCATTAAAGGTAAATTCAGAATGTTGTTCACAGCATATATTCTGGAAATGTTAAAGAGGGTTTAGGGAAAAGTATATTTAGGTCGTATATTTTTAAGAGTGACATCTGATAATGTTGAATAAGAGGCTTACCTAGTTTTGGATTAATGTCCAAATACTCACTTTTAAACCAATGAGGGATGCTTCTCCATATTCTTCCTCCAAACTCAGTATGACTGAAATTGAAGAGTGGGTATCCATGACAAGTTCATGCACAGGTATTATTATATAAATTCTGCTAAAAAGTCAATGAGTATTAGCACTGAATGGAATATTCTACCACCACTGCCCAGGCACACAGTAAGTGTTTGAGAAGTCCCAAATTAGTCTAGGTTCTTTTTTAAATGAAATTTTGTAATTTCAGAGATGTGTTACATGAAACTCAGACAGACACAAAGGAATTCATGTGAAAGCACAGAGTGTGTTGGTTAAAAGGACAAGTCTGTATTCCTCTCCAGTTAACCAACTAATTCTGAGCCATCTTTGAGATGGAAGCAAAGATGTCTCTTCTGTGGGTTTGCCTTCCCTGATCCCCCTAGATGAAATTAGACTCCCTGTCCCTGGCTTTGACATGCTCCCAAAGAGACCTATAATTTCCCTTCAATTGCAATTCTAGTTAATTAATTAAATTATGATTTGTTAATGCCTGACACCTTTTTCTAGTCCACATTAACGTTAACACTTGCTGACCACTTATCCGGTGAAACACTGTTCTAGTTGCTTTAGATGCACCATCCATTGAATCCATATAGCTCCTCTCAGTTCACACCTAATTTTCCATATTTCCATTACTGTCAGTAACTAAAGGATAGAGCCAAGATCTGAACCAAGCAAAATGACTCTGGAGTTTTTGCTTTTAATTACTGCATTGTTATGCTGCTTTCTATATAAGCTTCAGAGCAACACCTAGCAGAGTGCTTGCTGAATTCCAGATTAATAAATTTTGAGGAATAAGTGAATGAATGAATGCAGGGAGGAGAGGCTAACCCTTACTTCCTAAATCACACCTTGCCCAGGAAAGTGCTGCTTACTTTTCCATTAAAAGCATTTAACCTGAACTTGGTGGGTGGAGGTACCTAATAATTTACAAAACAAAGCTAAACTGAATCTCTGGGAGTCTTTTGACTCCTCCCACCCTCCTGAGGGTCAGCTGTTGGAAAAGGTTTATTTTTTCTTCCTCACTCTAGAGGAATCCTAAATACAGCCCACCAAGAAATCAGCACAGAAAGACATGAGCAGGGGCTCAACTCATCCATCCTTTCAGTCAGTTCTGGATTCCCATGCTCAGGATCCCTAGAGAAATGGTATCTTTTTAGTTCCTATGGGATGACTGGTTTATTGGTCTGGGGTTGAGGGCAGAATTAGCTGATTAGAATGTTAATGTATAATTGTAGGCCCAGGGTGCCTGGAAGCAACCTTTGAGCATTTGCTGTTGAACTGAATTAGCATTGGCCGCTTATAGATCTTCTGCTTGCAAAATTGCCAGCGGATTATTCTGAGTCCTGAATCTGCATGCTGTGTGTGTGTTCCTTGGGGTGTTAGCATTATGATTGCCTCAGAAGCAATCTAACCAGAGCCTACTCTGGAGGCCAGGGGAAGTTTCACAAGCAGAATTGCTCAGGTACTGAACTCTAATACCCTAACCCCTTTGATTTTAGAAAGAAGATGTTGGTCAGGGTGATGATTCCTCCATTTCAATTTCTCTGATGTTCCTCAGTCTGGCCACACCGTGAACTCCAAAGATTGATTCTTGCTCTTATTCCTTGGGGTTCAGTGCATTTCAGTGGGCTGTTATTTACAGAGAAGCCCAGGTTCCACAGCTTCCAACCTATGTACACTCCTTTGAGTTTGCTGGCGGGGATGATAATGAGTTTTCTTTAGCAGCTGTGTACAGTGGTTAAGAGTTTACATCCTAGTATCAAAGTTTGGTTTCCCAAGAAGCAGACTGCTAAGTCAAGGATTTGAGTGCAATAGCTTTACTTGGAGAGCAGTGTCAGAAAAATACCAATAGGAGATGAGAAAATGAGCCAGGGAAGAAAAGACAGTGAGTAGAAGATGAGTTATCAAGCTCGATGCCACTGTGGACAACTGGAGTTGAATCCCAAGTGGAAATGGGGAGACAGAACACTTGCCTCCAAGATAAGGCTCCAGAGGAATGAGAGAGCTGGGGTATTCATGCACCAATTTTCATCAGTTATGGTTGAGGGCTGCTCCTGAGAATTTCCAAATGCTCTCTACTGGCACCATGCTCTATTAAGCACTCTTCCATGGGATTCAGAGTATCTCAGCCAAACAAATGGAAAGTCCTGCCCTAAGACCTGGAAAGCCTATGGGGGCTAGGAGGAGCTCTGACCATGATCCATATCAGAGGACAGTTAAGCCTGGATTTGGATCCTCACTCCATCTGTCCCAGCTCTACCATCTTGGATCTTGGGTGAACGTGTTAGAACATCAGGCCCCTTGTAAAATGTATCCCATAAGAAACTAAATATGGGGTATTGGGATGGCTCAGTTGAGCAACTGACTCTTGATTTCATCTAAGTTCATGAGTTTGAGCCCTGCATCAGGCTCTGTGCTGACAGCATGGAGCCTGCTTGGGATTCTTTCTCTCCCAATCTCTCTCTCCTATCCTAGAGAAGGGCTGCTGTGGGGATTAAAGGAGATGATGCAAATAGCAAACGTAGCACAGTGCTTGCCATTTAGTAAAGGTTGAAAAACATTAGCATTTGTCTGTTAAGTATTATGGAGCATCTTCTCTGTGCCTGTATAGGTGGTAGGTGCTTGGCATCAAAGTTGGGGAAAAAGAGGTAACTCCTATCTTCCCAGGGCTTATAGCCTTTGCCTCCTAAATCTACAACTCTTTCTTTCCTTACTGAATTACTCTTTGTCCAAGAGTGTGTTCCCTACTTTCATATTCCAAGACATATAGCCTAAATTTTTGACTCTGTGATGAAGAATTCCAAGGATTTGCAAAGACAAAGCTGAGCTTTGGGAAGCAATTGTGAATTTTAGCTTTTCTAGTAGCCATACTTACACAACTACAAAGAAAGTGGTAAAATTGACTTTAATAACATATCTATTTAGTCCAGTATGTAAAATATTATTATTTGAACAGCAATGTATATACAAATTAATTATTTTACATTATTGTTTTCTTTTTTGGTAGCCAGTCTTTAAAATCCAACATATATTTTATACTGACATTTTTATCCCAGCTACATTTCACATACTCAGTAGCTGCCAGTGGCTCACGGCCACCATATTGGATTGGAGAGTTCTAGTGGGCCCTGAATTCCTTTAGAAAGTAATTTCCAATGGAACAGTTGTGCTTTCCTCCTCATTATAGATGGCACTGCTCCTTTGCATCTATGACAGTGAAGTTAGTTTTAGCTCAGGCATCATATGAAATTGACTGTTTTTGTAATGAAATTTCACACATAGGAACCATGGTGAGAGTCTTAGCAGGTGTAAAAATCTGACAAAGTTATTTCTTTAACGGCAACTTAATGGAAACTGCAGCAGCTGTTGCCATTTGCGTGTTTTCCAAATCTCATCACCAAAACGAATTGTTGGCAGCCACAGGAGAAATATCAACTTACCTCTTCATTTGGGAAATAAAATTAAAACCTCAGCTCATTTCTAAAAGTCACAGATTTGGTAAAAGTTAGCAGGGCAAACACATAAGCCGCAGTTAAAATATTGATGGCTTTGGTTTTCTCAGGTGCTGCTTCTAACATCTGCAGAAGATTTGGACTGCATGCCTGGATTTCAGCAGAAAGTGTTCCATATTGATCAGCCGGCTCAGTTCATCGAGGACCAGGCGATTCTAAACTGTAAGCAATGTCACGTGATGATTCTTTTGGTCTATTTTCGTGGTCGAATTCACCCAATGTCTTAAGAATGTGTCTCAGGATGCAGTGTTCACAAAGCTATGTGTTTTCTGATTGTTTTATGTCTCTGCTTGGCCGAGAATGGAAGCTCTTGAGCTAGGGCCTTGTTAGCTGAGAGGTGAGCATAATAGTTGTGTATCGCTTTTTAGTATTTTATCATCGGTAAGCATTTCCCCACTGTTCCCACTGTTACCAGCCTCTAATGTGAATACTACTCTGTGCAAAGGAAATTAATTCCATTTCCCCTGGGCAGGTCCCTGAGAGCAAAACCATTGTCATCCCATGGATTGATGTTTTACTGGGATTTCTCATCCATAGTGTTGGATCAAAATGATGGTGAGAGCAGGGTGTTGGCTTCTGGGAATTTTTAGTCATAGGAATTCCAAACTCCTATTCTGAAGGCTAATAAGAGGCTCTTCAGAAAGATTCAGAGAGGGAGGGAGGCAAACCATAAGAGACTCTTAAATACAGAGAACAAACAGGGTGGATGGAGGGGTGGGAGAGAGGGTAAAATGGGTGATGGGAATTGAGGAGGGCACTTGTTGGGACAAGCACTGGGTGTTATATGTAAGTGATGAACCACAGGAAACTACCCCAAAAACCAAGAGCAGAGTTTACACACTGTGTGTAAGCCAATTTGACAATAAATTCTATTTTAAAATTTTAAAATTAAATAAAATCATAAGAAAAAAGAAAGATTCAAAACCTCTACTGACTATTTTGTGGAGTAAACTCAAATCTCCCCAAATTCCACTGAAAATATTCTCCCCTCAGATCTGTGGTTATCATCTCTTCCTCTTTTTAATGCAGTATCACATTGTTTTATTTTCATGAGGGCATGGAGTACATTGCTAAATGTGTAGCGAGCAAAGTTTTAGCACAGTAGAATTTAAAATTGATGGTGGACAAATAACCATTTAATTGTGGGCTCCTGAGCCTGTTCTTTAACATCCAGGAATGAAGGATATGAAAACAGTGGTTTAATTTGGTCAAATGCTCCAAGGTCCCTTTGGGGAAGATTATTGTGCATTTGTTCTTATGGTCTCAGGCTTGCCTTTCCACGCTAACCATACTCCTTCACTCCTGTGTTATGTAGCTGGCATGTTTAAAGGAAAGGAAAACAAAACAAAACAAAAATAACAAAACGAGCCTGCATGATTGGATTGTTCTGTGAGGCTGAAACACGTTTTAAGAGTTGAAAAGAGCACAGGAATGACGCAATGCTGAGCAGCAAGGAGGCTATCCAAGGTGAAGTCCATGAACATCTTGGTGCAATTACACCTATGAAATCATTTCAGTAATTAGAGTCTGCAATGACAAGGTACAGGACTGGCACAATAAGTGAATTCCAGTATGTGATTTCATGTTAATTTGATCCCTGAGTGTGACTTCTGGGTCAGGCCATAAGGAACCCTCATTTGTCTTTTGATACTTCTACTTATCAAAATCAATATATTTCGAAGGGAACTTTAAGAGAACATTTTTCTGCCTCTTATCTGTGTCTTATCTCCTCTCTTCTTCTCTCTCTCTCTCCCCCTCTCTCCTTCTCTCCCTCTTTCCCTCTCTGTCTCTCTTTTCTTTCTCTTTTTTTTTTTTTTTTGCAAGCGATTATCCCAAATGGCATCTATATTAACATGGGTGGGAATGTGAAACCACCCTGAGTATGGAAATTAATAGAGTTGGTATGCAAAGCAGGCCCATAAATGTGATTGCTTCTGTAATCTTCACGACACCAAACAGCTTTTAATTCACCGCTGAGAAGCTGGAAACAATCATACTTTGGGGGATCTTTTTAATTTAAACCAGACCATACAGTACATTCCAATATCACAGTTTTGTGTGTGTCTGTGTTTTTTTTTTTTAATCCCCTAAGTAATTAAGTGGGTTATGGTTGTTGGTTCTGTGTAAGCTAGTAAATGCTAAATGGAACCAGCTTGATTATCAATGATAGCACATTCAGGAAAAGTCAGTAATATGGGAATTGAGGATATTTAAATTTTTATATATGAATTTGTGTGTAAATTGTCGGATCAGCAAAATCTGACTAGCCCCCCTCTCAGTGAAACTGTAAGTTCATATATCTTATAGGATAAAAAAAATATGAAGAGTAGATCTGATCTGGTACTTCTGAGTTCATCTGAAAGCAATATACATAGGTTGTTATGAGCTAGACCGTGAGAATAAGGTTAATTGTACCTAAATGAAGAAGAAAGTTTCCATAGACTTGAGAATGCCTATTGAATATTCTTTGGGATGGATTTCTAGAAGAAACAGCAATGTATTGCTCTATTCCAGAGGAAAGGAAAAGCCTGGAACATTGGAGAACTTTCCCTTTAGCCAATGAACATTCCTGCTACTCTCTCCTTCGTTCTCCCTCTCCTCTCTCTCATTCTGTTTCCTTCATGCATTTCCCTATGGTTCAACACAAGACCCTTCTCTCTGAAAATGTGATTAACCAAGAAACCAGTGAGTGGTGGGTGCTCTCAGAATGAAGGCCATATTGACACAAGGCTAACATCTGGGTGAAAATGGAGAAGAATCACACAGAACCAGAAGGTTAAGAATATTTAAACACTTGAAGTTGTATACTAAGATCCAGGAACTGGTTAGGATCAGTTTAGTAATGTGTGAGCGCGCGCGCGCGCACACACACACACACACACACACACATTTAGGTAATAAAAGAGGTTAAAACACCCAGGCAAGTAACATCTCTTGGACTCCACTTATGGCATTTGTATTTTCCATTTTCCTGTATCTTTGCAATATTTAAGAGCTTTGGTTCCTAATCATTGTAAAGTTTTGTCTTGTAGAAGGTGTAAACACAGCATAATCAATCAGTTGATGTCTACACTTTTCACCCTTCAGTAAAGTTGTCTGAAAGTGTTGTCTTTCTGCCTGACAGACATATTATATCTGCTCATACCTCAGACTTATATTCAGCCAATTCTGTGTTCAGCTTTAGCAGGCTATGGAGAATGTTTATTCTGTCCACGGCCTCCTGCTGTCTTTGTTCAGGCAGTAATATTTCCTTTTATCCTTTTTCATCTTTATCTTCAATTCTCAATGACTTATCTTTTTCTACTTTAACTGTTACTAATGGTCACCTCCACTCCTTTTATTTCCCTAATATTTTATTCACTGTTCACTCCAATACATCTTTCCTTCAGTTGTTCTAAAGCCTTTTATTTTCTTCACATCCAAATAACTCTTTATTCTACTCTCCTTTCCACTAACTAGACTTGCTTTCGTCTTTAAAAGGCCATTTTTCAACAAGCTTCTAGGATCAAAACATAGTGTCCCACTATTTCTTCTAATGTAACCAGGGGAGCTCTTTCATTGTATCTTTCAAGGTGTGATGCAAAGCCCCCAACTCATGGTAACTTGGGCAAAAGTTTCCTACCTTCATCCCAGTCTTGAAAGATGAGCTGGGAAGATGTGGCTATTCCCATTTTGTTTATGAGAAGTATAAGAAGAAAGGAGAAGACAGCTTAGAAGGTAGAAACTCTGGAGACCTCTATTCAAGGCCTTTGTATTCAGGGAGGAATCTTTGAGGGGTTTGTGGGTGGGGGTCACTCGAGGCCTCTAACACTTGGAATTCTCTTAATGGCTTTGTGTTGTTGCTTGCTTCTTCTGCAACATGAAGATCATGTGATTCTGGTACTTACCATCTTGATCCCATGATATCTGAATAGGGATGCTGGTTATACCCTCCCAGTTGACACCCAGGCTTCAGAAGAGTAAGTGACCTGGAAAACTGACCAGCCACCCAGCTGAGGTGGAAAAGGACCAAGTGATAAGCCCTTTGTGTTCTCCAAAATTATAGAACACACTATTCTTCCCTGGCCACATCAGCTTAGACACATCTTCCTAGCATTATGGAGAGAGCTATGATCATTGAGGTAGCTGGGGGGAACCATACTCATGACCCTCCTGCTTCAGTTAACGAGAGCTGTCTCCAACTTCCAGTGTCCAGAAAGGACACTCCATTGGCCATCCAGACACTATCAGGCCACCACTTTTCTACCTCTTCTCGTTCATCCTTCCTCAATCACTCATCATGGACCCCCCCTGCCCCCCCCCCCACACAAGCAGATACACACAGATAAATTGCTGCACCTGAGTCCACCTAAAATACAACCCATACAGTGACACTTTTAATAACAAACCTGCACTAGTTAGAATAGGCTTGGTATCAAAAAAAAACCCAGTGAGCTAACACAATAAAAGTTTATTTCCCATTCAGGTCATGAGGATGCAGATTGGGCTACTTCTTGGGTAGCTCTACTCCAAGTGTGTGCCCTCCACACAGGAACCTGAGGATTCAGACTGCTTCCAAGTTGGTCCTGCCATTCTGAGCCTTCTGGTCATTCTTATGTTACTTAGCTGCAGATAAGAGAAGGCATAGAAAAACACAGGTTTAACCACTTTAGCTCAAAAGTGACATGTAATTTCTGTTCACACTCTATTCTCTAGTCACATTAGCTGTGTGGCCATGAGTGAGTCATTTGAACCCTCCAAGTTTGGATGATCTCATTTAAGAAGGATACTAGCAATTCTTACTTTTAGAATTGGTGATTATGGACAGAAAAATGTATAGAACATGGTTATGAATAAGTGAAAGCTGCAGTTATTATTACTGTCAATATTGCTATTTTGCTGCTATTGTCATTGTTATTACTGTTATCGATGGGCCTTCCATGAGTTCAATTTCCCTATAATGACCATCTAATTCAGGCTTTAGAGAAGACAAATCCTGGGCATTAAAAAAATCTAGAGAAATGAGTGATTTTTAGGATTTGAACTCTATGAACCAGTAGATTTTTTTTTTAAATCTTGAATTGATTAAAATGTATTTTAAACACTTTTCTAAGCCTGGATATGAAAAAGGGTGGGGGGAGGAAAGCAAATAGATAAAATAGAGAGAGAATCCATTTACTTTGGCAAGAATGTTCTTTTAAAAGTTCATTTGGAAAAAAATAAAAATAAAACAGGAGATCCTGTTAACTGAAGCTGGAGGGTCACTTTGCATTAAAAAAAAAAAGCTCAAACAAAACAGGAATAAGGACTAATTATAGCAGAGAAGGCAGTTCCTTAATTTGAGTAAATTTTCCTTTGTAAAAAAATGTGCCAAATGTCCTATTTACCTCATTTTGTTGGGAAATCACACATCAAAAACATTAGGTTGGTGTTCCTTTTTTGCTATTGACTTTTATGATATTGTTCTGAAGTTTCAATATGTTCATTTTTCTACAAAGGCAGGGATAACTCTTAAGAGATTTACTTATGACAGGCTGTATACCCATACTGACAGCAAGAAGAGACAGAGACAGAGAAAGAGCGCACATTTCTGGAAAATGTAAAAAAGTATGCATACCTTAGGAACAGATGTTGAGATTTATAAAAGGCATGAGTATTGACCAGTGTGTGTGGAGTGCCCCCTTGAGCCTCATAACAGGCCTTAGGGGACAAAATACTCTCATGTGCCCATTTTACAGGTAAGGATACTACGGCTGCGGTGGGCAATTTAGCCAAGGTCATCCCACTCGTATTTGGCAGTGTCAAAATTTGAACCCAGGATTCCAGTCCCCTGGTTCTTATCCAGAGTTCTCTGGTCTCTTGTAGTTTTTGTTGAAGTTAAGGGTGACACATCAAAGAAATTTGCCACTTAATTTTCCTATATGCTTTCATTGGCCTGGATGAGATAGAGAATTTCTACTGTGTTGTATTTTTTCTGTTCATAACCAAGTTTCATTCTTCCTCTGTAATACTGAAAGAATACAAAAAAGTACCTCTTTTTCTTTGCTTCTAATGGATCCAGTTAGTGCCAGATTGTCCATGACCTGCACCCCTGGCTTTCCATCCTCCCCGTGGGTTTCTTTCCCCAGGACACTGGTTGGGCACACCACCTTGACACTGACCTTTGTTAGTGGCCGGGTCATCCATGGAGTGCATGGTATTGCATTAATCATATTTGTACTTAACATACATGAGTCATGGCTTTTGAGGGTGTTTTTAATTGACTATAAATCAAACAGGGAACTTGAAAAATGAAGGCAATTAATGAAAAAGCAATGTGAGAGGTGTTTTGCATCCTAACATAGGAAATACATCGCCAGTGAATTAAATGTCAAAACAAAGGACCTTTTGACCCTGCTGAAAAGATTTCATTTGGATGGTAATAAATGGATGAACTTTCCAACCTGGCAGGTGGAGAAATGCCTATTTCCTGAGTTCAAGCTCCCTTGGGCTTTTATGTGTCTATATTCTCTATCTTTGTGGACTTCCTGAGTTCTTTTATTTATTAGTTTTCGTGATTTAAAAAAAGCGATGATAATTTATTTTCCATTTTCTGATATACTTTGCACTACTGACTTGTATTTTCCCTCAAGTTGGGAGATTGATTAAATGATTAATGAAATGATTTACCATCTCCTGTACTGCAGTTTAGATAGATCTGAACACAGTTAGAGTTACAAGTGGTATATTTATTTAAGCTGTTGGGAGATACCAATGAATATTACTCTGATGTCACTTAATTTACTCCACATTATGAAGGTGACTATACTTTGGGTCAGAATGTGGACTCCTATTTACATTAATGAGAGTTGTTCCTATCTTTAAATAGAGTCCTGTAGGGATGTAATATTTGTACAGATTTGCTTTCCCACCCCATCAACATATTTGTGACAATCTAATGATCATTCAATTAATATGATTAGAGTCTTCATAAATGCATTATATTAACTACCTCATTTCATAAATGTAAGGTGGTAGAGTAAATACGGAATAGAAACTACCTCATTTCATAAATGTAAGGTGGTGTAGTAAATACGGAATAGAAAGGACACAAACCATGTGTTCTTGGGGAGTGCTATAATGAAGTGCTTAGAAATCCTTTCGTTGAACTTGGGTGCTATGTTGTGCTTTGAAGAGTAGGAAATATATAAAGTAGTGGAGTGAGGGGCCTGCTCAGGTGAGGAATCTAATGAAGATGGGGATCCTGTGGCATAAGTTTTCTTATCAGTGGAGTGGAAGAAATAAACAGGTCTGAGGAATCACACTGTCAGTCCTGGTTTAAATTTGCCCCACAGATATGTCCTGTCTGACTGCTCAGTGTGGAAGTGTTTAGTGAAAAATGTTTAATGAAAAAAATTTGTTGTCAACATTGAGAATTTCACTTTTAAAAATTCATAACTTCTGGGAAGATGAGACCTGCAGAATACAGGCTCCAGAGGCAGCCTGCCGGGCTTTAATCCAAGGTCGGCTCATTGTCAGCTAAGTGATTTGGGCAAGTTAGAGGAGCACAAAAAACTCATTGTGCCTCAATTTCCTCATTTGTAAAATGAATATTATAATGGCAGTAGCCTATATAGGTTGCCCTGAGGATTAAATGTTAATCTATCTAAAAGGCTCTGAATAGTGGCTTGTCTATAGAAAGCACAAGAATGTTAGTTGCCACAACTAGTATAGTGATAATAGTAGCTGAGATATTCCCTGTGCCCCTCCATTCTCTGCTGTCCTCCTGACATCCAGTTGGCTTCCTTGTTCATTCTACCTGCTCTTTCTAGGCATCTAAATTCACCACATTCACTGAGCCTGACTGGCTCAGTCAATAGAGCATGAGACCCTTGATCTTGGGGTTGTGAGTTCAAGCCCCACACTGGGGGGCGGAGGGAGGGGTAGCTTGTACTTAAAATAAAATTTTTAAAAATCTTCGAAAAAAAATTCACTCCATGAAATCACCATTGCCCCCAGGACTGGTTGGTGTGTGGATCAGATGAAATGCCACAAAGGCCAACCACATGTGGTGTTGTTTTTATCAAACCACTGCTGTTACTGACAATAACTGTTCCTGGTAGTCAGAGAAGCAGAGGACAGTGCTGAGAGTTGGGAGGGTGTGGGCTGGCTGGCATTGACTAGACTCTGAAATACATTTTCAGTGTTTTGAATCATCAATACAGGTAATGTGTGAAAAGGAGTATCATGTGATCAGACAGTGTGGCTGGTTTCTAGAAGTTCAGAATAAGAGATAAGAGAGAAGAGTGAGGAGGCTTGTGCTGGCTTGGAGCCATCTGAGAAGTTCTGAGATGGGGGTGGTTGGAGGTGGTTGGGAGGTATATCTGAGGAGAGGTGGGAGCATGACTAAGGAGCACCTAAAAAACAAAATAAGGGTAGAAGCAGAGCCCCAGAGAAATCCAAGTATCTAGACTAGGGAAGACATCTAGTTTGCTTGTTTGTTTTAAGGTTATTTATTTATTTTGAGAGACAGGGCGAGAGAGGATCAGATAGAGAGGGAGAGAGAGAATAGCAAGCAGGCTCCAAGTTATCAGCACAGAGCCTGATGTGAAGCTTGGGCTTATGATCCGTGAAATCATGACCTGAGCCAAAACTAAGAGTTGGAGGCTTACCTGACTGAGCCACCCAGGTGCCCCTAGAAGCTTTCTAAAAGAGCTGCATAATCAGTCGATTCTATACCAGCTCACTGATTTGTGTGACCTCTTTTCTCTCTGCACCTCTGTTTCTCCATTTGCATAGTAAGGGTATATCAGTCTCATTTTTTTTTTAATTTTTTTTTTTTATGTTTTATTTATTTCTAGGAGAGAGAGAGAGAGACAGCATGAGCAGGGGAGGGTCAGAGAGAGAGGGAGTCACAGACTGAAACAGGCTCCAGGCTCTGAGCTGGCAGTCAGCACAGAGCCCGACGCGGGGCTCGAACCCACGAACCGCGAGACCATGACCTAAGCGAAAGTCGGACGCTTAACCGACTAAGCCACCCAGGCGCCCCTATATCAGTCTCATATTAGCAGGACTGTTAGGGCTGTGATCCCAACTAACCCACCTCCACCTGACATTAGCAAAAACATAAAATTATCAGTTCACATGATTGAGATTTTTGAGGCTTTAACTCACTTTAGGACTTGGGATCTGGTGACTCTGATGATGCCACCAGTATCACCCTTTTTTCCTCAGTTCTGCCTTCTATAGGGGTGGTAGCCCTCGCTCTCAGAGGTCACTTCCCTCCAAGATGGTCACCAGCAGCTCCAGGCTTTCCCTCTTTCAATTTAACAACCTGGAACATCTCTTTTCTGAGTGCTCCAACAAATATCTCCTAGCTAACTCTTCTGGTCCAGTTTGGCTCACGCACCTATACCTGAGCCAGTCACAGTGTCCAAGAAATTTTGGTATTTCTACTGGCCAGGCTGGGGGAAATGGAGATATTGTTCCCTGAAAGAAAGGGATGATGCTGGGCTGCCAAAACACAAGAGTCCACCATGATGGTGTTTTATCTGCTGCTAAGGCCCCTTTTTGTACTAGCATTCCATGATGGCAGGCTTTTCTCATGTGTAAGAATTTTTAGAACCCAGCACACATGCACATGGATATGTGTCTCAGGTGGAAGGGGATAAGCCAGCTCTCACCCCAGGTTGCTCACTGGTGGTGCTGGTGAGCAGATTGCCTAATTAAGACTGTCAAACCTAATGTGACGCCATATGGCCTCACTCTTCAACCTGTTGAGTGTCTTCACTCACACAGTTCTGGAGCTGGTGTATATCTCTTTTTATTTCTGCTTTTCTTCAAGGGAATAAGAACACAGGAACATATGGATATTGCAGGAGCATCTCCTAATTTAAGGTTTTAGAAGCACATGAATTGGCTGCTTAATGAGTAAGGCATCAAAACATAAGTTGGGAAAGACTAAGCATGGCTTTAAATCATCTGAGAGAGCAGAAGATCTTATTATTCTGTAATAGACCAAATTTACACACATTCTGATAATTGTGGTACCCTCTGTCTGTTATTTTCATCTTAGTTTTCATGAAATTTTTGTTGGCTTAAAGGTAAGAGGACAAGAGGTGGAAACATTTGCCAGTCAAAATACCCCTGAGTATTTTTTTTTTATTTGACCAAATTCACATTCTCCTTCTGGACACAGAAATAGGATATAAGAAAGGAGATGATATACATGGATCCCCAACCGTTCATTTAGCTAATGACTAAGAAACACAGAATGATCACCTACCTTATGCCAGGCCCTACACTAGTTGCAAGGGAAAAAACTGAGCCAGAGTCTCTGAAAAGATGTCTCCTGTGTTGTCACTTTCATTCTTGTGGAAAGAGGGGTACAGGCAGGATAAGAATAAACGCCTAAGAACACAGGAAAACAATATGTGAAAATCTGATGAAGAATACTATGAAGGAAATAAGACAAAAGCATACGATGGAGAGTATGATGGAGATTTCTGGATGGCTGCGATAGAATGGGCTGCCAAGAAGTTTTCTCCGGGAACCTGATCCTGTAATACCAGCAGGGGTCCTCCCTGTGAAGACTGGGCTGGTGAACATTTAGGCAGAGGGACCACATAATTCAAGAGCCCTAAGATAAGAATAGGTCGTTCAGTTTGAGATTCTCTGATCCAGGAAAGGGGTTGCTACCATTTTATCCATTTAATCAAATCAGCTACTTTGTAAAGTAGGATTATTAATCCCATTTTACAGATGAGGGCATGAAGGTTGATTAAAGGATCCAGTATCTCAGCAGATGGTGAAAAATGTGCTCTGATCTCCTCACACACTGTGTTCTCTCCACATGAAAAGCTATGTCCAATTTCCTCCCACAGAAACACCCCTCTCCTCTTTTTTTTTAAACAAATCAGGGTGACCTTGAAAGCCTCATAGGGCTGATGTGGGGGTGTCTGCACTGGACTTCTTAGTTCCGTCATTTACAGTGGTGACATTTTCAGCCAACCTCTCAGCTCCTCAGTTTCCTCACCTGTAAAATGGTGGTAATGTTTTGTGAGTTAATCAAGATAATACAGGTAGGTGTTAGGACAGTGCCATCCACATGCAAGCTCTATATAAAGGTTCATATATATATATTTTTTTCCAATTTTTAAATGTTATTTGAGAGTGAGAGAGAGTAGATGGAGGGACAGAGGGAAAGAGAGAATCTCAAGCAGACTTCACGCTTAACATAGAGCTGACTCAGGGCTCACTCTCATGAACCATGAGATCATGATGTGAGCCAAATTCAAGAGTCGAACGCTCAACTGATTGAACTACTCAGGTGCCCCTAAAGGTTGGTATATTTTAGCATTTGAAGGAATAAAGCCAAGGAGGGGAATGTCTGCAGAATGATGCTGTTGAAACAGGCAGCACCAGCATCTACCAAAAGTGGCACAGACAGCAAATCTTGGCTCCTTTGAAATAGGACAGTTTCTTCCAACTTCCTCTACGTCTCCCTTTTAGGTACTTTCATGTTCTCCGGGTATGTGCCATTGCCCACCCCCCCCAACACACACACACACACACACACACACACTCCTGCCTCATGCTTGGTTGCTTTGGGCTAAATGTTAAAAGGATGCTCTCAAAAAGCATTTGAGAAGTGATTCTTCCCAGTCTTAGTTCAGATGCATTTTGCAGTTTAGGGAGCTAATAAATTGCATATGCTGTACATCACACAACTCCACCAGAGGGGTAAGGGGCAGCGCTGTGTAATAAAACAGATATTTTTGCGGCAAAACATATGACTGTTTACCCTAAGCAGGATAAATAAGGACCATCACATCAGTTCAGGTTGGGTTTTGTGCCAAATGAGTTATGAAAACACTTTGGGTATGCCGAGCCTCCTGGATTTCAGAAAGGCAGGCTATACTCCTTAGGAGAAGATTCCCTTGAAACATTGCAGACCTCAATTCTGCTAAAACATTCGGCTGGCTGTTTCACACGCCAGCTGCTTCTGGGGGCAGCAGAGTGTGGTAGCGGCTCAGACTCCAGGTTCTAGCTGCCCCCCACAATCCTGCTCTACTTGTGAGCAACTTCGTAAATGATGTCTTGGCAGGCCACCCCTGAAAAGTGGCCAACCGCTGCACCAGCCTATTTCATTCTTATTTGAAGCCAAAACAGTTGTCAGCCATCCAGGTTCCTCCTAACTGTGCATCTCAGCTGATTCCGGAGCCCTCCCAGAGGATCTATTTTTAGCTAAAAGTGGTTTTAATTTTCATATGTATACATTAAATCCACGGGGGTGGGGGCACTTTCCAAATAAGGAACATTGATTCTGAATAGCATGAAAGAAATAATTAGTGCTTGAAAAACAGTTCAAAATATGAGTCAAAACCTCTAAGGAATATGGTTAGCACTGCATTTTTCAGTGGAAGGAAGTTTGCCAGATTAAAAACAGAAAGCAAGGGAGAGTAGGGATGAACCAGGCCAGAAGAAGGATTCAGCTTCATATTCTAGGCAGTGAGGAAGGGGACAAGGCTAAGAATAGGGGGTACTGAAATAGGGGATAATCAGGATTGTCAGGTGGGCACCCATGGGCACGTGGCCCAGTGGCCATCCACTCCCAGTATGCAATGGGGCTCTGAGGGCTGGAACCAAGCCTTTGCCATACTCACGAGGGATGGGGGTTTACATCAGTTCTTAGAGAAAGGCATCGAGTCTGGCACGTGGGAGCTCTGATCAAGCTTCCAGGTATTTTGTTTATTTTGGAGCAAGGTCGAGGCAGTTTTGGGCTGGGTAAGACTTGAGATCAAGATGTACATAATTTTTATTTTTTTTAGTGTCCTAAGTTGCCTGCTTTGCTTATGGGGCAGGCCAGTTCAAATGTTTTGTTCTCATCATGTACATTTTTGATCATGCACTTCTTTGTGGTGGGTATTACCTCTTTGTGTACCTAAAGAGAGGTTAAAGTGTTCTGTGTTATGAAACACTTCATCAGCTACAATTACCATTTAGTGACTTTATCAGTTCTGATAAACTGCGACCAACTCAAGACTTGAAAGCAGAGGAGTTAATGGGAGGAAACTGTGGAGCTCATAGGTTCATCCAAAGCCCAGAATGAGGAGTCCTGAAAAAGGACAGGAAACAAAGAAGCACGGAGAGTGTCAGCAACAGGAACCCAGAGAGAGTTTAGGACAGTGCTTTTCAAATTTGCTATAGTGAGAGATCGGTTTTTGTTCCAGTGCACCACAGATTGATACCTTAGCAATCAGTCAATCAATGAATCAGTCAATGAAGAGCTGTTAAAATATAATTTTCAATAAGTTAAAAACATGAGTCATGTAGAAATACAAAGTGAATACAGGTTCAAACTCAGTGGTTAAAAAGCAGTCAATAAGGCAAGTCTGACTCAGAGAACATTGGAGGAGCTAGGTATCTGTAGGTGATTTAATCATGAGGAGATATTAGAATCAGTTTGCTAGTTCACATACAGAGCTGGTTAATGTCCTACAAGGCAAGGCAACTGTATCCTTTGGAGTTATCTTTTCTGCTTAACATTATTGGCAATTCTACTATACAGAGATCTACAAATCAACATGTAATTCCACTGAATCTGCCACCTTCAATAAGTAGTAAACAATGAGGCTGTTAACTTGAAAAATAAAACTGCCAGTGATTTCACCAGAAAAAAAAAAAAAATGGGTTTATTTCAGAAAAGCCGAGCATTGCAATCCCTGACCAGCAAGCTGTGGCAAAGCCATTGGTGAATCCATAGCACAAATCAGGGCACCCTCTTTTATTGAGGAAAAGAGGCAATCAGGTAGGCTGTTGTAAACAGAAAGGCCATTGAAGTAGACAGGGAGTTTGAAGTGCGGTGCCTTTTCATTGGCTGAATTGTGATGGTCTCTTACTGGCTGGGCTGTTTGGGGGCAGGGAGCCTTCCTTCCTCCTCGTGAGATGGGAAAGTAGAGTTTACTTGCAAAGGGGTCACTTCCTGTTGGGTCTGCAATTGACCATACATGGTAGGGCTTGAGAACTTCCCCTACTGAACCTCACAGTTCCCTTTTAGTGAGGTTTCTCTCTATTAATTTTCACAAGGTGAATAAATTACATTTTCCTAGATAATAATCCTTGAATGGACGTGTTAAATAATGCCTGTATTTGACACTGAAAGAACATTCTTGCCCCCAATGCAACATTTTTGCTTTGCTTTCAAATTTTTAAAATTTTTAATGTTTATTCATTTTTGAGAGAGAGAGAAACAGAGAGAAAGAGAGAGAGCGAGACCATGAACAGGGGAGGGGCAGAGAGAGAGGGAGACACAGAATCTAACGCAGCTTCCAGCTGTCAGCACAGAGCCCGATGTGGGGCTCCAACCCATGAATCGTGAGATGATAACCTGAGCCAGAGTTGGTGTTTAACCGACTGAGCCAACCAGGTTCCCCTCAAATTGCTTTTAATTGCCATATTTATCTTGTCATGGGCCCTTTACAAGGGTTTGGGCACTGGTCTCTGGACCACACCTTAAGTTTTGCATACCTTAATAGGACTAGCTGATCTCTGCTTGCCTTCCAGTTTTGGGTGTCTGCATTCAAATTCTTGGAAGAGAAGCCAACAGACTTGACATTGGTCAAGAGCCCACCCTGTGGTCTGGGAGACAAGTCTGGTAATTAGAGGTCCATTCCCTAAAGGAAGGGCTCCAAGCAAAACAAACCAACAACAAAACAAAACAAACAAACATCAGAGGCATTCGCACAGTTACTGAGTTCTGAGAGCTGTGGCCCAAACAAGCTGGGGAGCGGGGCAGTGCAGGGATTTGACCACAGGGAAATGTATCTATGAGCCACCATATTCGAACATCATTCGGGCTCCCACATTTAAGTTTTCAGTCATGTGGCCAACAGCTCAAGGTACAACTTCCCAAAATATCACCAGATGACTCATGTTAATAAAGCACAGGTACATTTATTTAAGCCTACTTCCATAAGGAACACCACCTTGACAGAATCTTAGCAACGTTGCAGATGGTGGAATTCAGAATGGATATTTATAGGGTTCGGAAGGAAGGTCCAGGCTCTCATGATTTAAGGTAGGAAACTGACATCCAGTAAAGCTCATGACATGCTGATTTAGTACTGGTAGGCCTGGCATAGCAAGGCTCTTAGGTGAGCTTTGAATTAAGACCTCTAAGTTGTTTTTGATAAATGCCCTGGTGGGCAGACTGTTCCCTCCCGAAATAGTCAAGTTTTTTCTACTGGTTCAGCCTTATCTTTCTTGGGCAAAGTTTTCTGTAACAAACACCTCTGTCAAGTTGGCACACTTGTCTTAGTTCTTGCTTCTTAATAGCTGTGCCATATTGATGTGGGTGATCTCAGCCTCAGAACATGGTACTCTGCATGTTCTCTAAGTCTGAATTTCCTAAACTTCTGTCTACACAACACTGCCTATAGGAATGGTAATAGAAGTGCACAATGGGTGACAATATTTTGAAGCTAAATAAGTTTGGAGAATGCTGTGGGTGGGGCTTGGTTTACTTTTTAAATATAGGCCCTCTCAGACTTTTAAAATGTGAAAAGTGTGCAGTGAATATTCCAGAGGCCTACAGACTTGCCTCAGAATCGAACCCCTTACCAGTCAAAAAGAGCTCATTCAATCCTCCCTAAGCCACAGACCTCCTACTACACCCCAGAATTGAGCTACCTTTCCATTCTCACCTGGGGGCTAGTTAGGCCTGCTGTTCTGAGACCCAACCCTTGCCTTTTTTCTTGAGAACAGGGAAAAGTAGAAATATTTTTCTTTTTCATTCTTTCTGTTGAGCTCTTAGGAAGGAAGGAAGGTAGAGTAAAATGCTTGGAAATAAACACACCTTTAAAATAAGTTCTGTCACGTAATGGTTGTAGAGTCAGACTCAGAAGCCAGACTAGCAGCCTCCCTGTCTCCTTTACCCAGGTTAAAAGGTCCCAGGGTGAGTGGAAACCTTTCCTCCATGCAATCCTGATTGAGCTCTACCTAAGGCTTATAGTAAAATGTTTGCAAATTAGAAAGCCCTTTTCTGGCTTTCAAGACTCTTGTTTTGCTTAAGTCATTAGGCTGACTATTAAATCTTTCACTCTCTTTGCTCTCCTGATTCAACATCCTAATCCTCCCTACAGCAAAAGATGCCTCTGGCAAAAGAGTAGGGGAGGTCAACCAGGAAATTATGAAAAGAAAGGCACATAGGTAAATTTTAATAAGATGGTCCCCCTTGCTTGAGGCACAGACCCAGGCTTACAAGAAGGCATGAAGCCACTGTATAACCTCCCAGGAGTTGAGAACAGAGAGATTGCTTCTGGAATCCCTCCTGTGGGTTGGTGGCTTCAGACAGCTTGCCTTTCTTGGTCAGAATTTTGTAAAGGATCAGGTAGGTTTGAGTGGAGGTAGAGGCATCAATGCTGGCCATTGGTGGGAGTCAGAAGACATGGGCAGCCTTTAGGGGATTTACAAACCTCCAGGAAGTTATTGGTGAACTGAGCACAAAACTCCTGGCGTTTTTATCTCTATCACTCCAAAGCTCCAAGACTCCATCTCCAGCATTTATGCCCTTGTAGGTATCACCTGAGTGCCTGGGACTGAGACATTTAGAAGGGTAGGTCTGATTTTACTGAGCATTTTAAAAAGACAGCAAAATGTATGTTGTACTTCCTCAGATTCCACCAGCTTTGCACTGTTCCAGAGAGAGGAGCCAGCGTTGCCCGAAGCTTAGCAAGCTGGGCACATGCTTTTTACCATCCTAGCTCTGGTCCTTATAGCATCTGTGACAGGCAAACCCCCAGGCTCTGTGATCTGAGCACATGGGTCTAAATGCCAGCTCTCAGCCTTAGTAGCTCTGTGGCCTGGGTGAAGTAACTTCACTTCTCTGGGCTTCTGTTTCTTCTAAAGACAAGCATCAGTGAGGTGCTGAAGGTAAATCTAAGGCTGACACACAGCCACTGCCCAGTGATGCTGTTTAATGCTATTTAAATGTTTAGTTAGTGCTATTTAATTACGGGCTTCTAAACGTCACTTTGAGCTCTGTGAGTAAATGATATATACTGCTACTACATATAGATTTTGTTCAGGCTTTTCCTCTCCACCCCAGATATTTTCCACTTTGCAATAGGAGGCACTCACCTCCCCAGCCGAGCCGCCTCTTTCTCCTCCTATCCATACACTTAACCCCATAAACCTACTCTCGGCACTCTAGATACCTGGTTGAGGGGTCCAAATGTTTTTAGTTCATTGTTAAAATGTTTGCTGCTACACTTACATAGGACTCGACGGGGTTGATTGCTTCATATATCGATAGCACTAAAGTGGATACTGAACGTTTTGCTTGCCAAGGGTTCATCTAGTTCAGCCTAAGCATATATAAAAGTGATTTGAATGGGAGCGTTTGCTCTGTTATTTTGGTGATGGATTTAGGGAAATGGAAAATAGCAAATTGCTTTGTTTTTGGACCTTTGCCAGGTCCATCCTGGTTATGGATAACACTTGCCTGGTTGATTGAAGAAGGCCAGCTGCTATTCTAATAGCTTAAATCAATGGCCAACGATGCCGATTAGCAAGCGTGTCATGCTCAGTGCAGTGAAAAGCATCTTATAACTTCAAATTAATAACTTTTCTATTATGGTATCAATATGATACTATATTTCACAAGTTGATCAGCTCTTCAATACTAACATTGACACTGAGGTTAGCTCCACTTTTATTATGTCCTTGAGGAAGTTTAGATACAACTCCTGTCCTCGAGTACAGGAGTCCACCCTCAGAACCTCACTTTCTACATCTGTAAAGCATATCGAGTAATGCCCAGGTCCTGGGGCTGTGAAAATCCAATGAGATGAAATCATTGAGAGCATTTTTAAAGACTTGAAGCATTACCCTCTGATACCCGGTGCCTCTTTGGGAAAGATTTCCATCTGTGTTTATGTCAACTCTTTCACACGGTAATGTGTGGTTGAGTTACTATATACAACATCAGTTTCTAGTGTTTTGTTGTTTTTATTCCTGTGTGATATTTTTGGAAAAGGCACATGGCCAGGGGTGACTCAGTGTCTGGGCTTATCTATGACATGTGAAAGTATTGGGGTTTATTAAGGCTTCATTCAGCCTGTGCCTCTAGGCTATCTTGCAGAGGGACCTAAGCTTGAACTTTGGGTGGTTTTAATGGTTGGGGTCTCCAGCAAGATGACTCACTGGTATGTGGGAAGTTTATTAGGAAGTGCTTTGGGGATGGTCACATGGAGCAGGACTGGGTAGAGGAAAAACAGGGCTCTGATGCAGTTTCACCAAAGACTCAACCAATCTCCAGGGATCTCTGAAGCCAGCATGGCCCTTCAGAGGAGTCTTGGATTGAGTGAGAGAGCCAGGCCTTTATAGCTCAGTGGTGATCTGTCACTGGCTGTGGGCCATGGGAAGGAAATAAAGCTTTAGAGGAGAAGACCTTCTTTAGCCAAGGCAATTCGAGAGAGGGGCTGACAGCTGAAGGTTGTCCCCAAAGGCTGGGAAAATAAATCCTTCAGCCATGAAGAGAAACCTGACAGGTGCATTGCAGCATCCACTATAGTTAGGTAGAAAACAAAGCCATCTGGTACCCACTGAGATAGCTCCCAGTAGTCACTGCTGCCCTTGGAGACAGACACCCATTTCTGAGTGTTTTGACCTGGCATGGTGGTGGGGAGGAGGCTGAAGACTGACTGCTTCCCCCTGTGGTATCATAGCTAAGCCCTAGTTTGTGACCCCTGTACCTCCTTTTCTTCCTAGCTTCCATCTCTTCTGAGCGTGGCAGCATGCTGTATCCACCCCCACCTTCTGAAGCAGCACTCACTGTTTGGTTGGGTTTTTTTAATCTGTTATCCCAAATAATTTCTATCTTTGAGGAGTTTTATCTTTCAGGTATGCTATCATTAACTTTCATGTGTGATTATTTTTGTGTGTGATTATCTTTATATTATTTTAGGCATCTATGTTTGTATTAATTTAGGTAGAAGTTCCCAGCTTAGTCTACAATCTTGAATAAAGGTCTTCACAGTATAGAAAGTTGGATTATAATGTGTAAAAATATAAGTGCATTTTAATGTATAAAAATATAAATATTTTTGTAAGCAGAAGATGAATAACATAACATTTTTAATGATTTTTTTAACAAAATAAAAATAGATTGGAATTTTCTAAAGGAACAAAGAGGATGCTGAGGTCATAAAAACAATTCCCTTGACTCATCCATCCTAAACTCTTGAGAGCAAAGGCAGAATCCATCTCAGGAATTTGAAAATGGAAATTAATTACTGATGTGCTAGACCATGTGATGTTTGAAGGTGTGTTGGGCTGATGACCCTCGACACTCGTAAGAGAAGGGGCCGGAAGCTTTGGGAAATGTTAACAAAACTTTGCCCTCTGTCGCATGCTCATGCCTTTGCTCCCCATATTACATATTCAATCTAAACTCTCCAGGAAGAGCAAAATGCTCCAGTTGAGAAAGACTTCTTGAAAACGATATATTACTTAATTAACGTCTCTGTCGATGTTGATTGATTTATGAGGTCACCTGGGGACAATTCACACTCTTCTGGATGTTTGCTTGCTTTGCTTTTTTTTTTTTTTTTTTTTTTTTTTTACCACATTTGATAGTGTGTTCTACAGATCCAGGCTATATTTAAAACCTCCAGAATTAAAAAAAAAATAGAAAATTTTTTATGTACGAGTATGTTACTCAGAGCCCAGTTTATGCTAGGGAAAATTCAGAAACAGCTCATGGAGAAGCTACATAAATTCTGATACACCCATATGACCGAGTATTATGTGGCCCTGAAAATACATTCCTGGAAAATATTTAAAGACATGGAAAAATGTCACGATCAAATGCTAAGTGAGAAAAGCAAAATGCAATACAGTGTAAATGTAAAACCAATTAGCTCTGAAATGCTGTATTTGTTTTTAAAAAGCCGGGTAGAATATACTCCCCTGGAAATTCCTGAACATTAATACTGGGTTTATTTATTAAATATTATTTAGCTAAATATTTCTTTTTGTAGCCTCATGAGTACATGAAGGTTTATTATATAACTATTTTCTTAACAAAATGCTTATTTTTGAAAGTAGAGGAAAACCAAACAGTATTTCCTTCACAAAACTCCACAACTTGGGTATCTGTCCATCATCTTTCCTGCCCCTGAGTCTCTCTTCTCTCTTGGCACTACCCATTGGATAGAGCCCTTCTAGGGAGGCAGCATTGAGGAGCTGACAATTCTTAGTCAGTCCATGCTCTTCTACGACTAATGTTGTGGCCCCAAGCAAGTTACCTATAACTTCTCTGAATCTCAGTTCTCCAGTCTATAAGATGGGCACAGTAATCTTACCTGATTCTACTTGTCTGATGTAGATTAAATGCAGTAATCCATAAAGTGCAGAGTACAATAAGGAGACCATCACTTGGTGTGTTTTAAAGACACGAATGATTAACTAAGGGAAGGAAAAAATGACCAAAAAGCATTTCCAGCCTCTTCGCTGCTCCCGCCTGCATCAGACCCAGGGGAATGTTGAAGCACAGTAGGACATGGGGGTATCATTGAGCCACGAACAGAGTCAGAGACCTGTGGACCTCCTTTCCGCCTCTTACGTTCCCTGCTGCATTTCTGTGTGGTGTCTGCTCTTAAAGTAGACTTGGAAGGGGTGGGGGGTCGTTGTGCTCCATTTTAGGAGGAACATTTGACAAAAGTAAGTGGCTATAAAATATAAACAGGTTAAGGCTTTGTTATTTGGATTTCAATGTGAAATTTTGATTTATTATGTAATTGGTGTTTTATCATAGAGGCAACTGATTTCTGTGATTGAAAATTGGATTCCAGAATGTTGTCCCAGCCTGCAGAATGTTCTAGATAAACATTCTAGAGTGGTGTTTTGGCATTTTCTTCACCAAAAATGACATATACATTAAAATATATGTAGAAGCCTGGAAAATAGTATGTCACAATATTAGCAGAGGTTGTTTCTGGGTGGTCGGATTACACCTCTCTCCTCACTTCCCTTTTTAACAGTGAGGCTGTATTTTTATTTTATAGAAAATGATATTCCTTTAAAAAAAGAACTCCCCTAACAGTAAGCTATAGAGAAATATCTTAAATTCAGCACAGTTGATTTAGAAAAGCCTGAATACACACACACACACACACACACACACACACACACACACACACACAAATTTTTTTTCCTTCAAGATTGACATTGCCACTTTTAAAAAATAAGTAGCAGGGATTTCCAGAGCATGTAAATTATGATTCATTTTCCACTTCTGATTTCATAAGTTATTGCCATCATGTGAAATAAGGTACCCAAGTGTTACACCATATTAACAGCATATAATAAGTGCTAATCTTTAATAGTAGAATATTAGCAGGGGCAGGCAAGGTCCAGCTGTCATGCCATGAATCCACACAGCCCCCTCTGAGGTGGGTACTAGAATCATCCCCGTCTGACAGACGTGGACACCAGGCTCAGGATCACTCACTTCCTAAGGGCAGTCTGGCTCCAGAGTCTCTTCTGCCTCCCTCTGCTCTCTCTGACCAATGTGCACACACGTTAGGCAAACCTGTGGAGAGCTGCATGTTAGCGGGCCAGCTGTTCATGTGGTCACCACCACAGGATGGGACTGGAGGACCACACATGTCATTTCACTTCTTAACTGTGCTGGGGGAAATATGTACAGGGACCAAGGGTGATTTTTATTTTCTCTGGTTTCTTACCTGCCTTCCTCCTCTTCCTTCCTTCTTGCCCACTTCCTCCTCCTCTCCCTCCCTTACTTTCTTCCTTGCTTCTTTCTTTCATCCTTTTTGGAAAACACAAACCAAAAGAGCATACAAAAGCTGGGGTTTAATTTAAAAAAATTTACCAATACTCTTAGTAAGATTTTAACTGAGCCATTTTATTTTCTATTCACTCTTATATGAATAATGCCTGTTCTCTTTCTTGGGTTATTATGAAGAAGTGTAATGTTTTGATTTTTTAAAACGAAACTGCTTAAATGAAGGATGTATGTTTAAGCCTGCCACTTTTAATGCAAGGATGAAATAAATCCTAGACTTTGCCTCTAATGTGTAAAGGTCTGAAGAGATCTGTCCTATGAGAGAGTTCACTAATTTCAATTATCTGATTTTTATTATCACCTTCTGTGGGTCGGAGAGACAGGATTTTATAGAATGCTGTCACCTGAGGCTATGACAATGGGGTTTCACACCATTAAATCCAGAAAGCATAAGAGAAAGGATAAGAAATGAGAGGGCTTAAAAGACACGCAAGTTTCATCACGAAAAATATGACCTACTGAGCACCTATGAGAAATACAAGCAGGGAATGCCCACTCATGATCAATGACTTTGCATGTGAGCTACTTCTATGAATAATTAATTTCATGATAATTATTCTCATCACCATTGTATCACTGCAGTCATACTTAATAGAAAGGGAAAGGGCAGGTAGCACGATGTAGGTAAAGCTCTCGGACTCCAGCGTGCGTGAGAATCACAGAGTGGAGGGAATGTGTATGCAAAATGCAGGTTGCCAGGTCTAATGCTCCTGTCAGTCTTTATGCTCAGTTCAGACTGAGTATGACGGGGTGGAGCCTGGGACTCTGCATCCTTGTCAAGCATCTCAGTTGATTCTAATGCAGGTGGTATGAGGCCCACACTGAGAGACATTGGTATGGAGCCCACGCTTTGTCACCTTTTGTCTCAACACCATGCATCTTCCCAGCACCTCTTTGATACAGTATTTCATTTAAATTTGTTTCTCATCTGTATGACGGGTACCTCAACCCACACTTTGCTCTCAGAGCCACATGCCTGGGGCGGGACAGCCTCTAATATTCTTTGTGCTGTCTGCAGAGAGCACAGGGAAGACAGGTCCATCGTGCTGATCACTGGGGTCATCATATAGCTCCAGTCCTTGCTCTGTGCCCGGGACAATGTTGAACACAACGCAGTGCTCAAGAGCTCACTGCTTGGAGCCCAACTGCTTGGGTCCAAATTTTGATTCTTCAACTTACTGTGTAGTCTTAGGCAAATTATTTAACCTTCCAGTGCCTCAGTTTCCTCATCTGTAAAATAGGCATAACTGTAATACCCATATCCTAGGTTCTTTGGGGGATGTGTTCAGTTTTTTAATGTTTTGTTTATTTTTGAGAGAGAGCGCAAGGGGGGAAGGGCAGAGAGGGAGGGAGACACAGTATCCGAAGCAGGCTCTAGGCTCTGAGCTGTCAGCCCAGAGCCCGACACAGGGCTCGAACCCACGAACTGTGAGATCATGACCTCAGTCGACAATGGATGCTTGACATTGGATGCTTAACCAACTAAGCCACCCAGGGGCCCCCAAGGAATGTATTTAAAAATTACTGTAGGAGTGTGGCGCCTGGGTGGCTTAGTCGGTTAAGTGTCCGACTTTCGCTTAGGTCATGATCTCGCGGTTCGTGGGTTCGAGCCCCGCGTCGGGCTCTGTGCAGACTGCCAGCTCAGAGCCTGGAGCCTGTTTCAGTCTGTGACTCCCTCTCTCTCTGACCCTCCCCTGCTCACACTGTCTCTCTCTCTCTCTCTCTCTCTCCTAGAAATAAAAATAAAACATTAAAAAAAAATTACTGGAGGAGTGCCTGGGTGGCTCAGTCAGTTATGATGGCTCGGGTCATGATCTCATGGTTTGTGACTTTGAGCCCCATTTTGGGCTCTCTGCTGTCAGCACAGAGCCCACTTCCCATTCTCTGTCTTGCTCTCTCTGCACCTCTCTCTCTTTCTCTCATAAATAAATATTTTAAAAATTACAATAAATAAAATTCAACAGTGTCTGGGCAATAGTCAAGTGTCATATAAGTTTTAAATAAATATAAGCATTGTTGATCAAATTCGTCCATGTACACGTTATCTCTTTGCTTTTCCTTCTTTATTTCCAACATAATGCAGATGTATTCTAGTAGCTGACAGACTGTTAAAGTAGTGACCAGTTTTTGGAGCCTCTGTGCCTTGGGGAAGGAAATCTGCAGGTATTAGATAGGTTTGGCAGCCAGCAAAGGCATGCAGCTGAGGAAGGGAGGCTCCCTCGGGTGAGGGTGTTAGGAGAGAGAGCTGGATTCAGCTCTTCTAACTAGGAGAGCTGATGGGTAACAAAATGAGACTCCATCAGTTGTCTGATGTAGCAGGCAATGCAAGATATTTAGTTAATAGCAGCAACCTGGTGCCTATAATTTTCAAGTCCTGGGAGGCACATTATGTTGCCCAGGGTAAGCAGGGAGATGGAGGAGGAAAGTAGGAAAGTTAGGGGAATCTATTTCCTGTGTCCCTCGTTGTAGTATTTGACTCACCTCAAGTTAACACTAATAGAACATTTGCTCAGAAATGTCATCGCTGAAATAAACATGTTAAATTTAAACACTGACTGCCCCGATTCTTCTGTTATGCAATTGAACTGGGAACAGCTGAGACGTAAAAGGCATCTCCAAGTTTTTCTCAGCCAACAAGACTTAGGCCACTTTGTTTTCTCAGATCGTGCAGCCTTGTCCAATTTTTGGATGAAAGTCCTTTGGATACTCGGCAACCATACTATTTTTCCTCCAACCGTCGACTTAAAATATAAAGCAGAAGCTGTGAAAGAAAGAAAAAAAAAACCCAACTCAAAGTTCCTTCACATCTTTATTTTCTAGCCAACTATGGCTTTAGTCTAAAGCTCTCTCTTTTAGGGAGAAAAATCCCATTTGTAAATTTTCTTGTGGTTGGCTGGACTTACCCACATTCTTGGGTGATATTCAGGAGGGTGCTTTGTGTTTTGGCTGTGCTGGAATTTTTCTTCAGGGACTATAAATAGCAGTGGAAGGGGGTGTTGTTCAGCTCTTTCTCAGCCTAGAACTAACTCACCCTTTTGCAAGAGATGCATACAAAGAACATAACATGTTGGGAACTATTTTTTCTTTCCATTGTAACACTTTTAAAATAAAATAGATTTCTGTAGTTTGATTACAGTTGCAATATACTATAGAAAATTTGATTATCCTAAAAAAGCACAAAGAAGGAAATAAAACCATAAAGGATCCATTAATAAATAACTAGCTTTATGGGTTTTTTTCCTACTTATCCATCCTTCCTTCCATCCATCCACCCGTACATCCACCCTTCCCTGTATCTATGTATTCATCTTTCCATCTATCCATCCCTTCATGCTTTCAATTATCATGGGAAGTAAAAAAGTCACCTTAAGAGTACTCTTAAGGTCAGGTTTACTAGTGATGATGAGTACAGGCTCTTCAGTGACTTGCTTTATGCATTCAAATCTTGGCTGTGCCAAGCACTTTCTCTGTAACCTTAGGGCAAGTTTTTATGGTTTCTTTTCCTCCCTTATAAAATGACATTAATAATAGTGCCTCCTCATACATTGTGTCAGGATTTAATGATATAATCCATATAAGATGATTGGCAAAGTGCCTGACATAAAGGAAGTTCTGAATAGATATTAGCTATCCTTATCATTATTATGACTCTGGCTTATTTAATAGAGTTACCAAGATCTGATAAGAAAACATGTAAAAACTACTTAATTCAGTTTCTAGGTATTATAATTGTAAATGCAGCAATATACAGATTGTGTGTATTGTTTGTGTTACTGATATCCATCTGTTTCATAAACTCATTTTAAATGCTATTTTAGGGGTGTCCGGGTGGCTCAGTCAGTAAGTGTCCAGCTTTGGCTTAGGTCATGATCTAGTGGTTCATGAGTTCAAGCCCTGCATCGGACTCTGTGCTGACAGCTTGGAAGCTGGAGTCTGCTTCAGATTCTGTGTCTCCCTTTCTCTCTGCCCCTCCCTTGCACGCCCTCTGTCGCTGTCTCTCTCAGAAATAAACATTAAAATAAATAATCAATAAATAAATTCTATTTTAATGACCAAAAATATTCCATAGTGTAAGTATTCATAACCAAACTGTTATAGCTATTCATTTAGAATATATCTAATTTCTGTGGTTATATATAATGCTGTGATGAACATCTCTGTTCAGTTATTTCCTTAGACTAAATTTCCAGGAGTGAAATTGCTGTTTATACGTTATACACATTTTACACCTTAACAATATTGCCACAGCACCCACCAAAAAGTCTGCACCATTCTGCATTTCCATATGGATGCAACGGCCTGATTTTCTGCACTCTTGCCAGCCTATGTGTTATCTCTGCAAACGTTTGCTGTTCCCATAGACAAAACACAGAATCTCATTGCTATTTTATTACTTGCTTTTATTTAATTAACCAGCAAAGTTGAAGTTTGTCATATGTCTTTTGACCATGTTTATTTCTACTTATTCTAACTGTAAATTCAATAATATTTGTGCATTTTTCCATTGAATTGTTTCTTCTTATCTTAATGATTGTGCCAGAGTTTAAAATCTGACGCTGTAATGGGAAGGCTTTGGGATTGACTCTTCCAGTCTACAAAAACTGGGCATGGCCAACTGCAGTGTTCTTAAACTTTCCTGCATTTGCTGTGAGTGCCTACAGTTTACAGTATTCTTTTAGCTAATGCTGTGTTCAGCCAAATGCTATTGGACTTGAACCCATTCCTAAGTGCCCTGGCGACTTCTTACCGCCCTACCTTTCAGGGGATCTCATTTTATCCCTGTGATGTTTTTCTGCTTCTTCTAAATTTCAAGTTCAGTCTGCTCATTCAAGAAAAATAGCACATAACAATGGTAGATACCCACTCCTTTTCTTCTGCCTCCCGTGTGTCTCTTCTGGGCTGCATTTTCGTCTTTCTTTGTACTTCGTTTTAGCCTGAGCTTGTTAGATGGGTCTTTATGCAATCACATCCGTGCAGATTTCTCACCCAAGAAGCCTCCCTTTAAATATGGTGAAGAGGCTACCCAATGACTTCCCTTTAATATGTTGAGAATATCGCTTTAGATCTCCTGCCCAAAGATTCATCTCACTAATGGCCTAGTGCAGAAGTCAGCAGACTTTTCTGTAAAGGGCCGGATAATACATGTTTCCAGCCATGCCTGCTGCACAGGCTGTGTTGTAACTAAGCACAGAGACAGCCATAGACAATAGTGAAAACACCTGCCTGGCTGTGTTCCAGTGAAGTTTTACTTACAGAAACAGGCAGAGGTCCAGTGTGGCCCCTGGGTGATCCTTTGCCCACTGCTGGTCTAAAGAGAAAAGAATGGTAAAGGGAGTGAGGAGGGAGGAGAATGCATTTTAGTCACTGCTCCTAATGGCAAAGTGCCTTCAACACTACCATGACTATGGACTTGATTAGAGAATTCCCTGGAGGACAGCCCTTCCTCTGCCCACCCCTCCTCCCTGCCCAATGGGCCCTAAGAGAATCCAGCCTGGAGGGAAGGACCCAGGCAGAAAACACCTGGGGAAAGGAAGAAAAGAAAGGGAGAAGCATGTCCAAAGGGGGACCTCAGCCACTCACCACACCCCAAAGCTAAGGGTGGCTTGAAAGCATGGTGAACCCCCACTCTGGGGGGCAAAATACAGGGAGCTGTGGGTGTTCTGGATTGCATTTCTGAATCTCATCAGTTTTCTTTTGACTCAATATTAATCCAGAAAACTATTATTTTAGCTGAAAGGACTATATGTCAGGTATTTATTTCACTTGATAATCTCCATGGTTTTTGTTTTTATTTCTGTCTCTTTGGTTAGCCACCTAAGGCATTGTTTTTTGGAGACCCAAGCTCCACAACAACCTTTTGTAAAACCATGTGTGTGCTTCACAAGCTCTGCCTGTCTGGCCTCGTCATGGAAAGGGAAATCAGGCTGGCACCTCATTACAGCTTGCCTTCCTTGTCAGCTTTGTGCAATCTATAAGAATAAAGGGAAAAAACACTTAATCTGGCCATGGCAGGGACTGCTGGTAAGGAAGAGGACTGGGGGCCATGGGGCCCACATGACTGATCAAATTCCTTCTTTTCCGTCTGTCTCAGTGTCCTCCTCTGTCAAGTGAGGGGTTTGGACTAGACACAGAACGGTACATGTGTGGCAGGTGTCCCATTGCTCTGTCCTCACTGCCTCTGTCAGGCATTGCTGTGCAGTCACTGCGGTCTTCCTGGTTACCTGGGGAGAAAGCCTTCTCCAGGGAGGCCTGCTCCAGCTGGCTGTTCCCATGCAGGCAGTCCTGTGTGCCACTGAATTTGTGATTCTTAGCACACGTGGAACTCAGACATGTTCTAGGGATTATTCGTTGGTGCAGACAGCTGTGGTGCTGAAACATCGTCCATTCAGCTGCCCCTAAGTGTAATTAAGCCCCTTGAAATGTAAACTCTCCCAAAGGACTAGACCGCTGTGATTCGCCTCTGGGTATTAGGGGCAATGGTTTTTCCTTTTCGGTCTCAGAACCTGTTAGGAAGCCTGTGTCTTGAGCAAGCTGAGGAAATGAGGCTACTTCCCATTCACCTGACTCTGTTCCTGTTTCATTGCCTGGGACCTTTTAAGATCCTCTGCCTTTAATAGATTCCCTGAGCTAATAGTTTGTCTTATTTACTTCCCTAGGCTGTAATCTTTGCTGCAGCTGACCATTTTGATAAGCGACTTCTGAGAAACATTCTCACATGAATGAGAGTCACTCTTTAGGTGGTTATTCTCCTTAACTTGTTTTCAATCACAGAAAATAATTCCCACGGAAAATCTTCCTTTCTTTGATTCAAAAAATAACCCTTAAGTATTTAAATGCCATCATCTTTTCAATCTTGAATAATTTTGAATTGATTTATACATGAGATTAACCATAGCACCCTTGATTAGGAAAACTTGTGTTTAATCTCTCTCTCTCTCTCTCTCTCTGTGCATGTGTGTGTGTGTGTGTGTGTGTGTGTTTTCCTGGCTTCATAAATGAATTGGGGTAACTCACTGTCAGTGGAGCAGAGTGGAGAAAAAAAATACATGTAGGAAATTAGAATAAAGTTGGAGGAAGTCTGGCACCCATTCTGTGTCTCATGTACAGACACTAGAGATGGTCTGTAAATTTGGAAACTTGGTGACAGCCAAACCGAAGAGGAAGATTTCTCCAGGTCTTTGGTTCACAGTATCCAAAGGATAAAATCATTGCTCAAGTCACACTGCTGTTTTTTGGTATTGAGACTTAACAGACTTTTCAACTATGGGTTCTGACACAGGAGGCACACATTATAGAGTTGTCTCTGTCTGCATTACATTTAAATATTGCTTTAGACAAAGCTAAAAAAAAATCTGGGTTTTTTTGTTTTATTTTGTTTACAGTTCTAGAATGCATGCATCTGAAAGGGCATGATGGATTTAGGATATTCTAGGAGGAAGCCTATTCACAGAGAGGGTCATTGGAGAAAGTGAAGGCTTTTCTTTGGGAAGTGGTGTGGGTGACAGATCTCCATAGGAAATGTATTTAAAATATCAGTGTAGTTTGGGATACTGCTTCCCAGTGCTTTGTTTGTTTTTTCAATATCTTAACACTCCACAGACTCAGTGCTATATCTAATTAAGTTGGATCCAAAATACAAAGCAGTAGCATCTCAGTGCATTTCTGATAAGTCACCTGGTCTTGATGATTCTGAGACACTGATCATTGAATGCTGGTTCCAGGCACAGGGATCCGCTCCCAGAATCTTCATGTAGGTTGACAAAGAAGGATCACATCTTTTTTTTTTTAATATTTATTTTTTTTATTTTTTATTTATTTTTTTTACAAATAGTTTATTGTCAAATTAGTTTCCACATAACACTCAGTGCTCATCCCCACAGGTACCATCCTCCATGCCCATCCCTCCTCCCCCCATCCATCAGTCCTCAGTTTTTGTCAGCATTCAAGAGTCTCTCATGGTTTGCCTCTCTCCCTTTCCCCCACCATTTTCCCCCTTCTTCTCCCCCTTGTTCCTCCGTCAAGTTCCTCCTAATCCTCCTATATGTGCAAACATATGATATTTGTCCTTCTCTGCCTGACTTATTTCGCTCAGCATAACACCCTCAAGGTCCATCCATGTTGCTACACATGGCCAGATTTCATTGTTTCTCATTGCCATGTAGTATTCCATGGTATAGATAAACCACATCTTCTTGAGAAGGATCACATCTTAGCATGGGTAATGAATGACCTGGCAGCCTGCTCCAGAAAGGATGCTCAGGGCAGGAGATGTTGGCTAAGAGCCGTCCATGGCTGCAGTTGTCTGGGACACACATGTGTACAGGTTGGGAAGCCCCAGAACCTTCAGTGAGGAGTATGAGTTTGGTCTCTTGCCACCACTGCCGGCCTCAGCTTCGTGGCAAAGCCTAGGACTTCATGACCATCTCAAGCCCCTCTGTTCATTGTCCCATTGCTAGAGTTGAAAATATAGCCTAGGTGGATGTGCTGAGGTCAGTTCTCCTGCCTCTGTGGAATCTGAGGTCTCAGCCATGGAGTCATCAATAGATGTAATTGCTCTTCCCAGCAAGTAAAATAAAGTGGAATTTATAAGCTCTCCTTGCATTTATTGCCCTACTTGGTCTTCAAAGAAACTATAAATCTGGTAGGCCCAAAGTTCTTATCTCCATTTGGAGGTAGGTACCTGGATGGAGCCCAGAAGATTTAGAGGACTATGATGTTAAGTCACAGAGGAGGGCTTTTAATAGCTTGTTTCTGTTATTTGATTCCTATAGTATCTTGGGACTCACTGCATACTTCCCCAGCCCCCAGAGCAGCAGAATCTAGTGTGGCTTTCCCTAAATCCCATCCCTACCAGAGGCTCTGGGTGAAATGAGTTTCCTAGTGGAAGTTAGTGGGACAATTTTTGCTGTGTGCCTCTCTCTTAGAGACTCTTGACTTCCTGGGTACCAAACAGGCCCTCCAATAAAGAAGCGGGTTTCATGGCACTCAACGTTTCCCCAAACCTTTTATTTTTTACCCTCATGATGACTTTAGAGGATAGCAGAATTAAGAGCACACTTTGGAAAATTCTGTGCTAGAGTCATGTGCACCTCGATAAGGCTAAGACTCGAGGACTGCTCTTCATTCATCCTAGATTCCCCTGTATTTAGTATAGTAGGAATTCAGCCCATTGTTGAAAAGATTAAATTTCATCTGTCGAATGCCTTGGATGGTCCACATGATAACATGTGTCAAGTAGACTGCTCCATTGTATCTCTTCCTGTCCATGCACCTAACGGACCCTTATTATCATTTTTGGATCAGAAAATACCATCCTAGTAGAACCAAGAATGAGCCATGCTACGGGGAATTGTGTTGTGTGTTATAAATCCCCATGATCATGGTGTTGAGCAGACCATGGCTTATACTTTTTCTCATGGTCCTGACTTGAGGAACATACCACACTTTAGATTCCCATCTGATCCAGCAAAATAGCAGTCTACTCAGGAATAAAGTGATTTAGAAATCCCAAGCCCCTCTCACAAGCCAGCAAGAGTATGAGCCCTTGCACACATGAGTGCTTCTTAAAGCTTTACTCTAACCTCAGAAAGTCCTTATACAGATGAGGAAAGTAAGGCTCTGGGAAACCTGCCATCACTCTAGACAGTTTTGACTCCTCATTATAACTCCCATTCAGAGCTCTGTGATCTTGTGCAAGTTAACTAACCTCTCTGTGCTTCTGTTTCCACACCTATGAAATGGGGATAACACTATTACTTCCTGCCAAGGTTGTCATGAAGAATAAAGGAGTCAACACACATGAAATGCTTAGAATGGTGGCAAGCACAGAAAGCCCTTGATAAGAATGAACTGTTATTTTATGTATACAGTTTTCTTGCAAGTACACAGCACATGTGCGCGTGTACACACACACACACACACATACACACACACACACACACACACACACCCACCCACCCCCTGCCTCACTCAGCCCTTATTCAGCAAGACTGGTTCCAGGTGACATTTGACTCTTTCCAAAGATCAAGTCCACTTTCCATAAACAAAGATTTTCCTTCATAAAGCTTATTTGGAGGTGTTGTGTTGTCAAGCAAAAGAAAATTGGCAAATAAATCTTGTTAGAGTAAGTAAGCCACAACACTAGATGTCTACTATGAAGGGGAAAATAGTCATTTCAGTTTAGAAATTATTGTCTCATTACTTCATTACATACCAGAAAGGAGTTTGGGATGAGAGGTCTAGAAAGTATAACAAAACCACTACAAGTTGTTTTGTAGCATTTAGTATTTAATTTAAAATAACCAGGAAAACAACTAATTGAAATGCTCAGTGAGACTTTTTTTTTTTTCATGCAACAATATGTTGACTGAGTTTTCCAAATTACTAAAAGCATTCAGGCACTTCTGGAAACTTGGATCTAGTAACCCTTCAGCTCTTTTTATTTAGAATGCTGGCATTTTTTCACTAGTGTCAAATACGATAATTATTTTTCACAGATATTGACTTAATAGAATAATTGCTAAATACATTTCCACATTTGGCCCTTCGAGACAAAGTTTGTAAAATCTGCAAGCTATGAACAGTAACTGTTGTATACTTGGCCTGATGGTTGTCTAAGAAATGTGTCTTCAGTGAATAAGAGAGGAAAAACAGTGAAAGCAAATATCAAAGTCATTGCAATTCTAAATGTGGACAGCCATAATCCCTGAGTTCTGTGTAGATTAGTCGTCATAGATTGAAAACAAACAAACCCGAAGAGAGAAACCTCACACTCACTACAGCCAATTAGATATTCAAAGGAAAATTCTCAGTTTTTAATATGTTACAAAATCACATAAATACGTATGTGTTGGCATCAGCAGTTTTGACAGATGTGGCTTAAAAATAGGAGAAATGCACAAATAGATACAGGCAATTTTAATGTGGCCTAAGCAATAGCGAGAAACATTAACAACATGACAGGCCTTTGCTCCAAAGGGAAGTGACTGCCGTGTAAACAGTTGGAGTGTGGACGGAGTCAAGTAATGAGCTTCTAATAACTGGAAATATACAAATGTAGTTAATTTATGTGAAGTGCAAATTTTCTCTGTAAGTAATTGCTGTGGATTGAATATTTGCGTGTCCCCAAAATTCATTTGTGGAAACTCTCATCCCCAATATGATTGTATTTGGAGATGTGGTCTTTGGGAGATAATTAGGTCATGAGGGTGGAAACTTCATGATGGGATTAGTGCCCTTAGAAGAAAAGACACAGAAAATGAGGAAGGGTAGCCATCAGGCCAATGCTAGGTCTGACCCTGGGTAAGGAGAGAAGGAAGGAAGGCAGACTGAGTGGATGTGTCTGAGACTGTCAGGCACTTCTGAGGAAGTTCAGCAATGCTATCAGGGAGCTCTTGAGCCCAAACTGGCCATCCAAGGAGTCATGAGTCCCCTCAGGAATAGTGCTGCTGTGGTATCCTTTTTGCTCTCAATAACTGGATGGAATTAGGATGTGAATGCATGGCCTTAGCAAGAAATGTGGCAATGAGTTTCAGTATATAACAGCTGGGGTTGTTGATCTAAATAGTCCCTTTAGTTAGAAATCTGAGAAGTGCATCTTCATAGCTACCACAGAAGTGTATAGAAAATATTAGCTCAATGAATAAGGAGGAAGGGAAGGAAGGAAGGGAAGGAAGGGAAGGAAGGGAAGGAAGGAAGGGAAGGAAGGGAAGGAAGGGAAGGAAGGGAAGGAAGGGAAGGAAGGAAGGAAGGAAGGAAGGAAGGAAGGAAGGAAGGAAGGAAGGAAGGAATTACTACCTCATATTTATGTACCTGCCTCTTCCTCCACGTTTATAACCTGACTTTTGTCTCTATTAGCTACATTTTTATTGAGCATCTATTATGTGCTAAGTAATTTACCTGTAATGGCTCATTTGGTTCTCATAGAAAGTCTAGGTACCATTATTATCTATCTCCATTTCATAGATGAGGAAAATGAGGCACCAAGTAGGTTATATAATTTTCCAAAGCTCAGAAGTGACTTAGTGGAAGAGCTCTGTTCTATGAAGTTTATACTTAAACTTATACCCTTAGCTGTTAGTGCTGTTTATTATTAATGTTATTAATGCTGTTATTAATGTCTAGTGAATACAGGTACAAGAGAGGCGCACTGCCCTGTAGAGAAAGCTTCTAAAAATAGCAAGGAGCAGGGACATAGGAATGAATCCCAGACTTAGGCAGGTAACTAAGATATTCATCCATGAATTTGTAGTGATCATTCCTTCATTTTTTCATTCATCGTTGGACACTTAATTTGTTCATCCATTCAGCAAACATTTATCAAATGCCTTTACATGGACTGAGTTTTAATCTTTATGACCTTGGGTCACTCACTGTCCACACTGTCCAGTATAGCAAGCAACATGGGACCACTAAGCATCTGAAGCGTTGCTGGCCAAACTGAGATATACAGTGGGTATAGAATATACACTGGGTTAGTAATGGGGAAAAGTTATAAAAGCAACCTCATGAACACTTTTTATATCAATTACATGCTGAAATGATTACTTTGGGTTATGGAAAGTTAAATAAAATGTATTTTTAAAATACATTTAAAAAATATTTTTAAAATTGATCCCACCTGTTACTTTTTCATTTTTTTTCATGTAGCCATTAGACAATTAAAAATGCACCTGTGACTCATAATTACCTGTCACAGTGCCAGTCTGCTGATGGTATATATAAGCATTTTAATAGCACAGAGGGCTCTGGAAACACAGAAAAAGCCGATGGACTGCGGGGTGTGTCTACACAGTGGGCCATTTGAATTGGCCCTTGACAAAGAAGTTGGATTTCACTCAAGGGATAACTGGGGAATGGCATTCTGGTGGATGGCACAGCACAGACAAAAAGGCGGAAAAGTTGCATCCCATAATTTAGGGTTGGGATTCTGCATAAGGCTGGGTTCTCTGGGAAGCAGATTCTGAGTTGGAGTTTAGCATATTTATTTATTAAAGTTCTTGTTTATTAAAACGTGCCTTTGGCTTTAACCAATATTTGAATATGGGCTGCCTGGAGAAGGGTCAACACCTTGGATAAAGCGGCTCTCTGCTGTTCATCTGCAGGAAATCCCTGATGCGACCAAAATATGAAGACCTATGGGGCACCTGGGTGGCTTAGTCCGTTGAGCGTCTGACTTTCGCTTAGGTCATGATCTCGTGGTTCGTGAGTTCGAGCCCCGCGTCGGGCTCTGTGCTGACTGCCAGCTCAGAGCCTGGAGCCTGTTTCAGAGTCTGTCACTCCCTCTCTCTCTGACCCTCCCCTGCTCACGCTGTCTCTCTCTCTCTGTCTCCTAGAAATAAATAAAACATTAAAAAATTTAAAAAAAAAATATGAAGACCTGTCCTCAGAGAGCACGCCCATTGGTTGGGGTAGCAAGACCTTCCTTGCAAGGCAAGCTGGGCAGCATATCACTGTGTTCCCTTTAGTTGTCTAGAAAATAGAGGACAGAGTGCTCCATGAAGTGACCCCTTCCTTACTCCATGCTCAGGGCACAGGGTCTCACATTAACTGAGTGGGTGGGAGGAAGATCACGTTTCTGTGATGTCAGGTGAGCACTTTGGAGTTTGTATAAATTAGAGCCAAGGCAGTGGTGAATTTGTATGTGTAATGCATTTACCCATGGCCCCTAGAGTACACTAGAAGACAATTTCTTGGTGTTTAAAAGATTATCCTTTTAATAATTCATTGATCTTAACAACACAATACATCAATGGTTTACACCAAAGCCATGTTTTATCTGCAGTGCACTTCTAAATTGAAAGGTACCATAAAATAGCACTTAACTTTCGGAATCCTTATGTTATCTAAAGCTCAGTTTCATATTTATTTGATGATAACGAATATCCTGTCTACTTTATTATCCAGTGCGAGCTCTAATTTAGGAGCTCAGGAATAAATGAGGCGATGCCTGCAGGTGGGTGGCATGCGTGTGTGCGCGTGTGTGCGGGTATGTGTGTGTGTTGTAGAGTATGTACCCAGGATTGACGTTACAAGTTTACTCACAGCATCTTTACATCCGAGGACACTCATACAGTGAAACACATTTGCATTACTGTCATAACTGACCCACTGGTGTGAATGAGTTTAAAAGAAAACTGTTTCTCCATTCTTAACACTTCTGACACCAAATGTGGGGGATTTCCACACCAAGCAATTTCCCAACTCTCTTAACGCCAACTGGTGTCCTACAATTTAATTCAGTCCCAACACTAACTACCAAGAGTTAGAGCAGACCCCACACATTAGGGCTCAGGCCCACAAGACCACACTTGAGATGCCAGTTACAAGAAGCAGGTCCCCGGGTTGCACATCTTTCTTTCTGACTTGCCTATAAATTGAAGAAGGGTTCTCACAGCCCCCGCCCTAGTTTTGATAATTTTCTAGTGCTCATAGAACTCAGGGAAACACTTTACTTACATTCACTGGTTTATTATGGAGGACATTATAAAGGATACAGATGAAGGACCAGATAAAGAGGTACATATCTGTCCCTATGGAGTCAGGGCGTGCCACCCCCATGGCACACAGGTGTGTTCACCAACTCAGGAGCTCTTTAACCTCTGTGCTTTAGGGATGTTTATGGAGGCTTCATCACATAGGTATGATCAATTTTTATTAACTCCATGTCCAGTTCCTCTCCTCTCCCAAGAGGGCTATAACTTCTAAGCTTCTACACGTGGTCTTTCTGGTTACCAACTCCCATGCTGAAGCCATCCACAAGCCACCCAGAGTCACCTCATTAGAGCCAAGGGTGCTCCCATCTCCTGGAAACTCCAAGGGATTTAGAAGCTATGCATCAGCAGGCAGAGCCAAAGACCAAACAGTAGAACAGAAGATACCCCTAACACCTCCATCATTTAGGAGGGTTAACAAGGGTTTTAGGTACCATTGATCAGGAGCCAGGGCATATACCAAATGCATATTTCTTATTATGTCACAGCATTCCTTTGACAACATGGGTGTGGATCCATAATGTCCTCTTCTGACAAAACAAAGGGAATCGTTATGTTTTCAGCATAACCTGAATTGGGAAGTAGCCAGATTTGCCTTTTACTTGTTCTTCTTGGTCCCACTGTTTCCTGGCACCTGGCATTCTGGGTGATGGGTGAGTGTGTACAAGTGACTCTGAGGGCAGAACAGTCACTAGTGTCCCCTGCTGACTAAGAAGAATGGTGGAAACCTGTGTATATGGTCGGTGTGGCCGCTCCTCCCTGCCCCCGCTGCTCCGTCCTGCGTGCTCTCTCTCTCTCTCTCTCTCTCTCTCTCTCTCTCTCTCTGTGGCCCAGAAGCATGGCCCTGCTTCCAGCTCCTCAAACAGATTATGTTCTTCTCCAGGCTGGTGCCTTTGCACCTGCAATTACTTCTGCCCGGAATGCTTTTCCTTGCCTTTCAGGTCACACATTTCTACCCATTCCTCTGTTTAAATGCCAGTGCCACCAGAAAAAGCCTTGTCTAATGCACAGATCAGGTCTGAAGGTCACGCTGCCCTTTCTTATGGCATCCTCTGCACCCTCACCAACGTCTCTCCCCTGGAGGGCAGAGCCACACTTGTCCAAAACCTAGCTGAGTGCTCACCACATAGAAGATACGAATATGTGACTGACCATAAGAATAAACGAAATACCCCCGAAAGGCAAGGCAGAATAAAATCTGGAGTTGAGTCTTACTTGAATGTTGACGATCTTTACTGCAAGAGTTTCAGCAAATTGGTGAGGCCACAAGGCATCCTGCCCAGGCTCGAGAAATGCGTGCATGGTGATATGGAGAAGCAGGGACTGAATTCTATCAGAAAACCTTGGGAAGCTAAGAGATAGGGAAATAACTTCAGAGGCAGGTAGAATTGAAAAGAGTAGTTTTATTTATTTATTTTTTTCAGTTTCCCAGAATAAATAACCCTTAAACATGTTTGTACGCTGCCAGGAAGTAGCCAGTAGAGAGGATGTGATTGAAGACTCAAGAAAAAGAGAAGGTAATTGATGGGGCAACGTCCCCGAGGAGACGTGAGGGATGAAATCAACAGTGTGGGTCAAGAGGTGAGGCTGGGAGAGGCCAGCGCTGAGGCAGGTGATATTTCTGCCCAGCCTTTCAGCTTTTGTGTGGAAGAGTGAGGAAAGCATCAATCATTTTGTTTCTAGCTGGGTAAATGCCAAGAAATTCTACGGCAGAAACTTCCCCAGGCAGGAGGCTCGGAATTAATTGTGAGGATTAAGCATAAACCAAAAAGGAGCAGGGAAGCTCTAAGCACTAAATCCCAGGAATAGGGCCTTTTCAGATCAAGAAAATGCATCTGAGAATGGTCTGGTAGCCCGGGATGCTGAGAGAAATCTCGAGGTACCGGCAGATCACATAAATGCCCCCTCATAAGACTGTTTCACATGGGCCAAAATGTACATTGATTTTTTTTTTTTTCCTGTGGTTACACTCCCAGAAAGAGGACATGATCTTTGGAATCTGTCTGGGGAATAAGAATGCCTGTACAGGAGGAAGGGGTGTTTTCTGACCTTCTGCTGGCATTGTCTTATTCTTGTCACAGCTTGTTACAAGGGCCCCAAACCAAGAAGCTCCTTGCAAGCCTTTCAAATATGATTTACCTGATTAATAAAATATCAGTGGAATAGAGAGGATTTGCCTGAGGGTGTGTGTGTGTGTGTGTGTGTGTGTGTGTGTGTACACAAAATGAGGTTCTTGGGTTAGTTAGGGAGCGGGCTTGAAGGCAAGCTGACCTTGTGTTTTATCTAGGATGATGGTAGTGGGCTGAGGTTGCAGGGAAAAACTAAACTATAAATATTTGGTGAACAGATAAATACATGGGTAAATACAAGAAACGAATGGATCAAGGAAAGAATAAATCTACCCACTGCTCTATAGGCTCTAGAAGGGTTTCCTCCCCAAAGATAGTACTTAAATATCTTTATATCATGAATAAATGAATAGCAATCAGGCAGCCAACAAATATTTATTGGATTATATGAATCAATATCTTATAAGCACTTAACACAGAATTTGCATGTATGAGGTGCAGTGTGAGTACTAAATAGATAAAATACACATCAACTATATACCAAGCCTTGTGCCAGTTGCCAGGATATTATTCAAAGTAAGACGGACACAGGTCCTGCCATCATAGAATACAGAATCCAATGGATGGCTTCAATGAACTTGTAGGACATCATTTCCACCCCTTCCCTCTGTCAACAGATTTTCTTTTTTTTTTTTTTTTTTTGACTGGAATAAACTGTGCTTTTATTTATTTTTTTTTTCAGTGCTCTTTTGTTTCTTCATTTATTTTTATTTTTTTTTTTTACAAATAGTTTATTGTCAAATTAGTTTCTACATAACACTCAGTGCTCATCCCCAAAGTGCCCTCCTTCATGCCCATCCCCCCCTCCCCCCCACATCTATCAGTCCTCAGTTTTTGTCAGCATTCAAGAGTCTCTCATGGTTTGCCTCTCTCCCTTTCCCCCACCATTTCCGCCCTTCTTCTCCCCCTTGGTCCTCCGTCAAGTTCCTCCTAATCCTCCTATACGTGCAAACATATGGTATTTGTCCTTCTCTGCCTGACTTATTTCGCTCAGCATAACACCCTCAAGGTCCATCCATGTTGCTACACATGGCCAGATTTCATTGTTTCTCATTGCCATGTAGTATTCCATGGTATAGATAAACCACATCTTCTTGATCCATTCATCTGTTGATGGACACTTAGGCTCTTTCCATGTTTTAGCTATTGTGGAGAGTGCTGCTATGAACATTGGGGTACATGTGCTCCTATGCCTCAGCATTTCTGTATCCCTTGGGTAAATTCCTAGCAGTGCTATTGCTGGGTCATAAGGGAGTTCTATTGTTAGTTTCCTGAGGAACCTCCACACTGTTTTCCAGAGGGGCTGTACCAGTTTACATTCCCACCAACAGTGCAGGAGGGTGCCCGTTTCTCCACATCCTCGCCAGCATCTAGAGTTCTCTGATTTGCTCATTTTAGCCACTCTGACTGGCGTGAGGTGGTATCTCAGTGTGGTTTTGATTTGTATTTCCCTGATGAGGAGGGATGCTGAGCATCGTTTCATGTGTCTGTACAACAGATTTTCTGTATTGATACCTTCCATGTACATGACTTGTAATCCTCCTGGAAAATCTGAGCGGTGTTAGCGACCTCATTTTCAAACCTCAGGGATCTGAGCTAGATCTCTGCGATTTCCTCTAGTGACTTGCCCAAGGTCACACAGCTACTAGGTGGCAGAGCTAAGAATTCAAACACAAATCTGTCTGATTCCCAAGTTTGGGCCACTTATTAAATTGCCTCTAATTTGCCCATTTTAAAGTAAGAAAGAACTAAAAGGCTCATGTTGATGGTTTTGAGGTGATTTGTAAAAAATTAAGAGACTGCCACTTTTCATAATATCCATAAACTTGGCACATCCACCTGCTTTACTCTCTTAAAACCAACATAGCACAGCTCTTTATGTTCTGAGAGTGTTCCCCTTCGATGTCAAAAATTATCAAACCTACTGGGAAGAAGAGCTCCCTGAGGATTTGCTTTATAAAATAAACAGAAATCAATTTTGACTTGTTTTCTAATCATGATAAATTAAGCCAGGTTAGGAAAAAGAAGTCCCAGCACTACTCGAGGATCATTTTGCCAGGATGCATTGGTCTTTGACAAGCAATTAAGAAGCCCTCTGATTGTGGCTGGCAGTGCCACGGCTCAGCACACTCCTGATTAATTCTCATTTTCATTCTTTCCTTGGGATTTATTTACTCGTTTCACCTGGAATGTGTTTAGCTTCTTAACCTCCCCATCCCCCCTTCCTTCACATCCTTCCTTGCTTGGCTCCTTCCAACTTCACCATATTCATTTCTGCTGGAAAAGTACCATGCCATCTTGGCATTGATTCATTGTGTCTTCATTCATTTGTTCATTCATTCAATCATTTTCTGTTTCACCTAGTTGGTCTTCTTTATTTCCATCTAGATATTGTTTTGAAACCCATCTGTCTGCCTTGGGAAGGGGCTTCGTAGGGAGGGAGTTTATCTGATGTGAGCTTTTAACAGCAGGTGTTGAAATATATACCAGTGAGAAGTCTGAAGTCTGGACAAAATTGAAAGGTCTTGGAGCTACAAGAGATGGAATCAACATCTTCATCTGTATCTTCATGGAGATCAACTATTGAATCCTTTTCCTAGTGTAGGCACTGAGTCTGCCTCTTTCATACATTATTTATTTTAATCCTTGCAACAACCCTACAAGGAAGGTAATGGTGGCCTTGCTTTATAGACAAAGTGAGGCTCAGAGAATTTATATCATATGAGCAGTAAGTGGTGAAACCATCCCCCAAGCCCCTGTCTGGTGAATTATTAATAGGATAACCCATAGCAGACACTAATTCACATGTGGCATCAACAATAACAGCAGTGCTGGACACCCTCAATGGAAACCATTTAACCCAACACATTGGTTAGGGTGACTTTGCATGGCCACCCTGTTGAATCATGAGTTTCCCAGAACTGAGATCTACACCAGGCCTTCCCTCTCAGCCTGCTCCACTTGGGGACAGATGTGATTTGGTGGGTGGTTGGCCCTATAAAGAGTCTTCAAATGATTTGCCCATCCTAAGTGGACTCCTAAACATGAAGCAGGAGACCTACTTCGTGGTCTCTGAACGTTTGCCTTCAGCCCTTCCCCCCACTCCATTCCTTTCTGATTTTGAACCCCCCAGTTATTCACCCTTCTATCTCCTTCCTCTCACCCTTAGGGTTAGAGCCCTTTCCTCATTCTTGTAATGATTCTGGCTTGCTTGCCCCTGCACCCTTTGGAAAATGCTTCTCACAATTAAGTGGCCCTGGGAGCTTTCAACTTGGAACCCAGACTCCAACATGTTCTCTCTCTCCTTAGTGGTGGTGCATGTTAAGAAAAAACAATGGGTATTTTTGTTGTATCATGTGTGTTATGGGCTTACAGTAACAAGCCTGGGATAGTCCTTAGAGCACTGTCATGAGGTAGGCTCATTATCTTTGATTCAGAAATGAGAATACCTAGGTTGGAGAGATCATGTAGATCACTGAAGACCCTGCAGGTAAGAAGTGGCAAATCAGAATGGGGTCCCAGGTCTGGGTTCTGTCTATTCCAAAACCTCTTTCTCCTCTCTTCGCTCTTGAAAACCATAGGATCCTATGATTTTCTTCTAAATTGCTTTTTCTATTAAAATTATAAGCTGTCATTAAAATATTTTAACACACAAATTAACTGGTGTTAATTATGATATTTCTAAAGGTGACAAGCAATTTAGAGTGAGATTTGAAGGTAAAAAAAAAAAAGACACCTAAATATAGCTTGGCATCTTTCATAATAAATACAAATCCTTGTCAATTGTGACTTTATCTAGCCCTGATAGGCCTCAGCTCTAAACAGAACAGAACACTCTGAGTCACCAACCATTGTTACCAGGCTCAGAAGCATGTGAACAGTTTTTGGAAATTCTGGTGCTTCAGAACATTTTGGTACCCAAAGCCATTGTGAGTATCTTATTTTTTGTTTGTTTGTCTTACTATAATTTATTGGCAAACATACAGTGTGTACAGGGTGCTCTTGGTTTTGGGGGTAGTTTCCCATGATTCATTGTTTACATACAACACCCAGTGCTCATCCCAGCAAGTGCCCTCCTCACTACCCCTCACCATTTTCCTCTCTCCCCCACCCCCCGCATCAACCCTCTTCTTATGAGTCTCCAATCTCATCTCTGAAGGGAGGTTGAAATGATGACTTTCAATTTAAAATCACATCCCTCTGAATCCTTTGCTGTTTTACATTTTGTGGTAAAATAAGGCAGAAACAAATGGCCTCCTAGTAGGATGTGGTGGCCTCAGAGAGAAAGGGAGCAGTATATATGTGGCCAGTCATGCATGGTGGTCTTTGTTCTGTGGTTCTGTGTCGCTCAAGCCTCGCCTCCTGTTAGACTGTGATGCACCATGAAGCCAGTTTAACTAGTGGGCAGTGTCCATCAGAGCCAGCCTGGTCCTGACCAGCAGGGTGACTTGACTGGCAGGTCATTACTCCTTCTGGGTCATAACTTCCCCCGAGGGGAGTGCAGCATTTGAATGGGGTGAACTGAGGTATCTTCCACGGCTCCAACATTCTATGGGCTCTGATTCTAATTACTACCCTTTGACTCTACCCTCTAGACATTCTTACTGAGTTTGTGGAGGGAATGGCAATGATTCTCCAGGGGAAATAGGAGGAAACAGAGGCGTGAGCACTGTCAGCGCAGGGAACTGCTGTTACTGATGGCACTTTTCCAGAACCATCTGATGTGTCGAGACTGAGGAAGAAGTTGGGAATCACTGTTGTTTGGATCATCTGTAGACCAAGTTCTTTTACAGGTGATAATCTGAGGCCTAGAAAAGGTCATTAACTTGCCCAAGGTCACATAGCAATGCATAAGAGCCAAATGAATATTAATTAATCTTACTTTATATCTGACAGTTATTTTAAAGAAAAAAATTACCACAAAAAGAACTTAGAACATCCATCACAAAGTGAATCCTGTGTATGTATGTGTGAGAATTCTTAATAGCAAGTTTTTTAAAAAACACTTGTACAGGAAAATAAGAATTCCCTGAGCAAAAATGTTCACAAATGCTCAAAATGTGACTAAATATATCACAGACCATATATCCCTTAGGCCAGTGCTGTCCAACAGAAATATAGCATAAATGGCATAAATGAAGTAAAAGGACCAGGTAAAATTAATTTGAATGATATACTTTAACCCATCTAAAATAGGAATTTACCCAAGGGATACAGAAATGCTGAGGCATAGGAGCACATGTACCCCAATGTTCATAGCAGCACTCTCCACAATAGCTAAAACATGGAAAGAGCCTAAGTGTCCATCAACAGATGAATGGATCAAGAAGATGTGGTTTATCTATACCATGGAATACTACATGGCAATGAGAAACAATGAAATCTGGCCATGTGTAGCAACATGGATGGACCTTGAGGGTGTTATGCTGAGCGAAATAAGTCAGGCAGAGAAGGAAAAATATCATATGTTTGCACGTATAGGAGGATTAGGAGGAACTTGACGGAGGACCAAGGGGGAGAAGAAGGGCGGAAATGGTGGGGGAAAGGGAGAGAGGCAAACCATGAGAGACTCTTGAATGCTGACAAAAACTGAGGACTGATGGATGTGGGGGGGAGGGGGGGATGGGCATGGAGGAGGGCACTTTGGGGATGAGCACTGAGTGTTATGTAGAAACTAATTTGACAATAAAGTATTTGTAAAAAAAAAATTAAAAAAAATAAAAAAATAAAAAAATAAAAAAAATACTATCTAAATATCTAACGCATTATCATTTCCACACATTCTCAATATAATAAATTACTGATATTTTACTTTTCTGGATTAAGCCTCTGAAATCTAACATACATTTATTCTACCCTTCATGTCTCAATTTGGATGAGCCATATTCTAGTGCTTACTAATCGCATGTAGCTTGTGGCTGCCTCATTGCACAGGATGGAACAATTTTCTCTTCTTTCTCTTTTCCCAGGTTCTATCAAAATTTATCTTTCAGAAAATAGTTAAATAGAATATACTCTGAGTTTTAAAATTACACATATGAGTGTACGTATATGTATGTGAGTATATATGTTTGTCATTTGTATACTGACACACGCGCACACACACACACATGCGCACACACACACATAGAGGGAGAGAGGGGGGAAAAGCAAGTACCTTTCCACATTAGCGTTTCTGGAAACAGACTCCCTTACACTGGATTTTCTTAAGCAAGGTGGAGAAGTTCTGCAGATTCCATGTTCCATTTCAGGCTTACATGTTTTCAGAAGCTCTATATTCGAGGGCTTGTGGCGTAGCAGACCACCAAGATGGCAGTGAGGAGGGTACGTTTAGCACAGGATTGGTCCTTAGTCCCCATTTCTCTGGTGTGAGCTATCAGCTTCAAGAAGCTTGTCTTTGTAGCTACATCAAAGCTTTGGCCATTTGTGCAGAAAATCCCTCAAAAGCAATCACAAACTGATTGGCATCGTACAATTTGTTATTTACCATGTGTTGAGTTAAACAAATGAGAATCTTAAAAGGATATTGCCTTGCTAAAGACCTGGGGAAAGAGAAATGCAGTAAGCTCACGCTCCTTGTTGCAAAGATTTAAATGAGGGACACAACACATGAAAATACTTAGTGCATTTAGGTGCTGGCATTAGTGTCCTGGAGCGGCAGCTACTCATGGCCACAAACCTGAGTGGCTTAGAACAACAGAAGTGTATTCTCTGATAGTTCTGGAGGCTAGAACCCAGCAGTGAAGGGTCAGCAAGGCCATGCTCTCTGCGGAGACTCTAGGAGATCATCCTTCCTTTTCCTCTTCCTGTTTCTGGCAGTCCCTAGCCTTCGTTGGCATTCTTTGTAGGAGGTGTTTTGTTTTTTTTTTTTTAAGTTTGCTTATTTTGAGACTGAGAGTGAGCACAAGTGGGGGGGGGGCAGAGAGAAAGAGGGAAAGAGAGAATACCAGGCAGGCTCCGTGCTGTGAGCGCAGAGCCCCAATGCGGGGCTCAAACTCACAAACTGTGAGATCCTGACCTGAGCTGAAACCAAGAGTTGGAAGCTTAACCGACTGAGCCACAGAGGAGCCCCCTGTGCATTCTTTGTCTTGCAGATGGCATCATGCCAATCCCTGCTTCTCTTTCCACATGGACTTCTGTATCTTTCTGTGCCCTGTGTCTTCTTTTTACAAGGATACCAGCCATTGGATTTAGGGTCTACCCTAATCTAGTATGACCTTATCTTATCTTAATTACATCTGAAAAGATCTTCTTTCCAAGTAAGGTCCCATTCTGAGTTTCTGGATGGGCATGGATTTGGAGGAGGACACTACCCAACCTGACATGGCTCTCCCTAAAGTTCTCTCCCAAGGTCTGTCATTCCAGTTCAGTGGGTCACGTCTGCCACCAAAGTCTCCTCGGTCACTTAACGTGGAATGTTGACCTTAGAAACCAAAATGGGATCACCTAATTCAGTGGAATCCTTTCTTTGACAGGAATTTTTATCACAGTGAAGGCCAGAAAAGAAACCAGAGCAAAGCATCCTGTGTGTTTGGAAGATGAAGGACAGCCCAGAGTTACCTGTGACCCCTACCTCTTTGCTCTTCACTAGGCTCCCAGAAGACTTTCTTAGCCTCCCCAAAGCCCCTTTAGTCTCTCCTTAATCATAATCCCTTAATTGTATAGATCAAGACTGATGATGTATATCAGTACAGTGGTTTTCCCCAGAATCACATGACATCTCAAATCTGAGCCTTGCTTCAGCCACAAAGTGTCCAGACACTCAGCCCATCTGTTTCTCTATTGGTAACAGGGATGACTGGCAGGGACCTGTTGTATGTTTTTCTTTGGAAAAGGAAAAACAAAACATTCCATACTGGGCAAGGTTTCATCTTCTATTTTACAGAATTATAAAATAAAGTTCATGGTGAGGGCAAAGCCATGACAACATCCATGCTGTCTCTGTGGAGTTACTGTTTTTAAGTAGAAGAAGAGAGAGGAGCAGCCACCTTTGGGTCAGTGTGAAAGGAGGGAGTCCTTTCTCTCAAGGACTCTGCTCTCAGTGTTTCCTGCCACAGCATGTCTGGGCCGGGCTCTCTGTCATTCCCATTTTTCACAAGTATTTTGAGTATTTTTCCTTCAAAGTAGACAAAGTGTGTCTTTGAACCCAAACCATGATCTAAGCCTTCCAAATTCCTCTCTTAAAAAATGTAACTCTTTTGAAAAATATTTTAATTAATATCCTTTATTTGTTAGAGCAGTTTCAGGGTTACAGAAGATTGAACAAATAGTATAGAGTTTCTATATACTCCTAGTATCCCACTCATAGCTTCCTGTGAGTTTGGACAATGTATCATAGCAGGTATCTATCATTAAGGTATCATACAGAATAGTTTCACTGCCCTATACATCCTCTATGCTCCACCCATTTATCCTCTTTCCCCTGAGCCCCTGACAACCACTGATCTTTTTACTGCCTCTATAGTTTTCTCCTTTCTAGAAGGTGATAGACTCATACAGTATGTAGCCTTTTCAGACTGGATTATTTCACTAAGAAATATGCATGTAAGGTTCCTCCATGTCTTTTCTTGGTCTGGCTGCTTATTTCTTTTTAATCACTAAATAATATTCTATTGTGCGGATGTTCCAAGTTACTTTTCATGATTTCAACCTAATAGTAAAATTTTGATCTCTGCACCTGAAAGCCAGAGCTACAGTCAGATTAGCTCATGTCTAACAAATACCAGGACTTCTCTCCTAAGACCCTTCTAGAAAGTTGCATATTTGCTTGATTTAAAACAATATATTATTTGGGGGAAATAAAATATCTGTTGGATTTATTATCCTCGTGATTTTATTGGACCACGTTAGTCTAGAGAAGAATCCCAAAAAAAAGAGGAATTAGAATTTAGGAGATAGATCAGTTTTATTTTTATTTATTTTTTTTAAAATTTTTTTTTAATGTTTTATTTATTTCTAGAAGAGAGAGAGAGAGACAGCGTGAGCAGGGGAGGGTCAGAGAGAGAGGGAGTCACAGACTGAAACAAGCTCCAGGCTCTGAGCTGGCAGTCAGCACAGGGCCCGACGCGGGGCTCGAACCCACGAACCGCGAGATCATGACCCAAGCGAAAGCCGGACGCTTAACCGACTAAGCCACCCAGGCGCCCCGAGATAGATCAGTTTTAAAATGAAGAAAGAAAAAGAAAACATCTTTACCTTGACAGTTACCAGGATATTACCCCATGGGTGCCAAAGATGATGAAGAGATAGAATGTAAAAGAAGAGGTACTTCCTGTGGAATTAAAATTCCAGAATTTTCCAGAAAGCGCCAGACATAGGACCAAGTAGGACTGGCTAGTCATGAAAATTCCAGCCATATGGATGGTGTTGCTGGTCACATGGCTGGTGCAGCTCACAGAGGTCTAAAGCACTCACAGTCACCTTTCTGCAATGAACATGGCACCACAGGTTAGCACAGGTTAGCACCCGACCAACAGGCCTAGGAAATTCTTTATGAAAACACTTTTTTTTTTTTTTTAACATTCAGAAGCTATATAATTTCACTTTCATTTTTAAATAATTCAGACAAACAGAAGTCCCCCTTTTCCTCCGTGCAACTCTATCCCCCTCTTAAGAGGTAACAACCATGATTAGTTTGATGGCCATCCTTCCAGAGCTTTTTCTGGACATTTAGATCCACAGAAGTATTTCCGGTGATACATAAAGGTTTGTGACATGGGTGAGCCATGCATAACAGAGACACTACTATGTGTAGTTTCCTGCAATTTGCATTTTATTATTTAAAAACAAATTGATGTTTATTTTTGAAAGAGAGCATGGGTGGGGGAGGGGCGCGCACACAGACACACACACACACACACACACACGCACGCACACACACACACAGAATCCAAAGCTGGCTCCAGGCTCCAGGCTGTCAGCACAGAGACTGAGGCAGGGCTTGTATCCATGAACTGTGAGATCATGACCTGAGCTGAAGTCTGGAACTTAACTGACTGAGCCGCCCAGGCACCCCTCCAATTTGCATTTAAATTTTCAAATCCTCTTCAACCACCCCATAACAGTCTTTCATGTGGATGTGTTTACACATGATGTACAGATGAGATGTTCAGCATTTCTTCCCAATTGTTACCATTACACGTGTGGCGGATGTATCATGTTCATCAGTATCTGGCCTTTTTATACATTCTGGAAAGTGAAGATTATATTCCCCTGCCTTCCTGATGTTAGCCACCATGATGTTGCTTGGGTCCAACCACTGAAATGTGTGTGTAAGTGGCATATGTCACTTCTAGACCAAAACACATGATTGTTTGTGCTCAATCTTCTAATCCCTTAAGATGCTATCACCTTGGTCACCTGGGTTCCTGGGTGTCTGTGATCATCAGAATCTTGCTGCTGACCTGCACGGGCATGGGACATAGGCAAGAACTAAATCTTTGTGGTTCAAAGTCACAGAGACTTTAGAGTTCTTTGTTATCACCGCATATAGCCTATTCCAGCTGGTACTCATGGCAGTGAGCAGCATTGTGCATGTTTCTTTCCATACAAGTGACAGCATTTCTCTGGGAATGAATGTCTATGGCAAAGTCAAAACATTACATTGCTTTTAAAGCATCTTCTTATACATCAAGACCCTGCCTTTTGTCCCTTGGCTCCTCTGCATCTCTTGACTTTAGACTCCTTTCTATTATTTATTCATGGTTTATTAGATAAATGTCCTCCCCAGACAAACCAGGAGCTCCCTTGAGTCTGCTGGTTCCTTTGCCCACGCCTCCGGTGTTAGCGATTGTTTCATTAAACTCTAATCTCAAAGCTAATCCCTGCTGGTAAACGTGTTCTGTCCTATAAGAAGGCTCCCAGGCTCCAAGTCTCAAACCACTAATCAGGCCATGCAGGTGTTTAGTGGTGCTTATTGGTGGTCATGTGACATTGTTATTTCTTTCTCCACATTTCCAGTATGATTCACACTACATAAAAGGATTACCTTTCGGTTTGGGAGGTACTAAATTAGAGAATAGGGTTTCCAAAGCCCTGTATTCTTCAGAGCACAGCAAGGGTGTTCATTCTGACCCCAAGGGCCTAGGTTGCTGTAGGCTTTCCAATCGACGAGTTTATTCAGCTCTGATCTGTGCAGCAAGTAGGGCAGCAAATGGGGTGAGGGTTTCTTTGAAGCTGGTATGCACTCCACTGGAAATTACCAGTGGGATAAAGTTGCTGAGGTTGATGTAAACTCAGAGCTCAGCCTGGCTGCCAGGACAAAACCAGTTACTCACTTCCCAGCTGTGGCCCCTGGAACAGGGGGTGGGGAGAACCCAAAATCCTATGTTGATGGAAGACATAAGAAGGTCAGAACCAAATCAGAACTTCGAGAGCTGTATAACTGAATCCTATAGCCTCTCTCAGCACTGAGATTCTTTGCAACTTTCATTCACTTACACATCTCACTGAGGCATGTGGCATAACTTGGTTTGTACACAAAAACACATTTCTGCCAAAAGAGGAGAGCCGAGCCTATAGCAGCTTTCAGGAAGATTTGTCATGTCAGCAAGGTATGACCCCTGTGTCCACCATGTCTTTCTATCATGCCTCTCCCCAGCCACAAAGCTCCCTGACATCCAGTGCATTGTGCATCAGCTCTGTTAGGACAAAGGGACCTGAGGAACACGGCAGAGGGTGACGTCTCCACCTGAATGTTGCTCTTGCTTGCTGTACCACCCTGGCTAAATCCCTCCTCCTCTCTGACTCCACGGCTGCATCTGGGAAGTGGGGTAGTACCAGTGCCTACCCAGAGGATGGCCATCAGGATTCAGTGAGCTAACCCCAAAACAGATGATTCAGACACTCTAAGGTTCCTCAGGAGAGCGATGCTCAGGCACCTCGACACAGACAGCACCCGGTAACCATGGCATTCAGACAGTGCCATCCTTCCTATGCCCTCTCACTTGCTGCCATACAGTGTCTGCAGGACCTGGGTCCCCTCACACCCATGCTCCAGGCTCCTGCCCTCGAGTCCTCATTTTTGCCACAGATTCCCCAAGACATTCCATCATCTGCCTGCTTGGGGCTACCCCCACCAGCCAGTGTCCTGGAGCCTGAGCTGTGCCCAACGCCCTGGCCTCGTCCAGCCTTTATGGACTTGCAGATGCTTCTCTGGAGCCTTTGGTGCTGTGACTCCTGCCTCGGCCATGTCCAGTCCACCCCCTCATCCTGCAGTCCACAGAACCCCCAGCTCTTGTCCCCTCCATTCCACAGATGCCCTCACCCTCTCCTCATGGTCCCATCCTGTCATGGTTACCCATGAGGGAGCAGCTTTTTCTCTCTAGTCTTCTCCCTGAATCTCAGGCGGCTTCCCCCACCCACTCCTGTCTTTGTTCCTCCTTTGAGACTGACCCTCCCTCTACCTCTGTGTTAACCTGTGGCTTTTCACATTCCTGTTGTTTCCTTAACTACGTAGCAAACTCGCCCACGGTGGGGGATTGACATTACTGGAACCCTCTGTCATACGTCAAAGAAACTGAACTTGTGCCGGCTAAATTAAAATACCCTACTCAACCCTAACACCTCTGTGGGTCTCCACAACACATAGGTGGGGTTCAGACAATTATGAAATTGATGCATGAATGAATGCAAACAGGCTGACATTTTCTCAAATAACTGGGGTCTTCAAATCTAGTGTAAAATCACCTGCTAGGTCAAAACATTCTTTGAAGTAGATGAGTGATTAATACGAAAGACAGGAAAGTACATAAAATAGTTCAATTAAAATACTCTTAGCTGATATACTTCATTGACCCCATGGAGGAAAAAACCAACTATAATTTGCATCTTTTATTATTGCACTTAGGGACAGCAGTACCTAAAAATTGTGTCTCTTCAAATGGTTGTTGTCTCACCATTGTAAAATTTATATTTAGTCCTAATTCAAAAGACATGAAATTGGAGGTGGGGCTGGGGAAATCTCATCATCTACACTGGCGAATGGGACCCTCTGAGTCTATGTTGGTTTAATTAAAAACAAATAACAAAGCAAATAAACAAAAAAATCTCTGTAGAAATGGAACTTCGACTTTAAAATGGTGTAAAAAGTGCATTCGAATAGAAAGTGAATTGGAGACTAACCTTTTCGTCCAAAGGGCAGGTCGGTGGCCTAAAGAGAGAGGGAGGCCCATAGAGTACTGAGATGTCTGGGAGATGTGTGCTGCTGGCTAGTCCTGCATGTGGACAGATATTCAGACAGGTGCACGTGTTCCTCGAGCCACAGCACTGTGCCTTGACCCCGTGCGCTTAGAGCTTTTCTTTCCCTGCTGTAGGTCTGTCACCTGACTCCCCCCACCACCCCCATGGCTGCAATAAAGGGAAGGGGCGGGAGGGGGGGAGGGGAATCTTAACTATTAGAGCCATCTGTGAACAAAGTCAATGAGGTAGTCAGGGTGGGGAAACAGGTCTAAAAGTGACAGTACTGCCCTGGCCAGCAGAGCACGTAAACCAAGGCACAAGATACTAGGGTTGACAAAAATGCTGTGTGATAAATGAGGGTGTGGATGGGAGGGGAGCATTGAGGATTGTCTCACTTTGGGCAACCTTCCCATGAGCAGACCCTGAGAGAAGAGTTCAAGGACAGTTATTTATTTGGGAGATAAGGGAGCTACAGGTGGAGGATTAGGAGGTTGAGACAGGGAAGGGAAGGCAACTAGCTAGTGAAGCTCCTAAGATGGTAACCAGTGGGGTCCAGTGGAGCCCACTCCTTAAGGGAAACACTAAGAAACTACGTAAAGCATGCTCAAAGATACTCTACCCAAGGGACAAAGGAGCCTTGGGGAATTTATACCCCACCTTACTGTCAGTCTTCGTTTAAAAGCTGAAAGGGGCACCTAGGTGTCTCAGTCAATTGAATGTCTGACTCTTGGTTTTGACTCAGATCACGATCTCACAGTTCATGAGTTTGAGTCCCATGTTAGTCTCTGCCTACTTGGAATTATTTCTCCCCCCACCTCTCTCTGCCCCTTCTCTCTCTCTCTCTCCTTCTCTATAAATGAATGAATGAATGAATGAATGAATGAATGAATGAATGAATATGTTTTTAAAAAGCTGATGCGGCACCTGGGTTGTTCAGTCAGTTAAATATCTGACTCAATTTCAGCTCAAGACATAATCTCACAGTTTGTGAGTTTAGGCCCTGTGTCAGGCTCTGCACTGACCGTGCAGAGCCTGCTTTAGATTCTCCCTCTCCCTTTCTTTCTGCCCCTTCCCTGCTTGTGCACATACTCTCTCTCTCTCAAAATAAATAAGTAAACTTAAAAAGAAAAAGCTGGCAAAGCATAAGCTAGAGGAGGCTCTCTGGCTGAAAGGCAGTGCTGCATTGGAAGAGCAATGAATCATCTAAACATTCTCTTCCCATGCAGTCCAGCAACCATGCACTTTCATATTTACCCAGAGGAGTTGAAAACTTAGGTCCACACAAAAGCCTGAATGTGGATGTTTATAGCAGTTTTATTAATAATTGCCAAAAGTTGGAAGCATCCAAGCTGCCCTTTAGTAGGTGATGGATAAATGAACTGTGGCACATCCAGGCCAAGGAATATTACTTATCACTAAAAATAAATGGGCTACCAAGCCATGAAAAAACATGGAAGAAACTTACATACATATCACTGTATGACAAAAGCCAATCTGAAAAGGCTGCGTACTGTGTCATTCCAAGTCTCTGACATTCCCGAAAAGACAAAACTTTGGAGACAGTGAAAAAATCAGCAGTTACCCGGGGTGGGCGGGGAGAGAAGGATGAGTAGACAAAGCACAGGATTTTTTAGGGCCATGAAAATACTCTGTATGATACTATAGTGATGGGTGCATGACATTATACATTCGTCCAAACCCATACAATGTACAACACCTAAGATAGACTGTGGACTTTGGGTGATGACATGTATCAATGTAGGTTCATCAGGTATAACAAGCATACCTCTCTGGGGGCAGGTGGAGTTGGGAACGGGGGACATGATATATGTATTAAGGCAGGAGGCATATGGGAAATCTTGTGCCTTTATCTTCATTTTGCTAGGAACCTAAATTGCTCTGAAAGAATTAAGTCTTTAAAAAAAACAAAAAGAGAGAAAGAGTAGTGTTGTGGTCAGGACAAGGATAGGAATGGAATACCAGGGAAGGAGTACGAGAACTACAAAGTCAGAATTTAGCCATTGCCTCTTTTCTCCCCTTGACTTGGCAGGTTCTTGCTAGAATCGAGATTAGATTCCACAGCAGGCTTCTGCCTGGTACAACTTATACCACTGCCCGTGTGGTTCCCCACCATGGCCCACTTATTAGTAATGATAATAATGCATAAGGTGTGTTCAGAACGGTGTGCCCCATTTAATACCTTAACCCATGTAGCCTTCACAACAATGTCTTTGGGAAATACTGCTATTATCCCAATTTACAGTAAGGAGAGAAGGAGCCTGAGACCCAGCAATTTTAAGCAAATTTTTGCTTGTTGCACAGCTAGTCAGTAGCAAAATTGACCCCATTTTTTTTTCAACTCTATCGCCTGCAAGTGTCTTAACCATGATTTCTGCCAGTACTGTTCTCTCTAAAATGACCCAGTCACTTACCAGTAGTTAACAAGTCTGACTTCTTCAACTGATGAAAATATTTCCAAAAGTAGCAGCAAAAAAATGGAATTTGTAATGATTTTTGAAAGCAACCCTCCTCTCCTGAAGCTTGCTCAGAACTGGTCCTGGAGGAAGTGAATTCCGCTTCTCAGTGTGTGGAGGGGGCTGGGGCTCCGCCGTTCTGGAATCTATGACTTGTGAGAGCCAAGAATGTGGAAGTTACACACTCCATTTAGACATCAGTGTTCTCTCTTACAAAATGGTCCCTTAGTTCATTAATCAGACTCTCCAAATTTGTTTAACTCATTATTTATAACGTTGTTAAATCCAGTGACACCAAAAGGTGTCACCGTGAGCAGTAGGCAAGTCCGACTTTAATCCTCAGAAAATGTGTAAAATGTCTTTCTTTCTCTCCCTCCCTTATCAAGAATGCTGGATGGAAGCAAATGTTAAATTTGCACAATGTGCAATAGTCTAAACTTTCACTGAATCCTAATCGACTTAATACCCTACTGCCTTCTTGAAACTGGATGAAGAAATGTAACTCTGAGACAGCTTAAATAGAACTCAGGCCTGGATGCTTGCCGCAAAATGGCTTAATTTGGTGGTTATTGCACGAGCGTTGTATGTGCAGTGATCAAATCCTGTGTTTTCAATTGTCCTTTTTATGGCCAATTAAGATAGTCTTAGGATATAGATTTAATATCGGGCTACTCTAATGTAACACACTAAAGCGTGGCCTCCAATTACGGGGGAGGGGGGTGAGGGGAATGTCTTTTTTGACAGTGGTTCTCTGGATAAGTTTCACAGGCTTCTATTTCTGAACTTGACTCTAAAGAGCCAAAGCAGCACATTTTGGAAATGGTTTTGTAAACTGTAACGAAGGTATCTTTCTTTAGCAGCTTCCTGCTCAAAGATGGCAGAGTGCTTTACAAACGTATCAAAGTGACATACAGGGATCGTTTTACTCTCTGCTGAAATACAGGGACCCCGGGGGGAGCTGCAGTCAGCGATGAGAAATCTTAGAGTTGCCGGGCCGACAATGAGGACAGAGGGTGTACAGCATTTAAAACACCTTCCTAAATGGGAGGGCCTTTGCAGGTGGGTGTAAGAGCTATGTGCTGGGATGCTACCCGCTCCAAGGTGACACTTTTGCAGAAGGGGGCCATGTGAGCTTTGATGCTTGTCTGTCCCAGATGGTGCGGTTGTACAGCTCCTTGTCAAGTTGATTCTTCCCTTGGATCATTCAGTTTTGTGAGCGACTTTAAGGTATCTTCTGATATACAAACTCTAAAAAATGGGCACGTTTCACTGCTCTCTATTTTTTAGCATAGGAGATCATCAGAGGGGAACTGATGCATCACGGCTTCTTGAATGCCAATTAACTACCAGGAAGACCCATCTGAATGATAAGATGAAGGAAGAGCAGTCTGGGCTTTAAAGGACATGCTCAAAACATTTCTGAGCAGAAGCCTTTTTGACTGTTTTAATTAGTAGTTTAAAGTAATTCGTATTTAATACATCAGATGTTTCTATGTAGATGACAATGTTTAAATGCCTCCAGAGAGTGCATTCCTTTTTATCCTCTTGATTTTATGTAGAGTTCAAAGTTCAGCTCCATGGGATAAACATGTATTCATCATCTTCCATATACATGACCACATTCGAGGTGCATTAGGGAATGCAGAAATAAATGAATCCATGTGCTCCAAGGGGCTCAGTATAATAGGTAAGAGATTTGGGTACAAATAATTCAAATAAAATGAAGACTCTGAAAACACTGTGATAGATACACACACACACAAAACCTGGTAGCATATTTAGGGATGCTGTCAGCATTTTTACATTTACTGAAATATTTGATTATTATATTTCTTAATTTTAGTTATGAATTAGGAAGCAGGGGACCTTTTCCCATTGGAAGATGGTTGCAAAATATAGAGAATTTATATTTCTGCATTCTTATGTGACACATTTGGGCTTTTCTTAGAAGAAATTGAGTTTGCCATAGTTCTGATTAATGTGTAGCAAACTGAAATATATGGAAATATTCAAAGACTTAAGAACTGGAAAGCTCTCATATCCACACTCACAGAGCCACTCACTGTAAAAGTGGTCCCTGAGAAATATAAGGGGGCAGAATAAAGTGAGGGGCCTTTGTCTCCAAACCAGTACAGCATGACAACAGTAACTTATGGGGACCGGGGTCAGCGAGGAAGGAAGGCTGAATGTCACTGCTGTCATCAGAGAAGGTAAACGGAAGGAAGGCTTTCACAAATGAGAGGGTGGATCAGGCCACATTAACTGTAATGAGGGGCTAGACGATACCATGGGTCAGTGGGGCCATGGAAGAACATGACCATGCTGGTCTCATGGTAGTAAGTCCAACAGAAGAGCATATAAGATGAAGCCAGACAGGTGCCCCAGTTTTGGGGAAAGAATATTTCAGCTAGGATGCAGAGAAAAGCGTAGACATTTTTAACAAGCAAATACACTAACACAGTAACAAAAGAAACAAAGGTTCTTAAAAGGCAAATTCTGATTATATAACTGTAAAATCCTGGAGATAGTTGAAAAAGGAGAAAGAAAGGGAACATATATCCAGAGATGTATATTGTGACAAAATACGGACTTCTTTAATAAACTTAGTTTAAAAGACAGCACATAAAATAAACTGAGGCATATATGGGGGGCATGACCCATAATAACTGCACAGGTGCCTAAACCTTCTTGACAACAGCAAGCTTCAAATAAACCAAAGGCAGTGGAAAGAGGTTTGTCCAGGCAATTGTTCACCACCCTGCTGTCCGGCAAGTGGTTCCCTGGTAAAACACGGCAGAGTGAACCCAGAACCATGCAGGATCAGGCTACCTCCATTTTTATGATCAAAGAAAATAATCATCACCTTGTAAAAGGGTTGAAAAAATATAAATAGGAGAAAATTGGCATCGAAGATAGTTGAGAAGATGATCAAAGTGCATCCTATTGATTTAAGCGAGTTCACATCTACAGGACTAGATGCATTAACTCTCACAGAGGATGCTGAGAACATTGTGATTACAATCTCAACAATAATTTCTGTAATTTTTGAGGCATCATGGAGAAGAGACATGTGAGTGGATAGCAGGTGAGCATGGCCAACATTTTTAAAAGAGAACGTAAGTTCTGGAAATTAAAGACCATGAAGATGAACTTAAACCTTAGTAAAATTCTCAACAGAGCTATCCATTGGTCGCCATTTCCCCATTCATCCATCCCTTCATCCATAAATTTCTATTTATTCAGAAAATATTGATTGAATACCTACTATGTGCCAGGCACTGGGAATATACTAGAAAACAAAATGTAAATAGTCCAGTTCTACTTGGACTTAGATTCAAAGGCGGGAGGTGAGGCAGTTATAAAAGGACTCTGTAAATTCTTAGAGGATAATAGTGAGATCCTGCAAAGGCTAATGTCAAAATCAAGGCAGAATGGGGGCTGGATTGGTTCACAATTCCTGTGTTAGTCAGGATGTTTTCTAACACAAATGCCAGAAACTCAGTTAAAACTGGGCAAAGCAAAAGGGTATGTTGTGGCTTGTGTATGTGAGAAGTCTATGAACAGTCCTAGCTTCTGGACTGGCTGGACATGTATGTTCATATCCTATGTATCACTAGGACTTTCTCTTCATCTCTCTGCATGGCTTTCTTCTATGTTGGTTCCATTCTCTTTACTTTTCTGATTTTTTGGGTTATTTTTTATTTGTTTGCATGTTTGTTTTGATTTGTTTTCTTTTGACAGTCAAGATAGCTTCCTGCAGCTCTAGGTCCAAGCTCTATCTTCACAGCATTTGCAATGAAGAGAGGACTTATTACCCCCCCACCCCAGAATAAAATTCACTTTTATCAGCATGGGTCATGTGTATCTCCATGAATCAGCCCCATGGCTAAAGGAGACCAAATAAACTGACGGTACTGTCCTGGGTCAAGGTCAAGTGTCGCCTCATGTACCAGAGATAGAGTTAGTTTATCATTCAGATGGACTGAGGATCTGTGAGAATAGTTAGGGAAAGCATTCATACCATTAAATATGATGTTAGATTCAGGGGATTTTTGTATATGTACCTTATCATGTTAAGAAAGGAAGTTCCTTTTCTATTCCAAGTTTATTGAGAATTTTTATCATGAATTAATGTTTGGATTTTATCAAATGCTTTTTCTGCATCTGTGTATTACTTTGGTGATCTGTGTCTTCTCCCCCTTTTTTCCCCTTTTCTTGGCCAGTCTAGCTAAAATTTTGTCAACCCTGATATTTTAATTTTTCTCCATTGCTTTTTATTTTAATTAATTAATTAATTAGTTTTTTATTTTTTTACATTTATTTATTTTTGAGAGACAGAGTTAGAGTGCAAGTGGGTGAGGCACAGAGAGAGAAGGAAACACAAAATCTGAAGCAAGGCCTAGGCTCTGAGCTGACAGCACAGAGCTCAATGCAGGGCTCGAACCCATGAAGCATGATATCATGACCTGAGCCAAATATGGATGCTCAATCGACTGAGCCACCCAGGCACCCTCCCCATTGCTTTTTTGTTTTAATTTTTTTAATGTTTTATTTATTTCTGAGAGAGAGAGAGAGAGAGAGACAGTGTGAGCAGGGGAGGGTCAGAGAGAGAGGGAGACACAGAATCTGAAGCAGACACAGGAACCGAGCTGTCAGCACAGAGCCTGATGTGGGGCTCAAACCCACAAACCATGAGATCATGACCTGAGCAGAAGTCAGACGCTTAATGGACTGAACCACCCAGGCACCCTTCTTCATTGCTTTTTTAAAACGTGCTTATTTATTTTGAGAAAGAGAGTGTGTGAGCTGGGGAGGGACAGAGAGAGGAGGAGAGGAAAAATCCCAGGCTGGGTCCATGCTGTCAGCACACAGCCTGCCTGGGGCTCAAGCCCACAAAGTACAAGATAATGACCTGAGCCAAAATCAAGAGTCTGATGCTTAACCAACTGAGCCACCCAGGTGTCCTCCCCTCCCACCATTGTTTTTCCACCTCATACTTTACAGAGACCACTGACAAGCTAAATTTTATCTGGCTAGATGATTATGTCATATAAGGAACTGGGACAGGCAGGCAAGGAAGGCACATGAAATGGAATTCAAATCTCTGAAGCCCTGCATTACGGAAGAGGAAATGAGAAAAGTATTTCACAGTCCAGAAGTGGAACTCAGATCAGTGTATGCAACTTGCAGAGAAGCAAAGGTGGGCAATGTCACCGCCAGTCCTAGAGCACAAGCCCCAGATCATACGGGTTTGGATCGAATTCCTGTCCTAACCTCTGCTAGCTGTATGTATTAGATAGTGCATGCTGCTATAACAGATAAGCTCCCAAAACTCAGCAGCTTCCTGAGTCATTTATTTCTTGCTCTCAAGAGAGCTGACCATGGAGCATTTTATGATTCAGGCCTGGTAGCAGGAAACACCACTTCTGTGCAGAGGGACCAGACCTAAGGGAGACTGGAAAATTCATCCAGCCACATGCCCAAGAGCATAAGAAAATCTCTTTGGTGAATCCCTAGTCAGTCTGTGTCATGTTCTATAATTTGGAGTTTATCTTCATAAACTTTTATTCCCTTATATGTAAAAAGAGGATAATAATGTCTGTCCCATGAGCATCACCCAGGCTCCTCAGTATCTGGCACAAGGTGGGAGTTAATGAACATTTGTTACATGAATGAATGGATCAGTGGATAAATAAAGTAGGCCATGCAGCACATGGCTGTAGTTGCTGTTGCTGTCATTCTTGAGGCTTTCTAAGGAATGAAGCTGGACAAGAACACTGAAGAGTGAAGTCTCTCTCTGGAAGGTTTCTGGCAAACCCAACTCTCCTGCATGTCATGGAATGGAGGCCAACCCTGGCATGTCCTTTGAGTATATGTGATCTAATGGGACATCACATACACCACAGATTCACTTGCTTCCCTGAGACTCAGGTTCCACAGTTTTAAAAACCTACTCGGCACACTAGCCACCGTGATTCTTTGAGATAAACGTAAAGAACTGTGGAAAAAAGCCTGGATCATGGACAAGATAGGTGCTTCATAAATACTTGTTTGGGTTTTTTTTTCTCTTTCCTCTTCTCCTTTCATTCTTCATTGCTTCTGTGACATAAACAACAGTCTTTATTAATTGCATTTGAAATTATTTGTTGTAATTAAAGATCAAGAGAAAAATTCCTGAGATTGGAATTGAAGTCCCACAGCTCCAACCATTCTTCCTTGCAAATGATCATAGGGTCTCTTAATCTGGGCCCCAGAGGCAGTGTTTTCTGTTTTTTAGACGTAAGGTATCTGGCAACTGGCTTCCCAGAACTTCTAAGAACTGTTAATAGGCAAATAAGTCATAAATCAGAGATTCATATATTCAACCAAAGTTGATGGAGGGTTAAATAAGTCATTTCCTAGGGACACTAGTTAATGTTTCTGTAAGAAGATGGTCAAGTTTAGCAAAACAGAAGATAATGATTAAGGACTTGCCTTCTATGTGGTTGCTTTATAACAACATGCAGAATCATCACCTCTTTCTTTTGGAAACAATGTAAAACCCTGCACCATCCCCTCCACCCAGTGTATGAAAGTCACCATTGTTTAAAAACAAAAACAAGTTGGGGCACCTGAGTGGCTCAGTCGATTAAGCATTCAACTTCAGCTCAGGTCATGATCTCACTGTTCATGGGTTCGAGCCCCACGTCAGGCTTTGTGCTGACAGCTTGAAGCCTGGAGTCTGCTTCGGATTCTGTGTCTCCCCCTCTTTCTGGCCTTTACTGGCTCATGCTCTATCTGCCTGTTTCTTTCTCTCTCTCCAAAAATAAATAAATAAAAATTAAAAAAAGAGAAAAACAGGTTTAGAATTAGGACAAAATCCATCTAGCAATTGAGTGGTTCCAGGGGGAAAATCAAAACAGAATATTTACTCAGGTTGTGGTGCTGGTGGTGGTGTGTTGTCTTTCTCAGCTGCTGTGCATTTGTAATTTCGCTTCTGCAATACCACTTCAGTTGTTGGAGCCATTACGTCCCATCCTGTGTTGTCAATAGGGTCCTGAGGTTATTCCAGCACCTTAAGAAAAGCTGCCATCTGCCTACTTTTAGAGCTTTTAAGATAAACCCAGAGAACTCTGGGAAAGCTGGTAAGTTACCGTTATCAATATGGAATGTGAGGTTTCCTGTACAATAGCACCACCTCTTTTAAGTCACCGTGGCCAGTGCTTTGCAGAATGTATAATGATATAATAAATAATGTGTGTGCCGAGTGAAAGCTTTGAGTAATGGAACCAGCTAACATTTAGAATTTTATTAGGGACGAACTGTCTCAGATGTTCTTAGTGCTGTTATTACCCCCTTGTTAAAGCTGGTAATTTTTGTTTCTAAAGCACTTTGGAGACACTCATCGATACATGTCTGAAAAAAAATAGATAATCCTTTTTTTTTTTTTTACTTAAAACAAGCTCCCACGAGACTTTAGACCCATATAATAATAATACTCTGATTGCTCAAGTGGGTGGATTGTGCAGTCTCTATATTTCATTCTTTAATCATCTTAAGAGATCCTAGCTTTCCTCACCGTGAAGTGCAGACTGAGTGCTGTATGATTTTCCGTGTTGAGAGGATGAGGGAGGGCAGAGCTCACCAGAGACCCTGATCCTCGTGGGTGGCTGCTTTGCTTGCTCTCAGTAACACCCAACAGCTCCTGAGCTCCTTATCAAAGAGGGAAGAGCTAGCATAAAATTTAAAAAATGGCCCAGAGCAACTGTGACCACCTAGTGTACCCACACCCAGTGTTAAAGGGGAGCATTTGCTCACCATTCCTGCAAATAATTGCCAGATGGGAGTGTAGACCCACTGTTGCTTGATCTACCCATTTATCAGGGAAAGCCGGAAATAAACAATGCATGGTATCTGTATTCAGGGTAGGAAGAAGGGAAAAAGGCAGTGCCAGCCTTTTATCAATGTTGGCAAACCAACATTGGCCATGGAAATGCCTAACAGATTTCTGCCCAAATCTCATTGGCTAAGACAGATCATATGGTCACCCTTCCTATACCCTAGGCTCAAAAGTATTTACCTACTCAGCCATCATGGTGGAAGCCAGGCCAGGGAAAAGGGGTTTAGGAATGGGTGTTGGGCCAGCTAGGCTTAACTGCCTGGCAGCAAGTACACATTATATTTAAATATTGGCTCTACATTAAAGGAAACAAAAAAAGTCAAAGAGCTAGATCTGGCCTACAGACATGGAGTCTGTAACCTCTACATGAGACAAACCAATGTCTGTCCTTGGTGTCTCTCTGCCTGTCACTTCAATCCTGTAATTTCCTGATTCAGTGCCTCTAAGCTCTTTACCACCAAGGACTTGTTTTACTCCCTGCCCCCCCCCCCCCCCCCCCCCCCCCCCCCCGCGTGTTCTCCCTGGAATCCATCTGTTGGAACATTCTGTCTACAAACTCCTTTTGTTAGGTAATAATGAGTTTTCTCATTTTAAAAAATTCAACAAAGACTTGCAGAACTGCCAGCCAGAGCCTCTGATCGACACAGGATAACCAGCAGGAGAGTTGGTATAATTCCAGACAACAGTAAAAAAATTTTTTAAAAATTTAAAAAGACATTTTAATTAGACTATGCAACTTTATCTTGGGTAAATAGATACATTCCACTGTGATAGGGGTTGCTAAGTGTTTCTGTGAAGGGTTAGGTAGTAGATATTAGAGGCTTTGAAGGCCGTATGGTCTGTGGTGCAACTATTCAACTGTAGTATAAAAACAGCCATGGACAATATATAAATGAATGGGTGTGGCTGTGTGCCAATAAAACTTTATTTTATAAAGAAAGCCTGTGGGTCAGATTTCGCCAGTGAACCGTAGTTTTCTGACCCTTTATGGATGCCTGCCTAACAGTCAAGATTTGGGTGTTCAGATGACCCAAAACAGGTGAGGAGGCTTCAAATCTGGTCTTCCAGTAATTTTTCCTTCCTCTTTATCTGGGAAATTCCCATTTTAAATTTGAGCTTAGAATTTATCCCTTAGTGTCTTCCCTCCTAGGCCTGATATTTTTGCCATCATCTCTCTTACCATACTGTACTGTAGCTGCCTAGTTATGTCTTTGGTTCCTGTCTAGACTCTGAGTGATAATACGTAAGAGACCACACCTCAGTTAGTGACCATTCAGTTCTCAGCACAGAAACACTCTCTAGCACAGAGCAAATGACCAATGAATGAGTGATCAGTGTTAATGGAGCTTCTTTACATCTCTGTATGCAATAACGAATCACTGAACATCAAGAGAACTAATTGATTCTTCATAAACAATGAGCCTCTTTAAAATAGCGGTAATTGTTTTAGGTGCCAGGGTTGTGAGATAAAATTGCTGATAAACTTATAGTCTAGTTAGGGAGGATGTGGTTCTAATAATCATTTACATTTATTTATCCTTACTACATATAGGGACACTACGTGATTTTATTGTATTATTAATTTAATCCTCACAACAGCCCTTTGAGGTTAGTCCTAAAATTGACCCCACTTTATAGATGAGGAAATGAAATCGCAGTGAGTAAATGGTAGAACCAGGATTCAATCTGGGTGTAGACATTGGATTTCTTCCACAGCATAAACAATGAAGTGAAATGCAGTGCTCGAAGTAAAGTGACAGAAGTGACGTGGAGAAAGTGAAAGTGCAAAAGAAGAAATTGGTAGTTTGATTTAGGGATGGGGTTAGGAGAGTCTCTCGAGAAAATGGGTGAAAGGCTGGGGTCCGACCAGTTCTCATGGAATTTTCTGGAAAAGAAGACAGGACTATGGAAAACTGTAGCAATACCAGCCAGCTCATGAATGCACCAAAGCTTTATGGGAAAGAATGGAACAATATGGGCTGCTGGCTTAGTGTATCCTTGGAACTCACAGGGTCACCAGGAACCTGGGGGCATGGGCCCAGAGAAGCTAATAAGAGCCAAAGCAGAAAGCAGAAGCCTGGGTGAAATGCAGACATGTTATTAAACTATGAAGGGGATAATTCTTACTGGGTACTCAAAGGAATCATAGTTGATTAGGACCACAACTATGGGCATGGCTGTAGTTTCCAAAGAAAGCCAAAGGAGGAAGATGAAGGGATGAGATAAATCACAGAACAAGGGCCTGTTGGCCATTCCCACAGAGACAAGGTAGATGCCTTCAAAACTATACCCTTAGTTCTAAAGTTGTGTTGCTTTTCTACTTAGTTAACCCCTCATCAGGACAGGACAATTCAGAGCTTCTCCGCCACTCTGCTTATTTCTAAAGATGTGTGCCAGCACTACATAGTTTTGTTTCTTTTCAAACAAAAATTAATCTCTCATTTTCTCTCTTTCTTGGTGTCTTAGTTTCTGTAATTATAAATATATATGCTCTTTGAAAAAAATGTAATAGTAAGGAAGTATAAAAATTAAAAACTGAAAATTTCCACTCTGCCACTTCCAATGTACCAGAAAAGGGGTAACAGTTATTAATAATTTGGTGTGTTTCCTTCTAGATGTTTGTCAAGCTATATACAAGCATATACAAAAATATTTTTTTATGTTTATTTCTGAGAGAGAGAGAGAGAGAGAGAGAGAGAGAGGCAGTGTGAGCAGGGGAGGGTCAGAGAGAGAGGGAGATTCCGAAGAATCCGAAGCAGGCTCTAGGCTCTGAGCTAGCTGTCAGCACAGAGCCAGACGCAGGGCTGAAACCCACAATCCATGAGATCATGACCTGAGCCGAAGTCAGACGCTCAACCAATTGAGCCACTCAGGCGCCCCCAAAAATATTTTTTAAATGTGATCATACCATTTGTACTATTGGTACTATTCCACCATTTTCTCTTATGTGTATGTGGAGGGGAGGTGGGGAGAGAGGGAGATCTACTTAAGGTTTTTGATGTTTTGATGAGTGGCCACTTCCCTAACTTATGAGCATTGAGGTTGCCTATAGTTTTTCACTCTTACAAGCATTGCAAAAGTGACATATGTTCACACAGACCCATTGAATATAGGACCCATTGAATGTAGGAATGGTATTGCTGCATTGAAGACTGGCTCATTTAAAATTTTGGACAGATACCACCAAACTGCCTTCCCAAAGGTCTTACCAATTCATCCTGCCACTGAGAATGTGTAAAAGTGTTCTTGTCCCCACAACCTCACCGTCTCTGGATACTATCAACATGGAATGTTGTTATTTTCATTTGCATTATCATAAGACCTTGTCTTGAGAATTATGTGCTTCTTGCATAAATAAAACCTGTCCAAGAGGAGAGTTTTATACATCCTTTAAAAACTCCTCTAGTTTCAAGGGTGCCTGGGTGGCTCAGTCAGTTAAGCATCCGACTTCGTCTCAGGTCATGATCTCACGGCCCGTGGGTTTGAGTCCCACGTTGGGCTCTGTGCTGACTGCCAGCTAAGAACCTGGAGCCTGATTCGGATTCTCTATCTCCCTCTCTCTCTGCTCCTCCCCTGTTCACACTCTCTCTCTCTCTCTCTCTCTCTCTCTCTCAGAAGTAAATAAAACATTACAAAAATTTTAAAAAAACTCTTCTGGTTTCAGTAATTCACAGATTTGAATGGTTGAACTACTTTATTATTTTTAAATCTTGAAGCAATGGAAGATTTATAAAGAGCTTACACTTTTCACTATATCTGACACTTACTGGGAAATCACTAGAAAGGCTGGTGATTGGGATGAACACTGTGTTACTCAGGTTGACTGAAACCCTTCGTCTTCTCTCGTGTCCACTCTTCTATTTACTGATCAAGCCGATCTATGTTTGTCATTTATTTGATTTTTGTTATTAAAGTTTTATTTATTTATTTTGAGGGAGAGAAAGAGTGTGAGTAGGGGAGGGGCAGAGAGAGAAAGGGAGAAAGAGAATCCCAAGCAGGCTCCATGCTGTCAGCGCAGAGCCCAATATGGAGCTCAAACCCACAAACCATGAGATCATGATCTGAGCCAAAACCAAGAGTCAGATTCTTAACTGATTGAGCCACCCAAGTGCCTGTCAAGCCTCTATTTTTCTGACATTGAAATGGAAAGAGTTATCTCACAATATCGATCTGGGTTAAATACTACCAAAATAGATAGCATCGTGTTCAATCAGTGTTTGCAAAGCACTTGCTCTCTCAGAGATTTCTGAGTTTCAGTGGTATGGATGGCGTTCATTATGCATTTTTGGAACCATCATGTGTATTTTAATAATTACTGGATCACCTTCAAGAAATGTTTATGTTATAGTTTGAATCAGGTTGACGCTATGTTTCCAACCGTTTTCCTGAAGTATACATAATGTGTAGAACACACACACATAACCAGAACCCAGAGAGATAGCATGGCCAGGGCTTCTAGGGAGAAGCCCCCTGTGCCCTCCCAGCCACTGTTCCGGAAGGCTTACAGTCTTCTGACTGCCAATGGTATGGATTAGTTTGCCTGTTTGGAACTTGATGTAAATGCAGTCATACAGCATTCTCTTTTCTGTGTCTGGCTGGCACCCCATCTTTTTAAATACTGTCATAGGTCAATACCTAATACTTGCCACACACCAGACACTTTTGTGAGCACTTTGTATACATTGTATTAAACACAGGTGTGTTAAATACGAGTCACATTTGGGTGTTTTACATTTTGAAATGGCTCTATAGCTAGTACTGAGATGTCCAAGATACAGATTTCCTTTTCATGCATCTAATGTATAGACTTCTTAATAAATAATTTATTAAAATTAGGAATGTTTTCAGGACCATAGCTTCACAAAGAGCTCCCCAACTGCTCTCTTTGCGGGTAGGAGTTTGTAATTAGCCTTTAATAAACATATTACGATGTTCTTAGGATTCTGAGCAATTATGCCATTAAATATATCATTTTCAACTGAGCACTTAAAATTAATGCTGTGGAGCTTTGGAGATGCCTAAATAAATCAATGTCCAAATTCACCCTAGGTAAGGAGGACAGTCAGGATAAAACACGCCCCCCCCCCCCCCCCCCCCCCCCCCCCCCCCTTTCAGGAAGTGATGACCTATCAGGGAAGACATAAATCATTTCTGTTCCCAGATTAGATTAAAATGCTGAGGCTTAAAGCTTGCCTTTACCTGAGGCCTATAATATTAGACCTCTGGCTTTATCACCCCCCCACCACCACCACCAAATACAAGTCTTGCTGGTTCTCACATAACAGTTCTGTCTATTACCAAAGAGGCTGAATGCTCTGCCAAAGCAAATTCCAAACAAAGAAGGCCTCATTTCCTCCTGTGAAAGGTCCCCCAGGGAATAATCTTAGAGAGATTCTTGTGATTAGGTAATTATCCAGGTGACTCTGCCCGGGAAACCTGTTTCTGACTCACTTATACTTAGATTGTCCTCGCCTCCTGTGCTCGAAGGAGTATCTAACCTCATTTATCTGACTCCCCCCTATAGCATCTTCTCATGAAGTAATTGAAGGTAACTAGAAAATTATATTAATTTCTGTTTTGAAACCATATTTAATAACAAAGCAAAACAAGAAAAAAATGGTTGTAGTCGTTGGCAAACGTGGAGAATTCAACTTTCCAGCGCTAAACAGACATCTGTTCTGGGAAAGATTGGAACCCGCATCCCACCTTGCAAAATTCCTCAGCCATTCAGCCTGTGATGTTCTAGGCATGAACTGAAGTCAGGCAGCCTGGTAAACAGTGTGGACGCAAGAACTAAATCTCAAGGGTTTCTTGGTTGTAGGAGTTCGGGTGCCTAGTAAGTTCCATGGGACAGGGAGCTGTCCCCCACCTGCTCTACGCCTAGTGTGGAGTCTGGCCACGAGTGAATGTTCAGAAAATGTCTGCTGAATAAAAAGGGGCCACGCTCCAGGCTGCTGCCACTTTCCATGCTGACTTGTAAAAAAAAAAAAAAAAAAAAAGTCATTTCAGTCAGTGAGAAGGATGTAGCTGCTTTGCATGAGGACAGACATGTGGGTTCACCAGTTGAAGGAAGGAAGGCATTCTAGACTGATGGTTGAGAGCATAGGTCATATAAGTGCAGGCAAATAATGTTACAGCCCTTTTAGTATATTTCTTAGCATGAGTATGTCTCGCGCAATATTTGGGACATTCTTATACTAAAAAAATATTATTTATCTGAAATTCAAAGTTAACTGTACATCTTTTTTTTTTTTTTTTTTTTTTGGTTAACCCTAATTCAGTCCTGCCCACCCCATTATTATAATGTTTAGTTTTCAGGCAATAATTCCTAAAGAGGTAAAGAGTATTTTCCGAAAGTCATGTGAGTTTATATGTTTCTAGCTGATCTGTCAGGGAAAATCTTAACTTATCCCATAAACTTCTCCATTAAAAGAGAGGATAGCTCTGTTGTTAAGAATTGATGGGCTTCCCAAGACAATACTTATGGGCATAGCAAAAACTATCATCCAAACACTGATCAAATGAGATCAGGTTTGTGTGCATGACCTTTACTGAAATAAACTTCTACATGGGATGATGTCTGCTGGAGGAAGGCTTCTGTTGGTAGGCCCAGCATTTGTCACTTAGAAAAGACCTTTACGGGGCGCCTGGGTGGCTTAGTCGGTTAAGCGTCCGACTTTCGCTTAGGTCATGATCTCACGGTTCGTGGGTTCGAGCCCCGCGTCGGGCTCTGTGCTGACTGCCAGCTCAGAGCCTGGAGCCTGTTTCGGAGTCTGTGACTCCCTCTCTCTCTGATCCTCCCCTGCTCACGCTGTCTCTCTCTCTCTCTCTCTCTCTCCTAGAAATAAATAAATAAAAACAAAAACAACAACAACAAAAATGAAAAGACCTTTACATGTTATAACTGACATCAAAGAAGAAATGATGAGCATAAATATTTGATATATTGGTGGCATGTTTTTCTGGTTGATACTTTTGATATCAAAATTTGATAAGAATCAAAAGTAATTTGGTAAGCTAAAATGGTAGGCTGAATTATCAGCAATTAATGTAATAGGAACAACAGTAAGATTCTGTTCCTGGGTGCAAACAGTGAATTGCACTTGTTAAATTTGTGGGGATCCATGACTTAGAATCATAAATGAAAGCAGGAATTAGCAGTTAAATTTACTTGTAAGGCCACTATGTTGTCTTACCAATTTTCTTTTCTTCTCTCTCTCTTTCTAAATAGTAGGCCTTTGAGTGAGGAAGTTTTATGAACCGTTAGCATGGCTGACTCAAATGATTCTGGAGACACACTTTCATTTGTGTGGGAAAAGAGCTCCCAACTATTTGTCCAGAGCCCTTCTGGTGTCAAGGCCTGTGTGCTGTTTGGATAAATGAAACACGACTGTTTCCCTACATGCTTTCCTAGCCCTGGATGATTAAGAAAAAGCTTAAAATGACCCACTTGGAAAACAACTCACGTGAGGTTGTATCAGAATCACCTACAGGCTTCATTTAAACAGTGAGCCCCCCTCTCAGAGTTTTTGACTCAGAGGCTCAAGAATGGGGCCCAAGAACATGCATTTCTAAAGACTTCTAACAGTGATGATGCTGCTGGTCCAGGACCTTAGTTTGAGGACCACTGCTATAGGCTCTAAAGTATATATTAAAAGGTTCCTGCCTTAACTATGAATATCTGTGACCCAGACAAATCTTGGGTCCTGCACTCTGAAAATAGATAGTATTGATTCTACTTTTGTGTATTATCCACCCGAAGGGACAGACTTTGTGAGGGTTTAGGGCAAGGATAGATGAAGGCAGGGAGGCTTGGTCCATCCATTTGCCCCTTGGGTATCAAGTTCTCTGGATCTTCCTGGTTCCTCTGAGAGTTCACCTTTGAAGTCCATGGCAACATAGTGCCAAGAGCAGAGATGCTTCTTCATCAAGGCCTCTGTGCCGTGACCTCAGTATGGCATCACTGTAACCAAAATGGTGCCACACGATGGAGTTCAGCTTGTTGTCAGGGTATCATGTACTATTGAACAGGTGACAACCACAAGGCTCTCAGTTCTGTTTTGTTAAGAAAATAAAAATAATAACTGGCATTAAACTAAATCCATAAATTTGCCTGTTCCCTGCTGATAGGGTGGCCACATTCATTGTTACACATTGCTTTGTGTGTGTGTGTGTGTGCATGTGTGTGTGTGTGTGTGTGTGTTTTCCTGGAGTGGCTATAACAAGCCATGACTCATGCAATGTGCCAGCCTCAGAGATATCAAGACCCATTTGCATAAATAGCCACAATCATGTTTCTAAAGCTGTTTCCTTATTTCCCTTTGTTGCTGTTTTCCTTTTCATTGTAGGTCAGTTGAAGCAGTCTTTAATTGAGGCTATTCACACACACACACACACACACACACACACACACACTATAATTGTACATTCCATGAGAACAGAATAAACACCTATTTTCTCAGAAAGCTATTCCTAACCCTAATGAAATACCTCACACATGGTAGCTACACAAATCTGTGACTGACTGAATGAATAAATGTATATATCTTTGCAAGCCATTGATCTTGGAGGTCACTCATTCAACCTTCATGTGTTGTTATCTCTGAATGCACACGAACTTTGTTCTTCCTGTGAACCAACTGCAGATCTTGAGTTAAGCCTTACTAACATCTACTTGTTCCCTTCTAGAGATATTTTGTAGCAAAGACAGTATTTTGATTGTTTATAGCTTCAATGTTGTGTATTCATTGATTACATCTACCACATTTATTTTTAAAGGTTTTCAAATAGTTTATTAAAGTACAATTGCACAAAGGTAAATGATTTTAAAACACATAAAACATAATATGGAAAAAGAATAGAGGGATATAATTTTTAATATTTAGTACCAAATTTGCTTTGAGTTTCCACATAAGCATGGAAAAAATGGAAATGTGTTGCCTTAAATAGTTCTCATTGTTTGGATAAAGAAGAGGGAGAGAGAGAAGCATGCCAAGTAATGGGAAGAGAAAATTTTCCCCTTTGCATGTATTTCTGTAGGAATATATCTTAAGAGTCTTTACGGAAAAGAGCTCTTGAGTTATATAAGGAATAGCGTTTTCAACAGCTATTTTGCCAGAGGTATAAAAACTTGCTTTGCCTGGTTGCTTTGTATATCTTACCTCTGTAAAGACATGAAAAGGAATCCTGATAAGGTGAATGCATTCCCACAGAGAGCTAAGCTTCCTGGTGATCAGACTTGATTCAGGAAGAGCACTCAATGAGCTGAGAGGATTAAATGATCAATGTTTCTTTTAGATTAGCCCTCTCAAATATCAATGATCACCAGCCTTGGAGGAGATAATGAGGCAATTTCAATATTGAGCATTCCACAGAGTGTCTCAGGTATGGGAAGTCCATGGGGTTAGGAAGATGGCTCAATGCCAACATAACAGGGCTGGCACCAGCACTGGCCCTCTGTCAGGACACGGCTGTCCAAGGCCTCAGTCCCTGGTCCAGTAGGGACATGTGAGATGACATGACTTTGTGTGTGTCTTTTTTAAAAATTTTAAAATATTTATGTATTTTGAGAGAAAGAGGGAGATAGAGTGTGAACAGGGGAGAGGCAGAGAGAGAGAGAGCGAGAATGAATCACTGTACCATTAGCGCAGAGTCCAACATGAGGCTCGAACTCACCAACAATGAGATCATGACCTAAGCTAAAATCAAGAGTCAGATGTGTAACCAACCAAGCCACCTGGCACCCTGACTTTATGTGTGTCTTAATGGGGCTTTCAAGAAGAGGCAGAGGTGTGAGTGCAGGTACTTTGTTATGGGGGTTCAGGGCACATCAGAAATGGATAGAGACCAGAGGAAAGAGAGGCGGCATAAGGTGCCAAACTAAGGGATGATAGGTAACTGAAGATTAATCCCAAAGGAAAACTCCGGAAATGACATAGATGGCATGCTTCAGAGTTATCCCACCTGAGGAAAGAGGGAAAGGGGATATTGATTCATCAGTTCTCTGTAGTTGACTGTACTTAAACTCAGTCAGTTGAGGGCTACTCCCATGAAAAAGGTGTTAATTCCAGGGCACTTCACACCAGAGAGGCTTGAAGACTGCTGTACACACTGGCCAAGCAGTCTTCTGTGGGTCTGGTAAGACTCCTCAAACACAGAGCTACGGACCCTGCGATCAGAAGCCTGGAGCACAGTGAAATGGAGTGGGGTCTGAGATAGTTGGGCAAGGAACCGGCAGCTCCTCTGTGTAGAAGCTGCCTTTAGAAGGCAGTGGCCACAGTATTAAATACCTCAGGATGCTCTCAGTTCTCTGCCAGACGAATCAGCGATTTGCCGCTCTCAATTCTCTTCGCCTCAAGTGGAAAGACTCACCACAGTCTCTGTGTATTTTTAACACCTCTCTACACTTGCTAATTACTTTTCTTTTTTTTAACAGAAGAGAAAGTAAACTCAAGATCATTATTTTTTCCCAAGCACAATTATCTAGTTAGGGATGCCCTAACACTGCTTTGTTTCTGCTGGGATTTCTCCTTAAGGGTACCTTCTATTTATGTAAGACCACATTGCTTTTCTATCTACAGTAGTGATATGGTTTGCTTTTTAAATGAATGTGTGTAAGTAAAAACAAACAAACAAAAAGTCAATGTACAGAAAAAAATTAATGACATTAAAAATATATCTAGTGATGTGCTGGTATATGTTTGAAAACTGGCTCCCTGGGGAAGAAAAAATCCATAATTTACAGTGTTGGCCTATTTCTAGGGTGTAAATACCCCCAACTATGACTCAAGTCAGAAATAACTACCAACATAACACCACCGAATACACATAATTGGTTTGCACAAGCGGAATCAGCAGGCTCCAGCACAGTTCCGGGAGCCACCCGGAGATACAGGCTCACGAAGCTCTAGTGCCATTCACAAATCACTCCATGGGCAAAATGAAGGGCAGAACTCGTATTCTCTTTCAAATGTGTCAAAAATTTGGTACTTAGTTGAGTCACAGGTACACCAGCTGACAGAATAGTAATAACTCATGGACTTAAACCACCATTCAGGTGAAATCCTGGAGTACAGACTTTCAGGTACAGGATTGATGATTTCACCTTGTAAGAAGGTAAACATTCAGTGTTACCAGCCTCCTCCATTACTGTTGTTGCTTTCTGGTTTCCTGCAGAACGGGCATTAAGAGACATTTCCTTCCCACTGGTTCCCATAAACTACAGTGTTTAGTCCCAAGTCCCTGAATGTCTGAACTTAGTTTACCTACTTCTCAAGTTGTTTGTTACTGGTAGTGTTGATAACATGTATGAGCCTGTGGCTAAGGCAAGTATATTTCATTCCACTGTAGGTCAGACACTAAGCCTAAAATTTGGAAATGAAGATCTCAGCAAAAATCCTCATTCGGCCATATATGTTGCCTTGAACAAATTACCGTCTTTTTGTAATACCTGTAAAATGGAGGTGGTAAAATTAACAACCAACTTATGAAGTAATCATAAAGCTAGAGCTCACTAGCACATTGCTTGTGCAGTGGTAAAGCTGGGTACGAACCTTGACAGTTCTAACCGTGGTTGTTATTTGTCTTCTTACTATTTACCCCACAGATTCATGTGGGTTTTGTAATCAGTTTAGTGCCCTGCTCTATAGCTTCTTTCTTTCTTTCTTTCTTTCTTTTTTTTAAATTCCAGATTTGACTCAGGTGAGGTTGGCAGAGCGCTGGATCTTTCTTGCTTCCTTCACCTTAGCTGGCTCCTGCTTCACACATCTTTCAAGATGTTTGTAGAAAACTAATCAGCATCTATGTTTGTTTTCTAATTTTCTTTTGCTCGCACATACCATGGCCACTTGATTAGCAATCAGCACTGTGTTGGCAGTCACATACAGGCCCCGCTCCTCCTAATCAGGGATGTAGGAAGCAAACACTGGTGTTTAAAGGGAACCCTTTTTTGAGCTCTTGTCCCATGACTCCTAATTGTTGTAGATCTCAAACTCAACCCAGCTGCAAGCTTTATTAGGGAAACATTTATTCAGATAACAAGCCTTGGGTATGAAAGAGGAGTAATTATTTTGGAAATGCATTTGGATCGCTGTATGCCATAGTGCAACTAATCTTCCAAATGGAGAAGGTGCACATTTGGGCAGAAATGTTGCTCTGTAGCTGGACAATACCGCCAGCATGTGACTGGGAGTTTCTGGCAAATGATGGAAAAATGGACAAATGAAAAGACACCATCAAAATAAGAGGTAAAAAGTGATCGAAACTCTGAAAACTGACCAACATGCATGAAATGCCTAAATTTCAGTCATGAACTCTTTCCTTCTTTTGCTCTCTCTTCCGTTCTTCTTTTTTTTTTTTTTAATGTTTTTTATTTATTTCTAGGAGAGAGAGAGAGAGAGACAGCGTGAGCAGGGGAGGGTCAGAGAGAGAGGGAGTCACAGACTGAAACAGGCTCCAGGCTCCGAGCTGGCAGTCAGCACAGAGCCCGATGTGGGGCTCGAACCCACGAACCGCGAGATGATGACCTAAGCGAAAGTCGGACGCTCAACCGACTAAGCCACCCAGGCGCCCCTCTCTCTTCCGTTCTTTCCCTCCCTTCCTTCCTTCCTTCCTTCCTTCCTTCCTTCCTTCCTTCCTTCCTTCCTTCCTTCCTCCCCCCCCTCCCCTCCCCTCCCCTCCCCTCCCCTCCCCTCCATCAAGTATTTTTGAACTCCTATCACAAACCTTGCTCTCAAACAGCTTGATGGGAAAAAGGCAATGAAAATATGTAACTGATGTCACCTGGGATCTCCCATCTTATGAAATCTAAACATTGGTCCAAATCTCCACTCCATGCCTTGTGAGTTTTCAGTGATGTGAACTTTGGGGATTCCAGGGAGCTCACATATCAGTGGTCACTCTAGCTCCAAGACCATGCTTCTGCTTATTTAGTTCTTTCACCTTATTGTCCTGTTCATCTTCCACAATCCACATGTAGAAAATGGCCCCACCTTTTCTTTCAGAAAAAAATTCACATAAAGCTTTGTGTGGGTAGCACACTTTATCAAAATTCTGGGAAGTTGCATTTGGAGGTTGTATCAACTCCTGGTGGAATATTAAACATGACTATTCTTAAATCTTCTTCAGGCATCAGGCACATGTTCTTTGGCTGTTTGCACCCAGTTCTGATTTCTCACCTCCCACAGTCTTCTTCTCCCACCTGCCTTCCCATCTCTTTTCTTTAGTTTTCTATCCTCGGGGCTGGGTCTGCTCCATACTGTCTGTTTTCAGTTCCTGACCTTTGACTGTGGTCATGTCCTGACTACTTATATCCAGACCCAAGATGCTCTCCAGAATGAAAGACCTTGTTTCATTTAAGAAGAACTTCCCTTAGTGGTAATTCAAGGAGTTCTTTATATATTCTGAATTTAAGTCTTTGGTAAATGTGTGTATTCCAAATCACTGCTTGTCTTTAACTTTCTTATTGGTATTTTTGATAAATAGATACTCTATATTTTAATGAAGAACAATTAATATTTGCATGCCCCAAGGTCACAAACGTCTCTACTATGCCTTCTAAAAACTTGATTTCTTTAATTTCCATGATTAGTGTTCATCTCAAATTAATGTTGTGTTTGGTATGAGGGATCAGAATTATTATTTTTTCTAATTGCTCTGGCACCATTTACTGAGAAGACAATGCTTTCCCCCACTGAGTAGCAACGACCTCTTCATCATCAATTGAATGACTACCTACATATATGTGCTCAATTTTTGCACTCTGTTCTGTTCCCTGGGCTTTTATATTCATCTTTGTGCCAATACAAGGAAGGTAATTTTTCATCATTTTCCTGTTCACATAGGCATTTAAAATATCCTGTGATAAGTACTCTGAGTAAAAATACAGGCTATAATACATGCCAAAGGACCTAACTTAGAGAAGTCTGAAATGCCTTTCCCAGTAGATGTTATTTAGGCTGAGAAGCACTTTACAGGTGTGCACTCCAAGACATGCCCACTCAGCTATTACCTTACTTTATGATGGGTGCACTGATTTGGTTGATATGAACCACATCGTATATGCACTGGCCTACAATAATAATGCCAATAAAACAAGGAAGATACTCAATTAGAGGTGGAATGGCTTCATTGTAGAGATGTGACGCCGAAACTCAAAAAGAATATATGATTTGCCCAAGGTCACAGAGCTGATGAGCTCTGATACTTGGTTTGGGACTCAGGTTTCCCAGTAGATCCCAATAGCATGATATTGCATGACCTCTGATTACCGATGTCCAAAGTCCCTGGGCTAGAATGTGACAATCCCTAGGTGTGCAGTCAGTTCTGCTTTACTATAAGACTATGCTTTATTCAGTATCCTTGATTGCCTCCCTGGAAGAGCTGAATTATTGGTATGCCTCAAAAAGAATGAGCTAATTGATTCTCATTTTAATGTAGTAGCTCTGCCCTAACACTATCAATATGTATCCAAAAAATCTTATGGTGCATGACTAATTGCACTTTTGAATTATATACATTTAATTACATATTTGATTTGGTAGTTTAGCATTTAGAATTACTGGCATTTCCTACTTACTGATCTTCTGTTCTTACATCTTAATTGTCTTTGTTACAGACTCCTTTCTTATGCATAGAAAAGAAATATAGGCCTGATTTCTTCCTTCCATATGTATGTATTTTATATCGCTTTAGCAGCATGAGTCAGATATGATAACACAGAACAGATAGGTCCTTATAATGTACTCTCTGCAAGATGGACCTCCTAAATTATGATTTTGTTGTAATGATGGAAATGTCTGTGAAAGATTTTGTCTTTTAGTGTATAAAACCAACTATCTAGTAGTGAATGTTTATATGACTTAAATGGAAGAAGAATTCATGGGGGAAAAAGCTTAATTAGCATAAGGTTTTGAAAATCCTTTCTGGGTAAAATAGACAGTTCCTCCCTTCTATTTGAGCCTCAACTGATGGCTTCACTGTTATCAGATAATGTATGCTTGACACTACCTGTGGATAAAACCACCAGCTTCTATCAGCCAATCAAATATTTATTGAGTACTTATTAGGTCCAGGACACTTTGGGGAACAAAGGAATATAAGACTACTCTTGTCTTTAAGGATATATCAATTGAGATACAATTTCGACCACTGCAATCAATTACATAGATGTCTCAAATTCAGGCTCTAGATGTTTGGTGTAAACAAGACAAAATGTGCTGGTAATGAACCTAGTTTCCTTTGTCATGTGATTTGGCTTCCTGCATCATTGAAGTAATCTCACATTTTCCTGCGTCCTCTGAAATTATCAACCTCAACTGATTTTGCAATCTATTGAGAAAGAGGGTTCAGGCAATATTCTTGGTCTCTGCATCTTATTCAGGTCTTGTTTCCACTGCTGTGAAGGCACTTAAATAGCCCTTTATCAACTCAGACCCCTCGAGATTGAGTATTTAATTTCTCTTCATCTCCAGCCTTAGGAAATCACCCAATTCATTACTTAGCCATTACTTAATTCATTACTGTCATTAGAGATCAGGAGAAACATCTTACCAGGGCTGAGAGTACATGACAGACCTCACCTCTCTTTGTCCAGAACGACGAAAAGGCTATGGAAGGGCCCTAATTTGAAATTCCATTTATGGGATTTGATTTTATTACATTCACCAGTGCCAAGCCTTTGCTGGATGATTTGCACAGGCATGGCCTAAACTGATAGAAGAAATTTGCTGCCCAAAGCAATCGCCAATACTTTGTGTCCTCAGGGAATGTTAGTAGACTCCCTAAGATTGCTGATCTCTTAACAGGACAGAACAAATGGACAGAAAAGTGTATCAAGCGGCCAATGCACAAGGGAGCTGCTTTCTGTAGATTGGGGTGAGCATGGAGGATTTCTTCCAAGGGGACATTTGGCAATGTCCAGAGATACTATCTGTTGTCACAGTAGAGAAGGAGTGTGAGATTGGCACCTAGTGGGCAGAGGCCAGGGATGCTAATCCTATATTGTATAGGACAGTCCCTCAATACAATTATCTGGCCCAAAATGTCAACATTTGTTGAGAAACCCTGAGTGCCTGCCCTCTGCTGCCCCCCCCCAAAACTATACATATTGTGGGTTTACTGGTTTTTAACTGATTAGTGATATACAGATGGATGGATCTAAGCCCCTATCTATCTATCATCCACTTTCTATTTAATCTGTTGACCTACTTATTTATCCATTCCCTACTTCATTTCACAAAGTGCAACATAAAGCAGTTTATACAAACTATACCCAATAAGGTAGTTAGAAATACATCTAAACATGAGAAAATTTAAAAATATACAGGGATCAGTGCCTGGGTGGCTCAGTTGGTTTAGCGTCCAACTTCAGCTCAGGTCATGATCTCACAGTTCATGAGTTCGAGCCCCACATTAGGCTCTGTGCTGACAGCTTGGAGCCTGGAGACTACTTCGGATTCTGTGTCTCCCTTTCTCTCTGTCCCTTCCCCACTCATGCTCTGACTTTCTCTCACATGCACGCGCTCTCTCTCTCTCTCCCCCCCTCTCACTCACATGTGCGTTCTCTCGCGCACGAGCTCTCTCTCTCAAAAATGATAAACATTAAAAAATACACAGGGAGGGGCGCCTGGGTGGCTTAGTCGGTTGAGCGTCCGACTTTCGCTCAGGTCACGATCTCACGGTTCGTGGGTTCGAGCCCCGCGTCGGGCTCTGTGCTGACTGCCAGCTCGGAGCCTGGAGCCTGTTTCGGAGTCTGTGACTCCCTCTCTCTCTGACCCTCCCCTGCTCGCGCTGTCTCTCTCTCTCTCCTGGAAATAAATAAAAATATTAAAAAAAAAAAATACACAGGGAAAATATCAGTTAAACTGGGTATTATCAATTGTGCAAAATGTATTACACTGGTAATTTGATAAGTCTGACCTATAAATTTGCTTTTGCTTTATTTGAGCTTCCTGTTAGCCGAAAAAAAATTTTTTAAGTCATTATGTTTATTATATTATAGATTATCCATGAGAAGAAAATAAATTAAGCAATGCTTTTAGTGGTTCAAAGGCATTTCTCACTTGGAACTTAACATAGATCATGGGTAGCAATTGCTTTTAATGTGAAAACCAAGATAGCAACTATTTTCAGCTTTGGGGTCCATAAAGCTTCTGTTCTGGTCACTTGATGATGCCATTCTAGCTCCAAAATGGCCATAGCTGGTATGCAAACCAATGGGTATGATTGTGTTTTAATAAAACTTTATTTACAAAAACATGCTGGGAGCCAGATTTGACCCTCAGGCCATAGTTTGCAGATCCTTCGTGTAGATCTCAGTAATGCCCCTAAACCAAGTGAGAAATGGGTTTTAAGATGATGTTTTCTAGACTACTCAGTGTAAGCTGAGAGCATAACCCTAGGGGATGTAAGGCAAGAATTTCTCCACCATTGGCAACAACTACAAAAAAGACCCTTTACTGTAATATATATCAAGGATTGCATATTGTTTTTGGTTTTTTTTACATTTAGTTTTGCTTTGGGCCAGGCCCCTCCTTGTTTGGTGTGCAGATACCCAGTGTAATAAAATGATTTGTCTCTGATATTACGTCTCACTTGCAAGGAAAGAAACCTTCACTTTGCTCCTTCCATGTTACTGAATGTTTAAAAGTTATGGAGAGGTGAGGCACTGTGACAAGGCAAAAGTATTATTTCCCTCGAAAATATTTCAGAAGACTGAGGCAGATGGACAGCATAGTTCTAAGTGGCCATGGTAAAATAGTTACTTCCTATTCTGCCGCTGAGTCCTTTCCCCTAGGGCAGTCTCCACTCATCTGATGGCCTCAGCGTGGCTGTCACTTCCTTTGTGAAGGATTCCATGCCTTCTTGAAGAAAGTATATACTCTCCTCTTTTGGCTTTCTCTAGAGCTTTGTACTTCCAACTTTCATAGCAGTTTTCTTCATATCTTGTAACTTCTTGTTCCTATTATCAGTTGAACTCCTTGAAGGAAGAATATGGGTGTTTCTGATTTTATACTCTTCCCTTCTGTGGCTATTGCAACAACTAGTACAAGTAGCCATAGTTATCGTTTGGGTAAATGAATGAATAAGTGGACACATGCATGGATGGAGGGATGCATGGAGGGATGGATGAGTGGATAGAGAGAGGGAGGAAGAGATAGGTAGATGGGTAGAATACTGGAAGGAAGGACATTAGCGATGTCTTAAAAATGTAAGTTCAAACATAGGTAGCAGTATTGCAAAATGTTCTACTGGTAGGCACTCTGACTAAAATTGTCTTATATCCTCATATAAAATTAATTTTAATCTTGGTTTTGTAACAAAACAAAATCTCAGGGCACCTGGGTGGCTCTGACAGTTAAGTATCCAACTTCCATTTGGGTCATGATCTCCCAGTTCGTGAGTTCAGGTCCTGCCTCTGACTCCATGTTGACGGCGTGAAGCTTGCTTAGGATTCTCTTTCCTCCCCCTCTCTCTGCCCCTTCCCTGTGTGGCTCACTCTCTTTCTCTTGAAATATATAAATAAACTTAAAAAATAAGTATGTTTTTAAAAAAGTCAACATAACTGATTTATGTTTCAATAACATATAATACATATGCCTAGAAATTTACCGACAGTCAAAATGATTTATGTATATAATCACTAGAGTGAAATTCAAAGTGTTTTAAGCAGAATCTACATTTAGACTGCATATGTATATATTACAAAGGATGCGGTAACAGATTAGATAAATACAATCAAATCATTGGTAATAACACTAGGCCAAAGTCATTGTAAGTATATACATACGTTAAAATATATCAAATGTTATTGGTTATACTATCAGTGGTGTCCAGCAGATATTGACAATACCAGCGCGTGCATTGTAACTTTATATTTACCCTTGGAGGATCTATGACTCCTGACCCAGAGCTTGCAGTTTTCCTACTGCCCATTTTGATGTCCCATGTGTCAGTCTGCATTTTTACCCTTCCAGCTCTCTATTCCTTCTGTCACCTATATTCACTCTACCTCCCTCTGCTTCCCATTCATGGAAGAGTGAACTAGAGTAGTTGCAGAGCTGATATTTTTGGACAATCCTGGAAAAAAATGGAAATATTGGATCACAAAATCCAATGTTATCCATGTTTGTGTCTTGACTAAATCCGTTGCTATCCAGGGTCTCAGTTTTCCCATTTGTGTATTAACATCATTCTGACGCATGTACCTCAACTGATAAGAGTAGCACAAAACTAAGTGAATTATTACAAGGGTATATCTTGAAAGAACACTTTTTCAAAGATGAAATTTGTCAAATTAAAAACTTCCTTGCATAGGGGTGTCTGGAGGGTTCAGTTAGTTAAGTGTCAGACTCTTGATTTTGGCTCAGGTCATGATCTCATGGTTAGTGAGATGAAACCCCATTTTGGGCTCTGCACTGACTGCATGGAGCCTGCTTGGGATTCTCTCTCTCTCTCTCTCTCTCTCTCTGTCCCTCCCCCTCATGCAGCCACACTCTCTTCCTCTCTCTTAAAATAAATAAACTTAAAAAAAACTTTTACTTGCATGTAAAATATCAGAAACCACAACCAGATAGTCTTATAGGTGTTTTATTCAAAAATTAAACATACAGGTATGGGGACTTTTTGCAATGCCCCGGAAGTTATTCTGGCACTTCTTTCCCACACTTCAAGTTTATCTTCTTGGGTTTTTGATGGAAATCAATTCCTCAAATGTAATTTTATTACAAAGTGCTGAAAATACTATTTAAAAGGAAAAGCCTGACAAAGATGGGTGTCATGGCAGTAATGAATTCATGATGGGGCTAGTTGGAAATATATGACATTTTAAGTGCCTCATCACTCTGAATTCATTTGGCATTTATTGTAATAGAAATGACCGTATTGAATTCATTTGGCATTCATATGGACTTCACATGTATTTATGGAGATATAACATGGTAATTTAACATTTACTGTACTAAGTATTATTTAATGGACACTGAAAGACATTGTCATACAGTGTTTAATAAAGCTAGTACTTTTAAAGTTAATCTTCTGTCAAAACAAAGAAATGGAAAACCATTTTGATTCTCCAAGTAAATTATTTGGATAAGCCAAAACTATGTATTTACTCTTCCAAATATGCTTTCTAAATTTTTAAGCCAGAAGGTTGACTCTAGGACCAAGACAATAAAGCAGATGTTCAGTTTAGACTCCTTTATATTCTGAAATTGTCTGCAAATACATTAATCTCAGTCTAAAAGTATTAAGAAAGATTTTCTTGGAACATCAGCAGTAAATTTAACACATGGCAAGCCTTCAATAGATTTATCTTTTCTCCCCCTCTAGAGTTCAGTATGCTTCCTTTAACATAGTCCTGGAAAATAAATTTCTGTTTTATCCTTGCAGAAAAACTATTTTTAGACCAAACAGATCATTATTTGGGAACAATCAAAAGTTCTAAGTCATGAGGATCCTTGCTTAAAAGTGAAGGAAGAGTTCTTTACCAACCATAATAACATTTTTTTTCTTTTTCTTCTAAGAACAGAGATTGAGGACACAGCATAAGACAGAGTTTGCTCTTAGTCCCTTTCAAATATGTTGCACAGGATGCTCTTTTGTCTCTTGAATTTTCTCACTTGTCTTGTTTACTCAAAATTAGAACCTTTATTGAAAATTTACCAAAAGTCACCAAATAACTAATCCTCCTGGCTTGAGTTAAACCATTGCTCAACTATAATTGTAGAGTATTGCTTATTTTAACATTAATTTACTGAAACTATTTTAGTGTGGTCTAGAAAGAGGGAGAAAAAGTTATTTAGTTTTATGTATACCCTACATAGACTTTTTAAGTAATTAATATCACTTTCAAAATTACTGTAAAGGATTCAGTTAATGTGAATATTGTCCAGCTCTACATTGTGAGAGAGCTTACAAATCACTATATCAAATAATCTCAAGTCATCCTCCTCTGTGGCCCAGGGCAAGATTTTGAGAGTGGGGACAGGGGTGGGGGAAGGGGAGGTGTACCTGAGTTTCCCAGAGTTGCCATAACCAAGTACTGCAAACTGGGTGACTTAAAAGAACAGACATGTATTGTCTCAAAGGTCTAGAGGCCAGAAGCTCAAAATGAAGGTGTTGACAAGGTCATGCTCCCATCACATCCTCTAGAGGAAGACCTTCCTTCTTTGCCTTTTCCAGGTTCTGGTAGTTCCAGGTATACCTTGGCTTGTAGCTGAATCACTACAAACTCTTCCTCTGTCTTCACATGGTGTTCTCCCTGTGTGTCTGTGTCTTCACACTGCATTTTCATCCACTTATAAGGACATCAGTCATTTTGGAGTAAGGCCCACCCAAATGACCTCATCTCAACTTATTTTATTTCCAAAGAAGGTCATATTCAGAAGTGCTGGAAGTTAGGTCTTCAGCATCTTTTGGTGGATACCATTCAACCCATAACAGGAGATATCCTACCAATTTTTAATAGGGTTAATATTTTAAAGCATGCATTTATTTTTATAATTTTCTTTCCTATGGTAGGATCTGAGACAAAAAATTTTATTTGCCCTTAGGGTTTCTTTGTTTTCTGCTATTTGTGCTAGGACTAGTCAGAGAAATAAAGCTTTCTCTATAACAAATTGCTTTTCTTCTCCTTCACATGAGAAATACTATTGTAGAGTCATTTCCTCTTTGGTATAAGTGAATCTCCTTGGTTTCTGTGATACAGCATCTATAGTTAATTATGAATCACTTTGCTTTCTTAACTCAAGTTTGCTTTCATTGCTTGAGAGGAGCCACACTCCTCATATGAACAACTGTATACTTCATTTGAAATCAGAATCAATCTTCAGTATGTTCTACTTGGAATATCAGTTAATTTTCTCTTGGTAGCAACGAATAGGAAACATTCTGACTAATATTAGACAGGAGTAAAAAGAAGAAAGAAGAATATTGTGGGTGTGTGTATTAGTTTGCTAGAGCTTCTGTAATAAAGCACTACAGAGTGGTTGTTTCAATAATAGAAATTTATTCATAAACAGTTATGGAAACTAGAAATCTAAGATCAAAGTACAAATAAGGTTGGTTCCTTCAGAGTGCTGGGAAGGAGAATCTGATCCATGTCTCTGTTTAGCTTCTGGTGGTTAGTTGGACATTTCAACATCCATTGGCTTGTGGAAGCATCACCATAATCTCTGACTTCATCTTCTTCACATGGTATTCTCCCTGTGTGTTTCTGCATCTGTATCCAAATTTTCTTTTTGAAAAAAAATTGTTTTTAACGTTTATTTATTTTTGAGAGAGAGAGAAAGAACAAGGGAGGAGCAGAGAAGGGGTGCAGAGGATCCAAAGTAGGCTCTGTGCTGACAGCAGGAAGCCTAATATGGGGCTCGAACTCATGAACTATGAGATCATGACCTGAGCTGAAGTCGGACACTTAACTGACTGAGCCACCCAAGTGCCCCCAAATTTTCTCTTTTTATAAAACAGACTCCTGTCATATTGAATGAAGGCCTACCCTAATGGCATAATTTAACTTGATAAAGACTCTATCTCCAAATAAGGTCATATTCTGGGAGGGAGTGACTAATAAAAGAAAGGAGACCAAAGCATGTCTGGGTGCTACAATCTGTGACCCTTCTAGAACTCTCCCAACAACATTCCTGGATGTCACCCATGGCTATGTTCTATCTCCTGAATTCCAAACCTCTAAGGAGAATTTGAGTAATACAGTTTGATTCAGGTACCTACCTTTCCTTGGATCAAATCACCAGTGGCCAGGAGGTGAGGGTACAGGACATTATAGCCATGCTTGGTGGAGGAGGGTATGTGTGTATGTGTGTATGTGTAAGAGTGTATAGGAGCCTTGTCTCAAAGTAGGTGGAATCATCATGAGACTATGCACTGACACAAGAGTATGTCTTTACTATGCTTCCTCTATTCCTTCCAAATCTCTTGAGAGGAAAAGCTGTCCAGGCTCCTAAAGAAGGGATGGCTTTTCAATGAATCACCAATTATAAATTGACCTTCTCACGGGCACCTGGGTAGCTCAGTAGGTTACATGTCTGACTTCAGCTCAGGTCATGATCTCATAGTTCATGAGTTTGAGCCCTGTGTCGGGCTCTGTGCTGACAGCTCAGAGTCTGGATCCTGCTTCAGATTCTGTGTCTCCCTCCCTTTCTCCCCTCCCCTGCTCATGCTCTATCTCTCTCTCAAAAATAAATAAACATTAAAGTTTAAAAAATAAATAAAGAAATTGACCTTCTAAGATACTTGGTGCCAAAGGTATAGACCTGAGCAGTGAGTGTTGATATTCAGTCATTTGCATTGGTAAGTTCTGAGGTAGGGCAGATCTTTTCATTTCTTCCCAAGCCCAGGGCATGGCTCACCATGAAGGTGTCAGTTACCCAGACAAGTAGCACTAAAAGTGACCACATTCTGATTCTCACACTGGACCACAGTACAAACCATGTCCATGGAAATCTACCTCACTGTGCCAGGATGCCCAGTTCCCCATATAAAGCATCTGCAGGATTCTCAGGTGCTTCCCCAGAAAGTTGCAAGCCTGGCTTGAATAGAGGGAAGCCCAGAGAACTTCAGAGATGAGATCAAATCATCGCTGACCTGCACTCTCTCTGGTGTCCATGACTGTCTCCCCAAGGGGGAGTTTGGTGAATATTCAAAGCCATAAAGGACAAAAATTCTCTTGTTAGTACAGCTATTGTATTCCCACCAGACCTGAGGGGCTCAGCATGTTTTCCTAAGTGTTCCGTTTCCTTCCCAGGAGCCACAGAGTTGCCACAAAGAGATGAGGCCAATAAACCACTGCATCTGTTTGTTTGTCATTTTCCTTTAGTGCAAGTTTTAACGAGACTCCCTCCCAACAGGGTCACAATCTCAACACATGTCGCTTTGCTGTACGCTTCGCTGGAACATTGTGTTATGTTGGGCTGAATTAAATGTACAATTACAGCATATTTTCTTGAAAGGAGTTTTGACAATGATAAATGCATAGACATTTTTCTACACTTAGTCAACATGATTGCCTGCCCATCAAGTTGCTCGAGATTTGCTCTGAAGAATCGTTCTCTTGTAAATGGGGAATCTTGGATACTGAGCGTGGATCTGTGGGCCTGGGTTCAAATGCCACTTCTAATTTTGTACCATATGAGTTTGGGAAGCTTTCTTAATCCTCCTAGCCTACTTAGTTTTCTCATCTGTAAGAGAATGATTTTAAATTACTTCCCTAATGGTACTGTTGTGTTAAATGAGACAACACTTGGAAAGTAATTAGCATCATCCCTGGCAAATAGTAAGCTCTCAATGAGTGTTGGCTAGCATTCATGCAGGTAATCTGTCCTCTTAACTGCAATGATGACTCTAACGTGAGTTCAAATCCCAAGCATATGGAAAAAAGCACTTTTTGTTACTCTCAAAGCAGGAATAAACAGAATTTTTCTACAGATGCTTGAATATAATAACAGTAGCTAATGTCTATCTATTAATTATTTAGTATGTGGTAGACAATATAATAAGTGTTTTCTGTGGGTCATATTGTTTAGTTATCATACTAACCCTATGAATTTTATATTATACATCTTTGTTACATACTGGGGGGCCCTAGGGGGCTAGATAGAGCTACTGGCGCCTCCAGAAACACTATACCATTTTCTATTCTCCCTGTGCCACAAGACACCAGCCTGGATAGACCACATCATCCTTGGTCTCTTTCCCTCTAGTTTTGGGTTAGATTCTCTGGGTGAACCAGTGAGAGTTCTGGCAGAGAATAGATGACACAGTTAAACTAGTTAAACTGAAGCTAATGCAATAAAGTTATTATTGACAAAGATGGTGTACAATGTGTAGGGAAATTACAAGGGGTTGTTCAGCCTCCTGAACCTAGCAATGGTGTGGCACCATTATCACTACAAAGCCTAGGGTAAAGGTTGAGAGTAGTTACCAGAGCCAGAGTCAGAGAATGACATGTGGGAAGGGCTGCCAGTGACAAGACTGTGGTCTTTAGGTGAGGAATGCAGCCACCCTTCATTGACCTTTAGGAAGGAAACCAGGAGAACCGACATCCTGTATTGCTCTTCTTCCATCTCCAACCTCTTGCTGGTTTTCTTCATTTGCTAAACTCAGCTAGAAGCCTGAGGACAAGGCTTCCAGGTGATTCTACCAAGGGAAAGAGCAAGGTAGAGAAGGAAGAGTGAATTCAGAGGGCCAAGCAAATGTATACAGTACATCTGCCTATGAACACGACACTAGTAAGTGATATTTGCTTTAAGCCCTAGAGAGTGAGATATTACCTTTGCTCTACTGTTCTAAGCCACTCATTTTCTTATCCCTCTTTATCTCTTCTACTATTCTTCATAGACTGTGATTTCTAGATATTCTGGTGGGAATCTTCAAATGGGTTGGCATCTTGGAGTAATCCAGATACTCTTAGATTTGGAAATATTTCACTGTGGAAAGATCAAGATAAGAATACATTACTAAAAATCCATTTATCCTTTTTTTTTCTCATCATTTAAGGAAAGATTACTGCCAAATATGGCAACAAGGTTTCTATTGCTTCAATTTTTATAACAAAAACAAACATATTTCTTAATGAATTTTGGTCTATTAGATCAGCAATTGCCAACATGGGGTTCCTGGGTCTTAGGAGACCATGATGGAAGCAATGGAGGTCTGGAAGCTCTTTTAAATATTATAGAAAATCTAATATAATCATACTTTTACAAGTGATAAAGTTTCACAGACTAACAAAAACATCAAGATTCTTTGCTTTTGACTGAAATGATATTCGCTCTGTGTGGTGACCTTAGTAATTTCATGCTGATCAGATACTCTGATTGGCAGTTATATATGCCTTTGATTAATAAAACATGGGAGAGCAAATGAATTATTACTTAATCTGTGCAGTTTGCTAGATAAAGTCTTTGAAAACCTAGAATCAATCAGGAGAAAATAAACTGGATGCTTGGTAGTGAAATAATAAGCTCAATACTGGCTTGGCATTGGCATTGCTCATACATGTAGGAAGGCCAAGGCAGTCTTCTAGATGTGCCCTTCATCTAGAAGATCTGATGAAAAATTCAAGTCAGTTATTTGCTTTCAATAATAATAACACACGGTAGTGATAATGGTGATGATATCTAAGTTATTAAGTGGCCAGGCACAGTGCTGACATGTTCCATGTGTAATACCTTATTTCTTCCTCCTATAGCCCTAAGAGGAAGTCTAGCTATCTCAAGTTTTCTCAGAGGCTGACTCAAAAACAAGGGTTTGTGTGCAAGTTGTTTATTTGGGAAGTGATGCCAGGAATTACTGGTGGGAGATGGAAAAGTGAGCTGGGGAAGAGAGGGAAGGCAGCATAGGATACATTAACAAGCAGGTTGTTACTGTTTTAGGCAGTAGCATCTGCCATGTTCCTGTCCTACAGATGAGGAAGCTAAGACTTCATGAGTTTAAGTAATGTGTCCAAAGTCACAGAGCACTTGCGATGATGTTCCCTTCCAGAGAATTTTATAACTACCTATGATGAAAGCCTACCAATATGCAATAGCCTATGAAGTGAGTTCTGATTCTTGAAGTTTTTTTTTTGTTTTGTTTTACAATAACTTGATTAAGAAAGGAATCACATACCACACAAGTCGCTCATTTAAAGCGTACAGTTCCATGGCTTTTAGTACAGCTATCATCACAATCAATTCTAGAACATTTGTATTACCCCAAAAGGAACCCTATGTGCATTAGTAGTCATGCTTCATTTCCTCAATCCCATCCTCATTCCCTGGGAACCAATAACCTATTCTCTGTCTCTATCCATTTGCCTTTTCTGGGCGTTTCATATAAGTGGAATCGTATATTATGTGATCTTTTATGTGTAACTTCCTTCATTTAGCGTAACATTTTGAAGATTCATCCCTACTGAAGCATATATCAGTACTTCATTCCTTTTTATGGCTAAGTAATATTCAATTATGTGGATATACCATATTTTGTTTATCCATTCATCACATGATGGACATTTGAATTGTTCCCACTTTGAGCTATCGTGAATGATGTTGCTATGGAAATTTATTTATAAGCTTTTATGTAGACATCCTTCTTTTCATCTCCTTTGGGTATCTATCTAGGAGTGGAATTGCTCGGTTATATGGCAGCTCTGTTTTTAACCTTTTGCACAACTGCCAGACTCTTCTCCAAAGTGGTCCTGGAGTTTATTGATGACTTTAATCTGCTGTTCAAATGAGCAGGCCGCCTGCCTTGCACTCTTTGGCAAAGGAGAAAAATCACTACTGTGCTCTTGCAAACATAGATTTCAAGAATCCCTAGCACCTCAGAAATGTTGCCTGCATTATCAGAATTGACTTAAGTTGGTACTGGATCTCAATGCCTGCCCTTCTTGCTTTTTACTTATAAAAGATTAATACTTTAGCATCATCATTATCCATTTATTTTATGATTATGAGTTGCCTGGTTAATCCCACTGGGTGTAGTGATACATCTTTTCATGACGAGTATTTTTGGCCTGCAGTTTCCAAATGACTAGAATTTAAAGCATGTATGGATGGCAGTTCATTAAACATGCATTTGTTATTGTTTTCATTTGGCACCTGCTGTGAGTCGGGCACTGTGTTAGGTGCTGGAAATACAGTGGAGGGACAGAAACAAACACAATTCAGTTAGAGAAAAATAAACTTGAAGAGGAACTATACCAGCAGATGCACTGCTGAGTCATTGTTGGGGTCCTCTTCATGGCAAACAGCTCCTACATCCCTATAATTCATCCTGAATCTGAGATGAGCTCTGCTCCAAAATGCCACATTGCCAGTTAATGCTGTTGTACAGTTAATTATAAGCCACACAAGAAAGAAATGGAAAATCTCTTCCCCAACAGGGGCTTGCAATTTAAATAAAGAGAGAGAATGCTCTGTGGAATGGCTTCCACCTAGAAAAATCAAAATAAATAAAATCTATTATTACATATGAGGACAGTGATGGTTGAGGGTGTTCTATTTGCTCCCATGATATTCTGCATATGATTTACTTTGCAAAACAACAACAAAAAATCTTGGTAGTTCTTATGGTGATAAGAACGCTAAGTCAAGGCTTTACATTCGCAGTTCATGCCATCACTGTCATTGTCATGGATTTATTATTTTTTAACTCTGCCTACTGGACACTGCTCTTAGATATTCCACTAGCATGTCATACTCCACAAGCACAGAATTAAACTCACAATTTGTGAGTAATATTTTTCCACAATCTTGGTGGAGTTGTGGGCACTGGAGTCATACTCCCCCCACCCCCCAACCCCCAGCTGAACAAATTTCCAAGCCAGAGTATCAGATAGATACTCTGGAACTTCAAGATAGATGAAGGCTACCATAAGGTTGGCAGTTTCATCCCCATTTTACAAACCATAAAAACAAGCTCAGAGATGTTAAGTACTTGCCCAAGTACACACACATGCTGCCTGCTATTTTCTGAATCCATATCCTGTGCTGAATATCATACAAGCCAATATTGATCATAGTGGTTAAGAACATTAGCTTTGGATTCAGAAAGTTGTAGATTCACTGTTTATTGACATTATGATATTTACAAAGCTCCTTAACTTTTCTGGGCTTCATTTCTTCATAAGGCTATACACATTAAGTGTGATAATGCATGGAATATGCTTAGGAGAGTGCCTGGCTAATGACGAACACTTAATAAAAGATGGCTGGTATTAGTTAGTACAATAAACATTTCTTAAACTTTTGTCATTATTGTTATCAGTAATTGCCACTATTAGAGACATGGAGGTTGGAAAATAGGGCGCTCATACCTTTGTGTATGCCCATTTCTTCATGAGACGCAAGACAAAAGAAGTCTGATAACAAAGACTTTCACTTTCTCCTAATCTACCTGACCCAAGGTATCCACATTTGTCTAAGGAATGACAAAGATGGATTGAGAGACCTCTACTTTGTCCTTCTTTCAGGAAACTCACAGATGAGTAACTAAGTTCTCAAACTATGGAGTGAGATATGCCTAAGCTAGAATCCCAGTCTCCCCACTGTCTGGCCTTGGAAAAGGCACTTGACCTCTCTTAGCATCAATCTCTGCTTTTAAAAATGAGAATAGGAATTATCTACCTCATAGTGATGCTGGGAGGAATCGCTGAGATCGTTCACACAAAAGCGCTTAAAATAGAATCTAGCATGTTGCTCATGCTCAATAAATGTGAGGGAACTCAAGCCCCCCCACCCCCAATTAGGCATGAATTTTGGCAGAGGTATTAGGGACAGAAAGGCGGGGGGATGCAGGGAAAGTTAGAAGGTAGAATTGAAAGGACCCAGGGATGGTCCACTGTCAAGGGAAGGGCAGAGAGAAAGAAATACAGTAAATTTATCATCAGAAAATGGATTACCTGATAGAATGGCTCACCAAGATCGGAAATACAGGGGAGGAGCAGGTATGCCAGGAAGACAGTGAGAGTCACAGTAGACATGGTTGGTTTTATATGGTCCAAGGATTCATGCATAGAGATGTCAAGCAGGCATTGGATAGTTGAGTGCCAAGTCTGTATGGAAGTCTGAACCTAAAATATCCACTGAGGAATCATTCAACTCAGGAGTCACCAGGCATAAGTCACATGCTCACTTGTCTTCAGGGACCAGCAGAGATCAAGTAGGAAGGAGTTATGGGTGACTTGGGTCCAACAGGCAGAGCATGAACTGCCCGAAGGCCTTCAGATGGGTTTATTCTGGCCAGCAAACAAATTCTAGGAGTATTCAGCCTGAGGGCTTTCTGTCCAGAAAGACATCGAAGTGCTTGAAATGAACGAAATTTATCCCAGAAATTGCCTAGTGTGAAAAGAAGGTTAAAGATCAAACTGAAATATACTTGGATTTTAATGGCATCACTGAAATCTACACCGTATGGTAGTTTGGCAAGGAATGAGGCTCTCCCAGCAGTGTTCATGGTCTGACAGCTGTAACCAATACCTGACATTTCCCTTTCAGATATAAATAATTATCTTTCACAGCAATGGCATATACAAAACAAGAAAATTTCCTGTTATTTGGAAAGCCTCTATTTCACAATTCATGTTTATCTCCCTGTATCTTTCCTACATTTCAAAATCATGTTTTGTTTAAAAATAAAACACAGACCAGAAAGCATTGGTGAGGCAAGATAATTAAACGACATACATTTTACTCAAATCGGAATGACATTTTTGGCACAGGGTGGGGGTGGGAGACAGTGATGTCTCGCCCCCTGTAGTAATTTCTTGTTGCCAAAATCACACGCAAACTTAGTAGCTTAAAATAGCTCAGATTTACTCTCTGATTGTTCTGAAGGTCAGAAATCTAACACGGTCTCAGTGGGCTAAAATCAAGGTGTGGATAGGGCTGTGTTCCTTTCTAGAGGTGTTAGCACAAAACCTATTTTCTTCCTTTTCTAGCTTCTAGAGGCCCATGGCCCCTTCCTCTATCTTCAAAGCCAGCAGATTTTCATCTCTCTGACCATTTTTTTTGTAGCCATATCTCTCTCACTTTCTCTTCTGTCTCCCTGTCTACTTTTAAGGACCTTGTGATTCTACTGAGCCCACCTGAAGAATCCACAACAATCTACCTCCTTCAAAGTCAGTTGATTAGCAAAGTCCCTTTTGTTATATGTTGACATTGTCCTTCATATTGCTGAGTAGTATTTCATAGCACAGATGTACCATAGTTCTTTCAGTAATTCTGAGTAAGGTAATGCAGAGTTTTGTTTGAATGGAAGTTTTCATTCTCTGAGACAAATACCTCGAAGTGCAATGGCTAGGTTATTATGGTTTTGCATGTGTTTTTATAAAAGACTGCCAAACCATTTTCTAGAGTGGACACAGGAGTTTGCATTCTGTTAAAGAGCTTTGAGCAGTGAAGTGATGGGATCCTATGTATGTTTAAAAAACATTCTCTGGTCACTGGGTCAGGGAAGGCAAAGGTGGAGGCAGAGGAAGAGGCAGGGAATATTTGCAGTGGTCCAGGCGAGACCAAGCAGGTCAGTACGGGGTGGGCAAGGTTGAGGTGATGAGGGGCAATCCAATTGGAGGCCTGCATTGAAGACTGACAGTTGCTGCAGTTGCTCATGGGAATTGAGAGAGAAGATTAAGGAGGACCACTGTGCTTTGGGCCTGAGCATGCTGGCGAATAGTGGTTCTATTTGTCTTGAGGACAGGAGGATTTGGACAGGAGTGAACATGGGGAGGAGGTGAGGCCCATGTGTGATGTAATGTGCCTGCCAGATTTCAAGTAGAAACATTGAGTGGGTGCTTAGAAGTAGGAGTCTGGAGACTGGAGGAGGGTTTGGGAGGCTGGAGATACAGGAAAAAAAAAAAAGGACAATGTATATGTGAACATGCCAACATAAAACATGGCATAATCACAGGCAAGAGCTGCCCACTCAGTTTGGATCTCAAAAAAGAAGTGTTATCATCTTCTGGGCTTCATAAAGAAAATAGTACCTTAAGCTCCAGTTTCAACACAGCAAGCACACTGAACTATAAGAATGTGCAAATCACAGACACGGTGATGGACATGCAAGTTTTCCTCTGGTTCATTTCTGATATCTCTTAGGCAACTTCTTTGCGCAAACCCATCCTAGAGAAAGTTTGTACATTCATTTGTCTATAGCAAGATTGCAATGTGCTTTTTCTTTTCAAAATGACCATTGTTAATGCAAGCAAGTTCACTGTGATTTGTAATTATAAGAAGAACCCAATGCAGATCACTTTTAGTACAAGTGTTTCTATTTTATGTGGTGCTTTGGAGGGTTAAAAAGGATAATACAAAGTATGGATTGTTGTTTTGTTGCCAGAAGTTTCCATATTGGCTTCTCAGGTTCTGGGGTGGACTTGGCAATGACTTTTGTGATGTTACCGTCCTATTGTTCCATAGGGAGGTTAGCATATAAATGTGCCTCTGTCTCCCCTGAAAAACCAACTTCATCCATCCCAAGTCATCTTCCACCTTGTGGCAAGGAAACTAAGGCCCAAATTTGAGACAGGATTTCCCACAGTCAATATACAGGGATGGCACAGCCAGGCCTGAAAGATCTCCGATTAGCACCCCCTTGTCTTCCCTGGCAGTGATCCTTGGAAAACAGATACAGTTGCTAGCCCATAATTCTGAGGAAACAGAGAACGAAAGGTACATTCTCTTATTTCTTTAGGTTTCTTTCCTCTGGCTAAATCCTCTAGATACACGATATATTAGGTTAAGGCCCTAAATGATAAACAGTTGAAATGAGCTCCCTGCAATTCAACAAACTGTTATAGATTCCCTGTCTGCTTCTGTGATTCAGTTTTTTGTCCATGAGAATCCATGGGGGGACTTAGAAAAAACAATTAAAAAAGAAAACCTTGGTGTCTGAGCCTCATCCCAGAGCAACTAAATCAGAACCTCAGGGGAACACCCCTGTCTTGGACATAAAACGGTGGTAATTATAAGTGGTAGGCAAAACAAACAAACAAACAAAACAAACAAACAAAACCAACAAAAGACATGTCAAATCCAAGGGTCCACTGAAGGTTAGCTTCTTTGGGAAAGGTATTTTGCAGGTGTGATTAACTTAAGGATTTTGAGATAATCCAAGTATACCCTAAATCCAGTTACAGATGCCTTTGTAGGAGGCACAGAGGAAGACTGAGGCCATAGGGAAGGGGCAGCTGATGGGCCACAGGGGCAGAAATGCGAGGACGTAGCCACAAGGCAAAGACCAACAGAGGCCACCAGAAGGATTGTCCCCCTACAGCCTCCAGAGGGAGTGGGGTGCTGCCCACACCTTGATTTCAGACTTCTGACTTCCAGAACCATGAGAGAATAATTTTTTTGTTGTTTCAAGCCCCTCAGTTTGTGTTAACTTGTTATAGAAATAGTAGAAGATGAACACAGAGGCCTATGTTAGTTTGTAAAACCACACAAAGGAAGTTAGCGGAGATGGGATGCATGGAATTTCTAAGAGAGAGGGAGGAGAGGAGTAGTGATGTAGAAGGTTTGGAACTCACGCTGACAAATGTGTGCGTAAAACTCTGAACACTTAGCCAAATAACACATCTGAGAATTATCCTCCTATTTATTCTTCATTTCTGCAAATGTGTTGTTTCATTAAAGTCTTTGTAAAAAGAATATCAAGATGTTAATATTTATAACAGTGCTAAGCTTGATTTCCTATGAAATACAAGACCACTTAAAAAAAGAACACTTCCATAATTTTTAAACAATTTTTAGTGTTTTAATAATTTTATTTACTGATGGTTACTAGTTACTTGGAATCCAGAAAAAATATCTTTTGAATGTTTATTTATTTATTTTGAGAGAAAGAGAGAGCGCATGCAAGCACTAGTGGGAGAGGGGCCGTGGGGGAGAGAGACAGACAGACAGAGAAAATCTTAAGCAGGCTCCACATTCAGCGCAGAGGCCAACTTAAGACTCGATCTCATGACCCTGGGATCATGATCTGAGCTGACATCAAGAGTCAGAGCCACCCAGGCACCCCAGGAAAAATGTCTTTAAACAGTTGGATCGGGGAAAGTATATATAAGCAAAACACTAATTCAGGAAAAAATTGTTTCTCTGTAACATGTAAAACTTCCTTGATCTTTATCCCTATAGGACAATATGTGTGATGAGGCAACTATGTTAGAGAAATAACTGAAAAGAAAGTATATAACTGGCGAAAGGGAAGAAGGAAGTCAGGGAGGGGGGACGGGAGCTTTATGTGAAATATAACAGCCTGTCAAAAGTCCAAGTTTCAGCTACAATTTTAAAGCCTCAGGGAAGCCTGACTTTGGGTCCAGCTAACCACTGGGCCCTCCAGTATTCTGGCCTGTGGTGCGTGCCTCCACCATACAGTTCTCTTTCTCCCTGCGGGACTGGACTGCTCTGCCACGCTGTGTCCCTGGAGCACAGCATTGTGCCCCACCAGCCCCTTAGACTCACCCAACTTGTCTTCTAGTCTGTCGTCAGCTAAATCAAAGTGACCATCACTTTTTGTTTAATTATTGGAATAATTTTCAGTAATATCTATATCTATTCCATTCCTTTCCCCCAGAGCAGCCAGCTTGGGGAGAGGGTGTTAAAAATGCAATACTGAGCACGGCGTTATGAGCCCTCCAACCCATGGCCCATTCTGGTGAAAATGTTGAACTGTTCTCCTTTGCCATGAAGATCTCGTCCCTATAAGGTCCTCCATGCAGGGTCTCTGGCTAGGTCCCTTGCCCCACTGACCTCAGCACCGAGCTCCTGGGGTTCAACATATATGTCTCCTCTTGACACCTTCAACCCTTCTGTAGGGAACTTCTATTTCAACACTTGCTATATACCTCCTGCCCCTCCGTGTGCTTTCACCCTTGCACAGCCTCACAAACTCACTTGTAACTCATGTTTTAGGTAAGATGCCTCCTCTTGCGTTCTTGCACAGGCTACCTTTCCTTGTATCTCTAATCAACTGTAATTATATGATAATCCATAATGACTGATTTAACCCCTGCTTCCCCATTAGAATGTAAGTCCACGGGGACAAAGCCTATATCTGATTCCTCCTCACCAAGTCCTCAACACCAAGAACAATCCCCAGCACACAGTAAGCGGTCCAACGTTAGCCGGATGCTCTGTGTGTATTGGTAAAATGCACAAAATACCCATTTCCCATGGAGGTGAGAAGCCCATGGGAGCAGCCTTTTCCTGCCTTGTTTCTGCAACCCTCACAGTCCTGCTTGTGTGGGGACGTTAGCAAGCCCACTGGCAAGCCGCACGGAAGAACAGAGACAACACAGCTTGTTTTCACAGTTGGACGCGGCAACGCGACATCAGCAGCTCCTTTGTGGGAGTCCTGCGCTCCACTGTTCACACAGGGAGCAGCCCGTGCCCCGTGCAGCTCCAGGCTTTGGAGACCCCCCGAATTGCTTTGTGTGCACAGTGCTCTGCCTTTCAGTTTGTACTGTGTCGTGTTAAAAACCCTAGCAAGGAAATACATGCCAAAGAGAAAAAGGAACGGAGACGGCTGAGATCTAATAAATCCATAGTGGGCCTGCTCTGTACTTACAAAATCATCTGAGCAGTAGTGCACCATGAAAAAAAGAGAGAGGCATAGACTAATGTAATTTTCTTGAAGTCCCCTATAAAGTATTTTATTCCATAATACAGCTACATTTATGAAATGGCTTTATCTTGAAAGATCCCAAAGGGCTTACTAAGCTGAAAAGGAAAATATCAAGTATACGGCAATCTCAAAAACACCACCAATGTACTTTTGTGATAAGGACTGGGGACTCTGTGACAGCAGGTAGACATCTTCAAAAGCAGATAGTGGCTTAACCTGCTAAACCTTCAGGGAAGAGAGAGAAAGAAGATAATTGCCCACATTGGGTAAGAGTCACGTGGGCTTTCTGTATTAATAAGGGCCATGGCTTTCTTCCATCTACCATGTGAATTAAGTAAGTGACTTCTATCAACATCACCCTCCCCATGTGAAATAGGAGGCGGCTATCAACTTACAACCCTTCATAGAGAGGAAGAAAAGTGTATATGAAGCGTCGAGGGGTTAATGGGGGTTAGGGGTAGTGTAATTCAAAACCCATGCATTTAAAAGAGTAAAACATAACAACCTACACTTTGTCCAATAGTTAAAATATCATTTTGCACCCAACTTCTACCTAATCCATTCCTGCCCAAATGCCTGATAATTAGATTTTTCTTCTTTATCACCATCCCTGGTTTGGGTATGGTTCACATCCATGAATTTTGAGAGCGTTAAAGGAGGGATGGGGCCGGGATGGCTGGCAGAGAGGCCCAGGTGTCTGGGAGCATCACCTCACCAGGAGCTAAGAAAGGAAAGTGGAAGCTGCAGGTTATGGAACTGGCTAACAAGTAAAAGTTCACAAAAAAGAACTCCCTTCTCCTCAATGTTAAGGCGTCCCCTGTCCCCAGCCTAGAGCAGGACTGCCTCACATCACCTGTGCGGTATCTCCTGCTCCCCCTCCAGAACCTACCTTCTCATTTTCCCACCTCACTGCCCCTCACATCTTTACTCTCTTCCTTACCCCCCTTCCCACATTCTTTTCCAAAGGACAGACTGTCTGGGAGTTCGGCCAGCTCATCTCAGCTGGGGAAAATCAAGAAGCCACACTGGGGAAGATAAAGGTGTTAAACTTTGGATTTGACTCTTATTATCCATTATTTTTTTTCTGTGGAGTTCTTTTTTTTCTCAAAGTTTATTTATTTGGGGAGAGACAGAGTGGGTGGAGGAGGCACAGAGAGAAAGGAGACAGAGAGGGAGAGGGAGAGAGAGAGAGAGAGAGAGAGAGAGAGAGAGACTCACAAGCAGGCTCTGCACTGCCAACGCAGACCCCGACACTGGTCTCGGACCCACGAAACTGTGAAGTCATGACCAGAACCAAAATCCAGAGTGGACACGTAATTGATTGAGCCACCCAGGCACCCCTCTATGGAGTGTTGTTCTAAAGGAAGAAGCGGAACTTAAGTAGCAGGGAAATTCAATGGAGCCAAGCGCACAGGTAAAGCCAGAAGGTGTCAGGGAGGGAACGGAGTCCTGTGAACCAATCAGCTACCAGCTAGCTGGCTGAGTATCTTGGCTGACCCCTGAGGCACCTGGGGAGGTCGCCTCAGGACCTGTCCTGAGCTCTCCACACACAGTGACTGCCTTGAGAAGTGGGTACCTGTCTTTCTATTTTATTGATGTGAAAATTGAGGCTTGTAGAGACTAAATCAATTGCTTAAAGTAATACAGCTAATCAATATGGCCTCAGACATTCCAGTCTGGATTGGTCTGATGCTAGAGCTTTTGTTCTAGAAGACTGTCTTTTAAAATGTAGAGTTTTATTTTTATCTTGTATTTTGAAATGAATTCAGACCTACAGCAAAGTTTCAAAAAGAATACATATAATTCTTTTATACCCTTTCCCCAGATTCCCAAATGCTAGCCTTTTATCCATTTACTCAATTTTTCCTCCCTCTCCCACCCCCCAACCATTTGAGAATAAGCTACAGAACTTTAACCCCTTTACCTCTAATGTGCAGAGTGGTATTTCCTAAAATAAAGATTAAAAATTTTTTTTAATCTTTAGAACCACAGAACATTGATCAAATCAGATCATTAACACTGTTGAAGGAATATTATTTAGTCTACATACTCAAATTTAGCCAATTTTAGGACACCAACATTCTTTATTGCGTGCGCCCACACGCGCGCACACACACACACACACACACACACACATACATACACACACTTTTGTTCTAGCATCCAAACCGGGATCATACACTGTTTTAGGTGTTTAGACCTCATGTCTCTTTAGCCTCCTTTAATCTGGAAAAGTTTCTTAGACTTATTTGCCTTTCATGACCTTGACATATGTTAAGATCATAGGCCACTTATTTTGTAGACTGTCCCACAATTTGGGTTTGTGTGATGTTTCCTATGATTAAATCCACATTACACACTTATGGCAAGAATATCACTGAAGCATCACGTGTCCTTCTAGCACATCTTACCTGGAAGTACACAGTGTCTGCTTGTGTCACTACTGGTGACCTTAACTTTGATCTCTTCATTAGAGTGGTATCTGCCAAATTTCTCCTATAGAAACTTAATATTTTTTAAAATTAATAATTATCATGTAAGGATGTCTTTTCAGACTACACAAATATCTTGTTTCTTTTTATACTTCCACCCACTAGTTCTGGTCTTTACTGATAATGTTTGCCCAAAGCGGTTATTACTGTCATCATTGCCAAATGGTGATTTTCTAATTACATGACTCCTTCTACATTTATTAATGGCATTCAATTTTAAGAAGAGGCTTTCTCTTCTCTCCCATTTGTTAACTTTCTTTCATTTTTAAAAACTGTACCAGTCTGGTCTCCAAGATTCTTGTTTTATCATGTAGGGTTATCATCTCACTCTTGTTATTTATTCCCGGGTTCCAACTGTCCGCAGTTTGGCCCATGAGAGATTTAATATACAGTTTTTATACCCAAAGACCCTAAAACTTCAACCTTCTTGCTTTGCTTATCTGCCACCTTCCACTTTCTTGTCTCGAATTCTTTATCTAGAGAATTTGTTATTTTCTGAGAAGTCCTCAGACCCAGTGACCCAGTTACTGTCTGTTCTTGCTGACTAACTCTTGAAATAATTTTTTTTTGAAGTTTGTGGTATAAGTGAAGGGAGTTAAGTGGCAGTTCTCCCCAGAGGCCACACTCACGGCCTGAACAGCTGCTTGGAGGCATAAGGGAGCTAAAACTACAATAATTCCTGAACACTTTTTGTTTTCTCATTCCTCTGTACTTTTGAGCACTTTCTACCCTCTCTGGCCAGACTAATTCTAACTCCCTACATTAATCCAGAAATGGATTCAAACTCTAAGACGTATGTCTTCTCTGTGAAGCCATCTCCACTCTCTAGGCAGAACTAATTATTCTCCTCCTGGCAGCTCAATAAAATCTTGGTATAGCCTTTTATTACAGAATCCGTCACATGGCATTATAGTTTTGTGGGTTATTCTTGCCATTCTGTACTTCTCAATAGGCTGTGAGCTTTTCACAAGAGGATTCCTACACATACCTGCATCGAGTAATAAGAAACATTTTAATGGTTTAAAATGCATTGGAATCTACTTCCAAATCATTGTATAAACCAGAGATGAGCAAACATGTTTGCAAAGAGCCAAGTAGGCATTGTGGGTGATAGAGTTTCTCTTGCAACTACTCAACTCTGCCACTTTATGGTGAAAACCCCTATCAACATGACACAAAAGAATGAATGTGCCTGTGATTCAATAAAACTTTATTTACATAAATAACAATTAGGTTGGATTTTGCCCTAGGGCCATAGTTTATTAGCCATCTCTCCCCCCTCTCCCCCCCTTGAAGATATTCTCAATGTTTGAATCACCTTTCTCTGGAGATCCCTAATTTTCTCTGGCTCATGCCTGCAGATCCTTAAGACCATTAACCTTGTTTGCAGTGATTGCTCTGCTCCAAAGAGGTTTGCCTGGCAGGTGTTTAAGGCATTAACCCACTAGCCCAGGAAGTCCCATACTGCTGGACCTGACTATAAGCTTATTCATATTTCACACCAACTTGCACAGATAGATTTTAAACAGAAGGTCTAGATGACGGGTAGCTGGAATGAGGTTGGATCCCAAAGCTGAAATTCAGGGGCACTGATTAAGCATAGGGCAAGACCCAGCTGTAGAGTCATATGGACAATAGACTGGTACAAGAGAGGAAAACAGTTTCTGAACAAACTCCATCACAGATTGCTGCTACAGAGAGGTGGATCGAGCAGACAGAATCTGAGTATGAGAGTTGTGTTTGGGTGAGAAACAGAGTGGTTGAATGCTCATTCCATTTCTGCAAGGGCTCTTACATTGATGAGTTCTGTTTCTAGGGTGGCAATTCCCAAGCTTCTTTTAAAAAAAAAAAAAAAGTATTTATTTATTTTGAGAGAGAGAGCTCAAGAAGGGGAGGGGCAGAGAGAGAGAGAAAAAATCCCAAGCAGGTTCCTCACTGTCAGCACAGAGTCTGACTTGGGCTCAAACTCACACACCGTGAGATCATGACCTGAGCTGAAAGCAAGGGTCCTTTGCTTAACCAACTGAGCCACCCAGGTGCCCCTGCCCAGGTTCTAGTGTAAAAATTCTGTAGCAGAATATTGTGCTTGGCTAGCTGGGTCGCTGGTGTCTGAGGCTCTAGTTGTTGCTAGCCATGGAGCCTGGGGAAGATATTTCACCCTCCTCTCACATGCAAAGTGGGATAATATAGCACCTACCCTATAGATTTGCTGGGAGCAGAAAAGCACTAGGTCCACATGAACTGCCACAGATAGTGGCTATTATGTGGAAAAAATTCAAAATGTGCCAGTCATTTTAATATTATGGGCAGTCGCATTATTCTAGAAACAGCCACCAAGATGGGTACCATTCCATGAATCAATACCATTTATGTTTACTATTGAAGGAGTTACCAAGGCAGGCATCCGCCTTGTCCTTAGAACCACTACAATAGAGCTTTATCAAATTCTGTATTTAAATTCCAATAAAAGATCTACAAGTCTGTACTGTTTTGCATTTAATGTCCACGAAGGAAACTAGGTCACTCAGGCACAACTTGATTTTAATGATCCCCTACAGGCTTCTAAAGATAACTCCTTTATTTTCTTTGTAAGTGTTGGAAACCATCACTCTGATGATTGGTTCTGGAGTCTTGACCCAGAACAATGTCAGTCTTCTTAAGGAACCTCAGAACCTACTGCTACCTTTTGAAATATTTGGAGATAACCTTTCTACCCTCTGTCTAAGCCCTCTGGCCATTCTTGTGGTTAGATCAACGAGGTGCTATCTCTTGATCCCTTTACCCAACTTGGGGGGTTCTTTGCCCTTCTGCCACTGATAGTTCTGCGTTTTCATTCTGCAGCTCATTTTCCTTGGCATTTTGTATTGAGGAGTTAGAGGCAAAACAGATGCTCCAAAGATCTACTTTCTCTTTGCCAGCCCTCTCCTTTGCTCACCTGAAAGAAATAGGCTTTATGATTCAACTCTCTGTTCCAAACATAGCTTTAAAGCCCATTTGGGTGTCCTTAGAAATTTTTCTGTGTGTCAGCTCATGTGAGACACCCACTCCATATGTCTTGTTTTCCCCACTGTTCGCTCTTCAATTGAACAAAACACACATTAGGTACCCACTGTGAGGCAGGCATTGTACTACGCTTCAAAGATACAAAGGAAACAAAATGCAGTCTCTGCTCTCAGGCTCATGGTAAAGTGAGACACACGAACAGACACATACAAGACAGTGTGCAAGAACTCTGTTGAAGGCCTCCACGGCACAATTGAGCACCTCTGCCTGGGAGGTTGCAGAGTCAGATTGGCTTCCCTGAGGAACTGGGTTTTGAGCAGCTCCTTTGTTTGCTTTATTTTTCCCCCCTACTCTCTTCCCCTCTCCAGTCCCGGAAGCAGCCATTAGCAATGTGGACAAACATTTGTTTTTGCTTGGGTAGTGTTCCTGCAAAATGCATATTGCCATTTTATGTGTATGTATTTCGTGTCTGAATGTATATAAATGATCCTGTGTTATGTACCTTATTCTGTTTTTCACTTTCCTTCACCAAGCTCTCTTTCTAAGATCATGTATGCTGGTATATGAACATCTAGGCTGTTAGTACTAATTGCTGTGTATCCCTCTGGGTTGTGTGTCCTCCACATTCCACTTGTCTGTTGTCTCAATATGGAACATCCTTTGTGGCTCCCAGCATTCCAAATAACTATGCAGTGACACACATGTGGATCATACAGGCCCAGGAATATAGTCATAAGTGTGGTGGCAGAATGGTGGCCCCCAAAGATATCTACTTTCTAATTTTCAGACCTTGAGAATATGTGACCTCTGGTCACTAAGGGAACTTGGCTTATGCATTTAAGAATTTTGAGAGGGGAAGATGATCCTGGATTGTCCAAATGGGCCTGATGGAATCATAAGGATCCTTACAGGAGAAAGGGGAGAGGCAGACAGATCTGAGTCAGAGATTTGAAGATTCTACCTGCTGGCTTTGAAGGTGGAGGAAGGGGCCAAGAGCCAAGGAATCTGGCTTCCTCTAGAAGCTAGAAAAGGTGAGCGTATTGTCTCCTAGAGCTTCCAAAATGGATACAACCCTGCCCATACCTTAACTTTGGCTAGGTGGCCTTTTAAACCACTCAGTTAATATAATTTGTTACAGCAGCAAGAGGAAACTTACACAGAAGTTATGCCTTAGATTATTTTGACTGAAATGGTGCCAGGTTTCTCTCCAGAATGGCTCCCCTGGCATCCACCCTCTATAGCTATGCATGAGGTGCCCTTGACTCCTTACCCCTGCTCTCTGTGGTCTAATCCAGCTTTCTGATTTCTGTTAGTCTCATGAGTACAAAGCATAAATAAGAAATAAAGAGAGAATCAGAATTCCCAAACCAAAGTTGAGGATGGGGAGTGGGATAGAGATGACCTTGAGCCCCTGGCTACTGTGGCTGGATTGTGGCCGGATCGTGGTCTGGGGCCAGTTGTGGGGAGCATATAAGTCATCAGGGCACCCAGGGTGGGGCTCCCAAGGGGCCCATGTGGAGAATCCATGGAGACAAAGCAGTGCTCCTGGTGACAACACAGGGTATGTGAACTACATGGAAGAGAGAAGTTCCAGGCAATCAGGAGGGAGTGTGCTAAGGCAGTGAGAGGCAGGACTGGGTGTCACTCCTAGTTCCACAGCTGCTGTGTGACTTTGGACAAGTTCCTGGCCTCTCTGATCCTTGGTGTCCAGCTCTGTATGACAGGTGGTAATAATACTGCCTGCCTTACAGGATTCCATGAGGGTTCCATGAGATCATAAATGCAAAACCCTAACCTAGTAAATGATTACATAGTTAGAAATAATAGTAACTAATATGTAGTTAATAAAAATAATATTTTCATCATTACAATAAATATAATAATTAGTACAGTTTCTTATGTTTCTCACATCAGCCCTTCCTAATTTACAGTATCCACTGCAGACTTGCTACAGAGTCACATATGCAGATTTTCACATATGTAAATGCAAATCACCGTATGCATCATTTTCAAATAAATCTATCCCCCTCTCCTCCACCGCTTGCCTCACACCACCCCCCATCCCTCAAAAACCAGGGGTCTCCTTTTAGGGTTGTTCATAGCACAATGCAATTAGATACAACGTATTTTCCAGACATCTACCCTGTAAGCTCCCTCTCCCAACAGTTTTTGGGACTAAATAATGCACGAGAGGAGGGAATAACAGAGATTGTATAAAACAGCAGAAAAACAGCACCATAAGGATTCTGTGTTGCGGAGAGATGAAAGCGCCTGGTCAGAAGGCCAATCCCAAAGTGAAAGACAAATGTAAAGGCACTGACAAGGCAGGAAACAAAGGCATTTTTACAGATAAGACTTGCCGAGAGCTGAAAAGGAGATGACTGGGGAGACAGGCAGAGTCTTTATTAGGCAGGAACTCTGGAAGAGACACACCTGCAGGGACCTGGCTTTTGAAGGGCCTCGGCTCTGAAGAAGCTAACAAACAGGCGCCCCACGTCCTGGGTTCTTCTTTGACTTGCCTGCGTGGAAGTCGTCGTTTCTTCCCTGGGTTCCCACGACTGTCTCTTCTTGCCGCTGCAAGAGATGGGATCACTGAGCTGTAATGGTGGATTTGTGTGTCCGTCTCCTCCACTCCGCTGGGGCTCCAGCAAACACCATCATCTTAGATGTCCCCCTCCTGCTCATCGTTAATGGCAGCAGTAATTATTGGCCATTTACTCTGACCCCAAGCACTTGGAGTGCATTATATAAAATGTGCCTCATGACCACCATGGACGCCTATTTTACAACTGTTGGAACTGAGGCAGGGGGAGATTGGGACTTTTTTTTTTTTTTTACAGAAGTACAAATGGTGGACAGAGAAGGTGGGATTTGCGCTCAGGCATCCTGACTCCTGAGCAGGACCACTGAGGTGCTTCTCTTATCACCCAAACCAAGCATAATGCAGGGCACAGTGAGTGCCCTCAGCCAGTGTTTGATGTGTGGGCAAATTATGGTGCCTGAGACTCAGTTGGCTAGTGTGGCCCCAGGAGTCAGGACTAACGTCCCTCGGGCCTGGCACGAATTGGGGGAAAGGGACAAGTTTTTCAGTTGCCGAGTGGAGGCCAGTGGCTTGTGCTGGGAAGAGGGCTTGACACTCCTCATTCCCCAATCTGCCTTTGCCTCATCTCTTCTGCGTGGTCTGAGCAGCCCCTATAGACAGTGATAAGAAGAGTAGAGCACAAGTTTTATGTTTCCTCTTACAGAATTTTTAAAACAAAAATACCACTGAAATACATTTCAAAACCTTGTCCTTCAAATATTCTTAAAGGCTTTTGCACCAATCAGGTGAGTAAGTTCCCAAGACAGACTTCCATGCTGAGTTTTCCCTGGCCCTACCCCTCTCTTCAGTTGCTAAATAGAGAGTTCCAGCCATAGGCCCAATATCCTTTGTGGGCTGCAGAGTTAGATGGAAACTGGGTGAGTAAAGGAGTCAACCCTTAACATGCGGAGACACACAGAGAGCCAGGCTGTTAACCAGGAGCTCAGTAGTCATTTTATTCTCAGCAGTAAGTCAAATCCAGACCAATAAGGAGAATGTGGTCAGCCTTTTCCTGCCATGCTTTTCTGAAAGACAAAAATAATAAAATCAGAACAAAACATGGCTGAAACTATCAGGGAACAACACAGCCCAGCAAACACGCCATTTATAAATGGGGTGGAGTGCAGGGAGGGGGTGCTGTAGCACCCAGCGGCCAGTAAAGGTGGGGAGCCGTTACCAGCCCTGGCCTGGGGGACAAGAGGAAGGATCCAGGGAATAATACCTGCATTGTCCTCCCTGCCTTTTTTCTCTGATGTGTTTTGCCCACTGGTCAAAGTCAGAGGGTCAGGCAGCAGTTTGAGCCCCTAGAGACCAGGCTTCAGGATGCAGAGGAGAGAAAGGAGGAGAACAGAACAAGTTCAGGATGGGGCAAAGCAAAGTCATTGCAGAGCTGGACACAAGATGGTACATTGAACATGACTAATAAAACACAGAATTGTAAATCTGAGATAACTAAACAATGTACTTTAAAGCTACTATAAATGGGATGTTGACAGCTCATTCCACAGCAACACTGTGCTGAACTCAAATAAAACATCCCTTAATCCTCCCAAGAGCCTAGGAAGGTATACGATGGTTTCCACGTTCTTCTGTAAAGCAAACAGCAGACACTTGTTCAAGCAGTCTCATTTACACAACCAGGGCCCTCGGGACTTAACAAAAATGTATCCTTCTGGGGATGCCTCTGTCTCCAAGGACCTTGTTGTTTTCTCTGGTCCTCACCTTTCAGTGCTCATGACATCATAATATTCAAGAAAATGTTTGTCTGTTTCATAGCTAGGCATTCATCAGAGCAAAAAGGAAACAACAGTCTGCTGAAGTCTCCATGTCAGGAAGTTCCTGTTGGCTGCCCTCCTCATTAATCGAGTGCGTTGAGGCCCTTCTGGTGCTTTGCAGTTAGTGATTCAGGACGAGACGCCACTGTTATTCTGTTTCCTCCCCAAATGCTGTCATTTCAGCACAAAGGAAGCCTGGAAGCCTCAGAAGCTGCCTCATCAGAGGGCCCAGCCTCTTGTGATTGGCTTACATACATCCAAGTATCAGCCGAAGGCAATTTTCAAAAGGGACTCCATTTCTATGGGGATATTTTCCATTGAGCTGGTTGCTGACTCTCACTTAGTCATTTAAAAATGATTCAAAGGGAAGGAAATAATAAACTTCCATTTTGCCTTTCACCAGCATATCTCAACACTAAATTAATTCTCAACATTTGTGGATAAAGTTTGTGTCCTGATAAATTCGTTCCCTCAAGAATGCTTTATGCATCTTTTCTCTGTTCCTGAGCTCACATACCACAATTCGACTCCTCAGTCTCCAGTCTTGAGCATCCCACCAGCCCACCGCCCGCCACACCAATCCCACACCTGGATGGTTGTGTGATAAAACCAAATCAGCTCCACAAGTGTCCTTGTCCCACTCTCCACCCCTGGTTGTGTCCCTCCCTCTCCTCCCCTCAGAGAAGAGAATGTCTTTTCTTTTGAAGGCTTAACCCCTTGACTAGTCTTTCTGCCTTGATCCATGGGAAGCCTGTTGCGGCATTTGGTTCCTTTCTCTCCATCACCTTTGAGTGATTTCCTCCTTTCTTTTTGTCAAAAACAAACAACAACAAACTACCTTACATGCAACATCCATCCAGAAAAAGAAAATTCTACTTGATTCCACTTTCGGCCTTTCTTACAAGGGCTCTCTCATCTCTTGATACATCTCCCCACGTGGGATTTGCAGTCAGCCTTTACTGCAGTGTTGCGCCTACCTTTCTAAATGTTCAGCCCACTCCCTCCACTACTATAAGCCTCTCAAAGGCTACTGGCACCTTCCTAGTGGCTGTTCCACAGCCTGTGCTTCTCAGTGTCTGCAGCTTCAACACTGCTGTCTTCTTATCTCAGCCTTGACACTGTTCTTCTCAAGACTTCTATAGCTCAACATCCAGTTGCTCCTCCTGCCTTGCTGTCTGAAGACTCTTCATTGCCATCCTTCCATTCTGGAAAAGGAGGTATATCATTCTGTTTAAGGACATGGAATATAAAGCCATAAATTCTTGATCCAACCTCCAGCATTAGTGCTTATTAGCTGTGTGATCTTGGGCAAATTATCTGAAATGTTTAATCTTGGCGATGCATCTGAAAAATGGGGAATAATGCCTACTATGTAGAGTAGGAATTTAAAATTGATGTACAACATTTAGAAAAGTCCCCAGAAAATAAAAATTTATTCCATTAATATCAAGTTGATATCTTTCAAGTTTCTGGCTGTATTAGTTTCCTATTGCTGATGTAACAAATTACCACAAGCTTCATGCCTTAAAAGAACAAGGAATTTTTTTTTAATCTTACACTTCTAGAAGTCACTGGGCTAGAATCTAGGTGTCATCTAGCTCCTTCTGGAGGCTCTAGGGGAAAATCTTTTGTCTTGCCTTTTCTAGCTTTTAGAAGATACTATTTCTTTGGCTCATGGCTCCTTTTTCTGTCTTCAAAAACAGCAACATAACATCTTTAAATCTTTCACTGACCTTCACTCCTGCTTCTGTCTTTCATAAGAGCCCTTGTGATTACATTAGGCCCACCCAGATAATCCATGGTACTCTTTCCCTTTCCAGGTCAGTTGATTAGCAAACTGAATTAAATCTGCAACTTTATTTCTTTGCCATATAACCTAACACTGACACAGGTTTCAGGCTTTAGGATAGACATTCAGGTAGACATTGTTTGGAGAGGACATAAATCTATTAGCAGTAGCTTGCTACTGCAAGAATTATTTTATCTTTATATTGTTTCTTTGGGCAATCATCTGAATTTCTATGGTTTCAACTATGACTTCTCTACAAGATATTTGCCTTTAATTTAAGTTGACTTATTTATTTAACATAATCTCTACACCCAATGTGATGTTTGAACTCATGATCCCAAGATCAAGAATTGCATGTTCTTCAGACTGAGCCAGCCAGACACACCAGAAGATATGCCTTTCTGATTTCAGCCTAGTCTGTCTTTACTCTGGTCTTACATCACACCTAGATGCAAGATGTCTTCTCCTGGCTTCATTCCACACAAACACAAATAAACCCATCATAATCCCATAACCAATACAGTTTCTTCTCCTGATGACCCTCCTACAAATGGTCCAGATTCCCTGGTAGTTATTGAAGAATGAGGAATCTTTCTGTCCATTTTGGGTGAGCAGAAGTAAGGAAAACAGCTTTGGTGGAGAGCTCCATCAAGCTGAGAGAAAGAGATGCTCCTATAAATAGTAACTATTATGTTTGCTAAGTGTGGCAGCCGTGAAAATATGCCTCATAGACCTCTAACCACAGGGAGCATACCTGACAATGGCTCCAGTTCTGGAGCCCGGTGGTCCCTGGCAGTGTTTGGGCTGAGACCATTCTTCTTGCGAGTTGTTCTCACCAGTGACTCAGAAAGGCAGGGATACTAAGGCAGACATGTTCCCAGGAGAGTCCTAGGCTGGGCTGAACCCTAGGACCCCCTCACAGCCTTGCAGAATGTGCCTTAGACTTCAGGGCCCCTCCTTAGACTGTAGGACACTTCTATCTAGCCTTCCTTCCCTTTCTTATTCACTCCAAATCAGACTTCTACCTCAATATGGTAGTACTCCCAGATTTCTCCCCATTTTCTCTCATCAGTTATCTCCAGAAGAAAAAAAAATCATTGGTTTTTAATGCCATCTTGTGTTTGATTCTCAAGGATCTGGATCAACACACTAAAGGATTGAGGGCCAACACTTGATGGGAAAGCCCACTTCCTTGGATTCCTTGGGTTCCAGGCAGACTCAGAGAATTTATGATTGCCAGTAAGGGAGTACTCAAACAATGCAGCCTCCCTGGTGCCAGGAAGAGAAAGTGGGAGGAAAATGAGATGTTTTAGAAACAACAGAAGGATCTGTGAGACAGGACTGCTGTGAGCTGATGTCATGCTTGACATAAATTGACAGTTAATTGACTAGAGATTTTGGAACAGTTCAGCAGGGGTGTGTATATGAGAGAGGGAATGTGTGTGCCCTGAACAATGGAGACAAAGACATGTGCTCACTTCAGAGCATGTCTCACTGAACTTGCCTGCCCTTGTCCATCTTGTCCATCATCACCACCCTCCTTTCTCCACCCCCAGGGACTAACTAAGGGGCAATGGATTGTTCACTGAGTTCCCAGCAGGAGGAATAATGGTGGAAGGTGCCAGGAAGCAGACCTGGGTTCAGTATCTCAGAGCTGGAGGCACATCAGCCAAAGACCCAGGGCTCTTAGTTGTGGGTAGGAAGTGGTACTGAGCAGCTCATAAACACTTCCATATCAGAGATTGTCATGGATTCAGCAGTCATCAGAGTGCCCCATTCTAGTACATCCCAAGCATGGTAGATTATCTGAATCACCTGGAAAACCATTAAAAAAATATATCCCAAATATTCTAAATCAAGATCTCAAGGGCGCTAAGAAACTGGGTTAAATGGTAACAAATTCTTTCTCTTGTAATTCTGTTGATAACTCCAGTTTGGAAACCACGCTACCATATTCAGTGAAACTGCCCCAGATTTTAGATCTACAGTAGTTCACCAGTGTCTGCACATTGGAAACATTTCGTGCTATCAGAAGTTCATTTGTTTGTTTTAATGTGCTTAAGAACACATACATCAGAATCTAACAGGAATGAATTTAAATTATGGTTCTGCCACTTATCTCCTGAGTGATCTTGAGTAAGATATTCAGCTTCTCCCGAGCCTCAGTTTTTCTTTTTTTTTTTTTTTTTTTGGTTTTTGTTTTGTTTTGTTTTGTTTTAGCTGTAAAATAAGGACGTTAACATATCTCCTTCCTGGGTTTACTGAAATGATTGGATAGGATAATGATAATAGCGAACACTCAGTTTAAACATTCTGTGTGCCAATCTCTGTTTCAATTATTTTACATCTACTAGCCCACCAATTCCTAAAAACTCTCTACATTCTAGGCTCAGCTATGAGTCCCATTTTATGAACAAAACTGAGGAACCAAGAGGTTAAAATTACTCACAAAAAGTTGCACAACTAAGTAATAGGGATGAGATTTAAATACAGGTATGTACCCAGAATATTTTTTAAGGACTCTGTATAAAGAACTTCACCCAGTGCTTAGAACATACCATGTGCTCAGTAGCTATTAGCTAATATTATAATCACTGCTTTTACCCTGGGGCTTAGAGTGCACTTGTCATGACTCTCCAGCATCAGCACTATTCCTGATAGCTTCTTGTGAAGCCAGAACACCCATGTCTTCACGTCCTCTCCTTTGGTGCTCCGCCCTGTCTGGGTGATAGAAAAGGCAGTATGCACTGAGGTGTTAACTTACTGACACTGAGAACATCAGATTCAGAACTTATTCCTGTTGAATAAGGTGAGTAAGTGGTATTGTTTGCTTGGTTTCTCCTAAGTGTTGAAGAGTCTTCACAGAAGGAAAATGTGAGTTCTTTAATCCTAATATTCTTTTCTGTAGGATCTGCAGGTGTCTAGGGAATGCTAGTGTCAGTATCTCTGAGCCTTTAGGATAACTTCTTTGGAGTATAAAGGAGGGAGAGTTGAAAGGCATCTCTATTATAGCCAAGAGAAATTACAGGATGATTCATCCCATTCTGTAGGAAAAGCAGAACTCAGAGATCTTGAAATAGGCAAGACTTGGTAGTTTGGGAAGGAAAAAAAAAAAGTACCATCAAATGTATGATCTGATGGCTCCACCGAGGACACTGAATGGAGTTTTGATGTCTCTTCTCTTTATTAGAAATTTTCTCAGTGCCCACCCCCCTTTCCCCTGCTCATTTCCCTTACAGAGAAGTTCTCACCCAACTTCTCTGTAAGGTTTTAGAGGTGGTTAGAATTGAATTGAGGACTGGTTTTACCACTTCTGTGTGTGGGATCTTGGGCAACACACTTACTCCCTCTGAACCTCAGTCTCTTTTTTTTATGAAGTGTTGGTGGCACCCTTACACACTTTTGAGAGTTGTGGTGGGACAAATGTGACAATGCATAAATACCATTTGTGCCTAGGTAAGGGCTCAGCCAAGCACTCTGTAAATATTAGTGATGTTCACAGGATACTATGAGTTATCATGCCGGTACAACTGAGCCTCCTCAATGCTGGGGAACCAGAGTGAATCACAGGATTGACTTCCATTGCATTCGATGACAAACATTGGACATTTGGTGCAGAACAGGAATGTTTTATTGAAAACACCCATTCTTTCATTTTCATTTTCAAATATCTACCATCCTCATCTTAGTTCATGGTCACAAAAGCCCTCATCAGACTCTTTAACTTTCCAGTTCTTTCAGGTTTATACTGCCCTGAGTGTCAAAATTTCCTCAGTCTTTTAGTGCTGTATCACAGCAAGCACTTATTTCTTGCTCATGTACCTGAGGGTCATCTGGAATATAGTTGATCTAAACTTCTAGGTTAAGCTCTCAGCCATGGGCAGGGTTTAAGATCTGAATTACCTGAATCTCTCATTCTTCTGGTTATGGCAGAAATGCAATAGGCAAGCCCCAACCTTGGGAATACATCTGGAGCTTCTGCTTGTATTATATCTAGTAGCACCCACTGGTCAAAGAAATCACAAGGCCAAGCCCAATTATAAGACCATGGCAGGGAGAGGAATGTGCACAGATACTACAAGACAGTGAAGACTTGGAACCGTATCTCACTCTGCCATACCTGGAACTCCAAATCCCCTCATTCTTTTATACTTTTATTATTAGCACTTGCAAGTCATGTAAGGCAGACCCAGGTGGTTCAAGTGATTTAAGCCAATCAGAAGAGGACATAGATCATGTAAGGGAAGGAGACACCCCCTTAATTTGATAAAATTAAGAGTAATTTGCTTTTCAGGAATCAACGACATCCAGAAATATGCCTGGCATGAAATGCCTCCTCAGTAAATGTTTGTTGAAAGAACAAATGAATCCCCCGGAAGCATCTTTAGTGACTGGTCATCTTGCCATTTCTCCAGAAGCTACCTCCATTGATCCCTTCACTGTGATCATTAACACATACATGATTCAGCTTCCCTATCTTGATTCTTCCTCAGTTGCTTTTTTGCTTTGCCTTTTCTCCTTAAATTCCCCAAGAGGAAGGATCCTATTGAATTAATTAGGCATCCTTCAATCTATTGGGCAGAGATCTTGCTGCCACTTGTTGGCACAAATAAGCCAGTAGATAATGGCTTCTTTTTAAGTTGCCCTTCACTGGTTCAATCACAAAGAGTAGTCAGGGACATACAAGAAATTCCCTGTGGCTGCATTTCTCAGCAGGCATATGTGGGATTCCGCTGTCACATAAAGACTCAAGGACTTTGTGTTGGTTTGCTGCACCCTTCTCTCCGTGAGGATGCCTCTGTCCTGTGATTTGAAAAGATACCTTCTCTCCAGCATGGAGAAATCTTTCTCTCCCTGAAGTATTCTTCACAATCTGATGATCCAGTACCCCTCATCTCATCATTTTCTCTTCTGTTTTTTGAGTTTATTTATTTATTTTGAGAGAGAAGAGGACAGAGGATCCAAATTAGGCTCTGTTCTGACAGCACAGAGCCCAATCAGGGGCTGTAACTCACAAACCTTGAGATCATGACCTGAGCCAAAGTCACACACTTAACCAATGAACCAACCAGATGCCCTCTCATCATTTTCTTTTTCTTTTTTCTTAAATAGTTTATTGTCAAGTTGGTTTCCATATAACACCCAGTGCTTATCCCAACAAGTGCCCTCCTCCACGCCTATCACCCCACTTCCCCTCTCCTCAACACCCATCAGCCCTCAGTTTGTTCTCAGCATTCAAGAGTCTCTCATGGTTTGCCTCCCTCCCTCTCCCCAACTATTTTTCCTCTTCTTCTCCCCCATGGTCCTCCATTAAGTTCCTCCTAATCCACCTATACATGCAAACATATGGTATCTATTCTTCTCTGCCTGACTTATTTCGCTCAGCATAACACCCTCAAGGTCCATCCACGTTGCTACACATGGCCAGATTTCATTCTTTCTCATTGCCATGTAGTATTCCATTGTATAGATAAACCATGTCTTCTTGATCCATTCGTCCGTTGATGGACACTTAGGCTCTTTCCATGTTTTGCCTCTTATTGAGAGTGCTGCTATGAACATTAGGGTACATGTGCCCCTATGCATCAGCACTCCTATATCCCTTGGGTAAATTCCTAGCAGTGCTATTGCTGGGTCATAGGGGAGCTCTATTGTTAATTTTTTGAGGAGCCTCTACACAGTTTTCCAGGCCCTCTCATCATTTTCTACTGCTGACTTGTTTGAAACCCATTCCTCCCAGTAAAGCATTTCCTGCCAGGGCAGTGCACTGTACTGACTACTGAAACAGAGCTATTTGTTTTGTTTTGTTTTTTATGTCTTGTAGCAACAACTCTCTTCTTTAAATCATTAAAGTTTGGGGCACCTGAATGGCTCAGTTGGTTGAGCGCCGACTTCACCTCGCATCACGATCTCACAGTTGTTCAGTTTGAGCCCCATGTTGTGCTCTGTGCTGACAGCTAGGAGCCTGGATCCTGCTTCAGATTCTGTGTCTCCCTCTCTCTGCACCTTCCCTGCTCATTCTCTGTCTCTGTCTTTCAAAAAGAAATAAACATTAAAAAATTAAATGATTAAAGATGGTTGAGAGCCCAAGGCAGCTGAGCCAAAACTGAAGCAATAAAAGAGGTGTGTGTGTGTGTGTGTGTGTGTGTGTGTGTGTGTGTGTGTTTAATGTAAGGAACTATTTTTAGAAAAAGAAACGTATTAGAGGCCGGCATCATGAGGACAGTAGAAGAAATGGAGTTTTTCTTGGCCACTCAATGGAGAATGGGATAGAGAAGTTGGAGGCTGGAGCTATGGGGCCAGAGCTGGAAGAATGTAGGAGCTTCTAGGAAAGCTGGAAAGGTCTAGAAAGAGGGCAAATAATCAAGGGTAAATTCAGGATTACAATGGATGCTCAATCAAGAAATAACAAGACAGGAGGTACTCTGTGGGTGGGAAGTAAAGACAGAATGGTTTCAGGTGAGGGCACGACAGGTTAAATTATAAGCTCCTCAAGCCCTCAGTATGTCATCCCTCTTTACATTTCCAGTCTCAAAGACTTGGCAGCACTTAGGTGAGTACTGAAGACGTTAGATAACAAATTGACTTATTAATCAGTTAATTAATTAGGAATTGAAATCTAGGGTGAACTTACACAGAAAAAAAGATACCCTTTCAAAAATCTATAAGATGAGAAAGAGAGAAGAGGGAGAGAGAAAATGGTGAGTGAATGAATGAGTGAATGAATATTCTACCTGTACCTAGAACATGTCAGGTGAGCACTTGAGAAAAGAAAGACGTCCCAAGAAAGACAAAGCTCTGTCGCCCCATACAATTACAGAGATTGTTTTCTTTATTAATGCAGAGTGTGAAGAAGTCTCAGCTTTCATGTTATATTCTGGGTACAGGGTCATGCCTGCTTCTGTACGTAGGCTGGTTCTCCTAGCTTAATCCAACTACCTGGAATGGATTTGTTTCTGTTCCCCTGCTGGCCAGTTTTCTCTTTCCAGGTATTGAGATTTACATCTAAACTTTGGCGTCAAAATGAAACTACCCTTTGTAAACAGCCTGGTATTCTATTACAGAAATTCTCTCTAGCTCCTGCTCTCGGTCCAAGAGCTGTTTAGCAAAGTTGTCTTCTTCATTCTTCATCTTTCTTGATCATCTCCCATCAGTGGCCTCTTCCTGTTTCCTGGATTCTGAAGCCCAGGCCATCTTCTCGCCAGGAAATGCCCTAATTTGAGCTCATCTAGTGAAATAATCACTACCATCTTCTTTCCAAGTCATGCACTGGGTCACATCATAATTTTTCCTCCTTTCTCTGTATCCACTTTCCCCTCCTCTTCCCTTAAGCAATTTCTGTTTCTCTCCTTCCTCAATCCCTTGTGGCTGAGAGTTGAGGAGACAACTGCTAATTGCTGTAGAATTCAGCATTTTCCAAGTTTGCCTTTGGAATGGATAGCATTTTGTTCTTTAGAAAAGCAAGGATTCTAGAAAAATATGCAAACTTCATTTCAAGGGGGATGGCATACTCTTCATGCTTCTTTTGGAATGAGTCAGCAGTGAGGAAGCAGGAATGTATGTCTGTAGTTCCCACTTTCCTTTGCCCATCAGTCTCTCTCTGCCTTTGTAGGTACAGCCCCATTGCATGAGGACTCACGTGGGTCCTGCCTACACTTTTTCAGAATTTCAGGTCACTCATATGACCACTCGTATGACAAGGGAAACCAAGAAATCCCCATATGTTCTTTAATTTATGACTCTCTCATCAGGTTTCAGCCCCAAGGTCCATACATCTGTTGGCGCAAGAATGAAAGGAAGCTTTTATGTGTCAGCAGCAATCAATGAGCTTGCATTGAGAGCAGTTCTGGAACCATGCTGATATCATTGAAAATGGACCAGCAATGGCACCTACCATAGATAGAGCACGAGGAGCCATTGGCAGCATTTCTACCATGTACTTGCCTTCCTCGGTTTGATAAAATCCTTCATCTAGCAGATCATCCCATCTTGCATCCTGGCCTTCTGGAAGTCTCCAGGGTCATAACTGGCATACCATTTCAAAACATTCCTCTTTTTATACCTTCATAAGATGTTTCAATATAGGTCATAGATATTTTTTGAGTATTTTAATTGTTCTAGGTGTCTCCATAATACCATTGTCCCTTCTCTCCCAGTTTACCATTCTCCAGGCAAGAGTGACACTTTGATAGCCTGGAAAACCTTTTCTAATGAATACTACCATATTCATTAATACCTCATTGTAACCACACACCCATCTGAAAAACTGATCACACACTCTTGTTAGGTATTGCATAGATCATATATACAATACTTTATGTTTGTTACTCCTGAGAGACAAAGTTAAGGCAAAATTTTGCAAAATTCAAATATTTAAAAAATCTTTGTTTGAATATACTTGAGTCTTCTGAACCCTATGTTGTAAGGGAAAGATGTAAGTTTGATCTAGACTGGGCAATATTATGTTGATTCATCTTCAACTCAGATTTCAACTCCTTTACTTCAGATACTACCTACCAGTGTATCTTTCATCTCTTTTCTGCCCCTCTCAAGTCCAAGATAGCACCTGTGAAACTACCAGTCCACCCCAACCCCTCATTCCACAACCATATTCGTGTTATAATTTACAAAACTTTTCCTGGGGCGCCAGGGTGGCTCAGTTAAGCGTCTGATTCAGCTCAGGTCATGACTCAAGAGTCCAGCTTTGGCTCAGATTATGATCTCACTGCTCATGATTTTGAGTCTTGCATCGGGCTCTGTACTGTTAATGTGGAGCCTGGAGTCTGCTTCAGATTCTGTGTCTCTGTCTCTCTCTGCACCTCCCCTGATCATGCTCTATCTCACTCAAAAATAAACATTAAAAAATTAAAAAAAAAAAACTTTTCCTGTGGAATGTAGTAGCTGAAGTGATATAGATTTTATCAAGGGACAAAGCAATCTCAATCACCTGCTGATGCCGACATTGCACGCGGCACAATGCAACTGAAAGGGCTGCTGACTTTGACAATAAAAATGATTATGTCTATGAGTAGGAGAATTACAGAAATTTGAACACAGCTGATCTCAGCCTTAAATGTAGTAGAGAAGAGGGGAGGAAAAAACTTAAAATTTTAATTCCACCAATGTAACAAACTCACTTTATATCATTATCTGGGTTGCAAGTAGAGAGCTGCACAAATTTATATTTGGAGAATTTTATACTAATCAAAAATAATATAGTGAAGGAGCTATACAAAAGTAGAAAGATGAGGAAAACATTTATAGCAGATCGTATAATTAAAATACATTCTCGGGGCACCCAGGTGTAAGCAGCCAACTTTTGGTGTCAGCTCAGGTCATGAACTCACCACTTCATGGGTTCGAGCCCCATGTTGGGCTCTGCGCTGACAGTGCAGAGCCTGCTTGGGATTCTCTCTCCCTCTCTCTCTACCCCTCCCCCACTCATGCTGTTTCTGTCTCTCTCAAAATAAATAAATAAACTTAAAAAATACATTCTTACTGAGGAGGGGGCAGTAAGAGAGGGATACTGGGGGCTGTAAGAGTGTGTTGTGGAAGCAGAACTCCACTGATTAGTGTCATTAAATACATAATTCCTTTGTGCTGCAACAGAAAGTGGTGAAGTTCAGAATCATATCAGGCTGGGGTTTTCATTCAGCGTAGTGGTGTGTTCTTGCCCAGACTTTGTCACAAACTAGCAAGTGGGGGTACATCCCCTGTCTAAATTTCAGTGTTCTTATTTGTGAAATGAGGAGCTTGGCTTGGAATCAGCAGTTCTCAAACATTACGGTGTATCAGAATCATCTGGGACGCTTGTGAAAAGTACCAGCTCTCTGGTCTCCACCCACTGGAGAGCCTGATGTATACAATTGGGGCTAAGTATGTGCATGTGTGAAACAGAATTTCGGGTTAGATTGTCAGATAAGCCGGACTCTGTTCTGTACTTGGAGAAAGATTGTCTAGGACTAGCTGTGGGACAATGTGGGCTGAGATACAGAACCTTAGTGATGTTTTCACATTCTCGGGGACTAGAGTTCTGCAGTGTTCTAGAACCCTCAGAGCCTCTCACCAAAGTGTACTTAGCACTGCCTACACCATTGTTCCTTGGATCTGCAGAACACTTCACCTCTTACAAATACTTACCCTTATTACTCTGTCACTACTGATTTAAATCATTGCAGCTTTCAAGTCAGTGCTGGGATTTGACTCAGCTGAAAAAATAAAATAAAATAAAATGCCAGGGAGAGAGAAGTATGTAAACCGAACCGGTGAAGACTCTGGAAATTGATCTTTGACTTCCTTGCCAGCATTGTTGCCAAGCCAATATCCATCATCATCGCAAAGTAGTGTTTGGGGTGATATTGGAGGACTTTCCCACAATGACTTATTTTACATTAACAGCAAACAATTGCAGCTGAATCACTGTCAAACACATGTTTATTAGACTGTGGCTCATAGTTCAGAGGGCACTCCTCCTCAGCCAGGATTTTCTTGAGTGATTCTTCTCATATCAGGGGAAACGTCTGTATCAATGCACTAAAAAACACAGAGAACAGCCCCTGAAACAAACACCACAGGAACAAACACCACAGGAACTAGCAAGCCAGTTTTCCTGAAATGACCTTTGACAGGAATGGCGTCAGGTGGAACCGCCTAAGAAAAGCACTCACCTAACGCCTGGCTACTTTGTGCCTAGAGAGGGGAGGACTGGCAGAGGATGAACATGGAGAGAAGAGGCACTCCCCCACCGCTGTCACCCCTCCCTCCAAGAAACTCCTAAGGCCTGACTCTTTCTCTGATGTGATATCCCTTTTCAGGAGCAGAAATGCCTTCTGCAGGGCCAGCCCATTCCCTCCAGTGCTAGTCTCAGGGGAAGTACGGCATCTGGTTCCCACCCTCCATCTAATTACCCATCTGCTTGTGGGGAGGGAAGGAATGCTCTTTTCCCCTTCCCTTCCCAAACACTTCAATGTGCTGATGCATGAAGGCAACGGCAGCTGCATCTCAGAGCCCACCCTTTGCATGTTGCACAAACTGGCTTCGTTTTTCTATTTGGTTCTGGGTCAGGGCTGCCTGACACTGGATGCCAACATCTCTAACTCTCTCTCACTTTGTCTCTGTGCATAGCCCTTGCACTGGACTAACCCAGGTTACATGCTGCTCACTAATTGGGGTATGTGAGGCCCCTCCCTTAGGGATGGTTGGGGATCTTGCTGCTCTGTTTTTGCTTATGCCCTCGGTCAACACCAGCAAAGAGACCCTGAAGCAAGCAGTCTTTGGATCCTTGTCTACAGCCATTACTCAACTGACGACCCTTTGGTTATCTCCTCCTCATTCTAGAAGTCATGTTTAAAAAGAGCTTATATGCGGGGCACCTGGGTGGCTCAGTTGGTTAAGTGTCCGACTTCAACCTAGGTCATGATATTGCTGTTCTGAGTTCCAGCCCCGCATCGGGCTCTGTGCTGACAGCTCTGAGCGTGGAGCCTGTTTCAGATTCTGTGTTTCCCTCTCTTCTCTCTCTGCCCCTACCGCACTCATGCTCTGTCTCTCTCTCTCAAAAATAAATAAACATTAAAAAGATTTTTTTAAAAAAGAGCTTATATGCCAGAAAGTTTGCATTTAACAAACATTCATTCATTCACTCATTTTGCTACTTTTTCAATATTAATCAAGGTCATGTGTGTGCCAGAAACTCTTATTAGTCTTTGATAAATGGAAGGACCAGTCTCAATTGATTATATTCAGGCCCCAAACCAACACCTTTGAGCTAGCTCAGATGATCTGGTTATGGAGAAGTTGGCAGTTTGATTCAGCTTTTTGAAATTTTCAAGCATTTCAAGAGCACTATTTGCCTCTAAGCAAAGTGGTTAAGAGAATAACTTTGGCCATTAGAAACACATGGGCTGGCCCTGCAGAAGGCATTTCTGCTCCTGAAAAGGGATATCACATCAGAGAAAGAGTCAGGCCTTAGGAGTTTCTTGGAGGGAGAGGTGACAGCGGTGGGGGAGTGCCTCTTCTCTCCATGTTCATCCTCTGCCAGTCCTCCCCTCTCTAGGCACAAAGTAGCCAGGCGTTAGGTGAGTGCTTTTCTTAGGTGGATCCACCTTGGCTATATACTAGCTGCATGTCCTTGGGCAAGATTCTGAACTTAACATGTCCTAGTTTCTTTGTGGGTAAAATTGGGGTAATTTGACACTGTAGGATAATCATGAAGACAAATTGGCATAATGTTTACAAAGCACTTAGTATACAGAGACATAAAGCAAGAAATCAAGTATTAGCTGCTGCTATCTTTATTTGCATCCTTTTTATCATCACCATCAATTATACTCACGGCACAAGAGGCTTGGGAAGGGAGACCCTACATCAGGAAACCCTTTCCACTTTTGGACAAATAATTATTCAACTCCCCTGTGGCCAGGGCTCTTTGTGACTCTCACTAATCCTTCCTTCCTTCAGTAGTAACACCAATTTTAGCTAGGCACATACACAGTTCCCCAGCTAAAAATTGCTGGGAGCTGCACAGGCCTCGCTGGACAACCGTCACAGTGAGGAAATGGCAGCATTTGCACAGCTCTTGCCATGAGAAGTGAGACTGGTATCTCCTTCTGCCACTACTGGCTCATATTGGAAATGAGCCTGCTGGTATTGACCAGGCCTCACAATATTCCAAATCAGACCAATATTCCCCACACAGATTCCTCATAAGGAAAAGCATATTTCTGTCTCTTCAAATGAGATTTTAGATGAAAATACTATAGATGTTTTATCAAAAGGCTCTTCCTATGGGCCTTGTAGATCCAAGACTTAGATAATAAAGGGGGTTCAGAACACAAGAGTTACAATTGAGCCTGGCCTGAGACAAAGAGCCTAATTTAGAGTGAAGGAACAGATCAGGGCAGAACTTAATACTTATTTATACCTTTTCTAACTGGCGATGTATAGCAGTCCCTTCCCTAAGGCCTACTTTCCGCAAACACCCTCCCTTACACTGGCGGCTCGGATGAGAATAGATAAGAGTAGCTAAAACATAAACCCAAAAACAAAGGTCAACACATTTAGGGCCTCGATGGTGTTTACACATTCAGCATCAAGTCAAAAAAGTTTCCACAAACAGCTTATTAACCAGGTCAGAAACATTTGTCCTCTTGAGAGCCAGACAGAATGTCCTGTCTATATACAACTTCACCTATGTCCTAATCTTAGTGTTACTACCTTAGAACAAATATGTTTGTTATCTTGTTTTTCACTAAGAACGTCCTGCTATTTCCTTAGTTGTAAGATTTACTCAACTCACTATGATTGAGGGTAATTCTGCAAGAATGCTTCCATACAACCTGTTTTTGTACACTTTCCAAAGCATCTTATCACAAAGAGTTTTCTATTGTAAAAATTCCTTTTTCTGATCTCAGGTTCTCGTTTGACCTTTAAAGACACCAAAACCGACAGGACAGAGATGCCTGCCTGGTGATCAGAAAGATTCTTGTGGCTCTCTCACTCTCTCTCGCCAACACCGTCCATCCTTCAGGGACCCCTGGACTGGCTGGAGCGGGCCTCCAGCAAAAGATTACTTTTTCCAGCCACCTTTTCTGGGTGTGGTCATATCACTAGGTGATGGCCAAGGAGATGTGTGTGGACATGAAGCATGCACGTTTAGTCATGCCCTTTAAAGGAAAGAAACATGTTCTTTCATATTTTCCCCTCCCCTCCAGCTGGAATGCAGACATTGTAGTGAGTCATCTTCAGTTAAGAAGGCAGCAGCTGGAGATGGAATGGTTACAAAATGGATTCTCAATACCATCAGGCCCCTGTTTCAGTTCTAACTACCAACCCAAACTGCTACATGAGGGAGAACGAAACCACTTTGTTGCTTAAAGCACTGAACCTTGTGATCCCTTATTACAGTACCATAGTGTGTCCTAAAATCATGCCAAACAATTGTTTTTAAAATAGAAGTGATGTTCTTCCCCAGTTAGACAACTTCCTGAAGTTCAAAGCCACATCAGCCTATCATGGCTGACTTCTGATTGCGTATAACTAGATGACAACAGGGATCATGCTGCATCCATTCAGAAGAAAGATTACCCGGCCCCCTCACGGGCTGCTAGGGAATCAATATCTTTTAATTATGAGAAAGCACACTGTGTTTACATTTCTCACAGAGGCAAGAGGAAGGTCAAATCACAATCCTTACTGTCTTTATCAAAACCATGTACCGCTATGTTTGTTAAGTGGGATTCAAAATTGGATGAACCTGGAGAGTTTTCATCTTCCTGTTTTCTCCAGTTTGTTTATATGGCTGTACCTTACGAGATTAAAAGGCTTATAGAGCAAAGCATTGCAAAGGAAAATGAAACCTTTGGGCAGATGAGATAACTCTTCCATTTTAGGAAAAAAGGCAATTAGTGACGAGGTTTTCTGGGTGGGGTAGTGACTGGCAAGTTATGATATTCTTTTCCTGTTGTATATCTAAAAATATTTGAAAAGTAATCAAAACTGTAAGCACACATGCACACACACACACACTTACACTCTCTCTCTCTCTCACACACACACACACACACACACACACACACACACTCTAGAGTAAAGTCCTTTCTCTTCCTACTGCCTCTAACTGGTGACTCATCAGCTTCCTGAACTGGAACAACACTGAGCTTTATGAGTGTTGAAATGTCAGCTCTGAGAACAGTGTGTGCTTCTTTGTGTGAAAATTGTAGACAGGCTTACAAAAGCCAACCCAAAACTCAGAATCACCCTGCCCTATTGCTCTGCCTGACTGGTCTCCATGTCCATAAGGGTTATGTGGTTTCTTAGCGAGCATTCACTGGCTTCTCTGTGGGGCCAGGTCATACATTGAAATCAACAATAACATTAATGACAGCAACAACAAGAACAATCTTGTTTAATTTTTACACCTTATATGGAGATAGTGCTAGTTTTATAAAATAAAAATGAGAGAGCAGAAAATCAGAAATGTAAAATTTTCCTAAAATATCTTAGAAAATCATCATAAATGATTATAATGGCGATGGTGATGATGATAGCGATAGTGGTGAGGATTATAATGCTGATGGTGTTGACAATTATAGTAATGGTGATGATGGTAGTCATGGTGATGATGTTGACCATGGTGGTTATAGTGATGATGATGGTGATAGTGATGGTCATGATGGTGATGATGGTGATGGTGATCATGATGGTGGTGATGATCATGATGGTGATGATGGTGATAAAGATGATGATGATAATGGTGATAATAGTGGTGATGATGATGATGCCTATCCCAGGTTAGGTATATGCTAAACATTTCATGTTTAAACATTAAATGTATAGGGGAACCTGAGTGGTTCAGTCAGTCAAGTGTCCAACTCTTGATTTTGGGTCAGTTCATGATCTCACAGTTTGTGAGTTCAAGCCTTGAATAAGGCTCTGTGCTGACAGTGTGGAGCCTGCTTGGGATTCTTTCTATTTCTCTCTCTGCCCCTCCCCTACTCATCCATGCACACATACACACACTCTCTCAAATACATATATAAACTTTAAATTGGTTTTTAAAATGTTAAATGTATAAAATAAAAGTGCTTAGTGGTGTGCCAGTGTGGCTCAGTTGGTTAAGCATGCAACTTTTTTTAACATTTGTTTATTTTTGAGAAAGAAAGAAAGAGAGAGACAGAGCACAAGCAGGGGAGGGACAGAGAATCTTAAGCAGGCTCCATGCACCAAGCTGTCAGCATGGAGCCTGATGTGGGCCTCAAACTCACAAATCGTAAGACCATGACCTGAGCTGAAGTCAGATGCTTAACCGACTGAGCCACCCAGGTGCCCCCAAGCATTTAACTCTTGATTTCAGCTCAGTTCATGACCTCGTGATTCATGAGATCGAGTCCTACTTAGATTGCCCTGCATGCTGATAGCACAGAACCCACTTGGGATTCTCTCGCTCTCTCTATGCCCCTCCCCCACTTGGACTCTTTCTGTCTCTCTAAAAATCAATCAGTCAATCAAAATAAAGTGCTTAGTGCAGTTCTCAACCCATTGTAAGTGTTCAGTAATTGCTGGTTAGGGGCCAGAACTAAGATGGGACAAGTGAGGTATTCTCTTTGGGCACAAAATTTAAGATGGAGTGCCAAAGCACTCAGTATCAAAATAAACAAGTTTTAATGTAAATATTTTATAAAAATAAAAAGTTGTTTAAAAATCCAGGGCAAACAAAATATCAATGTTTTAAATGAAGCCAAGTTTAGGCCTTGCACTTGCCCTGCTCACCTTCCTTTAATCCCATCCCAGTCTCTTCTCTAACATAATGTCATTTTATTCTCAAAACAAGTCTGAGCCCAAATTGTTCTTATTCCCATTTTACAGATGAAAATATTGAGTCTCAGGAGGTTTATCCACAATTAGCATAGCTAATATCTGGAAGAACTGTGATTTTAGTTCCAATTTACCTACCATAAAAGTCCAGTTTTTGCCTAATAGTCTACACACTTTAAAAATAAATTTCTTTCACATCACCACAATATTTACTCTGATTTTCAGGGTCATTTTTAAAGACGGAGAGTAGAAAGAGACTGAGTGCCAGCTGCAGCTCTCACCAGGGCACTGATGTCAGCCAAGGTGATGGTGATGCTTGCAGAACTACAAGAATGTGCATTTACTAAACATTCGGTGCTTTTCTTAAATAAGAAATCTCTACTCTGGGCCTCTGGATTATTCCTGATTCACATGATAATTCATCTTAATCTATTTGCAAGATGGTAACTCTTCTCTTTATTCTCCCAAAGATACCCCTTCAGACAACAGAATGCATTCTTTCCATCAGTAGTAGGTTCACTATATATAGCATTTGATGTTTGAAGAGTATCACTATCATGAGGATATCTCTCTTCCTGGTTTACATTATATTCTTTCAACTTGTCTTCTTGTTTAACTGCGTAGTTTATTTTTTTTACACTGTATATTTTCTAGCTCTCTTTTTATACCCCTTTTCTCTTTCTATTTCCTCATTGCAAATATTCCCCAATGCTGTTTGAATTTGGCTCTTTTCTTTTCTCCCTCATCAGTCCCAAAACTCCTATGGCTCAATTCTTGGGGCATGTACCCACACAAAGGTGGCTTGAAGAATACCAATTTTTCTTACCCTTTTCTCCTTGATTTTTGTTTTTACTAAGGAACAAATATTATAGATTGAGCAGGGTATATGTATGTATATCTATCCATATCTATCTATATCTATATATCTTCCCATCAAAATAAATCCCTGATGGTAGCAAGATAAATGTTCAAGGAAACTGTAAAAAAACTGCAAGAAATCAATCAGAGGTGAATTTTTAATAAGCTGATGGTCAGGCAGACTTTAAGCATGTCACCAGAAATCAAAACTATAAGCTGAAAAATTGATATAGTTGACTACATAAAACTTTTTATAATTCTGCACAGTAAAGAAAAGCTCTATAACTAATTATGAGGGCAAATGATACACTGAAAAAAATATACATTTATGCCATACATCCCAAAGGACAAGGCTTCCTTTCCAGTAGATTGTCACCCAGCACATACTATAACCTTTACATGTCTTTCTTTTCTCATTGATGAAATAAGGGTAGTGATGGTGCCTCAGAGGGTTCTCATAAGCAGCAGATGGGAAAAAAAAAAAAACACTACTTATCAGTGGTTCTAACCTAGGGGTGATTTTGCCCCTCCCCTCCCCCCCCCCCCCCCCCCCCCCCCCCCCCCCGAGGGACCTTTGGCAATATCTATGCTATTTTTGGTTGTCATAACCAGGGATTGCTTCTGACATCTAGTGGATGGAGGTCAGAGGTGCTGTTAAACATCTTACAATGCAAGGACAGCCACCCAGAACAAAGAATTATGCAGCCCAAAGTATCAGTAGTAGTGGTGAAAAACTGGTCTATGATGGTTGTTGCAGAGCATCTTTCCCATAGTAAGAGCTCAGTGACTATCAGTTATAATTATATCTTTTCTCATCCATCACCTCTGTATGCACATCCTGTCCCTAGGTGCAGTCACTCCCCATTACTTATGTCTTAAGGACCCAACATGATTTGAGGTATGTCTTCTTCATTCTGCACCCATTTATTATTTTCTGTTTCCTTAGTGCTGTTCACTTCCCCCTTTCCAAACCTCTGCTACCAACCAGATGTATGACCTCTTTCTTCAAAATCCAGATAAGTTCCTTTGTGAATTCTTACTGCTCTAACTCTCTACCTTTAATCTGGTTATGTTGTCATGATCCTCTGGATAGATTAAAATTCCCTTGAGGTGACGTTATATTCGTTATTAAAACCCCCTACAGTGGCTACTCAGTGTAAAGCCTGCACAGAGAAGGCAAGTGACTCGTGCTTGTCAATGTGACTACTTTGGCAATTCCATTTTTATACAATTCTTGCAATGATAAAAACAATAAATTCCTGAGAATGCATGTATAGTCCTCTCTTTGGATCACTTAGCACAAGTAGTCTTGCATTGTTTTGAATTCCTATAACCCATTTAAATAAGCTTATTGTCCATGCACACGAGGGTTATTCATTATGTTCAAGCAAATAGTGACCAACACTGACAATGGATACTTTTTTGTCTCGACCTACTCCACTGGTCCAGTATTCAAGCCATTGTTGCTCACATGAATGTGCAGTTGCTAGACTGTGGCCAGGGCCTCAGACATGGAACCGGTGCTTTCATTTTAATGTAAGAAAAATAGAAATTGACTGGGAGGTATTTATGCAAATCAGGAAAGTTCTGAGGAATTATCTGGCAGCCATATTAATGGATGTGCCGTTCTTAGAAATTAATCTCACATTTTGCTTCTCCCATCAGAAGGGACTCTGTGTAGTCATTTATGCCTTCAGATGATTGGATCCAACCAGAGGACACTTGATGCACTTCATGCATGACAATGAATCCAAATCCTATCTAGTCAGGGGGTCCCTCAAGCCGTAGTAGAGATCACTTTGGACTGAGGAAAAGGCGGTCATGGGAAGGCCTTCCAAGTGGGAGAATACTCTACCTTTGCCACCTCACTGAATTCCTCTCAGGAAATGCTGTGCACTTGAGCCACCCCTGAAGCTGTACTTCCTCGGGCAAGGAAAGTAAACTTATCTTAAGTTCTAACCACGCCCCAAGGACTGTTTGTATTTATTCAATACATAAACTGAGCACCTCCATGTGCCTCTCTGTGTGCACTGACGATACAATGTGGTGTATGTGGTTGGTTTCATGGTGGCCTCCAAAAAGATATGTCCTCACCCCAACCCTCAGAACCTGTGAATACAACCTTACTTGGATAAGGGGTCTTTTCAATCATAGTTGAATTAAGGATCTTGAGATGAGAGGGTCCTAGATTATATATGTGGGCCCTAAATTCAAAGTCAAGTTTTCTCATAAGAGACACAAAATGAAGCAACACGGAGAGAAGGAGGAGAAGCCCATGTGAAGACGAAGGCACAGGTTGGAGCCATACAGTCCCGAGCCGAGGATCACTTGAAGCCACTAGATGCTGGAATCTCTCCTACAGCCTTTAGAGAAAGGGTGACTCTGCCAATTCCTTGACTTTGAAGGCTTCACTGTGAAAGAATGTATTTCTGTTGTTTTAAACACAAAGTTTGTGGTAGTTTGTTACGGCAGCCCTAGGAGATGAATACAGTGAACTTAACAGACAAAAGTCCCTGTCCTTGTGGTGTTTTCATTCTAGCTAGGTGCAGACAGCCAAGAAATAAGTAAAATGCCTTGGGTGTTTGATTGTGATCAGTGAGATAGAGAATAGTGAAGCAGGACAAGGAGACGGGGATTGGGGAAGGGGTATGGTTGTAAATTAAGCATCATCAGGCAAGACCTTACCGAGAAGGGGGTGTTCAGATGAGGCTTGAAGGAGGAGAGGGAACACATCATATAGGGGTCTAGAGGAAAAGCCTACACAGAGAGATATGAAATGTCCACAGTCCTGGGACTGGAGAAGCAAAGTTAAAAAGACCAGAATATGTAGAGCTTTTACTTGTGTTTATCATTTTACTCAGCATATCTTTATTGAGCATGTACTATGCGTATTATTTCATGACATTCTTACAACAGCCTAGAGAGGTAGGTATAAAATCCCCACTTAATAGATAAAACACTGACGCTCTTCATAAGATTATTCAGCTCATATATGGTGTCACTGGAATAGGAATCAAAATTCAATGTCCTTTCTTCAATGCAGGAATCGCTTATATGAATATTTGTTATCTTATTTAAAATTCACCTGCAAGTGTTTAAACCCTTATGACAATCTTGATAAGCTTGCTTGCCTCTGAGGTCAATGTAAATGTGCTTTGAGCTGTGAAGTGCCCTTGGGAGATGAGAGGGACTCGTACTTTGGCAAAGGTCGAGTGCTGTGCATCGCTGTCTCACATGATGTCCTCAGGATCGTGCAGTAACTTTGTGACTCCAGGTAGCACTGGACTGATGATTTATCTGTTTAAATGGCTTCAGTGTGTGTGTTTTTCTTAATATCTCAAAAAACCATATGCATGAAGAGGGACAAAAGGAGAAATGCTGTGTAGGGAGAATAAATAAATGTAAAAATCAGGATAGTCACACATTACCATTGATGGCAGCCACTTGATGCAGAAAAGAGAACAGAGGAGGCACCTATTCCTTATGCAAGCAGCTGTAACCCAGTTGCAAACCTCTCAGGCTTGATCCCATTCACCTCTCATATTGCCCACTGCCTGTCATGTCCTGATATGTCACCTGAAGAAACCAGAGAAAGACACTGGTGGAGGAACCAAAACCAAGCAGTACCTTCTGCTCCTAGTGTTAGAGCACAGAGGGGATTACTAAGCCCCTTTGGAAACTCCTACTATTCCATTCAAAGGAGCCTCTGAATGTTTGATGGAAGTTGTTAAAGATCTGTGAACAGTGCTTAACTGGCATACTCCATCTCCTAAATAATTCTGTATAAACAGAAACTTACATATTTATGATGCCTCTCTGCCACTTCTTTTATATTTTCATTTGATTTGTTTTGGGAGAAATTCCAAGTGGATTTGCTTCATGTAGACACTATACTTCTTTATCTTATTAATAAAGGAAGAAGTAGGAGAATCAAGACAATTCAGTGAGTTGCACTGAAGTAGACACTCAGTAAATACTGTCTGAAAAATTATCTATCTAAATGAAAATGAGAGGGAAATTCTGGCTCAGTGAGGAAATGTTCATGAGTTCAGGGATGTGGTTCCAGAGAACTGAGACTGGCACTAGAACATGCCCACAGGTGAGCTGGACCCCATTCCGGACCCAGTGGATGTTGGCGTTCTACAGCCATTCTTGTAGATGGAAGGGAATTGGATGGGGAAGGGGAAAGAGAGGGACAGGGAAGGCTGAAAAAAAGCTTTTCAGGCTCAAAAATACATGTGTTGGAAAGAACTCTGAATTAACAACATATAGTGGCAGCTCAGACTTGGGCGTCCATATTAGTTAGGGGACTGGCTAATGGCTGCAATAAAGATGCTCCAACATCAGAGGCTTAAACAAAATAGAAATGTCCTTCTTCCTCATAAACTAGTCAGGTCAGGCAGGTGATCCACAATGTAATCCAGGACCCATGTCTGGAAAGGATCAGGGCTGTGGATTGTCTTCCCTCATGGTATCTTCAGCACGGTGTGGTAGCTTTGCAATTCCAGGTTTCATTGGACTGTTAGGTCGTTAAGCAGACCTGTTCTGACACCCTCTAGGGAGCTGTCCTCTTCCCTATGTCCTACACCATATCCAGCCTTCTAGAAGGCGATAAGAAAGAAGAGGACTCATCTTTTTTTTTTTTTTTTTTTTTAAGGACATCTACTGCAAATCTTTCTCGCCTTCCCTCCATTCTCCATTGAACAGAGCTAAATCACACGACCACACACAGCTGGGAGACACAGCAAGGGAGACAGGGAAGTGCTTTCTAGCCAAGTAGCCACGTGCCCAGGTAAAGCCCAGAGTGTGGAGGTAATATTCCATTACTTCAGGAAGACCTAGTTCTCTGTTGGATTTTGGATGAATTTCTTGCTATAACTCTACTTAAAGATTTAGTCAGGAGAAGAGAGAATTTCTTCACCAAAGCCATTAAACTCTAGGCTCTGCGACCCCCCCCCCATTCATTCTTTCTCCTTCAAATCTCATTTCTTTTTAGACCCCTACCTTCCACTAACTTAGACATCCTAAAGTGCCATCCTAAAGTTACTTAGCTGCAGGAAGGAGACCCCTCAGAGCTCATTGTCCCTCCCACACTGATCTAGGCCACTCCCACCAATAACCTTAGGCCTTGAGATGTCCACTTTCCAGGTAGAGCACTGAACACTATCTTCCCAATGTGAAGGACCATAACTCTCCAGTTATGTGTGTGTCCACCCAGGCTTTGTCCCCTCGTACAGTTTGCTTCAGAAGCAATGTTCACTCATAACAGCTCACACATCCTCACCAGGAGCAGCCTAGTTAATTCTCTGTCTCAGACAGGGGAACTAGGCTTCTGCATGCTTTGCTTTGTTTTCATTTTTTAAATTATTCATTTTTATTTGAGAGGAAGAGAGCATGAGTAGGGGAGAAGGGCAGAGGAGTAGAGAGAGAGAATCTCAAGCAGGCTCCATGCTCAGTGTGGAGCCTGATGTGAAGCTTGATCCCATGACCCTGAAAACATGACTTGAGCCACAATCAAGAGGTGGATGCTCAACTGATTGAACCACCCAGGCGTCCCTCTTTTCATTTTAAAGTGAAATGTGGTGGGCTCAGTCTCTTTAAAATAATTCCTACCAGGGCATTTAAGAGGCCAGACAAAAATTATAGAAGGTTGTAGGGTATCCTCATTGATAGTGGTTCAACTCAAATAGCAGACATTGAAAGATTTGATTTAAAAATATGACCTCTGCTCTGTTATTCAGAACATCCTGGTCCTGGAATGAGTATTTTGTTTGTCATTCATTTTTAATGAGTTAAGAGTCCTTAATTTTCAATTTACAGTATAATTTAAAATCATTTTTAAATGTACTTTGTCTAGGTTCAACCCTGCATTTAGTGTCCTTGAAGTCAGTAGCTTAAGGTGGCTTGTGTTTTAGGTACACAGTGCTGAACTGAAACTCAAATACTTTATGGTAATAAATAATAAATAATCCTTTAACTCAAAACCTTACGGTAACTTTCTTCTTCTAGATACTCAAGGAGGGTACTTTCAAAACACAACCACATAGTTAACACATACAGAAAAGTCACAACACAATAGTTAATTACCATGAAGGAGTTTGTTGCCATGTTAGGTATCTGTTTTTAGACCCAAGTGATAATATAATCTTTTATTAATACAGAGAAAGGAAAAATGTGATCTTAGATGTTCTCCCAGTTTCATAAGAAAACAGAATTTAGACCCCGTCTCATAAACGGTTTTGACTGACACAACTTCTTTTCCCTACGGCAGCTCTTTTGTGAAAAATGCTGAAACCTGCCTTTCTGGGGCACATCAAAGGCTAAGCCTGAGAAGGCTGGCCTGGGGAAGGCTGGCCCAGTGCTTGATTGCTTGGTACCCCATTCTCTGTGCTGCCATTCGCTCAGTCTTGTCAACAGCCCAGATCTGAACAAGGATTATTCACTTTGTAATCACTGGTGTGCTACTGACCTGTGTAAACAAGAAAATAAGTGAAGTGAGCCGTAACTCTGAGTTAGAATGAGGAGCCATTATTGATGTTTAAAATCTAGATCTTTTCAGAATGGGGGCAATTTTATATTCAGAAACTGGTTTCATCCCAATGCAATGTTCAGGCGAGTTAGAGTAGAATAACACCAGTTTCTGAAATTCACTCAAGTAGGAATGATCTGATTTTCCATTAACATGCTGCGTTTAGAGGCACCTGGGTGGCTCAGTCAGTTGAGTGTCCAACTACTGATTTTGGCCAAGGTCATGATCGCAGGCTCATGGGATCGAGCCCCGTGTTGTACTCCACGCTGGAGCTTGCTTGAGATTTTCTCTCTCTCTCTCTCTCCACTGCTTCTCTCTCTCTCTCAAATAAATGAATAAAATTAAATAAGTAAGTAAGCAAGTAAGTAAGCAAATAAATAAATAAATAAATAAATAAATAAATAAATAAAATGTTGCCTCTATTCCATGTTCTCCAGAACACCCAGATTCAAGTGACTCCTATTCCTATGATAGCTGTGGCCATGATTCCTTACTTTTTACCCTTTGCTAGACACAGTGGCAAAAGATCTATGAACACTCTCTCACTTAATCTTCACTCTGGCCCCATGAGTTTTGTGTATCAATATGCAATCTATTTCACAGATGAGGAAACTACAGTTCAGAGTGTGGATTATCTTGTCCTTGGTCTTTTTTGGTTTTTTTAATGTTTTATTTATTTCTGAGAGAGAGAGAGGCAGCATGAGCAGGGGAGGGTCAGAGAGAGAGGGAGACACAGAATCTGAAGCGGGCTCCAGGCTCCGAGCTATCAGCACAGAGCCCGACGCGGAGCTCGAACCCATGAACCGTGAGATCATGACCTGAGCCGAAGTTGGACGCTTAACTGACTGAGCCACCCAAGTGCCCCTGTCCTTGGTCTTATAACTTGTTACATTCTGAGCTGTGGTTCTAGGTTCTCACTCTAAATTCTGTTGTTCCCTTGAGAAACTTTCCATAAGGGCTAAAACACACACACACACACACACACACACACACACACACAACTTGAGAGGAAATGTCTTAAAATTCTTATGCATTTAAGGGTTTTTTTTCTTTATATTCTTTCCTTATATTTATATACCTGGCCAAACAGCAACTACAAAGGTCACATTATACTTCTCCTTTTCTCCAACTCGTTATCTACCTACTGACTTTGCTAATTTCCCTCATCATTAATTGCTTGGTAGACGACAATAGCTAAGTAAAGAAATGAAAATGAAGAAATCCAATTCATTCATTGATTCATTGGTTGATTCACTATATATTGATTTATCACGTTTCAGGCACTTTTCCAGGCTATTGAGCTACCCTGAGCTTGCCTTCTTGGAAAAGAAGAAAACAATAAGTACTGTAAATATACTGTGGAATACATTTTGATAATCGGAAGTACCAAAGACTGAAAAAAAAAATCAGAGAAATGTCAGGGTGGGGAAATACTGAAATGGTAGATGGGAGGCCATCTGACAAAGGTGACACTAGAGTAGCTATGGAGAGGAAAATAGAAAATGAGAGAGAGCCTTGAGTGTATAGGGGAAGATCATTACGGCAGAGGGTATAGCAAATGCAAAGGTCCTGAGGCAGGAGCATGCTTGGGAGTCTGAGAAAGAGCCAGGAGGCCAGTGAGTCTAGAGCGAGTAAGTGAAGGCAAGAGGAGAAGGACACAATGCATAATATGAACTACTTATGTAGGTTGTCATAGCTTAGAGTAAGAACTTGGCTTTGACTCCCAATGAGATGGTTTTGAGTAAAGGGTTTACAGAAACATGAAATGGGCCTTTCTTGGCTGTATTGAGGCCATTTTGGAGTGGGTATGGATGGGGAAGAAACTAGGGACACCAGCATAGAAGCTACTGGAGTAGCCTGGCAGAAGAACATGGTGGTCTGGGCCAGAATGAGGTCTTCCTCCCTCCTTCCTTTCAGTTTCATAGATCAGTGCTTCAAGTCTACCACATTCAAGAGGATAAGTGTCCAAATGACATTTAACTGGACCTTTTTATGCCAGCATCCATTATATTGCATTTTCTGAGGGAGACAAATCTCCTATGGGAGACTGTGTTTCAGAAAAACAGCCCTCTTGATTTAAGCACAGTGGATCAATAAGAGGTTTTTTTTTTTCATTCAATTACATTATGATGTTTATTAAATGAGAAGTACAGTAGTTGAGTCCATTACTTAAAATTGCACATACTAGGGGCGCCTGGGTGGCTTAGTCGGTTAAGCGTCCGACTTTCACTTAGGTCATGATCTCGCGGTTCGTGGGTTCGATCCCCGCGTCGGCTCTGTGCTGACTGCCAGCTCAGAGCCTGGAGCCTGTTTCAGTCTGTGACTCCCTCTCTCTCTGACCCTTCCCTGCTCACGCTGTCTCTCTCTCTCTCTCTCTCTCTCTCTCCTAGAAATAAATAAAAATATTTTTTAAAAAAATTGCACATACTATTGGGGCGCCTGGGTGGCTTAGTCGGTTAAGCGTCCGACTTTCGCTTAGGTCATGATCTCGCAGTTCGCGGGTTCGAGCCCCGCGTCGGGCTCTGTGCTGACTGCCAGCTCAGAGCCTGGAGCCTGTTTCAGTCTGTGACTCCCTCTCTCTCTGACCCTCCCCTGTTCACGCTGTCTCTCTCTCTCTCCTAGAAATAAATAAAACATAAAAAAAAAAATTACACATACAACTATTTTAGGTGTCCTATGTTGTAGATGATTCACATTCTTTTCTTTTCTTTTCTTTTCTTTTCTTTTCTTTTCTTTTCTTTTCTTTTTTCCTCAAGACACCTCTAGGCAACAGGCATAATTATTCCCATTTTGCAGATCAGGAAATCAAGTGTTGGAGATTCTGTGTATAATCTCATACAGCTGGGAGGAATGACTCTTCACATGTGTACACTCTGGCTCCAAAGCTCCCCTTAATATATATTTAATAGATATTCGTTTGAAAAAAATTAGTTTCAAATAGTGCTTACATGATACTGGATAATGTTTTATGTTGAATTGTTGACTCAGTAGCTGTCCAGTCATCTAGAAGATTATTTATGCTGGGAGCTGTCACTCTTGAGTGTGAACTGGACTCTGCCAGAGTGCATGTTCAAACACAGATTGCGGGACTCTGCTGCCAGAGTCTCTCATTTACTTGGCCTCAGGTGAGGCCCATGGAGTCTGCATTTCCAGCAAGCTCCTACATGATGCTGATGCTGCTAGTCAGGGGGCCACACTTTGAGAAGCCCCTGTCTATGCCAACCCTATTATTATCCCCATGAACACACTGAAGATCCAAGAGGTGACCACTATTTTCAACATCAGTAAAAACCCTTCCCACTTGAATTAACTGTGAGAGGAAACTTGAACTACAGAGAAACAAAACTAACTCTCCTAAGTAAAAATTTAGGGTTTGATGCTTCTTTCTTGTTTTCAGTCAAAAGTAGAAACCATAGAACCATCTTTGATCTCACATTTTCTCCTAATTTATTATCTCCTTTTGAACATTTAATCAAGAGGAACCCTCCCCCATCTCACACACATTTCATTTCCCCTGCCTGTTTTCTTTCCTCCTTCCCACTTTGAAATTTCTGTTGTGCTTTGTAGTTGCTCAGGAGATCTTCAAAAACATCATCTTGGGGACATATCTGCTACAAACAGGGTTGATGAAGGCTCTAGTGAGAGCTACCCAGACTCCTACTGAATCAGAGTTATTTCTTTTATGCAATTAGAGATGATTTCTGAATCTTGGGCTAGAAACATCCTTTGGCAGCATCCATCAGAATCCATGTTTGATGTCTGGCACCAGTAGAAAACTTTTTTGCAGTCAGTTGTGGGAAACAGCTGTTTGGTTCTCCTTGTCCTTTGACGCAAAGCTCAAATGTCATTTCTTCTGTGAAACCTTCCGTGGCTCAGGCTCAAACCAGACGTGTCCTTTTCTTCCTGGAGAACTCGGCTCACACTTCTACTCTGTTCCCCAGTATGCAACCCACCACCTTATTTCAAATGACTGACTCACTGACCAGACTCACTCTCAGTAAGCACAGGGGCTCACTGTGCATCTGTTTTAAGCAGATGGAATCCAGCACAATTCTTGAGACTCAGTTTGCTGAGCAGATGAGAGACAACAGAACAGAGTACTGAGACGTAAGAGCTTTGAAGTCAGGCAGACTTCTTTGGAGACAAAATTCTTCTATACCTGTCATAAAGGTATAGCTTCACAGGTATAAAACTTCCCTGTAAGGGGTGCCTGGGTGGCTCACTTGGTTGAGCTTCTGACTTCCACTAAGGTCATGATCTCGCTGTTTGTGAGTTTGAGCCCTGCATGGAGCTCGCTGCTGTCAGCGTGGAGCCCACTTCAGATCTTCTATCCTGCTCTCTGCCCCTCCCCCTCTCACATACTCTCTCTCTCTCTCAAAAATAAACATTAAAAAATAATGTTCTCCTGTAGGCTCAGTCTCTTCATCTGTAAAATGGGAAACAACACTAGTAACTCCCAGAGTTGTGAAAAATTAATATTATTTTGGGTTAAGCCATGCAACATCTCAACACACAGCTTGGCTCATGGAAAGAGCTGAATAAATATCAAATGTAAATCAGATGTTTGCAGGCACTCTTTAAACCCTAGAGGGTTAGGTAAACTGAAATTGAGCCCCTAACTTCATAGCCCCATAAGCTGTGGAGATCTAAAGCCCTTCCCCTAATTTATATCAGTTTCTAGGAGATCACGTCCTCATGACCTGTCTTGCCTCTGGGTCCCCTGCCTTTATGTTTTTTTGCTTTTTTATGTATATAGTGGAGACATGACTCCTACACCAGATTGCAGACACATGCAAACATACATACATGCACACTTGTGAGCAAGGCAGAGTTTGCTGAGAGTTTAAGGCTGCAAGGATACATTCATGATCTTCCACCATCTCTCTGGCTTTCCCCTTTCTTCTCTCCCTTCCACGCCCAATTTGCTCTTCACACCTTCCTGTCTCAATTATTCCTCTCCCGGTTCATCTTTCATTATGCAGAGCTCTTAGGAACCACTGTATTTTACCCTCCTGAACTTCCACACCCAAACTCAACAAGAGGCTCCATAGAGCCAGGGGTCTTGTGCCTACCTGGGCCCACTTTCCTCAGAGGGTCCATGGCTGAGCACAGCACCTGTTTTATCATTCCAGCTGTGACTACTATTTTCAAAGTTGTCACTGTGAGAGACTGAGAGGGCCTGTCTGCTTGCCTTTTTCTTTCTTTCTTTCTTTCTTTCTTTCTTTCTTTCTTTCTTTCTTTCTTTCTTTCTTTCTTTCTTTCCTTCCTTCCTCCCTTCCTTCCTTCCTTCCTCCCTTCCTTCCTTCCTTCCTCCCTTCCTCCCTTCCTTCCTTCCTCCCTCCCTCCCTCCCTCCCTCTCTCCCTCCTTTCTTTCTTTCTTTCTTTCTTTCTTTCTTTCTTTCTTTCCTTCCTTCCTTCCTTCCTTCCTTCCTTCCTTCCTTCCTTCCTTCCTTCCTTCCTTCCTTTCCTTCCTTTCCTTCCTTCCTTCTTTCCTTCTTTCCTTCTTTCTCTCTGTCTCTCTCTCTCCCTATCTCTCTCTCTCTCTCTTTTCTTTTCTTTCTTTCTTTCTCACCTAGTCTTGCTGAGTTAATATCACCAGATGTCATTTTTATGCCTATCTGAGTCCAGAACTGGGGCCTTCTTCCCAGGACTCTGATGCTGAAGGAAGAATTCATATCCATGATACCCAGGCTTGAAAGGAACTAAGTAAGAACCCAGGAATCACCCAATGGAAACTTATAAAACTACAGAGGAAATATGTGCTATAGTTTAAATGTGGTACTTTCCTGAGTTCAGTGGATTTTTAGGTACATAAAACACACAGTGATGATCCTTTTCCAGTTCCAGTGTAGCATCTGACTTTATGGAGATGTTAAACCAGTTTGAGGGTTTTTGGTTTCTACCTTTCTTCTTTTTCCCCCTTTGCTCAAAGAAATTGTGCTTTTTTTTTTTAAGAAATCGTTCTTTGTTTCTTGCTAATGAGCTAATCCTTGTCAGAAAAATAAGATAAAATAAAATAACTATTTCCCTACTACCTTTGGGCTGCATAATTCCTATTTCATTTTTCCAGAAGCTAAATTTTCAAGGGACTTCACTGAGAGAGTGAAGAAAAGCAGACATCTCAGTCATTTAGGGGAAAGCAATGACAGACTTTGTACAAGAAAAGAAACAAAAATTAATGACAAATCACATTAAAAGATGACAGATTATTTTCAGTGTGGGAAACAGACCTTGAAGACAAACAGTTTTATGTGTGAACTTGATCAAAAGCATGATTCTCAGCTAATTTCTTGGTTGTAAATTAAATTATTGCTTTAGAGACATAAAAAAATATATACACAATCCCCTTCTGCTCTTCTGGATATATTCATCTTTTCCATGAGCGCTTGTCCATATATTTAACGACTGCAGATAATGGATTTTTAAAGTGTATTTAAAAAGCTAAACCACTTGAGGATCTATTTTCAATGGAAAATATCTCCCGGCAGATTTTATTTTGGAAAAATTAAAGGCAATACTCAGGCATTGAGATAACATTCAGGTAAGTGTATGTTAGCCATTATCCCCCTCCACTGATAGTCTTTGTGCTAATTATGAAACTGAGTGCAAAGTACATTGTGGCTGAATTTACTTGTCTGAGCACTCCGGTGGCTGAGAGTAGATATCTTGAAGAGTGTGTTGGGGGGGATATATGGGTAGGGGTGTGACCCTGGCCTATAGCATAGATCAGCAAACTTTTTCTGCCAAGATCCAGATAATAAATATTTTAGGCTTTATGAACCATACAGTCTCTTTTGCAACTATTTATCCTGCAATTGTAGACCCCAGCTGAGTGTCCAGAACTAGGGAGCTGTTTTAATAATAGGACATCCATACTAAGTGGTGTTATGCAGTCATGGAGATGAATCAAGTACATTTATATATGAACTTACATATATAACAGCCACATGTAAATAAGGAGTGTGGCTGTGTTCCAGTAAAACTTTGAAAGCAGGTTGTGGGCCAGATTTGAGTTGCAGGCTATAGACTCCTGACTCCTGGTTTAGAGGGATATTTGGTCACAAGTTGCCCCACAAGCTTTTAGTTCTCATTTTCACAATCTCTGTATACATCTCAAACCCTGGTCCACAAAGTGGGGATTAAAGCCTCAGTCAGAACCCTGAGACTCTGTGCTGCCCATCAACACAGGACAGGAGCAGAAAAACGGAAAGGACATTAAGAACGCCAGTCCACCTTTCAAAGTTAGGTGCCAGTGTGGTATCTGGTGTCAAAACAGTTGACAGATCATAATACAAAGATTGAAGCATTTATAAAATATTTACTAAGTGCTGCCTGTCTGGCTCTGTGCTAGTACTAGAAATACATGGGTTACTGCACTGACCAAATTCCTGCAAGTGTGAGACTTTTATTTCTGGTAAGGGAGAGGCACAGCATGAAAGGGAAAGGAACCCAGGGAGGGGGGCGGGGCTGAAGTGAGTCTCCTCTCTGAAAGTGGGACTCTGGTAAGTAACTGTGTAGTGGCAGAGAAACACCGGCCTCTTCCATATAAGCCCGTATTCATTCAACAAAACACAGATGTCAGGTGTCGGCTAAACAACAGAGAGAACGTGGAACAAGACACACTTCCCTCCTTTAAGAAGCTCAGACTCTGGTGAGGGGAAAAGCAAGGAAAAATTTGATTGACAACTTGACAGTGTGAATTCCTGAATACTCTGACAGACCCTGAAATTCACAGAAAAGGAAATAAAAATAGCCAGTTCTATGAGACAATGCCTACTAACCTCACAATTCATCATGAATACACAAATTAACAACATGACTTTCTTCCAACTATCAAACTGGCAAAAAATACAAGAAGTGTATTTTCCACTGTTGGTATGAGGAAAGAGAACTCTAATATACTTTGGATTAGAGTCCAAATCAATAAAGCCTTTCTGGTGGACCATTTGTCAGTGTCTAAGTATATTTTAAATGGGCATTTCTTTTGAATCAGCAGTTTCCAAGATCACTCTTCAACTGGAGAAAAATACTTGCACATATATGCAAAAAGGCAGGTATAAAGTGTTTACTACTACGTGGTTCTTAATTATGAAACAGGAAAAACTGAGTGTCCAGAACTGTTTTAATAATAGGACATCCATACTAAGTGGTGTTATGCAGTCATGGAGAAGAACTAAGTATATTTATATATGAACTTACATGAAATATAAGAGGGAAAAAATGTGTGTATAGATAGAAGAATGAGACTACTTATTGGATGACTGTGGATATAGTTTGTAAGTCTGGTAGAATATACATCAAATAGTGTGATGGCTAATGGGGCTAATGAGAAGTGATGAATGGTAAATGGGTGTGTCTTCCATTTCAGTACAGTAACATTTTAAATTTTTTTTGTATTTAAAAATAACCGTTCATACAATATGAATTTATAAGATGGTTGCACAGTAAAAAAATACCCACTGTGCCAGTTCTCCCTTAATACTAAATTTTTTTAATGTTGATTCATTTTTGAGAGACAGAATATGAGTGGGGGAGGGACAGAGAGAGAGAGGGAGACACAGAATTTGAAGCAGCCTCCAGGCTCCAAGCTGACAGCACAGAGCCCAACCCGGGGCTTGAACTCACAAACCATGAGATCATGACCTGACCTGATTAAGCCAAAGTCACATGCTTAATCAACTGAGCCACCCAGGCGCACCTCCCTTAATTCTAGAAGGGACTACAATCCAGTTATCAAATCTACACCCTTGGAGTTCCTTGTTTACTTTAAACACTGTATTTCTTGAAAGGGGGAGGGGGAGTCATTTCTTTCTGCCTGCTATTTTCCTAGGATATGTAAAGTCCTATTCCTTGTGATAATATCTGAAAATGAACATAATCCAAAGGTCCTCACTTTGCAATGTTTGCAGTAAGATTTCAGCATCTTAGCATTTAAGTGTTTTCAGATTACATCCATTTAAACATCTGTGATTCATTATTGTAAATATCACAGTTGTGTGGGGCCATATGCTTCAGCTTGTAGCATATATATATATATATAAAGAAAAAGCACTAGCAATAAATTTTAGGAACCTTAGACTTGCCGTGGGTACGTGCAAAAAGAACATTTTCAGACACTTGGGGCCTCCTATAATCACAGTAATATACGTGAGATCCCATATAAGAATCCTTCAATTGTGAAAGTTGCCAGTTTTGATGGAAAGCTATGATTTACATTTGGCTCATGCTCATCCCATGATAATTCAGGTAGGGTGGAAAGCAGAACAAAGGCCTTCAGATGCAGTGGCTTTTACTTCCTAAGGAAATGAACACGGGCTATTGTTGAGTGAAGAAATCACAAGAAAGCGGGACACCTTTAACAACTGATGAGACACTCTTGGCAGGCCTCCTCCTCCATTCCCACGAGGCTGAAGCTAGAGACGATGCCATATGGCATAAGGGATGCAATAAAAATCTCTTGGCAACTGGAGGATGAATAGACATGACCTACGGGGATGATCATTTTCTTCCTTACATCAGAAAACCATATATGAATACAAGAGTTAATTGTACTTCATGTATTATAAGCCAGATCATCTTATTTTAATTTCCTGATAAGGTTTTGTCAACTAGATAGAACCAATTTGTTATCACAGCTGGCGAGTGTCTCACCCACTACAATTAGGGAAGAGCTGAATGAATTAATTGGTTGCAACCAAAGAGTTGGTTAATATTTCTGATTGCCAGCTCTTGCCAGGGTTAGCACAAAGCAGAGCCAGAAAGATGAAGATAAAGCTTTTAAGAGGCTTTTGCCCTGAAAGAACTCCCAGGTTACCAAAGGACAGGTCAGGAAGAAATTAGGAAGGTGTAGAAGCCGGTGTTCCACACTCTATGGAAGTTGACTGGCAAAGCTGCTGGTTATTATCAAGCCACCTACCTTGTCAATATCTTGAGTATATCCTTTAGGAAGGATTGTTGCCTCAGACGGCGTATTTGGGCTCCCAAGCACAAGTACATCTTCTGGAAACGTTTCTAAACCCTCTGGAATGCAGGTGGCATAAGGCCATCTCTGTGCAGAAGCATTCTTGGTATCCACAGGGAATGAAGGATGGGTTGTTCAAAACGCCTCAGGATGTTTTATACAGAAGATACTCATTCACGCACTGTCTACAGATTATTTATGAGTTTTATGAAAATCAAACCCTACTGAAGACCATAGATCAGACTCCGCTGCTGTCCTCCCTCTATGATGTTCTGTTTGCTGTGATCTGGGAATTTGTGACGGCTTTGTGGTACAATAGCAGGGGTTGGTCTGCAGAAACTCCAAATCTCAGTAGTTCTCTGATAAAAGTTTCAGATAGATTGCTGATAGCAAATTCCACAGCCAGCTTTTCTCCCAGCCTTTAAAAGCTCTTGAATAGTTTTAGATGTTCTGGGACTGCATAATGATCTGGTGGGGCCCCATTCATGCATTTTCTTCACCCTTCTTCAGAGTTTAGGTGTTACCTAAAATTTGACCTACAGAGACTTCTGGTTTCTGCTCTATGAGTTTTCCCCTGATGGATCTAATCACTTACTTCAAGATTGCACTCAACTCTGCCTTTGACACCTCTTTCAACCCTAGACAGACCATTTAACTTCTGTCAAGCCATATGTTCCTAGGCTGTAGAATTTCTAACACTTACCTTGGATTCTACCAATCCTGAAACACTCCACCCGCTATGTCTCCTCCCAGAACCTTATTTCTAGAAGTTCTTTCTTGCCCTCAAGGCAAGGTAAACAAAAGCAAAAATAAACTATTGGGATTTCATCAAAATAAAAACTTCTGCACAGCAAAGGAAACAATGAACAAAACAAAAAAAGCAACCTATGGAATGGGAGAAGATACCTGCAGTTGACATATCCAATAAAGGGTTAGTATCCAAAATATATAAAGAATTTATAAAACTTAACACATGAAAAATGAGTGATACATTTAAAAATGGGCAGAAGACATGAATAGACATTTTCTCAAAGAAGATATAGATGGCCAACAGACACACAGAAAGATGCTCAACATCACTGACCATCAGGGAGATGCAAATCGAAACTACAATGAGATATAACCTCAGACCTGTCAGAATGGCTAAAATTAACAACACAAGAAACAGCAGGTGTTATAGAGGGTGTGGAGAAAAGGGAACCCTCTTGCACTTGGTGGGAAGACTAACTGGTGCAGCCACTCTGGATAATAGTAAGTTTCCTCAGAAAGTTACAAATAGAACTATTGTACCATACAGCAATTACACTACTATGTATTTACCTAAAGAATACAAAAATATTAATTAAGGGGTATAAATGCACCCCGATTGTTTATAGGAGCATTACCTATAATAGCAAAATTATGGAAACAGCCCAGGTTTTCATCATTCCATCAAGTGATGAATGGGTAAAGAAGATATGGTAGATAGATGGATAGATATATAGATACATATGTGGTAGATAGATGGATATAAATATAGATATATAGATATAATGGAATATTACACAGCCATAAAAATGAAATCTTGCTATTTTCAATGAAGTGGATAGAGCTAGAGAGTGTTATTCTAAGTGAACTAAGTAAGTCAGATATACCAATACCATATGATTTCACTTTTGTATGGAACTTAAGAAACAAAACAAATGAGCAAAGGGGAAAAAAAGAGAGAGAGAAAGAGAGAGAGCCAAACCAAGAAATAGAGTCTTAATTATAGACAACAAGCTGATGGTAACCAGAATGGAGATGGGTAGGAGGATGGGTTAAATAGGTGATGGGGATTAAGGAGTACACTTTAGGAGTACACTTGTTGTGATGAGCACTGGGCATATGGAATTGTTGAATCACTACATTGTGCACTTGAAACAAATACTACATTGTATGCTAATTAACTGGAATTTAAATAACAACTTTTTTTAAAAAGCTTAACAGTTACTTCTCCCAGAATCCACCTTCCTCTTCCCCATTTCAACATTTAGAGATCATTGTTCACTGAGCACTGCTTCAGATTATAGATTATAAGATCTTTAGGAGATGGGACCATGTCTTCTCTATTATTGATAACACTTTATACATTTATTTTAATACTTATAAATCAGAAGCTGATTCAATACACGTTCTCTGAAGACTCATTTTGCAGGACTTTTGTTTGCTCATCTTGGACATTTTTATTTATTTCCAAATGTTGGGCTACCACTGCTGCACTCCTACCTGCTTTCATCTCCACACCTCCCTTATCCTTTCCAAAACTTTCCATGGGAGTGTAGTAAAAGATCAATTGATCATTCCACCTAGAGTTCTAGGTAAGAGATTGGGTCAACACTAAAGGCCCTTTAGATCCATGATGCTGTCTTGCTAAATTGATGATGGGCAAGGTTATAATTAAATCTTCAAACTCTCAACATCCATTAAAAAATGTGCTTATGTGATTTGTATATTTTCACTATTTTGCTTTTGTATTAGTATATATATTTACCTGAAAACTATAGTTCATTGCTTCAAACGTTTCTCATGTGTTGCTGCATTCTTAAACATGATTTTATTATGGCTTAAGGCCAAAACATTGTTGAGAAGAAAACATCCAACTTTATAATAAAATATAGGGAAAATAAACTGAAATTTGCTTTCTAAGCAATTTTTAGAGAACACATCTCATTCATAAAGTGAGAAATACTTGTTGATAATCCCTCATCTTGGATGCTTTCTGATAATGATGTGCCTGCTCATTAGTTGACTTTCTCTTGCTGCTAGAAATAAATTATTTTATTTACCTATTGATTTGTTTGCTTGTAATTTCTACCCTGTGGTGCTTGTTTGGTCTTTTGATACAATGAAGAAATGGAACACATCCTTCAACAGGGCAATCCCCCAGATGGTTGTGTGGTCCAGTCTTCTAGACTCTGAATATTATGAAAGCAGATAATCTACCGTATTCATCTTTCTGTTGGCATTTATCCCTTACTGCCTACTATCCTGCACATTGTAAGTGGAAAAAAAATATTTTTAATGGGTTGCTAGATAATATGTTGAGATTTAGAATAATAGGATTTCCCAATTTTAAGAGACATCATCCAACATCAGAATCTCTTCTACACCATTCCTGCTGAATAGCCATTTAGGTTCTACTTGAAAGCATCTAGTAACAAGCAAATTATTTCATCCAGAAATACTAGCCCTTCCAAATGGAAATCTGAATTTCTTCAGGCTTTACTAGTGTCTGAACAATAATGAGCTCATGCAAATAACAATCTTTGCACAATACATTCTTGTAGCCCTCACCTGCACAGTTGTGAAACTTCAACTTACCCCCTCCCCTGGCCATCATTAAGATGATTTTGGAAAGACCTCACACAAACTCACAAATTATTCTCCCATGAACCTTCCCTCTGGCCTCTTTGTTGCTTAGTGTACCTGAAAATCTCTTGAAGGAAGTGTCTCTTCACCACTCTTTGTGAGAAGGCTGCTTCTCAAAGTCCATCTCTAGGATCTTCAAAGCCATGAACCTCCAAGATGCCAGGAGACACAAAACTGTTGCCTCCATTGTACCAGAGCAAAGTCAAGGTGTACTCCATTTAGAAATGAGGCCAAGCCACCATTAACCATCACAGTTTATAGGGAACCAGGCTAAAAGAGCTTGAGATTACCTAAATTGCCTATGGTTTGTGAATCTTTAAGCTTGTATATATAGCTTATTCTTTTCTTGAACTACAAACCCATGGGGATGGAGTAGGAACCAATTTTGAGTTCTGTCTTCCTTCTGTTTCTGCCTCTCTCTAAGTGACCATATAGAAGTTTCCCTCCTCACAGGTCCCTTCCTCCCTTCGCGGATCTGCCCATGCAATCGACCGGTATTTGGGAAACCACAGGTCTTATTGCATCAGACACGATCAGGATCTGAGTCACGATTTAGGTTCAGCCAGGACACTCTGCCACATGTCTCCAGATGACTCCAACTGCAAGGCCAAAACTCTTGAATGTTGCCAGGGAGCAAGGCTCTCTTCCCATTAACTTATCTGGTACACAGAAATAGGGAGGGAGACACGTTTGCACATAATTACTAGATAACTCAGAAACTAAAGGCTATGTAAGAGACATGGGCTAGTCCTACGGAAATCACTGAGAGGGGATCTCTGTAAATCTGAGACTTGGTGATTCTCAAAGCTGCTGAGTCTGTGATTAATATTTCGCTGATTGGGTGCCTTTCAATCGACTAATTCAAATCTTCATATGAGTTTGGGCCATCATTCTCAGTTTTGTTTGGGGAGTTTCAAATTTGCTTAGCTGTCAGGTTGCAGTTCTGCTGTTTATTCATTCAATGAACAAGGTTGAGTGTATATTGTGTCAAGCGCTATGCCATATAAAGTAATTCCAATTTGAAATACAAATTCATAGTGATTATAAGTACCATGGGATAGACGATGCACAGTATTCTTTCAGAAAACAATCTGCCATGTTTTAAAGAATCTGTAACAAAAGGAAAATGTAACCCTGACAGAAAAGACTAGTTTGAGAGCTAGCAGCTCAATTTTTAATGGTAGGCAGAAAATCCCCTGAAAGTAGATGTGGGCCCTGTCTTGTTCCAAGAGGAAGCCCTTAAGGGTTTACATGGCAAAAATAGGTTTCTGTAGATCACCTGACAAGGTCATTCGTTATAATATCTTTGTCTAGATAGAACTGAAACTCTATTTTATCAAAGTTGGAATCAAAATGTAAGATAGTATTAAGACTGTGCATTCTGCACTCATCAAATCTACAAAGACTTTGCAGGTGAAATGTGTTCCTGAGCTAATGAGTCATGCCCACAACCTTACAGAAGTTGTGCAGATATCAGTGCTGATTCCAGGCCAACAGTGGAGTACAGGGTACCGTTCAACGTGTTTAGGTATCAGGAGGGTAGAATAAGTGAAGACTGGGTGAGGTGCCTATTGTATCACCTGGAGATCTGGACCAATGTGGGTAGGACCGAACATATGTTAATGAAAGTTTGATTGGCTAGAACATTTGAGAAATGAAGGGGTTCAGGGAAACCATAGGAAATGCTTTCTGTTTCTCTCAGTTGGGCAGATTCATAGAGCCTCTGGACTAAGCCTTATGAACTCTTTTAAAGGAAGTTGGTACCTCTGGATGTCAGTGGGATACTGAGGGATGTGAAAAGCAATTAGTCTTGCTCTGTATCCTGGGGAGAGTCCATCTGATGTTTCTGAATTAAATGCTACTTTAGTTATCAGAAAGGCACAGCTTTCCATGTCCTAGCAAGGACTAGCAAATGAACAAATATGTAGATCTTCTTACTATTGGAACAACTGGATTCCGTTTTACTAATGAGGCCAGGGGTACTGGGATATCTGATATATCCTAAGGGAGAGTAAACAATTTACATTCTGCTAGACAGAGTCATTTCCTGGTCTCAGTGGCGTGCTGGAGCCAGCTAATATGTGTGCTCCTGAGAACTGGTTGTTAAGTTTCTAGAAAATGCAAGCCAAGTGAAGACACATTGGTAGCTGAAATCAGCCATATTTAGAATATTTACACCACAGACATTGGCAAATGCTATGAATTAGGACTTTTCCCCTAACCAACATAACTGCTGAAACAAAGCCACTCCCTTCTGTGTGTGACTAGAGATTGCTAAAAGCAGATTATCTGTAGATCCAAGCACATCTATCTGTGGGAGAGATTCGGCTTCTAGGAAGACTGATTGAAAGCCCATGGGCTACTGATCCACACACAAACTCAGCCAACTGGACAAGCAGTCTAACCACCAACTCTAAGAGTTACACATATCTCTCACATGCAGACCAATTTTCAAGTCTCTACAAATGTATATATGTATTTAAGACCATTTGGCCATCGAAGATGTGAGCGTATGGATCATAGACTGACCCCCAAACACTTATAAAAGTAGGACAAATTGCATATTTTAGTACATACCTATCTACATGAGCAAGACTGATCTATATTTTGCAGACAAATTTAAATCCATTTGCATTTTCGTATTTCCTGGGATCATAATACAGCTTAATTTGCTTGCTCACACATTTCAAGATGGTAAGAAATCTATGTCTTTTGGATTTTCATCCTCAAGAATCACATTCAAAAGAAAGAAATAAAAAAGTATAAAATCAAGGTCAGGAAGATTGAACCCCTTAATTCATGTGCCAAACTTCCCATTTCAATTGTGGTTTTGTCTCCCGGCTGAAGTTTGTCTTTTTGTGACATTTGTATTAAGCCCAGAGGACATTTTGAGTGGAAACATGCTGAAAGCATAATTGAAACTCTGAGTGGTGCCATTTGTCTCATTTGCATTTTTCCCCCAGGTGGGGAGTTTTCACTTCCCCCTTTCTTCTCCTGGGGTGTTCAAAGATTATCGCAAAGAATGATGTTGTGCACTTGATTCCAATAAATCCCTATGTACAGTATATTATATGTATATTTTTTTATTTCCAGAAGCTATTTTAAATGCCATAGTGATAAACTATGTTAGGAAGTCCTTTGTAGGTTCATATTAGCACAGAAAGTTTATTTTTCCTCCTCAGATAGAGATTTTGAACATTTGTTCACAAATTTAATTGTTTATTAGAATGTTTTTCAATTATCGTCATGGTGTCATTCCAAGCTATTGAGGGGGATGGTCTCTATAGAAACACATTTTTTAAAAATTGGTAGATGGGGTGCCTGGGGCCTCAGTCAGTTAAGTGTTCTGACTTCAGCCCAGGTCATGATCTCATGGGGCCTGAGTTCAAGCCCTGTGTCAGGCTCTGTGCTGACAGCTCAGAGCCTAGAGCCTGCTTCAGATTCTGTGTCTCCCTCTCTCTCTGCCCCTCCTTCTCTCTCTCTCTCTCTCTCTCTCAAATAAAAAAATACAATTTAAAAAAAATAGACACAAACTATTCAGTTTCATCCTTAATATGTTCTTTGAAACCTGTGTCCCCAAACATGCACTGACTCAATCTCTATTAAAAAGTTTGAGGGGTGCCTGGGTGGTTCAGTCAGTTAATTGTGAGACTTGGTTTTCAGCTCAGGTCATGATCTCACAGTTTAATGGGTTCAAACCCCATATCAGGCTCTGTGCTGACAGCGCAGAGCCTGCTTGGGATATTCTCTTTCTCTCTCTCTCACTCACTCTCTCCACCCCTCCCCCATTCATGCTGTCTCTGTCTCTCTCAAAAATAAATAAATAAAACCTTAAAAAAATTTGAAGTTTGAGAATCACGGATATCGTGGTTGTGTCAGCAAAGCTAATAATATGAAACAACAATGCAAGGCTGAGGCTATCAGTTGCACCCTTTAATAGGGATTTTAAGGTAAAATTATAATGGGGGGGGAGTAGAGTCTGTTTTTCTAGGAGGAAAAAGGAAAAAAAGTATGGTGAATTGTTTCTCTTTTTATTGAGTATTTTTCATATATTTCAGATCTGCCATTTACCTATGGCCAAAGTTGCTGTCTCTGGCAAAGTCTAGATCTATGCCTTTTCTAAGGTTTGCATCTCTCTCAAACCTGAATTATTTATGTTAAATATATTTTTTCAAATATCAGAAGGCCTGCTGGATTATATCAAATAATCATATGGAGTTCTATTGGATCCCTTGTAGATTATGAACCTGAGTAGGAGAGAGCCAGGCATGAATTTATCCAAATGAGGAATGTGCAGAGAGGCATGGAGCCCAGTTCAGCATTTCGGGAGGGCTCTAGTGGCTGCAAAGACAAATTTTTGTTTTCATTTGACTCTTTAGATTTCATTTAACATTTTTAGAGATAAAGAACATCTGGTACATCCAACATGTATTATAAATGTTATCTTCAAATAATTTGTGAGAATAAATAATATGAGACAAGTAAAAGAAAGATATTAACTGAATAATGGATCATCTATGAAAATGTGGCAGAACTGTAGGCTGGGAGCCTTGAAGGAAGGATTACATTCACCGTGGCAGACTAGCATAGACTAACTGCATGGCCCTAACCTTATTCAACCTCCCCAAGTCTCAGTTCCTAGAGGGAAAGAAAAAATTACCTACCTTGCAGTGGTTATGTGAAGATTCATTGCAATCATGAGTGTGAATCTCTCAGTGCAATGTCATGCTTTTAGGAAAAATAATACCTTAGATTGGTAGGAAGTTATCTATAGAGACAATCCATTTATCTGTTGAGTCTGCTGTGGGCAGGGCCTGTAATTTTACTCCTTTGATGTCATCTTTTCCTTCACAACCTCTCAAGGCTGGGATTTACCAAGAAAAGTAGGAGGATTCAAAGATGGGCCAAGGCTGGATTGGAATCATCTGCCTCACACCCTTGGCCCCCAGCTGAGGCACCTATAGTAACCATCTCCATGGCAACCACGCTCGGCCCAGCAGGCCAGAGCATGGGTACCTGACTAGAAAGAGAAGGAAGGACCCAGGAGGCAGGTGAAAATCCAGCTGGTGCAGGAAGCTGTGCAGGAAAAGGAAAACATCACTTCCTTAAAGCCCGCAATTATAGAAGTAATGATGGTGATAATTCTTATTCATAGAACACCATGCTAACTGTCATGTAGGTATATATGATCATGTTGAATGCTCACCAGAAGAATCACAGTACCTGTGAGGGAGGTGCTATTATGTCCCACTTTATAGACGAAGTCATTGAGGTGCAAAGAGGATAGATGGTCTGCCCAAGGTCACAGGGCTGCTACACATGAACCAGGATTGGAAAAGGGCTTAGATGCCTACCATTAAAATGGCCCTTTCTTAGGGCATGGGAATAGCAGTTCCTGGCATGCTAGGTCCCAAACCTCCTCTCTGTGCCAAGGATGGATGGGAAATGTAGAAACCTGGCATCTCAACAAGCAATCCATTGTCTGAGGTCCTGCATTAGATTTGTCTGGGGGAGCTTGAAAGAGATACTAATGTCCAGACCCCAGACCAGTCCAGTTATATCAGAATCTTGGTTGGGAGTTGAGCAGGTATTTCTATTCTTTTTAGTGCTCTCCAGGTGATTCTCATAGCCTTGAAAAAGAACCACAGTCTAGAGCATCTTCTCCTGAGTTGGTAAAGGTATCTATCTAAAACAAACAAGGACCCAATTTTGCAATCCTTAGCTATTTGATAGTGCAAGCTGGGAAGAAAACTAGACTACATTGGGTGTCTATGATGTGCCGGATCCTGAATATGGATTTGATCCTTCAGTACGTCCTTACCTGGCACTTCTGAGAAGCCTAGAGGGATGAATGAGTGGCGTCAGGACGTCAGGATGGGGCAACTTCCCATTTCCCTCTTATGCATCATTTCCCAGGAAATGGATGCACTGAGACCTTGAACTGTAGAGGCAGACAGATGGACTGAGGACAGGTTCCTGCTTTCTCTGAGTGTATGCACTTTAGCAAGTTAAGCAATCTCTCCGGGACTCAGTCTGTTTTTCTGTAAAATGGAAAGTGACACTTACAGAGCATGTATTTTCATTGGGGCTATACTTCTGCCAAAGGAGTGGCATGGGGGATGGGCAAATATTGCACTTTGTGTGTGTTTGTGTAAAGCGCAGAGGCACATACCATAAGTAAACAGATATGCAGTATATCTGTGCCATTAAAATTTCATGACAGTGGTGGCAATTAGGCAAACATTTTAATCCTGGAGTGGGGTACATAGTGAAAAGCAAAAAGGAAAGTAGTGCTCTTGGTTAGAATTGCTAGGAGACTAAAAGAAGGGACTGAATACAAGGTCCTTGGCACAGAGCCTGGTGCTCAGATGCCACTCAATAAATGATAGATGTTGTTACTGTCATTTGTCAAAACATTCATTCAACATGTGCGCACTGATCCCAGCTTGGGACTATGCACAGCATCACTGGGATGATGAAGATAGATTAGAACCACCTCTGACTTCGCCAATGAGCCAAGTCAAAGCTAAGCATGGGAGGCCAAGTGCTTTCATAAAGGGAAGCACACAGGGTCTGGGGAACTAAGAGGGCCACATGGACATTCATTTCCTATCTGTCTCCAGTCCTGGGCTTAACCAAGACCAGAGGCAACTAGGGGCTTTCTTTCTCAATGCCTCCCCTCGCCTAGAATGGCAATAATGAAAGAAGTTCCACCAGTCGGCCACCACTAGAGAATCACTTTGCCTGGAAAGCAATCGAATTACATGTAATCATTATTGATGGCTTCCTGTATGGAAAAGCATTCTGTTCATTGGTGGAAATAGAGGGATGAATAAAAAAAATAAGATTCATCTTCTGCTCTTGGTTTTGATGAGGAAAACAGATATATAAAGTAAACATATTGATGTAACATAATATAAAAGACCTCATGTGCAGGAAAGTCTGGGAACACAAAGAGGGTATTTGGACAACTGCCCGAGCTGACTCTTAAAGAATGAGTAAGAGTTAACAGGTTAAAGAAGGTAGGAAGTAACTTCTGCACATAGGGAGCAATATGAGCAAAGGGGTGGGAGAATACAGGTGCAGGCTGGCACAGGTGTGGGTAATGAGTGAGGCACAGAGTGAAGGCAGAGGCCAGGGGGGAGGCCAATGGGCAGCTTAGCCATGGAGGACCTTGAGTCCTAGCATCATTTGCAATGGGGAGCTGTAGTTGTATGAGACTCAGGCAGAGACAAGTTGGTTCTATAGTTGTGATAGGAGGGCCCAAAGCTTTCTTGGAGGAATAAGACTTTATGTGGCCTTCCAGACCCCACATTTCCAGCTTATCTCCACTCTTTCTTCCCTGCTGTCTCCCTTGCTCTCTCTGCCCATCCCACTGGTTTATTTACAATTCCCTGAATGCCACTGGACCTTTGTATATGTCGTGGTTCTTCCTGCCTGGAATAGGTCCCCTATTACTTATAAGGTATTGAATTAATGTCTGTTTCTCTATTTGCACCTCAACTCAGGGACTATGTCCATCTTTGCCCAATTACTCGGCTACCAAGATGGTCAAAAGAAGTGAACAAATGTCTGAGAACTATAGACTCACAGAAATCTACCTGTGTGCCTGTACAAAGATGTCCCTAAAGCTGGCTTGGCAGCCAGAAAAGGTGCTGGGGCCCTGATGCAGAGGATCCTCAATGGCACACTGTGCAGCGTGCTTCAAGGCTGGGCAGGAATACAGAAGCAGGACTGAGTGGGGTGCTCGCATCCTTATATTCATACGATGGGTTTTTTGATTACATAATATCTACAGCCCCTATAGGGCTGGAACTCACATCTCCTGAGATCAAGGGTCCCATGTCCCACATATTCTTCCAACTGAGCCAGTCAGGTGCCTCGGGTTCTGATGGGATTTTAGGAGGGCTGTATTTTAAAGTTTATCTGTTGGGGTCCCTGGGTGGCTCCATTGGTTAAGCATCTGCCTTCTGCTCAGGTCATGATCTCATGGTTTCTGAGTTTGAGCCCCTGTTGGGCTCTCTGCTGTGTGCTCAGAGCCTGCTTCAGATCCTCAGTTCCTCCAACCACTTGTGCTCTCACTCTAGCTCTCTCTTTTTCTCTCAAAAATGAATAAATAAGTAAATAAAGTTTATTTACTTATTTCTCTGTCAGTGCAGGACCTAACATGGGTTTCCAACTCAGGAACCATGAGATCATGACCAGAGCCAAAATCAAGAGTCAGTTGCTTAACCAAAATCAAGCCACCCAGGCGCCCCAGGAGGGCTGTATTTTATATGAGGCTTTGTCTTTATTGAAACATATAGTTGTGAAAGGAAAATGGACCAGGGCTCAAATCTTGGTTTTGTCATTTACAAACTATGTGTGGGGCACCTCCTTTGCCCTCTCCAAACATCAGTTACCTCATCTATAAACTGGGGTCAAAAAAGCACCTCATTCATTGTGCAGATTAAATAAGATAATGTACATAAAATGATTAACACTGAGCCTTGCGTGTGGAAAGTGTTCAGTTCACATTAGCCGTTATCATTATCAACTGATATGGTTATTATCACCATAAGAATTATCTCCCAGGATAGAATGATCAGATTAGTTCATCAAATATTTATATGGCTTTAACAGTGTGCTCAAACCAAGGTAGATATTGTCACCAAAGACACACAAGAAAGTTCCTAGCATTTGCTGAGAGCCCCAAACTGGAAATAGCCCTGATACCCATCAAGCAGAATAGGGATGCCTGGATGGCTCAGTTGGTTAAGCATCTGACTCTTGATTTTGGCTCAGGTCATGATCTCACAATTCATGGGATTGAGCCCCACGTTGGGCTCTGCGCTGATGGCATGGAGCCTGCTTTGGGTTCTCTCTCTCCCTCTACCTCCTTCTCTCCCTGCCCCAAAATAAGCAAATACACATTTTTTAAAAAAGAGTATATAAATTCATTATAGCCACATAGTGGAATACTACACAGTGGTTCAGATTAACTGCTTTGACTTGCAGCCACATGGATGAATCTCATAGCCATAATACTGAGTGGAAGAATCCAAATACGAAAGAGCACACACTGGATGATCCTATTTGTATAAGTACAAATGCAGGTGGAATAGATCTATGGCATCAGAAGTCAGCATAGGGCGGCCTCCACGGAGGAGGGTGGGAATTGTACTCAGGAGGGAGGGGAAGGGCTAGTATTTTGTGTCTGGGCCTTGGCACCCAGGACATGGGCACACCCATGTTATGGAAATACATCAAGTTGTACTTTCTAATTTAGGTGCTTTTCTATATCAATGTTATGTTTCAGTTAAAGGTTTACTAAACAAACCTATTCAGCAGAGAGCTAAGAAAACAAAAGTGGGGTGAGGAAAGAAACAAGTAGTACAATTGTGTGCTTGCCCATAAAAACAGCTGCTTTTCCTATTCCTACCCACACATGACTAAGCCATTCAACTATAGGAATTCCATTCACATCTATCGCACCACTGCATTAATCTGGGCCAGACATCATTGGTACACCACCAGACTAACTGGTTTTCTTGACCTCCCTTCTTTCCTCCAAACCACTCTGTAGAACCCAGAGCCTCTACTATCTTAAAAGGTCCTATTCATCTCTGCGTCCTCAGTCCTTAGCATCTGCCTGGAACATGAAAGGTGATCCAGGATGGATCTAGAATGAAGTCCTCCAGCACAATCGAAGCCAGAGGGCTACAAGGACATGCCATGGGACAAGGGGGAGCATTTGTAGACCTGGGTGGGGAGCACTAATCCACATTTAATGGTCAGATGTATCTCTGGAACCAAGCTGTCCAACCTACTCATACCCTTTCTGTTTTTGTTCATCTGTTTTTTGTTTTGTTTTGTTTCCCCAGTGACCTTCAGTGACTGCAAGGGAAATAACAAGCTACACTATGAGGTGTCAAGCCCATACTTCAAGGTGAACAATGACGGCAGCTTAGTTGCCCTGAAAAACATAACTGCAGTGGGCAAGACTCTGTTTGTCCACGCCCGGACTCCTCATGCAGAAGACATGGCAGAACTCGTGATTGTTGGAGGGAAAGACGTCCAGGGCTCCTTGCAGGTAACATAGCTGTTTGGGACAAAATGGGTCCACAGAGGAACATTGGGTCTGTATGTCTTATGTGGAAGATAGTTCTTTGGTTTATTACTGACCAAGGCATTTTTGTTGTTGCAAATGACAAAAATCCAACTCAAAAAACTATGGAGGGGGTATGTGAGAATTTATTGGCTAATGTGACAGATATTTTGGGGATAACACTGCCTTCAGGCAAGGCTATGTACCCGTGCCCAAATAAGACATCAGCTTTGATCCTTACCCATTTCATGGTTCTATCTTCCTTCTGCTGACTTTGCTGTTAGAGAGTCTCATCCCTCTCTGTCTTCCCTGTGTGTGAAGTCCCCTGAGAGAGCACCTATTCCCAATAATGCCAGCAGATGCTTGAAATCGAATCTCACCGGCTCTCATTAGATCACAAATCCACCCCTGAACCAATCACTGGGTCCATTGGGTAGTGATGCTCTAGTCTGCTAAGTGTGAGTCACACATCTTATCTTCAAGCCAGGTGGAGTCAGCCCCATCTCCCTACGGGCAGAGAGTGAAAGATGGGTAGTTACTCAAAGTAAATTAGCATGCTGTTATGTGAGGATGGGAAATGGTGGTTGAGCAAGCAAGATCGCAGTGCCCCACTGGGCTTGTATAGCAAGGCGACTATTACATATGGCAGTGCCCCTTTGCCATGCCCTGGTGCCCATTCCAGATGCACATCTATGCTGATCCCTACACCTATCTTTACACACTTTAAGAGTGCTGCAAACTGGGGGCACCTGGGTGGTTCAGTCAGTTAAGCATCCGACTCTTGATTTTAGTTCAGGTCGTGATCGCATGATTTGTGGGATGCAGCCCCACATAGGGCTCTGTGGTGATAGCATGGAAGCACGGAGCCTGCTTGGGATTCTCTCTCTCTCTCTCTCTCCCTCTCCCTCTCCCTCTCCCTCTCCCTCTTTGCTCCCCCCCACCATCTCTCAAAATAAATAAATAAACATTAAACAAAAAAAGAGTGCTACAAACTGCCCTTTAAGCTTCCTGAGACTTTTCACTACTACAATGGGCTCACCTTCATCAAGAGCTTAAAGACTCTATGGTTTCTTGATAGAAAGACAAACACACAGCAAAATAATAACAGTAATAATGCTGTGTCCGCAGCTTGGTGTGGACAGAGTTTTCTCCTGCTTGATGGTCTGGTCTTACCCAGTTTTTCAAAGTCTTGATTCTCTCTGCCTTTCCCCATCTGCCACACTCCCCATAACCTTGCTTTATCTGCTAATTCTCCTCAGGGGTGGAGGGTGGGGAGTGGAGTGAACCCTGGTCCTACAGCTGGAGAGCAGAGACAGGGCAACTGGCAATGAGAGTGTTGCCTCCCTGCCACTGCTGTCTGTGTGATCTTGAAAGAATCATAAAACTTCTTTATCTGCTGACTGGAGGGGTGAAAGAGTCTGGGATGGCAAATAAGTGGCATGTGCACTGGCCCATTCTGTCACCATACTCCTGGCAGGTATTGCTCATTATCCCTGGCTTGACCTGACTGTCTTTCCCAATGCAGTGCTTCTGGAAGCTACTATCCATTGATCTTTTAGAGATGTTTCTAGGGATGGAGTATATTTGCCATCCCTGGACCAGACAAACACCGTAATTCCCCTTCATATCTGTGAGTCTGTGAGTTAAGGGTAGATAGCAAGCTAAAAATGAATCCACAGTGTGCCACTGATATTTTCAAAGAAAATAGGATATTGATGAATACATCCAGTGTGGGAACCCACTGGCACCACAAAAGCCAGCTTTTCTCTCACTTAGCCATGGTCATTTTCACAGCATCTCACTAACTCATGATATAAATGACTTGGCAAATATCTAAAGTGGCAAAATTGCTGGGCTCTACAGCACAATGTGCTTCTTAGGAACAAGTAAATGGCACAGGGATTCACAGAAGGGGGTTTGCATGTGGGAAGGGATGTATTTAGATGGATATTGTTCATCATGATTAGTGGCTCATCTCTACATCCAGAAAAGACAGTGTCATACTATTTAGCTTTAAGAAGAGCAGAAAGAATTCTAGCCACTTCTCAGGACAGATTCCACCTTGACAGGCTGGGAAAGTTCAATATGAAGAGACTCAGCCTTGAAGAACTGGCCTCTTGAGTCCCAGAGGGACACTCTCCTGGAGGCCACGCCCCTTCAGAGCCATTTCTCATTTGCCACTGTCTGCGCACATTGTCACCAAAACCTGCCTGTGATTACCTGCTTCTTACAAAGCACAGTGGAGGCTGCCCTGCTGTTTGGTTTGCCAGACTCCAGCAGCACGGGCATGCATCTCCTGCCTTCAGTAATTTTATGAAGTTTGAAAATAGGCTTTGTGAAACTGCTCAGATGCGTCTGTAATAAAAAGTCCAAAACAATTAAAAAAGAAAAAGGATGGGAAAACAAAATGGCTAGCCAAAGCATTCTTCCAAGGAGAACAAAGTCCTTAAGAGAGATTTCTTTGGTATTGTTGAGGCCCTACTATGTGTAGCCAAGCAGCCCCAGCTGTTAGACAGGGGAAGCAATGGGACCTAAGTCAGCTTAGCTCATGGGTGGGCAGGGAAAATGAAAGAGTATGTTGCAAAAGGACTAAACAGGGTAACAGTGCTGAGTGAAATAAGTCAGTCAGAGAAAGACAAATACCATGTTTTCACTCACAGATGGATCTTGAGAAACTTAACAGAAAACCATGGGGGAGGGGAAGGGGAGAAAAAGCTACAAACAGGGAGGGAGGCAAACCATAAGAGACTCTTAAATACGAGAACAAGCTGAGAGTTGATGGGGGTGAGGGAGAGGGGAAAGTGGGCAATGGGCTTTGAGGAGGGCACTTGTTGGGATGAGCCCTGGTGTTGTATGGAAACCAATTTGACAATAAATTATATTAAGGAAGGGAGGAAGGAAGGCAGGAAGGCAGGAAGGCAGGAAGGCAGGCAGGCAGGAAGCAGAGAGGATAGAGGAAGTTGGAAGACAGCCAGCATGTACAGGGCCCTCACTGTGTGCAGCTGCTTCTTTTGTGAACCACAAATGCTGATTCGTTAAATCTTCCCACCACCTATGGGGCATGTGCTCCTGTCCTCATTTTACAGATGAGGGAAACTGAGACACAGAGAGTGTTTGTGTCTTAGGTGTGTGCATCTCAGTGTGCTTTTAGTGTCCATTGTTTTTAACCCTCACAACCTCCCTGTGGGGCTGATGACTTTACCCCTTTCTATGGATGTGAGAAGTTGGCCAAGATCTCCTCGCTTGAAGCTGGCAGAAATGAGATTGAGATCTGGCCTCTCCATCCAAATATCCATTCTCTTTCCTGCCCATTCTTCAACAGATGAGGACATGAGTGAGACCAATACAGTAGCAACAGAAGAAACCAACAAATGGAAGGTGTGGTTTGACAGAAAAATAGCCAGGATTTGGGATTTGGGTGACTCCAATCTCTGGAGGCCAGGAGGATGGAGATGAATTCAGCCAGTCAGAAAAGGGGTGGTTGGGAAAGGAGTTTGCTCAGTCAGCCTTGGGTGTGTTGAGCTAGTGGTTCCTAGGAACATCGTGACAGGGATGTCCAGGAGACAGCAGGGAAGATGGAACCAGATCTCAGGGTAAACATTTTGAGCGAGAATAGTATAGTGGTAGGGCTTCAGCTTTGGTGTTGAACTTAAGTGAGTTCAAATTCTGTACCACCAGCTATAACTGTGTGACCCTGGGCATGCCACCCAACTCCCTAACCCTCAATATCCTTATTTTGAGACAGGGGTAAGAATAGAGCCTGCATCACAGAATCAGTCTGCTGGGCACAGCACAGAGCACTGGGAAACCCATCCCAACAATGTCATCATATTGGAACCTCTAGAGAAAGGATTGGTGCTGGGGGGTAAATGACCTCACTGAGGCCAGGAGACAGAAGGCTGAGATTAAGGACAGGAGGAGAAAGTGAAGCCAAAGAAAGAAAGAGAAGGTGTGCTCAGAGAGGGCACTGGGGGACCCAGGGTGTCCAAAACAGACTCCGTATCCAAGTGGCTAATTCCACAGCATTATGTTTTGGAAGGCAGGACTCTAAGATGAATGTAAGCCCAGTGAGGCCCAGCTCAGCTGCAGTACTTGAGCTCAGATATTTAATAACCCCACACGCCTCTCATATTTTTACCTGCTATCTGTGATCCCGTTTCACCCAGAGAGCATATAGCCTGACCATATGAAATCCAGTTATTAATAGCTTAATCATCAACTCCCAAGCTGTCTATGCAATTTCAGTGGGCTGCCCAGAAGCTCCTACCTGTCTGGGCTCGTACCTGTAAGATCAGCTTAGACCTGAGAGCTCAGAAGAGCAGCTTCGTCCCTCATGTTTTAACAAGGGTGGCTGGATTGTTACGGAAGGGCGGAGGCTAACCATGCCTGTGAGAGCGGTTTCTAGCCTGGGGAAGGTAACGATAAACTCCACTCACAAAAGTATGTCTGGCAGATCGTGGCTTGCCCCACACCACATCTGCTGTCCCTCACTGTCCTTCGCTGCTTGACAGTGGATAATGGGAAGACAGAAGAAGGCTTGGCTTGATTTTCTTATTTTTACCTTGGCTACAAGGGCTTAAAAGGTTATATGGGAAAGCCCTGTGTCATTCCTTAAACATCTTAGGTAGACATGACTTTACCTACTGTGGCAATGGGACTCATCAATCTCATTTTCACAGCTGGCATTTAAAAAAAAAGCCTTTTTTAAAATTTTTTTCTTTGTGACTTAAGAAATTGTAGCTTCAGTGACTATGGATGATAGCAAGGAATACTGACATCAGTTACAGAACTGGATGAAATCAGGGAGCTTATAGAAATTTATTCTGAATTCCAGTTTGAAAACTGAAGAGACTGTGTCTAGTAGCTTCATCTGAACTGTGGGCATTTACACTCTAAGCAGCAATAGAATTTAGGTGCCTGTGACCTGGATGGCTGGGTGCTCATGAAGAAAGCAGATGCAGGAGCTAGAGGGAAAGTTGTGAGGGCCAGTGGGCTACGGGCTTGAATCTACTGTCCTGCTCTCACACTGGGGCTGTGTCTTAAGTGCAGATCTAATCACTTTACTCCTTGCTTAATGGGACCTTGCTTGGTCATCAGCCCACCTGGCCCCTAGGATAATAGTCTGTAGTCTTCGTAGATGTCTGCAAAGGCCCTTCACGGTCTAACCTGTCTGGTCTCTGTATCCTTCCCTCAGCTCTGGTTCCTTTCATCTTTAAGTAGCTTGACCTTCTGGAATGCTTAACTTCCCAGACCTTTCCCTGCCCCCCTCTTCCAAAGGAGTGTCTTCATTGCTGGCAATGGTTTTGCTCCTTCATAATCTTCTTCTTAGTTTGTACATTATGCATTTATTTCCTTGTTCAAGTGTTTAAAGTCTGGTTCCTTGTTAAGACTGTAAGCTCCTTGAAGGCAGGAATGTAGTCTCTTTCCTTCCTATTTCCTTCCTCCTTCCTTCCTTCTTTTCTGATGTGCCCACAGCTCTATCCCCAGCACCCAACACAATCCCTGACATATAGTTGGTGTTCAATAAATATCTTTTGAATAAATGCATGAGTAGAACACATGACCCCTTTCACATGACTCCCTGCTCTGAACTCTGGGCTCCTTGCTCTAATACCAAACCACTGTGGTTTCTTGAATTGGCCAAGCTCTCCCTCCCATTCATGCTGGCTGCTCCTTGGTCTGGATTATGCCTCCCTTACTATGGCCCCAGTTACCCCATGGCCAGCGCCAATTCACATGGCTAGCTCCTTTGATACTACTGAAACTGCCAAGATTTCCCTTCTTTAGGGACACTTCTCTGACTACCCCCTGGATCAGTAATTGTTTTTCCTCCCTGCTCCTTATAGAACCCTGCCTGGATACCACCCCCTCCCCCCTATCAGAGCACTAAGTTTTGACTGTCTGGCTTATTCCTGTGGTTCCCATCTCTGTTCTGAACTCCTAAACTCAGGGATCTGGCTTCCACAATGCCATGGTGTGGTTCCCACTGCTGCACTCCCTACCTCTGCTCCAGTTCGCTCAGCTGTAAGATGGGATGGGTTCCTAACAGCATCCACCTCATAGAGATGTCATGAGGATTAAGTGAACAAATATATACAAAGCATTTAGAACAGCGCCCAGTGCAAAGTAAGGGCCATGAAAATGCCAGCTCTTCTTCATCACTCTGTATCATCAACGTTAGACTGTAATAAATGCTCAGGGATGAGCCTGGCAAATCACAACACAGCCCTCACTCCCTTCCCATTATGACCAAATTCTATTTTGTCTACAACCTGTAGGGAATTTAGGATTCCATGTGAACTTAAACAATCACCATTCTCAATCCTCATGTGTCCACTGAAGCACTGACCAATCTTCCAGCAGAGGGTTCTTCATTTCTGTGGGCCCACTTAATAAACACCAAAAGTCTTGACAGTATTTAAAAGTTAACTATGAATAGGGGAGCTGAGCTGGCTCGGTCAGTAAAGCATACAACTCTTGATCTCAGGATTGCAAGTTCAAGTCCCATGCTGGGTATAGAAATCACATTTAAAAAAACTTTTTTTAAAAAAAGGTATTGATGAACAATTTACACTTCTTTACTATACATCAGTACAAGGTGTTCTCAGTAAAGGGAAATGTCTCTGAATCAAGTTGCTTAATTAAATGCAAAAAAATGATTTCCCCCCTTTTTTGTCATTTAAAAAATCCCTCCCCAAAATAAAATGAATAGAGAAATGGAAAAAGCTAAATTTAAGGCTAGTTAATCTTGATGGATCATCACCATTGTAAACACTTATTTTAAAAGACATAAGTTCAGGGGCGCCTGGGTGGCTTAGTCGGTTAAGTGTCGGACTTTCGCTTAGGTCATGATCTCGTGGTTCGTGGGTTCGAGCCCCGCGTCGGTCTCTGTGCTGACTGCCAGCTCAGAGCCTGGAGCCTATTTCAGAGTCTGTATCTCCCTGTCTCTCTGACCCTCCCCTGCTCACGCTGTCTCTCTCTCTCCTAGAAATAAATAAAAAATATTAAAAAAAAAATAAAATAAAAGTCATAAGTTCAGCTCCTAACCCAGTTTTGAGAGTCAGGATGGAAATAGTTCCAAAAAACTAAAATAAAAGGAGCAGTCAGAGGGAGGGTAACTTGAGAGAAACAGTTGGGTTTTTTTTAAGTTTAAAATAAAAATATAAAATTAAAATTAAAAAATCAACTGCTCAGAAGCTGATATTAATATTGCTGCTAATTCTTGACCCTGGTGGGGATTACAATGCAAACCCACTGCCTGCAAATATCAGGCTTCCATGTGTTAAGTGCCTCTGGGAAACTGTGGTCCGGGGGCTCCCAAGCAGGGGTTGGATACCTGCTGTCACTGCATGTGCATGTGCTCTGTGAGCTATGGGTGATATTAAGGGGGAACTGAAGTGACCCAAAATAGAATTGTTTTTTTATGTTTATTTTTGAGAGAAAGAGAGAGCGTGAGCAGAGGAGGGGCAGAGAGAGAGGGACAGAGGATCTGAAGCAGGCTCTGTGCTGATAGCAGAGAGCCCAAGGTGGGGCTTGAACTCACAAACCATGAAATCATGACCTGAGCTGAAGTCAGACACTTATCTGGCCACCCAGATGCCCCTCAATTTTTTTTTAATATCATGCCCTGGGCTAACAGAGGGTCTCAATCACAAACTGTCTATCTACTCTTCAGTGAAGTACAGAATGAATTGCTTATCACTTCTGTACATTTCTTCCCCATCTTTCCTGATCTCACACGTTCTGGACAAAAATATTTTTGCACATGTGTTACTGAGATAAACTCCAGTTTTTATCAACTCTGAGCCAAACATTTGAATCCTGTTTCTTTGGGCCATTATACTATGTAGCCTTCAAGGCTCTTGTCATGTGGCACAGAGGGGGCTTGTCTTCATTTGTTTAAAGCATCCCTGAGAATGAGAGCCACCAGCTTATGGTAATTGCCTCGTTTCAAGATATTATCACATTGACTGGGAGTGGATTGGAGTCTGCCAAGCTGGTCAGTGACATCGATCTCATGTGCATGAAATATGTTTTACAACCATCACAGTGGAGAACCAATCTGTGCATTTACAGTGGCCATAAAGAAATGGGAAGTTAAAGCCATGGATATGCTCCGATTTAACACATGTGATAACTTCAAAACTATGCAAAGTATCACCGCGTGGCAAAAGGCTCCCCAGTTACTATTAGGAGAATTTGTGTCCATTTACCTGCCTCCCAAATTAGGGAAACTATATAGCTAGAAAATTATGCTATAGATCCAAGAATTGGGTCTAGAATAAGGTATTAGGCTGTTACATTGTGACACATGCCTAAATTGTTCTGTTTATGCTTCTTTGCTCCAGGATACTATTAAAATTCAGATAAAAAGACATCCTTTGATTCATTAATTCAAGTATATAACAGATTGCTTTGTGGATCAGAACTAAGAAAACTGTATACTGAAGATTAATTTTAATTGAAATGCTTGGGGAAAAATAACCTATCCCACAGAAAGTCTACATCACTAAAAGCAGTTTCCTTTTCGTTTGCGAAAACAAGGATTTCATGTTGTGCATCAGTATGTTCGAACAGAAAAATAATGCGAACCACCTATGTAATATTAAGTTTCCTTAGAGTAACACAATCATTTACACACATTCATTGTATACATATAGGGTTACATTTCATAAATATAGATTTTCTCTCTCTGGATGAGTGAATTCATATATATATGTATATATGTATGTGTATATATACACACACGTATATATGTATGTGTGTATATATATATGAATTCAGTCATTCATACATATATATGTGTATATATATGCTTATATAAAACCTTTGTAATTCAGTGTATGCTTTATACTGATAGCACCTCTTATCATAGATTAGCTAGATTTTGAGGTGCTTAATAGCCACAGGTGGCAAATGGCTTCTGATGGAATAGGTCTGTCCTGGAGTTATCCAGAAATGTTAATGTATTTTGAAAGAGGGAGGGAAAGGGGCATTTGCCCACACTGAGGGCATTGCCTTAGACGTTCTCTTGCATACGTCTGTTGCTCTGATCCTCACGGCCAACATGGGCCTGTGGTAATCTGGTTCCTGCCTTGCAGATGTGGAAGGAGCCCAGGTGCAAAGAGGTTGAGTAATTTAGCTAATGTTATCATTTGCACCAAGTGGCAGACCTGGGAGCTGGGCCTGGCTGGGCCTTTTGATTTTCTGCAGTCGCTGCTATTTTGGTAATACTGACATTTACAATGAAATGGTGCTTTTCTATTCTCCTATAAAGACTATGAAATGACACAGAAAAATTAAAAAACAGCTAGAAAATTTTTAAAAGGTGAATGCAGAGCTGAGCCAAACCCCTGAAGAAATTTTAGGTAGGTGGACAAGTCCTGCATTGTCATGACACTCTTTTAAAAACTTTCCTCATGAATAGAATCTCTGGAGAAAGAAGTTTATGGAAACAGCACAAGGTTTCCCAAATGTAAATGTCTCATCAGCCACAAGTTCCTGTTATTTCAGATGTTATGTTGCTCATCTTTGTAGTCCTGGAGTCGAGGGAAGTTGCCTTCAGTTTATATTTTTTAATTATTTAAACTTTTATTTTTGTATGCATTCTATAGATTTGGTTCTCAGAACAGTGGCTTGAAGCAGGTGGTGTTGCTCGTGTTTTATGAGTCAGGAACTGGAGATGCCCAGAAGCAGGAGGGGAGGGCTCAGGGAAAAGAGTTGGCCTAGTGCCATCCTCAGGATTCAAATCTACAGTGATTCCCTGGGTCCAGTGTTTTCTCCACAGCCTGTTTTGCAACAACTGCTCGGGCCTTTTCAAGTAAAAGCAATATAGCTTCATCAGAGATAAATCTTCACCAGGTATCTTGGAATGGAATAAGATAATATGATAGAATGCACATTTTTCTAGGCTCTGTGATATGCTTCTAACCTCCAATCTTTTATTATTACCATACATCAAATATGAATGCATTCTACGTGTAAATGTTGGGGCGATTGCCTCTTTTTAACCCCCCCTTTACGTAGAGGGTGGAGATACTTGGTCACCAAGGCGTCGTCAGTTAGCGTGGCTGCTCTTATCAAGGAGGAAGTGACACAAGAAAATCCAAAGTGCTTAGAAAATTTTTTAAAAATGAAAAACAGAATGAGGATCCTGAAGAAATTTTAGGTAGATGGACAAGCCATGTGTTATCATAATACTTTTTTTGTAAACTTTCTTCAGAAATAGAACTTTTGGAAACAGAACCTAATGGAAACAGCACAAAATTCCCAAGTGTAAATGCCTCCTAGGCCACTCTCTGAGTCTGGTTCTCATTTCTGATTGAAACAAACAAAAAACTCCAGTGACAAGGGATCATAGCCTTTGGTACAGACCATAGCTTGTCTCCATTTAGTTCTCTGGTTGCAATACTAAAAAATTAGGTAGCAAAGGAACAGGGAGAGGATGAACTATTCATCAGTCCTTCTCCACACAGACATGGGTCAGTCAGATGACAGGGTCTTCATCCACACATTTAAGGCAGAAGCCTAAGCATTTGGGAAAAAAAGATAACAAAGAAGATTCTTATGGCCTCACCAAACCTCTTCTCATCCACCCACAATGAATAGACACCTCTAGGCTGTTGGACTCTGTGGCCAGGCTTGGTTTGGGATAAATGCCTGGATGGCAGCTCCTTTTGGGCCAGGCCGTTGATGCTATTTGACCCTCAACTCAGCTGTTTGTTCAAGCAAAGCCAACACTGGTCTCAAAGGGTCACATAGACAAGCAGGCAGCATTCTCCACCTGTGCCCATAGTTTAATCTCATTGGTTTGTCTTTCTTCTGGCTCCTATTAACAGAAATAGAAACCCCAGGTCTACACCCACTAGGGGTGCTCCATTAAAATAATAATGATGACAGCAACAATAACAACAGTACCTATGTCCTACTAAGGTCCATAGCAGGCCTGATATTTTTATTTGCCGAATCTATCTTTCTTAATAAGGCAAGAGGTAGCAACAGTCATAAAGCAAATAATATGTGTATGTAACCATCAAAGTATATTTTTTCTTTTTTTACAAAAAAAAATGAATTTTTGTTGACACCTGCTCTTCTTCCTCTATCATGCTAAAAAGATCGATTGTAAAAAAAAAAAAAAAAAGTACTTTAAGTAATACCCCATACACAATCTCAGAATTTGGCTTATCAGTGCATTCACACACAGGGAGAGAAAACTCAAATTCTGACAAAGATGGCATCTTAATGTTCTTGGCAAGTCTGAGTCTTCAGAATGGTGAACACAGCCAGTGGGAGAGTTTTAAGACGAGAAAAAGCTTCCTGAGGGGATGGAATAATACAGATATTCCAAGGCCAATGGGGCTGAAAAAATTTGAGACCATCCTTTAAGCAAGTTCAAAAATATCCTCTATGAATGAGAGATAGCCTTCAGTTGGATTGAGCTTATTGCTCTGACCACATTGACCCCAGTGATTTCCCTCCAGCCTTCATAGAATTCAGAAGGGGCAATGGTGGGATTTTCCCTTCTGCTCTATGTCTCTTCCACAAGTAAGAGAAAATTGGACCTGAAATCCAAGAGGGAACTTTTCTTTCCCCTTATGTCTACCTAGTTTCTCCTGCCCCCCAGCTCTTTGTAGAAATCTGATAGTTCCTTCAATTTCCCACTTTTATGCAGCAAATCCTTTCAACAAAAGGTATGCATTGTCAACAAGTTCCTCAATATGTCAGGAAAATTGGGCTTCTGTTGACAGCAACTTTTTACAACTCTTTTCCTTTGAAATTACAAAGCTATAAGCAATGGTAGTTTTCCAAGAGACTCAAGGAATGGTCTAAATAACCTAACCAGACTTTTTTCTGAAGACTACAATTCTGCCCCCTGCCTGTGATTTGCACCAGATGCCTGTGTGTGCCACTATTTTGTGTCAAGCCTGTACTGTGGGATTTAAGACAGCACATCAGGATGCATTGTTTTCTTCTCTCACTGTCCATCCTCACAAACCCCAGTTAACACAGACAATTGAGGCTTGACTGCTTTTTTATTCCAAGTTTCTTTTTCAATTTGGATCTTGGTAGCAAAGCCTAAGCCCTAAAAGCATGACCCTCAGTCTTTTTGCCTTGTTTTCTTATGATTTCCTCCCTCACTCGGGCATTGGATAGTATTTTCCCTAAAGAAGTAAAAAAGAAAATTAATAAAGAAGACCCAGAAACTGAATGAAAGAAAAATAAATGAAAATGATAATAATAATAATAATTCTCCCTATGTGTTTCTTCAAATTCTATATAAGTCTTACGATTTTGGTGTTGGTTTATTAGGTAAAATAAAATTATATGCTCCATAAGGACAGGAGCTGTAATGGGCTTGCTCATTGCTACGAATCTAGCCCTTACCATAATACCTGGCATTGAGCTCACTCTTACTAAATGAGGAAACAAATGCCAGAAACAGAATGGTTACTGATGTTAATAACGCTGATCAGGGCCAACATTATTCAGCTCTAACTCGGCGCCAGGCACCACTCTCAGCACATTTCTTCTGTTGAGTCATTTAATCTTTACCAAAACTCTAAGAAATAGACACTGTTATCTTCATTTTACAGATGAAGAAAGTAAGACTTGGAAAAGATTGCCCTTTCTAGTCCTACAACTAGAATATTTCAGAGCCATGCTTTGTGCGCAGACTACTCAAAAACAGTTAGCAAAACATTTTATACTTTTCTTGGTCAAGATAGAGAAATATGAGCTGAATATTATTACCAAATATTAGTAAAGTAAATTGAGATTGGTTGAATAGCTGCATCCAAAAGTTCAAAAATAATCGATGTCAGACAAGAGAAAGGCTTCTATGCATGCAGTCAATGGCTCCAGCTGATAGGGTTCATCACCAATGATGGAAATGAAAACTTCAGACCTATTTTTTAGTGTGTAACTCTCACAGATCTGGGATCCTAACTGGATGATAGACTGACGGTTCAAAATGAACTCAAGTACCTGTAAGATGGGCTGAAATTAGTAAGCCAATATCCATAGGTACAGATGTGAAGCCTCCTTTATAGTCAAGCAAATTTCTGGAAGACAGGATAGGGGTGATGTGGAAAGGACTTGGTTGATGAGGCATTCACTCTTATGGAGCCTCAGCAACTCCCTCTCTGCAGGTTTCTGCTTTTATTGCTACTCTGCAATTAGTCACCTTTAATTGATTGCTCATCACCTTGAGCACCACTCCAAGACTTCCCCATTTGTCTTAAGCAATAAGCCCTACCCCATTGCCTACAGTATCTACAGTTGGCCTTACATTTCCCTGTGCTTTATATAAAGTTCCTACTTTATATAAAGTTTCTACACTTCACCTTGGGCTTTCCCAATTCTCTCTTCCATCTCTGCCCACCTCCAGGCTTCCCCGTCCCTCACAAAGGAACACCTATTCTCCCTCTTTGTGACACATCCTTTCACTTGTTCTTGAATCCACTCTTTTGTGCTTCTCTTTTCACCATGTGCTCTGCTTTCTCTGTTATCCCTTCAGGTGTTTCATCTTCTCTGAATACTCCTCATCTTCAGACATGCTCGGATCTCCCCAGCTTCAACAGATTTCCCCCGAGCTATTGCACCTTTCCTTGCACCAGTCTTCTTGAACACATAATCTTCACTCAACACCTCTACTTTGACCCAGGCCCACAATTCAGTGCTCCAAAATGGGGCTCCTACCCTTAACATTTTGGGGCAAGTGTTCTCTTTGGAAGATCATAGAAACTGAGCAGAGGATTTCCTTAAACTTTTTCTTGGTCCTGAGCATGCTTGGATCACTGAAGCATTTGTCAACTTGATTTTTGATTTAAAAAATTCTTATTTTATTGAGGTGAAATTCACTTAATATAGGATTAACCATTTCAAGTGAACACATTTAATGCATTCATGATGTGCAACTACCAACTCCATCTAGTTCTAAAATATTTTCTCACTCCCTCCTCAAATAAAATCTCTTACTCATTAAATATTTGATCCCCACAACTACCTCCCATCCCCATTCCCTGGCAACCACTAATCTGCATTTTGTTTCTGAAAATTTACCTGTTCTGGATACTTCACATAAATGGAACCATACAATATGATGACTGGCTTCTTCCACTTAGAATAATGTCTTCAAGTTTCATCCACATTGTACCTACATCAGTACTTTTTTCTTATGGCTGAGTAATGTTACTTTGCATGGACCATCCATAATTTGTTTATCCATTCATCCACTGATGACCATTTGGACTGTTTCATCCTTTTGACTGTTGTGAATAGTGCTCTTCTGCAAGTGCATATACAAGTGTTTGTTTAAGTACTGGTTTTCAATCCTTTTATATTTATACCTAGGAGTGGTTGCTGGGCCATATGGTAATTCTATGTTTAACTTTTTTGAGGAACCACCAAACTGTTTTTCACAGCAGTGGGACCATTTTACATTCCTACCACAGCATTTGATAATTTTGAAATGCTCTCTCCTTTGCCTTCAAAAACACTAGACTACCAAGTTCACCCCCTTCTTCTGTATATGTATATGTATATGTATATGTATATGTATATGTATATGTATATGTATATGTATATGTATATTTTTCCACCTCTGTCTTCTCTTCTTACTCTTCCTGCCATTGGAGGTATCCATTAGTATTCTCACTTCTCCTCTGCTGTTTTCTATCATTCTCGACAATTTCCATCCAGCTTAGTGGCTTTAAATATCCTCCATTTAGGGTGTCTACAAATTCATGGTTCCATTTCTGACCTTGAGTTTTTCATTCCTACCTGCCCACAGGGCATTTTTCTTGCCTCTCAAGGTGTGTGTGTGTGTGTGTGTGTGTCAATGCAAACACACGTGCACACACTCTCATAAACCTCTAAACCTTAGCTTCCTGAATTCTCTATTTCTTGCAATGCCATCCTTGTCTTCCCAGGCACTCAAGCTCACATCCTTAGATTTACCTTTGATGCAAAGCAGTCATCACCTGAGAGACCAGTAGCACTTGTCATTCTTTCCCCCGTCCAGGTGGTTTTTGCCTGTACGCTCTTCTGCATTGCAATAGCCACAACCAGTTTAGGCATCATATCCTTTTGTTTTAATGTTTAGTTTTATTTTTAAGAGAGAGAGAATGAGAGAGAGAGCAAGCACACATGACCAGGGGAGGGGCAGAGAGAGAAAGATAAAGAGAATTCCATGCAGGCTCCATGCTGTCAGTGCAGAGCCCAATGAGGCTCTCATGAAGCATGAGTTCATGACCTGAGTCCAAATCAAGATTCAGCTGCTTAACAGACTGAGCCACCCAGGAACCCCAGGCATCATAACCTTTTATCTGGTCTATGACAGGGCATAGTAGATGGCATCTCTATTAAGTCTCTTCCTTTGTGATGCAAACCACATGCCTATTACTGCTGAACTGTCTTCCTCCAGAACAGCTGGGAACATACCATGCCCTGTTCAAAGGCTACTGAGGACTTCTCATGCCTACTGGGCAACATTCAAATTGACCCCAAACTGGCTTTGTCATGTTTACTCATCACTGTTCGCCACCACTCCTGTGAGCCTCTCAAAGCAAGCTACTTATCCTCCATGCTCACTTAAAATCATAGGGTCTCTTCCACATCTATCTTTCAGGAGGTATAAATGGTTGCTATCAGTTTATAGTAATGAGAACTCGATTAGGATTTGTGATATCAGGGGAACCACTGACTTATTATTTAATAATGTTTATTTTAGCCAAACAAATCAAATGCTAAATGTCAATAGGTAAACTAATTGCTATGGATTTCTTTACACACACACACACACACACACACACACACACACTTGTAATTAATCCTATGCAAATAATACTGTAAAAACATGATATGCTTACAATTCTTACAGATTATATAATCGACAACGATTGCACATGAGGAGCTTTATAATCTGAATGTAATTCAAATGCTCAGGAATCTTTACAGATGTGCTAGGACTGCCACTTAAAGTGAGATCTCTCAGGAGACCCCTGCTTATTGTCCACCGTAGCCAGAGCTGAGCCTTATTCTAATTGCCACCAACATAACTCTAGGTAGGCCTTACAGTACCTAGCACAGCATTTATTATCTCATGAAGAATGACGTATTCAGGTTCCTGAGGGAGACTACAACCCCGAATTGGATTGTTTCCCCTGAGGGAAACAGCTCTGAGAACTCTTTCTTTCTTTGATTTATTTACACTGTGACTTCTTTGGTCAACCATTTAGGGTGTGCGTGTGTGTGTGTGTGTGTGCGCGCGCGTGTGCATGTGTGTGTGTGTGTGTGTGTGTTTTGTTTTTTGGTTAACTTTGTCCTTGTGATGCTAATACTCTCCTGTCATGTGGAAATGAGAGTAATTCAGATATTGTAAGAGAAGGAAAATGGTTAGATAAATTAGAAGCATGAATAATTTATGGAGAAATAATTCAAGCAGCTAACTATATTGTACATTCTCTGTTTACTTCATGAATGATCCATATACCAGATCCATACAAGTTAATGTTTATTTCTAGAAACCTTTACCAAAATGAGCAAGAAGTAGTAAATGCCTCATTATCCTTTCAGAATGCCTAATGATACATTATTTTCTGTTATAAAACCTCAAGGTTTCTGAATGCATTGTTATAAATTCAAACTGTCAACATTTCTTAGGCAAGAAACAGCACAGCATCCTATAGAAATAAGATGTAAGATTAACAATTCAGGTTCATATATTTTCATCTCTTCCTGAATTCTGTCACACAATCCATATATTTTATAGAAAATATGCTATGAAAACCAATAAAACATTTCAGAATGTTAAGAAAAACAAGGATGGAACTTTCAGAAATAAAACTTTAAATAAAAAAATGGAAGAGACATATCATCAGCAATTATTAATAAAACAGACATTTTTATAAAAGAGTATTTGGGGGAAGTAAATAGGTCGTATATGTTGGGCCAGAGTCTAAAAATATCCTGATTTTTCTTTCCACATAAGAAACTAGGTGGGAAATGCCAGGAGTGAAACATTTAAGTCCCAAGACACTGAAGTCAAATTTTCTGGGCTTAACTCCCAGCTCTGGAATTTCCAGCTCTGCCTTGTGACTTGTGACAAATTCTTTTTTACTTTTATAGGGTTTAACTTTTTCTGTCTGTAAAACGAGAATAAAAATAATACTTACCTCCTAGGGTTAATATGAGAATTGAATGAGATCCGACATGGAAAGTTCTTAAAGCAGTGCCTGGAGCACAGTGGGCACGAAATACTAATATCTGGTAGAGAGGGGATGGCCAGAGATTATGTGTTAACACGGTACATGTAGCAGCAACGCCCAGGAGAGGGAGTTCTGGCTTTCCCTGTAACTTACTACAACTGCTGAGTGGGTGTCATCAGTTTAATATGGGACTCACTAGGTGCCACAAGGTCCCAGTGTTCCTTTCTCCAACTTTTTGACCATCCGTGTGTCCTCATTTTTAGACAGGCTCTCTCTTTTTCATCTGAAGACAGACTTATATCAGGGTAGTGCAAACAGGATCTGTTCAGATGAGGACCCAGGAATGTAAGTTGATAAATACTCCAATTAAAAGCAAATATTATTGGACTACATTTTAAAACAATAGCTATATATTGCTTAATTTAGATATAGCTTAATGTAAGGATACAGAAAGATGGAAAGTAAAAGAATTCAAATAAATATTAACCAAAAGAAATTTGGAGTGGCTATGCTATTATCAGGGGAAATAGATGTTAAAGAAAGATTATTATAGATAAAAAGGAGTATTTCACAATTATAAAACCGTTCAGTTGGAAGATATAACAATCCTAAATTTGGATGCATCCAATAACAAATATAAAACAAGACATATATAAGGCAGAACTAATGGTAGAAATAGAAGAACTCATAATCATAACTAGAAGTTTTAACCACCTCTTAGGAGCTGATATACAGAGTAGATATAAATAAGGATAATGAAAATTTCAATTCCATGAGTAGAACACTGTACCTAAAAACTTCAGAATATACATTTTTTTCAGGTACACATGAAATAATTACATGTATATCATATGCTGATTATAAAGTATCTCTCAACAAATATCAAAACATAGAAATGATACAGAATATGTGTTGTGACCATTGCTGATTTAAACCAGAAATCAATAACAAAAAGAAAACCAAAGGATCCCCACATGTTTGGAAACTAAGTAATATATTTTGACATAGTCCATGGGCAAAATAAGACATAATAGTAGAAAGTAGAAAGTACTTGGAATATAATATAATGAAAATAAAACATAAAACTTGTGGGACACAGATAAATTAGAGGAAAGATGTATAGCTTTGAATGCATAATTAGGAAAGCTGAAAATAAATTATCTAAATCAAAGAAGAATGGGAAGTTCAACTCTGAGAAAATAGGGGGAAGGAAATAATAAAGATAAAAATATAAGTCAGTAATATAGAAAGTAGATGGAGATAAATAGGAAAACATGCAATAAATCCCCAAGTTGATTCTTTGAAACATTCATAGAAAAGCCCCCACTAAGGATAACCAAGAAAGAGAAATAGACAAAATTACCAATTAAAGGGATGAAAAAGGAGATGTCTCACCAAGGATTATTCTTTTATTTTATTTTTATTGATTTATTTTTAATTTGAGAGAGAGAGAGCATGTGAGTGGGGAAGAGGGACAGAGGGAGGGGGAGAGAGAGAGAGAGAGAGAGAGAGAGAGAGAGAGAGAGAAAGAATCCCAAGCAGTCTCCACACTCCACATGGAGCCCAACACTGGGCTGGATGCCAGGAAACTGAGCTGAAATCAAGAGTCGGACACTCAACAGACTGAGCCAGGGAGGCGCCCCTGGGATTCTTCAAATACAAAAAAGACAAAAAACAAGGGTCATTGTTAACACATTTGTAAAAATCAATTTTAAAATTAAACAGAAGCTGTCAGCACAGAGCCTGACACGGGGGGAGGGCACTTGTGGGGATGAGCACTGGGTGTTATACGGAAACCAACCTGACAATCAACTATTTGTAAAAAAGTAAAATAAAATAAAATAAAAATAAAGAAAAAAAGAAAAAAGAATCTCTGAAAAAGAATTAAACAGAAGCAACAAATTCTCTCAAAAAAATAAATAAATAAATAAATAAACTAAACTTACCAAACATACACAAGAAGAAATCAAAAACCTCGGTAGTTCTGTGTCTGTTAAATTACATCTCGATGGGTTACAAGAGCCCCAGGCCAAATGACTTACTTTATCGTAAATTCTACCAGACACTTAAGGAAGAAACTAAACCAATCTTATAAAAACCATCCAGAAACTAGAAAAAGTGAAACTCTTTTCAGTAAGTGCAGTGTAACCTTCACCACAATAGCTGATACAGAATTTAAAAGAAAGGAAAATTATAAGCCAATTTATCTTACATATGTAAATGAGATGATGAATACATTGGATTTCACTAAAAGCAGAAAATTGTGCTCATCCAAATACACTATTGAGGAAACGGAAAGGTAGGCTACAGAGTAGGAAAAATATTTGTAATATATCTCTCTCTCATAGGGCATTTACCAGGTAACATCAACAAGGCTTACAAAGCACTAACAAAAGGGCAGATGACCCAATTATAAATGGGCAATGAATTTTAACAGACTTTTACAAAATAAGAGTCAAATGACCACTAAACATATAAAAAAAAGGGCTTTTAAAGTCATTAGTCATCAGGGAAATTCAAAGTTAAAACCACAGAGATCATACAGAAAGACTGTTACAGACACACACCAGAATGGCTTAGAAATATAGCAACTAACAATACCAAGTGTTGGGAAGGATGTGCAGCAACTGAAACCCTCACAAACCACAAGTTGAATATCCCATGACCTAGAAATTTCGTTTCTGTAGCTACACCTGGCAGCTCTGTATACATCCATACACCAAAAGACATTTTCAAGATGATCAGAACCCTGTGCATAAAAACCCAAACCGGAAACACTCCAAAAACCCATCAAGAGACAAATGGGTACATTTTAATGTGTACATGAGTATTATGTGGCAGTGAAAATAAAAAACCAACTATTATGTTCAGGAACCTCACAGACATAACACTGCATGACCAGGAAGGAGCCAGATAGGACAGACTATCCCATGTAGAAGAAGTTCAGCAGTGGGCGGAACTATCCTATGATGGTAGAAATCAGAACAGGGTTACCTTTGTAAGGGTGATGACTAAAAGGGGGCATCGGGACATTTCTGGGGCAATGTCTTAATATCCATGGTGATTATATAGGTTTATTGCAACAAAAAGAATTCATCAAACTGTACACTTATGTGTTTGCAGTCTCATACATGAATGGTAAATATTATGCTACAATTAAAAAGTCGAAAGTAAATACAATAAAAGTGGCATTTGGATGCGTCTACCTTTTGGTGAATTAGCAAATATTTCTTACTGTCGCTGTTCAGTGTAAGGTCAGTCCACTGACCACTGAAGCTGTAACCTGAACTCCTCAGTCTGACACAGGAACCCCTTTAAAACCAGGTGTTAGTGTCCATTCTAGACTCTTCCTTCTGACTTACTTCATCTTCCATCTTTCTGAGAATTGGCAATGCTCACTGTAAACATCAGGAGAGAAAATAGCCTCCTGCTCCGGAAGTGGTAGAGAACAGGAGTTGAGGCCAGAGTGTGAGTCAAGCATGCCTGTATTTTTGGTACCATTAAGAAAGACACATGTTGGTGTTAATCCTTGCTTAATACCAATCGTAAGATACAGCCCTAACTTTTAGAGACATTAAAATGGGCTGGGGTGTCTGGGTGACTCAGTTGGTTAAGCATCCGACTCTTGGTTTTGGCTCAGGTTGTGATCTCATGGATCATGAGCATGAGCCCCATGTCAGGCACTGTGCTGACAGTGTGGAACCTGCCTGTGATTCCCTCTCTTGCTCTCTCAATCTCTGTCCCTCATCCACTCATATTCGCTCTCTCAAAATAAATAAACTTTAAAAACCTTTTAAAAAATAGAGACATTTGGGTGCCTGGGTGGCTCAGTCAAGTGTCAGACCTCAGCTCAGGTCATGATCTTGCAGCTCATGGGTTCGAGCCCTACGTCGGCCTCTGTGCTGACAGCTCAGAGCCTGGAGCCTGCTTCACATTCTGTGTCTCACTCTCTCTTTGCTCCTCCCCATTTGCACTCTGTATCTCTCTCTCTCTCTCTCTCTCAAAAATAAATAAACATTAAAAAAATGTAAAGATAGAGACATTAAAATGGGTTAGGGGAGATGTCTTAAATACAACTTTTTAAAAAAGTATCTTCGTTTACCATGGCTCATAAGCAACTTTGCTTTTATAAGTAAGAACTCCTTGAAATCTTTGTTGTCTGGAAAATACAAGTCATTAAATAACATGTTTAAGCCCTAAATACAAATTTTTTTGGTGTGCTTTTGTCAATTAAATGCTGTGTCACTTTGTCCCCTCCCTTTATCCAGAACCCTCTGAAGTTTTTTTTTTTCATCTTTTCTATTTATTATAGAAAAACTAGCTTTCACTTCACATCAAATAAAAAGGTCTGGATAGCTAAGCCTCTATGTTTGATTTGAGTGGAGTTTCTCATATGTGCCACTGGCCAAATTCTTCCAGAAAAAAAATATTTGTCCTTCCCTGACAGTTTGCTATTTTTCTGTTTCAGTGTGTGGATGTCAAATAATTCATTTCTCTTTTTCCCAATGTATGTGTTCCTGCAACCTCACAGATTACAGGGATATCTTTTGTTCTGACAAAAGCTCTTGTCCAAATTCCATCATGGCGCTGAAGGATGGCTTGGGCGGAGGATTCTGACTCTGGAGCCAGGGCTGAGCCTCAGGAGCCAGCCTCCTTTCCCTAGCTCCCCCAGCCAGGGCAGGTGGGAGGTACTAAAGACATTTCCATGATAAAGATATTCTTCTGTGTATCTCCTGCTGAAACGGAATGAGACAGGCAGGAAAGAACAAAAGAAGTCTTATATAGCTCATTACAAACTAGAAAGCTTTTGAAGTCTGCATCTGGGATGGTCCTAAAAACAAATGTGCAGTCAGAAAAGAAAAAAAAAAAAAAAAGAATTACTGCTGATACCCACTGACCTCAGAGAAACTGCCTGGTAATGAGATTATCTCTCTTTCCAGAACACTAACAAAGCTTTGGAGGTTAATTTTCTTCCTTTGCTTTGCTTTCCCACCCTTACTCACACCTGATACTACCTCTTTTGCTATGTGCTAATCCATTTTCATCCAAAGATAGATAGATGTACTGGTTGGACTGTATCTGCTTTAGTTTGGGTTCCTTAGAAAGAAAAGTCCTGAGGCAAGGACTTGGGTGCTGGAAGTTTATCTAGGAGGGTGTCCACAGAAGCAAAAGTGAGTGAAAGGCTAGAGAGAGAAGGAGGAAGAGCCAATCAAAAGGTATATTACTGAGGTTGCTTCTGTTGTCAACAGAATTAGTTTATTCAGTTCTACTAGGACCTCAGAGAGCGGTGTGCAAAGCTTCTCAGAATCATCCACCTGAAGGATGGAGAGGCTGAAGTCTTTATGCATAGGTTCCCCACTCCCGTGAACTGAGATTTGCCCCAGGGGGTATCAAATGCCTCAAGTTTAGAACAAGTTTCTCCATGTGTCAGAGGAAGCCTTAGTCACCTGGGTTGACGGAGGGTCCTAGGACAGCCAGGCAAGTCTGTGCACACAGCCTCGGCTGATGTCGGAGGTGGCTGAGAGTATGTGACAGGGGCACAGGTCGGGGGTGGGGAGCTTGCCACAGCCTCAGGAGCTCCAGCTTGTCAGTGATGTCATCATTCAGAGTGCGCACAGGATGGTGTGGCCACCAGTGTGGTTTGAGCTGGACTGTTCTATGACATGTCAGTCAGAGGGCAACCCAGGCTTACAGCGCTGACATTCTGGGTCCTTAACACACAGTGCATCTTCAGTACAGCTTAGAGACAGAGCATTGATCTCCCATGAAATGAGTGGGGCTGGGGGGTGGGGCGGAGATGTCAGCATCTTTTTAATCCTAGGACTTTTGTCCTTCAGAATCCAAAGAAGATGTGGCTTCAGAAATTCCCAAATCCTCCTCAGGAAGCTAATTTCCTCTGGTTTGTCAATTTTCCTTAAATTGATGAAACAATCTTTTTAATATCAGAGGGATATTAGAACTGAGACTTTTTCCTGCCACAACTTTAATGGTCTGAATTAGAGAAAACTGGAAATTTGACCCAGATGTTCAACTCCATCTGAAAAATTTTAACCTGTATGAAATATATAAATCTCCATTCCTAAAATTCCAGCATTCTTATATAGGACCAAAACCTGACTTGGATTATGAATTGCCAGACTTTGAATTAAAAAGTAATTAGACTTCAGGTTTGCCAGCGTTTGTGTTAATGTTTGAGCTAATGTTGGCACTCCCACATTGCAACATGCCTGGAGATGATTATCTGAGAAAAGGCCCCTCTTAGGGAGGGTATGGGGAATGGGATTGGAGGCTGGAAGCTGAGAAAGTCTGGGCAGCCAGGCAATTTATGGGCCAGAGTAAAATGAAGAAGGAGGAATGTTAGCAAAATATATGGTGTCAGAAACTTTAGGACCAGGGGAATTGTGTGGTCTCTCTTGGACGTTGGTTCTATTCTTTGTATCTGGAAAGATAGAGCCTGGTCTAAGAATAATGATGTCAAAGTCTTCCCTTTTAAATGTCTGATTAAACACCAGCTTTTCAGAGAAGCCTTTCCTTATTACCTTACTTATATTGGGTACACTCTGTTAATTTTCCATCACCATGCTATATGTGTGTGTGTTTTTCCATTTTTTGCATTTGTCACAATTTATAATATTTAAAAGCATTGTTTCTTTTCTTGTTTTGTGTCGATCTCCCATGCCAGGTGGTTTCCCACTGTGTCCTTAACACTTAGCTCAGTGCCTGGCACATTGTCAGTGCTGCATAAAGAGGTATTGAATTAATAAGGGGATTTCTAATTGAATAGCTGTTAGACCATAAATATCCAGTGATGCTTGTGATGTCTGATGGCTGGGTTCCAGGGATCAATAGGAAGAGTGACAGAGGATAGAGGTTCAGTTTTACTCTGAGTGCAGTGGGAAGCAAGAGAGTGACCCTCAGATTAGGATGACCGTGCTGGCTGCTGTGTCACAGGTGGGTGGGAGCAGTCCCATGAGTGGGAGTTATGTTATGTTCCGGTTATGTATCACTGTGTTACAGACTACCCAAACTTACAGACCTAAAATAACAACCATTCTATTTGGTCATGTTTCTGTGGGCCAAGAATTCAAACAGGGTTCAGCTGGATGTGAGCCGGGTCTTGTACTCAGCTGTTTTCAGCTCCCGACTTGGCTAGGCTGGAAGATGCAAGAAAGCTTCATTCACAAGTATGGCACCTTGGTGCCTCTTCAGAGTGGCCTCTTTCCGTATGCTACCTTGGGCTTCCCCAGAGCAAATCAGATGTTGTGCATGGTGTTTGGCTTCCAATGGAAACCATCCAGGTATGTGAAAGCAGAGGTTACATCTCCCTCAAGACCAAGCCCTGGAAGTTACACGTCATCACTCCCACTGTGTTCTGTTGGTCAAAGCAGCCCAGAGTTATCTTAAATTCAAGAGGAGGAGAAATGAACTCTACCTCTTGATGAGAAGATTGACCAAAAAATTCGCAGCCATTTTTAATTTATCAGAAGGAAGACTGTTTACGAAGTTGTTACAATAAACCCAGTATAAAGTCATAGAAATGGAGATGGGGAGAAGTGGATTGGCTTAAAAGATAAATGGAGATAGACACAACAGGCTATTTATCTCTTTTGGTTTCCTCTTCATGCCATAAAATATTATCACAAACATGTGGTTTAACACAAATTTTTTCTCTTACCATTTTGAAGGCAGAAGTCCAAAATGGCTCTTACAAGGCTTAAATCAAGGTGTCTGCAGAGCTCATTCCTTCTGGAGACTCTAGGGGAAAGTCCATTCCTTGCCTCTTCCAACTTCTAGAGAATGCTCATGGCCCCTTCCTCCATACTCAAAGCCAGTTTTGTAGCATCTTTTAGGGGAGAGGCTTGGGAATAGTATGATAGAATGGGGAGATGCTTATTGAGAGGACAGAATCAAGATCTGTACATGCTAAATGTACAGATGTGAGAAATTTGTGAGATGTCCAAATTTTTTTTCAAAGATACTAAAAAAAGTCAGATGGATATATGACTCTTGCATTTAGAGCTGGAAATACACACTTTGGATTTATCAGACTAAAGTTGTCTGAGGATCGTTGAGATCATTTAGGGGGAGACTTTATAGCAGCATGGCCCAATTAAAATATAATTTGAGATACATTTGTAAATTTAAATTTTCAGGTAGGCATGGTTAAATTAGTAAGAAGAGGGCACTTGGGTGGCTCAGTTGGTTAAACATCTGACTGGCTCAGGTCATGATCTCATTGTTCATGAGTTTGAGCCCCACCTCAGGTTCTCTGCTGTCAGCACAGAGCCCACTTCAGGTCCTTTCTCCCTGCTCTCTCTCTACCTCTCATCTGCTTGCTGCCTCTTTTTCTCTCAAAAATAGACATTTGAAAAATATTAAGAAGAAACTGATGAAATTACTTTTAATATTATCTTCTTTAACCCAATTTATCACTTATTACTCCATCACTTGAACAATATTAAAAATTAGATATTTTATATTACTTGTTCCATTCTAAGTTTTAGAAATGAGACAAGATGACCTATTGCTTTATCTAAACATTAAAGTATAATAATAAACTTAAAAAATAATAAAGAAATAAATCTACTGTGTTACAGCCAACTTTAGTTTAGACCGGCCCCATTCACATCACTTGTTGGCAGCATGTAGCTTGTGGCCACGTATTACACAGCAGGGCATTTAAAAGAAAAGAGATCCCCAAAGTTGGCCCAGAGGAATCCCAATGTTGGATTATAGGTTGGATATAGAAGGAACTTGAGGATAGAGCAAAAAGGAAGGAGTGAGACTGCAGAGGTAAGAAAAGGCTGGAGAAGTGGATGTGACCAGCACGTTGGATGCTAAAGCAAAGATCAGATGAGACAGAGAGTTAACACAGAGTTGCTGCTCATTAGAAGCGAGAGAAGAAATAGAAACTAAAGACAAATCACAAATGCTCATTCTATGGATGTTACTGGCTCCCACACTCCCTCCTGCCTTCAGGGGGTAGAAAAGAGGGCCAGAAGCACATGCAGCTGAGGAATATTTTATTTGTAAAACCTCTGCCAGGCCACACCGCACCACCAGGCAGCAACCAGCAAATGGCTTTGGGATCTAAAAATAAGAATTTAGATTGTCTTCAGCCAGGAAGAACTGCTGTTTGGATGCAGTCCAGGTATAAAACAATCATCTTAACTCCTGTGTGTTAGTGTAAAGCTTGCCTTCTGTGAAATGTCTTAAGTATAAGAGCTGTAAAATAAAATACTCGTGGATTATATTGTGGTGTAATACCTAGAAGATGTAAAGACAGTAACAGCTTAAAGGTCCTTCTAAAGCTAGATATGAAATTTTAATTTGGCACATGTAGGTAGATTCTGAAGCACTTTGGCTTTTTCTCACCTACATAGTGAGGCTGGATTTTCCTCACCAAGTAGCTAAGCTGTGGAGTAATCAAGGACTGAGGGGCTTCTCCAGATGTATTTTAAAACCAAGGAGGTCTTAAGCAAGCTGCCCTGGTTTTCCTGAGACAGAGGGGGTGCCCAAGCTGTGGAACTTTTAAGGCTAACACCAGGAAAGCTCTGGGCAAACTGGGACAAGTTGGTCACCCAACCAACCTGATATTGGACCTTATATAAAGACCTTATGATATAGTCAACCCAAAGAAAAGAACTCCTTCCTAGGGCTGACACTTACAAAAGGGATTATAAAACTTGCATCCCAGTTTATTAATTTGCAAAGAGGTATGAGTGTGACAAGGACCGGAACACTCAAAGTCCATGCGATCAGCATTTTCTCTTCCTATACGAAGCCAACCTATTAATTTTAAAAGGGGAATGACTATCACAGGCGCTGAGATACACAAAGTCCAAATGATCAGCAAATTCTCTCCCCGCATGGAGTCAATCTGTTAATTTACAAAGAGAAATTACTGTCAAAGAGACCAGATACTCAAGACCACATGATCAGCACATTTTCCGCGTCTCCTCCATCCTTTGTAGAAAACCAAATCATAATCAGAAGACTGCTTAGTAAGCACGAAGAGCAGTTGGAATGAATGTTGAAACAGGACAAGATGAAGAAAGGTGCTTTAATCAGAAAAGGAAAGTGGAATAGTAATCCGCCTTGGCTCTTCTCCTTCCTCCCTGGCCATTTTCTTCACCTCTTCTCCTTGGCCTCTAAATATTGGAGTGTGTCAGGCTTCACACATCCTCCTCTCTCCATTCCACCCCTTGCTCAAGACACAGTCTCGAAGGAGGATCCAACAGGGGTGCTCAGAACTGAACTTGAGAAGCCCTCACCTTTGTCTAAACTGTAGGGCTATTGGAATATATCAGCTCATCATCCCATTAAGTCTCCCCAGCTGGTCTATTCGATGAGGTCTCGCTGCCCTCCTGTAGAAGATACAACCAGGCTTAGCAAAATGGCAGCTGCAGCCAAAATGGACAGCTAAGAACATCACTGAGAGACAGGTGCCAGTGGTCAGATCTAATGGGTTGAATCATCTCAGATGCCAACCTCCAATCAGATAATAATATTTTTATACATCTTCTAAGTGCCAGACATTGTCACAATCACTTTATAGGCATTATTTTGCTCAGTCTCTAAAAAGCCCTAAAAGATTGCCATAATGATCTTCATGCCCACTTTACAGATAAACTGAGGCTTATGGGTGAAAACTGGCCTAATGTCACATGGGTACTAAGTAGGACATCTCAGTACCCTGCAGCATTAGAGATCAGTCTCATAGAAATAGGCTATGCTCTCATTCATGCAATCATGTTTAGAATCTGGCAAACATAGGTCAAGGAAGCCAAGAAAAAGAGGCAATAGACTTCTCACACTGATTGCTCCTTTTTGTGGCAGCCAGCCTCTTTAAATACTAAGGCCTGGTCTTCTGAACCAGCTCCCTGGCAGTGCTCCTGACTAGCCAATGGGCCTTTGCCACCACTGCACAGAGACTGGCCCCATCATCTCTGTCTTTAATACTATTATCTTCTAATAGGCCCATAGCTCTGCAAGAAGAATTAAGCAGGTAGTTGGGAGGGGAGGGGAGGAATGGGGTTTTAATGTTTCACATTCCTGCAGCTTCACTACTTCATTTGAAGACTGCAGGCTCATTGAGGGCACAGTCTGTGTCCATCCTTCTTGGTACTTTTTTAGTCTTATCCACCCTCTACTCTGTTCTTCAATTTCTGCCCAGAGTCTATACTTTCTAAAGAAAATATGGCCTTTTGCATTATGACACATGATTGCCACCCACTGGTCAGAATGGTTTCTCTGCAAAGAGAAGATTTAGGTTTGGGGGCAAAAGTTGTCCATTTCTCATGCTCCTTATTTTAGTGTCTAGATACCCAAGAATAAGGGGCATTAAATTCTTCAAATTTAGGAAGTTTCTTAGAATCCCAAATGTATGTTCTTAAACATCCCCATAAAATATCAAATAAAATTACTTTACAATCACATATCTTGAATTATGTCAATGGGCTTATTTCATTAGAGGAGTAATCAGAAGTCTCCATTTCATCCAGATAAGGCCACTTGTATTTATCAGAGTTCCAACACTGGCCACAATCCACACACACAGTCCTCTAACAGAACTGTGAAGCTAAAGCTGTTTTTCAGATTTCCAGCTAATAAACGCCATTTGTAAATATGATGATATCACTTTGGCAACACCATTATCTTCTTTTAAAGGGATACCTATAGAGATAACACCAGTTATACTCTGGGTATTGTTTTATGTACTGTATAAGGACTAGCACACTTAATCTACCTAATAGCCCTCTAAGGTAAAGACCATTAAATATCATCCTTCCTTTGAAGATGAGAAACTGAGGCATGAATAGGTTAAGACACCATCCAAGATCACCAATCTGGAAAATGAAAAGCCAGGATTCAAACTCAGCAAGTCTGGCACAAAACCTCAGCCCTAGCTTATGCTGCCTCTCAAAAACACTATCCCTGATTCTTCCAGCCTGACTGACCTGGGCTCATCTGCATCCTTCAGCTCTCCACCTGACCACTGATCCAACATGGACAGGGCCCAGGACAAATATCTTCTGACACAAGTGTCTCATGCTGAGTTGAACACACTGGCTCTGGCCCTCATAGGGGCAGGCAATTGTCTTTTAGAAGAAAGCAATTTTGAAATAAATGTTGACTCCTCTCTTTTGAGACACAGGTGAAGTGAGCAGTCATTGGCTTCTGGGGGCCATATAAAGAAATAAAAAATAAGGAAAGGAGAAAAAATTGGGCCAATGGCACTTGGAAAATTCCCATATTCTTTGAGAAGAATTTCACTCTTTTTCTAAGGAACTTGATGCTTCTCAAGATAGAATAACTGTTTTCACCCTAAAATATCTCACTAGTGGTCCTGGAATCCTCTTGGCATGCTTCTTAAGAAATTTTGCTCTTGCAGCAACAAATCTCAGCTTTCTTTACTTCTGGAAAACTGCAAAATCATTAACTATTCTTTAAAACTGTATTATTGGAAGTATATGTGGTCTTTGTCCCAATAACTACATATTTTGACATGAACCATTATAAATTTGATTACAGTGTGATGGTGTTAGACATAATGGCCTTTGGGGTTCCTTCTAGACATAAGCAACAATGGATTCATGAGTTTGGATTAAATAAAAATAAAAAATATTTGAAATATCCCTTTATCTTCCTTTGTTCTTAAAGAATAGGTTAACATATATTGATTTTATTTCACAACTTGCATGGAAATGAGTGTTTCACTGTTGACATTTTTATGATCTGTAGTTTCCATTCTTTTTAATAGCTTTGGTGCAGTATTAAAAAAAAAGTATCTTGGTCATAAAAGCTGCTTTAGAAGCAGAAGTTGTTTTCAGAAAGTAAACATGACTTATATAATCTACTTTCTCAGAAGAAAGCCTTGTAGTAACTTGGTTCAGGAGTAAGAAAGTTGGTGGGAGTGAATGAAGATGAGACATCCAGGATGACTGGCTGTACGTATCCCTTTTCTTACTCTGGAGGGAATGACCAAGGAGTTTATGTTTATCTGTGAGAGGCTGTAGATCGGCAGCTCAGGTAAAGCCTGGGAAATCCAAAGACTTACTTTCAGCACAGGACTTCCCTTAGGCAATAGTTTATGAATCAGGTTAGGTTAAGTTATGCTGCAGTAATAGGAAGCCCTCCAAATACAGTGGCTTAAACAAAAGTTTGTTTATTGCTTATGCTACGTAATGAATACTTGTTAGAGGGGCATTCTGCTCCACCCCACTATGTCATGACAGCACCATCTGAACATGATACACCTGAGTTCTCCATGGCAGAGGAGGAAAGCATTCTAACTTCTGTATTCACAACTACATATTCTGTTTTTGAGGTGATGGATGACCTTTGCTTCTGTAATCCATTGATCATAATAATGACAGCCCTGTCCAGTTGTAAAGGGGACAGGGAAGTGTATTGCTCCAGATCCTCAGAAGAAAGGAGGTCTAATTATGCATGAGGATCAGAAGCCTCTACCATAAAAACCACAGTGGACTCAGGATGTAGTCTGTGCCTTGCAACATGTCAAGTCCTCTCCAAGTAACACATTTTCTAGACCTCACACAGCTCTGTAAGGCATGTGCTTTCATGGTCCTTTTTCTCAAATTAGAAGACTGGGATCAAGGAGGTTAAATAATTTGCCCAAAAGTGCTCCCATGCATCTTAAGTGGTGGAGCCAAATTACAAACCTGTGCTCTCAATGGCCATACTGCTCTTCTGGGAGAGCTCCTCCAGGCCTCCGAGAAAGCACCAGGCCATTTGCTCTCCAAGGAGGAGGAAGCCATCCATTGCCTTCCTGCACATTAATGGAGCATGTCAGTGAGGAAGCGTGGCCTGTTCACTTTGGGAAGCTGCAGGCCCTGTCCCCATGCTATTGGGAAACATAATTCATGAAGTCAACACTCAGGTACTAGCGAGTTGAAGGGAGTAGTCATCGTTTCAAGTCATGAACATAGGAAGGCAATTTTAATGCGAGACTAGGTGGGAGAAATCTAACCACATTAAATGTTTGAACAAACATTTTGAAATACATATCATGTATCTGTGCATATATAACCAATTTGAGAGAATAGGTGTGCATGAGAGAATTCTGAAATAAATGTATGTTGATTATGTATCTCTAATTTATATTAAGTGTAGATTGTAAATTAAATGTACAGGGCTGATTCTATCCATCTGTCATCTGTATGCCCACCTGTCCATTCATCTATCTAAACCATTATCCAATAGAAATTAATTTCAGCCACAGATGCAATTCTAATTTTTGTATCAGCATTTTAAATAGGGAAAAGAAACGTGTATAACATTAATTGAATTTTGTATTAATATTGAATCAATAGAATTAGTATATTTTATTTAACCCAATACATACAGATATGATTGTTTCCATATGTAATCAACATAAAAATTATTAATTTCATCTCTTTCTTATACTTAGTTTTTAACATTTGTTTATTTTATTATTTTTGAGAGAGAAAGAGACAGACAGACAGAGCATGAGCAGGGGAGGGGCAGAGAGAGAGAGGGAGACAAAGAACCTGAAGCAGGATCCAGGCTCCAACCTGTCAACACAGAGCCCAATGCAGGACTAGAAGTCACAGACTGTGAGATCATGACCTGAGCCAAAGTGGGACGCTTAACTGACTGAGCCCCCCAGGCACCCCTGCACTTATTTTTTTTAAACCCCTTGGGTATTTTTTATGTTGAGCACATCTCAATTGGATACTAAATGTTCACTGGAAATATTTAATCTGTATTCATGGCTCATAAAACGTACAGTTAAAACACAAAGCTCATATGCTCAAGGTTTCCAAAGATATTTAAGTTTTCCAATGGTTGAACTAATCCATTGACAATGACCAGACTGCTGATCAGTGTTTGTATCTACTATAAACGCGACACGTCTGACGAGCATCTTACTATAGTCCTATCTGGAGACAGCAAGCACACTTCTCCCCGGAGGACTCTGACTCGTCATTGGGTCCCCCTCTCCCTGGAAAATCAGTAGAAATGCCTTTCCTTTTTGCAACTACCTGGGAAGAATTTCTGGTCAGGAGCTAGATGACATTCGTGTTCAGGTGTTGGTGGGACCCCAAATACAGAGTCAAAACATCACATTCTAATTATGAGTCTTCTTTCACTAGCTGTGTGGTCTGGGCCATCTCAACTTAGGTCTGGGTTGCATTTGGAAAATGAGAGGGTTAGTCTTCTTAAAGTGTAATGGGTGGACTGGTAACTTTCCTGTCGCTACTAGAAATGCAGAACCTCAGGCCTCACCTCAGATGCACTGAACCCAATCTGCATTTTCACAGGATGCCCAAGTTGGGGAAGAGTTGGAGGGAGATTGCCTTAGAGCATTTCTAAACTACCCGTGGGCTCCGGGATTCTGCTTTTATAAATGTGCAAACAAAATGCGGGCGCTTTAAGATGGTGTGGCCATTCAGAGAGTAGTTTCACATACTAGGGTCTGAAAGGACATTTCAAATGGCAACAGGTACTAAGATACACTGGGTGCTCCACTCACCAAATTCTCATCACCACCCTGAGAGGTCCTACAGTCATCCCCACTTTACAGATAGGGAAACACAAGCCAAGAGGTTAAGTAACTGAGCCAGGCTTGCAAGCTAATACTTGTGAAGCTGAGATTCATGTACAAGTTGTCTAGTTCCAGAACTTCCAGTAAATAAATCACTCTGCTGGTCAGAAACAGCGTCCAGTGGAAGCAAGGACGCTCCATGGCAGTGACCGCGTTCTGGTGTGTGTCCGTGTGTGCGCGCGTGCACTCGTGCGTTACATGCATTTGTGTGTGTGATCTTTCTCAATTACTATACCACATTCTCTTCCTTTTGTATTAACCAGAATGTTGGAAATTTGACCTTCTCTGTATATTCAATAAGCTGCCACTATTTAATAATGGTGTCTCAAAAGTTAGGCAGGCAGTCACCCACAGGGTTGTTAGATTCCCCGCGTCTCCCTGCCGATTGGCTCTCCCTGAAATTCTCCTGGGAACACACCAGCTATATATTGTTTTTAATTATTGAAATATAGTAGACCTACAAAGTTATATTAGTTTCAGGTGTACAGCGTATTGATTCGACAATTCTATGCATTACTCAGCACAAACCATGATAGGTACAGTCACCATCTGTCACCATACAACATTATGACAGTATTATTGTCTATAGTCCCTATGCTGTACTTTTCATCTCCATAGCTTATTTCCTTTATAACTGGATGTTTGTTTCTCTTAATCCCCTTCCTCTATTTCACCTCCTCCCATACCAGCCAGATTTAAAGGAGCTGCTTCCAGAATCGCTTACTGAAGATTTTATTTATGTAAAGAGAAAATATTGATCTCAGAAAAGCAAAGAAAAAATTGCAGCCTGCCTAGTTACAAAAGGATCCCTTTATCAGTTACCCTGATATTATCTGTAGCTCTCCACAATAATTTTAAAATAATATATATAATATCATAATACGATGATGATAATAGTATGATAATATAGTTAATGAAGTGTTACATGCAACTTACTGCAACCGCATGTGTATATGTATCGTATAGATATTTAGATATAGACACATAAAACATAAGACAGTACAGTGTAACAGCTACAAAGTAACAACTACATACTCTTGACTGATTTCTATGTACAGGAATCTGTGGAGTCCTCCTTCTCAGTCATCATCTCACTTAATCTCCATTAGATACTATTTTTACAGACGGGGATACACTAACACCAAAAGCCTAAGTAAGTTGCTGATGAGTCAATATTCAATGATATCATTGTTCAGTTATAAGTTCAGTATTCAAATCCAGATCTGCTGCTTCCAGACACTGAAGCTGTGATGTCTGAAAAACACTAAATTGGACAAAGAGCAGAACAGAGAATGTCACTGTTCCTCATGTCAGACCCACCTCTGAGTTTGCCGGCCGGCCCCCAGCACGGCAGCCTCCTTCCCCCCTCCTCCCTCCAGAGCCTCTTCTGCCTCTTTTGAGACAGCTTGCTGAGCTGAGAAACCCCCAGGGCCCCTCAGCCGGTGAGGGGCAGGATGTGAGGATGCTGTATGAAGCATTCCTGGCCCTCAGTGGACACGTCTTGGCCGTATCCCCCGCTGTCTACTGGAGGGTCACAGGGGCATTGAGCTCCACTCTTGTCAATGCACCCTCTCTCCACGTGTCTCCCTGCTCTGCCCACTTCCCTATTCCCTTGCGTGTGCTTCCTGCCATCACTTCCCAAATAATGACTGTCACCCAAGGCCTTGCTTCAGGATCTGCTTTGGGGGGATGCCAGGGAGAGAAATTAAGTGGCCCTATGCAGATCAACATATGACAATGACCTGACCAAGGTTTACCACTGAGAGCTCTCTCTTAACATTAATGTTACAATTCATGAGGAAGCCCTTGGGCTGGGCAGGCCGTTCCCAGCCACTTTCACCTGTCTCAGCCTTGGGTGAGTGACAGCATTCTTGAACCAGAATGGCCCGGCTAGGGTCTGGTGAGATTGTGGATGTGAAGGGAAGTGGGTTGTGGTTTCTGAGCATTGCCTCGGATCCTTCATACCTCTGTTACGTGGCTGCACATCAGGAGGGTTGTGTTCAGATTACCTCTGAGGCTCCCTGCCAGGCTGACTTCAGTACTTCGTCTGTTCAATTGCACAAGAGGTCCCTGCAAAATGACTGGAAGCAAATGCTATCTGTGAGATTTTTCTGACATTTCCAGTAGAGACAAATCAGTCTTCTTTGGGAAGCCTTCCTCTTCTTCGTGATCAGATTTCCCCCATGCTTCTGGCAAAGGTGGCAGATTCATGAATTGGCTCTGCAGATAGAAAGTATTTTTGAGAAGTCAAACCAGTTTAAGCTCTGATACTGAGCATATTCATGGGCAGAATTGCTGTAAAAATCCCCTCAATGTAGATGTAGAGCTAGATTTTACCTTGAAGCAGCAGAAGCAGCTTTGCAACCAGACCACAAAGGAGAAGAGAAAGATGGTCTGAAAGTGTTCAGGGAAGAATGCAGAATGGCTGAAAACTGACAAGTGGCAGAGCCAGGACTCAGGCCTGCTGATTCCAGACAGGCTGCCTGACAAACATAAAACTGGAAGGGAGGGAAAAAAAAAAAAGAAATGTGAGGAGACCAAGTGGCTCATATGGACATCCAGCTCGACATGACGGCATGACCAGGCTTTTTTCCTCTGGCACAAAAAGCTTTTGAGTATTGCTTGATAATATTCCAAAAGAGAAAATAATAGAGCCAAGTTTCCCAAATGGTTCATATCAAACCAGTTCTTTACTGAAGCATTTATCTGGTCTTCTAAATATTCCCAGTGTCTGCATCAAAACCCAGCACGATGCATCATTCTTCTAGAGCCTGTTGTTTGGGTTCGGGATGCTTAGACCTACAAGCTCCCTTGTCTAGATGCAGATATGCTTACAACATAGGGGAACCCACCCTTCCATTTCGTATGATAGTTTCTGAACCAACATTCTATTATGAACAGTTCAAACAGAAAGTTGAAAGAAGCTCATACTGAACAATGACATACTCATAATCTAAATCCTGCAACGAATATTTTACTTCCTTTATCATATATATAACACACATATATAACACACATATGCACATCAATCCGTCCCTCTCTACTTCCATCAATCCATCTTATTTTCTGTATATTTCAAAGTATGTGACAGATATCTACCACACCACCCCCAAATACTTCTTCGTGTATATTATTAATTAGAATTTGATATGTTTATGATTCTTCTTTTCCATTAGAAGTAAAATTTATATACTATGATACCCCAAATCTTATGCGTAACATTTGCATGCTGACAAATGCATACCAATATGTAACCTAAACCACCATCAAGACAGAAGCCATCCCATCCCCTGAGAAGGTACCCCCTCAACCCCTTCCAGTCACTGTCTCACCCCCCAGTGGCCAACCACCCTTCTGATTTCTTTCCACCATAGATTGGTTTTGTCTGTTCTATAATTCTATGTAAGTGAAATCATACACTATGTATATATTTTTATTTGACTTCTTCCACTCAGCATAAGGTTTGTGAGATTCATACATATTGTTGCATGCAACAGTAGTTTATTTCCTCTTTATTACTAAGTGGTCTTGCATCACCTAAATGTAGCACATTTTTTAATCCACCCTCCTTATTGATGGATGCCTGGGTTGATTCCAGTTCTCGGCAACCACAAATTAAGTGCTATAAACAATTACCCATGTACAAGTCTATGTATGGACATAGGTATTTGTTTTTCTTGAGTAAGTGCCTAGAGGTAAAATTGCTGCATCATAGGGTAGATTCATGTTGAGGATTCTAAGAAACTACCAGTCCTTTCCCCAAAGTGGTGTTCCACACCCCTGCAATGTATGTGAGTGGCTCTTGCTAAACATTTGCATGAACATCTAATGTTTTTGGTCTTTTTAACTTTAGTTATTCCTGTGGGTGTGCAGTGGGGTCCTGTCATGGGATTTGATTTGCATTACGTTAACAATCATATGCTTACTGGCAACTCGCACATCTTCCTTGGTGAGGTTTCATTTCAAATATTTTACCCAATTTTTATTTTTTTTTGTCTTTTTTACATTGGCTTGTAAGAGTTCTTTACATATCCTAGACACTATTCCTTTGACATTATATATTTTTACAAATATTTTATTCCAGTCTGTGGCTTCACTATTCATCTTTTATCATGTATTTTGATGAGCAGAAGTTCCTAATATTAATAAAGTCTAAGTTTAATGTTTTTCTTTTATGTTTATACCTATAGCTTTCTACTGTTATAGTCTAAGAGATCTATGCCTACCCCCATAGTAGAGAAGACATTCTCTTATACTTTCCTCCAAAAAGTGTACAGCTTTTAACTTTCACATATAGGTCTACAACTCCTTCAGACATTTTTTATGAATAAACTAAAGGTCATGTATGTGTGGTTTTGGTTGCTCTGTAGATTTACTTTTTATCTTGGGTTTTCAGCAGCTTGACTGTAATGGGCCTACATATAGTTCTCTTTATATTTGTCCTTCTTTGGATTTGATGAGCTTTTGATTCTATAATTTTGTATGTGTCACCATATCTGAGAAATCTTCAGCCATTATTTCTCCAAACATTTTTTTTTTCTCAATCTCTAGGACAAAAACTAGACCTTTTGATATTGTCCCACTGATACCTGAAAAATTTTGTTCATGGGTTTTTTCTCCTTCTTTCCATTTTCTTTATAATGAATAATTTCTATTAATTTATACTCAGGTTGACTGGCTCTCTTCTTTTGTCTTTATTTGGCTGTTGAGAGCAATTGGTGAATATTGTTTTTGATATATTTTGTTTTTTAGTGCTCCAGTTCTTATTTGGTTTACTTTTATTATTTCTGTTTCTCTGCTGAGATTTTCTATCATTTCATTATTCTAAGCATATTTTCCTTTAGGTGTTTGGTCATAATTATTATATTTGCTTTCAAACCATTAATTGCTCATTCCCAAATCTGTGTGATCCTTGGAGTTGGTCTCCATCAACTGCGTTTTCCTCTGAGAATGGGTCATCGTTTCCTACTGTTCCCTTTTTAGTGCCCGTCACATATCAGATTATATCCTAAATGTAAGGTTTTTTAGGTGAGTAAAAAAAGACTCCAAGGCAAACTGTTCCGCAGAAGGAGTTTTATTGTATCCATCCTCGGGCGAGGTTCCGCGACTCCAGAGAGGGGAGTCGGGGAAGTCATCCCGCGGTTGGGCGGTGAGGGTTTTTTAAAAGCCTGTTAGTGGGGGTGGGAGAAGTCCAGAAAACAGGGGTTATCTTGGCTGGAAAGTCCCGGGCAGAAGGTTTCGGTTTCTTGCCTAAATTTCTGTTTCCACTGATGTCATAACGGTATGGACGGGAAAGTCAGCCATCTTAAGAAGTCTGCCAATCTGTGGCGTCTTTGCCCTACCTCTCGGCCGGCCCAACACCAAACATGTTTTAAAAGATATGATGTAGACGCTCTGGACTCTGTTCTGTTCCTCCCAAAGAGCATTTTGTTTGTTTGCTCTGTTTTTAGCTTGGCTGAACTGCATACTCCCTCTCCCCTATAGTGAGCGGCAACCCAAATATTGATGCTGGAGATTGCCCACGCCTGCATGGTTCACAGTCATCATCTGCAGAGTTTGGGGCAAGTTGATAGCAGAAGTTAGGACTCTCTGTCTCTGAGTCTCTCCTGTCAGCGTTTTCCCCATTGATAGGCTCGTGGCTGTTGTCCTGAAGCGCGTCCAATATTCTGTAAGCCCCCAATACTGTGGGTTTTCCAACAGACTTGTTTTAGTTGCCTACCTGACATTGACTGGTCCTGCTCTCAGAGTGAGAGCCTTAAAAATGGGAAACTCACCCAGGACCATCTTCTGCTTCAAAAGGTTCACACCCTTCTAGTTTTTTTCCTGCTTTTTTTCACTCTCCAGGTCTCCCAGGTAGTTAATTATTATGTGGTGTCAAGAGTTCATGGTTGTTATCTATAGGATGGTTGGTCAAATAGGAGCTACTCAACTATACTGGAAGTGGAATCTTCTGCACATCATTGTCTTTTTTAAAAAATATAATTTATTGTCAGGTTGGCTAATACATAGTGCATACAGTGTGCTCTTGGTTTGGGGGGTAGATTCTTGTGATTCATTGCTTACATACAACACCCAGTGCTCATCCCAAGTGTCCTCCTCAATGCCTATAACCCATTTTCCCCTTTGCCCCAACCCCATCAATCCTCAGTGTGTTCTCTGTATTTAAGAGTCTCTTATAGTTTGCCTTCCTCTCTGTTTATGACTATTTTTCCCCTTCTCTTCCTCCATGGCCTTCTGTTAAGTTTCTTAAGTTTCACATATGAGTGAAAACATATGCTATCCATCTTTCTCTGACTGACTTTGTTCACGTAGCATAATACCCTCCAGTTCCATCCACATTGCTGCAAATGGTAGGATTTCATTCTTTCTCATGGCCAAGTAGTAGTCCATTGTATATGAAAACCACATCTTCTTTATCCATTCATCAGTTGATGGACATGTAGGCTCTTTCCAGCCAAATTTGCACATCATTTTCAGTGGCTTCAGAATATTATTCATTGTAAGGATATTTACTACCATTTATTTACCTTATCTTATGTTGCTGGTCATTAATATTATTTCCACTAATTTCTGTTGTGATAACTTTGGTTCTGATGTAAAATTAACCTCAGTCTGACACATACTTGATTTGAAAGTGAAGCAAGGGACAACTTCTCTAAGCTGAAGTTAAATTACCCCATCTGTAGAATGGGGTGCTAAGCAGCACAACCCTAAATGTGCTTTATGAGGCTTTAATAAAGATAACACTTCTGCTGTATGCAAACAGTAATTTAATGAAACAACATGTTAAAAACTCCTGGTACAACTCTGGCATGTTGTAAATTCAAATTAGATGATCTTTTCGTTGTCCTTGTTATCATTATCCTTGTCATTCAACTTTTGCTCTCACTCATAATTGTACAAACAGAAGATTGGAGAATAACTGGCATATAACCAAATGTGTTTCTTCCATTTTTATAAGTAAATATATTATGAGGGTTTTCTTATGTCAGTCAAGTTGTTTTCAAGAACACAATTTTAATGGTTGCATAATACTATACTAGAAAGATATGTTGTTATTTGGATGATCCATGATTTTTGGGGAAAAAAATGGAAGTCACACATATGTGTGTTATACAAATTTCTCTGGGGGAAAAGCCTTACAAAACAACTTTCTTTTTTTTAATGTTTGTTTATTTTGAGAGCGAAAGAGAGAGTGAGTGGAGGAGGGGATAGAGGAATAGGAGAATCCCAAGCAGGCTCCGTGCTGTCAGCGCAGAGCCCAGTGCAGGGCCAGGTCCCATGAACCATGAGATCATGACCTAAGCCGAGATCAGAAGTCAAAAGCTTAACCAACTGAGTCCCCAAGTGCCCTGCAATAACTTTACTTCTAATTGTAGCCTAGGACTTGTTAGATAATGTCAACCAGATAAAGTTAAGTAGCAAATTTCAGAAGCTATGATGCTCATTAAAAGTACTTTCATATTCAGACTAATAAAAATGACATATCTGCTTCATCCCTTTTAAAGGAAATTGAAGTGCTCCATCAGCTTTATTCCGTTACACTCCTCAGAGCAATGCTATGGCATGGGTGAAGGTCAAGGAGGCTCTGCCTTCTGGAGATAGAGTATCAGACGTCATGATGATGAAGTGCCCTCTCCAGAATCATCCACAGTACGAAGGGCCCTTTGTCTCATCCCTTAGGTTTCTCTTCTCTGGAGATTGTTCAGGGAAAGCACAAGTCAGATTGGGGATGACAGCCAGCTTCCTGGTCCTGATTAGCTGAGACTACAAATCCAAACTCAGGAAATGTGAATGCCTGTGTGTGAAAATGTGGAGGGAAAATTTGGTTTCACTCCCTCTCCCTCTTATTCCAGACATTCATTGAATGAATACATGATGGTGGGAGGTAGTGATTTCTCCACATCTCCTCCTCTTCCTGAACCCAAATGCTCTACTGAACACTGCCTGTACTATGATTATCTAATTCAGTTCTCATGACAAATCTGAGACACACCCTATTATTAGCCATATTTTAAAGGTAGTAAAATTAAGTTTCAGATAGTTACCAGCCCCAGTGTCCACAGTGTCCTAGTGATATATATTTTGAGTGTCCTGCACCATCAAAATAAAAAATGTCTGCTTGTGTCTTGCTCAGCCTTACGAAGTAAAAAGTATATCCCTCAGAATATAGAAGCAGTGAGAAGAGCTTTATTCTAACCCCCAAGGAGGATCATCAGTGGATGACATAGGCACCTCGGCAGGAAGTTAGTGGGATATTTTGCAGTCTCTGTTAGTAAAGAAAGATCTGCGGAGCCAGATGGTCTTTTAACTTCAGAACACCCTGATCGCTTTTACTCTTGACCACCAACCACATGTCAACCCCAGTGGCAAACCCTGTGGATATGCTGGTAAATGAGAGAGAAGTGGTCTGCATCACATGACCTTGATAGTGTAGAGAGGAAGACAGGGACCAAGGAGCTTACACCTGTGTGTCAGAGCCATCCACCTAGACCAGACCAAGGATATTTCTGGAGTTTAGAGAATAGGATGAAAGCATGTGTTTCAGTAAACAGAGAGTACCAGGCAATACAACAGATGATAGTTTTCCAGATTCAGAAAGATCTCAGCACGTTGCAACAAGAGACTAAAGCGACAGAGATGAAATTGCAGCTCTAGAAGTAGGGTACAGAATTAGGATACAGAATAAAAGCATAGAATCCGGAGATTTGGCATGAGAACAGCGTAAGTGGGAAAGACCAGAAACTCTTCTTCCACCACAAGGTCAATATTAATTAGCAAAGCATTTGATGATGCTGTTTCAGCGGCAACAGTGCATTCACACATTTGTTTCACGAGGCATGCAAAGGAAAAGAAGACTGGTTTTATCTGTTCCCAGATGATATGTTTTGAATGGTGTCTTCCCTGTCAACTCTTCTGATAAGATGGTTTGTTTTTCATGGGGAAACAAGAAATAAATTTGGGAGCAATTAATTCGATCCTTAATAAGAATGATTCAGAACCACAGTAGAAACTGATGTACTTTCATGCTCTCTAAGTGTCTCCACTAAATAGGTAGTAATCGGATATTTATAAGAGGTCAGACTCTCCCATAACAAAAGTGGAAAGGGTAATGTGTTGGTATGGGATATACAGTTTTGAATATGACGTACCCTTGAGGGGAACTCCCAATGTGTGTGCCCCACCTGTTTCAATAACACAGTAGGACAGTTTACCTAACTCTGTGCTCAAGAGGGTTAACAAGGATGCGATGAAGTTAGAAAGGATAATCAGGGTAGGAAAGCTAGAGAGAAGGCAAGATGGGTGTACCTAATCACCACCTGTGCAGTCTTAATACTCACTGGAGGAGGAAGAAGATCACTGCCCCCATGTTGTGGATGTGGAAACTGAGATTTGGAGAAATTACTGACACACTTAATACCACAGAACTAGTGTGTAGCAGACTCCAAAGCCCCACTAAAAGTCTTTGTTTGACTATTCCTCCTTGCTGCCTTCCAATAAGATGAATTATGAAACTGGTATTGGAAAAGATGCCAACTCAAAGAGAAACTCAACACAACTGTAGTTAAAAACTTTTTTCAATATGCACCTCCAGTTGAGATATGATGAGACTTCCACTTTCTCCACCCTTGGAACTTTTTTAATCTTAGCAGATCGCTAATTGTTTGACACACCTGTTATTAATCATCTGATTGGGAAGCAAATATAATGAGGGGTGTTGGGCTATTATATCACTCTTCTGCCTATCCCAGGTTATGTTTTATTGAGTTGTCAATATTAATCATCAAGAAAGATGGCTCCAGGTAAGTCTCACCATCTCATCAATAATACTTTACCAACTGTGGCTCTTTGGAGACCAGAAATTTACAATGAGTTTAGCATGCTGCTGCAGACCCATCATAATTTTTATTACGCTTGTGGCTGCGCTGACTTCTAGGAGAGGTCGTCCTAAAATCCTAATGTGACAGAAATCAATTTTCAGATGTAAATTTGGGTGCCATAGGTGGCATTTTTTACACAGGACAAATTGCTTGTCTCTGGTTTTGAACTAATGATCACATAAACAAAAGATTGGAGACAATTGATTGCATTATAGGCTGGGGGAAATTGATGTGTCTGGGGCCAGCTGAGCAAGGGGTGGCCAGGGAGAGGATCTGTGACTTTGAAAAAGATTGTTTTGATGTGGAATGTCAGGAGTCTTTGTTTGCCTCTTCTTGTCTTTTTCTTTTTCTCTCCACTTTCACATTTATCCAGAAACATTCACCTTCTCTTTGGGGTTTAGTCACTCTGTGTAGGAGAATGGCTATGTGCCCTGTTCTCAGAGCACATTTGTGGAGAAGAACCCATGTTAACAACTTTAGAAAGGTGTGTCCTTTCAGCTTTCAAGATACGGGGGAAATGTATTCATTTATGCAATAAACATTGAGAATGTATCAACCAAAGATGCATTTAGCTGTAAGTAACCAGCATGCCTGATTAAGAATAGCTTAAATAAGTAGAGGTCATTTTTCTTGTTGAGCAAGTAGCCCCAGGGTATTTGGCTGCTGGGATTTGTTTAGCTGCTTAGTAATGCTGTCAGAAGGCCAGGCTATCCCTCTCCTTCCCACCATCCTTGTTTGCTGACTTTCCCCCCACACTTGCCCCTCATGGTTGCAAGATGGCTGCTGCATGGCCAACTATCACACAAGCTAGGTAGAGAGAAGGGAGAAAGGGTAAGCCATGTACATTTGCCCTTTTTGCAATAAAGACAGTCTTCCCAGAAGCTACCAGAAGTCTAGTATTTATTTCTCACAAGACAGAATCTTATCACACAGCTACCCCACCCCCGCCCCAGCTGTAAGAGAGGCTGGAACAGCAGCCTGGCCTGTCCCATTGGTGCTCTGAACAAACTCAAAGTTCTATAGCAAGGAGAGGTGGAGAAATAAATGTTAGGGAGATAAACAAGTCACTATAGGTTGTATGCTTACATATGTATATTTGGGGAACACTGGTTTTATTTTCTTGCTTACAGGACTTCTCAGGACATTCAAATGCTAATACCTATTGAGGACCTTTATGGGGCATAGTTGTGATAGTCAGCATTTTGCCAAAGTAGACACAGAACTCCTACTGTTATTTTCCTTAGAATCTCTGTTAATTCAGAAGTGTTCTGAGTGGCATTGTGGGATGCTCTATTATGTCCAGCTCACACCCTTTCTTGGGAAATCTAAACACATTTGTCTCAAATCAGCAAACCCTTCTCCACCGAAGACGTGTGTCTGACTTCTCTAATTGAGAACAAATCAAGGCACCAGTACCTTTGACTGGGTCCCATGATGAGGAGACGGTGGCTCAAATGAAGAATTATTTATTAATAGAATGCCAAACTCAGAGAGTAGGCCATTGATGTTTTCAAATTCATGTCAGGTCTAGAGCAGGATTAAGAGAGGTTTTCTTAGACCTAGCCTTGACACTGCAGGCCAGTCATATGTCCCTCTCCACCCCCAACCCCCCACCCCTATGCCTCCACAACCAAAAAATTAGCAAGATCCTAAGTCTAGACAATATACTGTGTTAGTGCCTAAGAGATTCAGGGTTCAAATCCTGGCTTTGCCATTTATAAGCTGTGTGATCCTGGGGAAGAGATTCCGAGCCTTAATTTACTCATCTATAAAATGGGGATTGTTCTGCATGCTGGAGCTGTAACAAAGACCCCATGGGGGTAATGGTTGTAATATGCCCACTGTAAGATAGGGAGCCATTTTCAGCCCCAATCCTTTGTTAAGGGCTGAGCTAAACTGAATCCCTTTATTAAGTCTACATTGGATTCTCCATGTTTTACAGTCTTGAGAAGCTTTGATTTTCAAAGCAAGATACTTTGACACTGCTGCTTTGACCTTGGCATTTGGACCATGCTTTGAACTCAGGTGTTATGTCTGCTTTGCTGATAATTCTTTGCTCCAAGAAATAAATACAGACCATCAGTCTTGAATCCAATTCATAATATATTGCTTCTAGAAATCATACACAAAAACTAAAATAGGCAGTGGCTAAAACTGCACACGGTAAAATTTTTGCAGAAGGAAAATTGGCTGAAGGATCAAATATTGCTGGCATCAGGGAAAAACACACAAAAAAAATGCCCTATGAAAAATTAAACGTCATAGAGAGACTGAGAACGAAATAAAATGACAATGGCCAAAACTACACAGAGGAAACTTTATTATTGACTAGAAATCGATGCAAGAATCAAAACTTCTTTTCAAAACTACAGAACTGCAAAATTCCGTAGAATAAAGCCACAGAACACAACGCACAAATCAGAAGTTCCCATTGGCAAAATTTAATTTGGCAAAAACCATCAATGAATCACATAGCTGCATAAAATTTATACATACCACAACTAATCCTGATGGAAATAATTTCAACAAAGTAAAACCAAATTTTTTACTGAAGTTGTTTACGCTGAGTAGAAAACTGAACAGTGACTTAATTCAGCTTAATAGTGTTTGCCAGAGAAATACTACTGGGTGAAAATTGTTGATATAATTCTGATTCATTTTAGCTGCTTTGAAATATGTATAAAAAGCTAGCAAGGGCAAAATAATGAGATTAAAACATTCTGTCTTCATTGTAAATATAACATTTAACACGGCATCCACAGATGACAAGGCCATTTTATTATTTATTGATGTTCTTAAGCATTCATTGAATTTCTAAACCTAAAAACATTTGTTTTCCAGCGCTCAAGTCCAATTTTCATTGAATACAAACGAGTACTAATTATATATGGTCTTACCTATATGCTGAGGGCTACTTAACTGGATGACTTAATAATGTTACTAATAAGAGAAACAGGAGGAAGAAGAGTTACCACCTTTATTGAACACTTACTTTGGAAGAGGCCCCATGACTGGCAAGGGCTTCATCAGTGGTTATCGCCCAGCCTACACACATGAGAACCACAGAACTATTTTACGAGTACCTGCTGTTCTGACTCTGCCTCAATTCAAATGCGCACTCCCCTTTTGTCTTGTGACACCAAGAGTGTCCTAAATTCCTATGTCTTTAGCTTGTGTTGACACATGGCCAGTGTGACTCTGACATGTTATTTTCTTATGCTGAGGGTGTCTTGTAGCATTTCATGGGTTTTGTGCTTACCTGCTGCCTATTAGGCTTATAACTCACAGCGCTGTGACTTTAAATGTCAGCATTGTCACTGAGACAATGGAGCTAAAAGCAGGCTGTTGACATTCTTTGGACACAATTTGTGATACCCTTTTCATTTCCTTGAACATTTCCAAGTTTCTAGGTGATGTTTGCCCACAGAACCATATCGCAGAGCCTAGGCTTTAGCGAAATGTGCCTGACCTAGATCAGCAGCCCCCAGGTCCAAAAGCCATTTCGGGTACACCATTGTGTAAACAGGTTTCCCTCTCTGGGTCCAGGCCCCTGTCTTGTAAACTAAAGGTATTATTACCTACTCCCTGGGATTATTGTGAAAATAAAGTATTTAAATGCCTTATATAATAAGAGCTTCTCCAAAGAAGTGTGATCTTTTCATGATTCAGCATGTGAATACTCTCTATATGTGCTCATCTGGTATTTTAAAAATTTATAGATGAGAAAATACTTCAGATAAGTAAATGATCTTTATTGCAAGTTTCTTGCCAACATTTAGAAGCTGATAGGTGATGATTATGAAGGTAGATAGTAGTTAAAAACAGGGGTTAACCAACCATGGCCCATGGGCCAAATATGACCCACTGACTGATTTTATCAATAACATTTCACTAGAACACAGCCATGTCCATCCATCGATATACTGTCTATGGCTGCCTGGGTACAATGGCAGAGAGTTGAGTAATTTCAACACAAACAGCTTGGCCTAAAAGCCCAAAATATTTACCCTTTGATAGTTTACAGACACAATTTGCTCATCCTTATCTTAGAGCTTGCAAATTATTTTCTTTCTTTATAGATTCAGATCTAAATATACAACTGGTCAAATATCATAGCAGTCAGTGAGGTGGGCATCAAACCCATTCTACAGATGTGTAAACTAAGGCACACAGCTTATAATGGCAGAGCCAAGGATAATTCCTGCGCATTAACACTTCATCCTACATCTAATCATTAGCTCGTAGCCTTTCAGTTCTTCATAAATTTTACTTTATAAGGATGTTTTCTGTTGTATAATTAATGTCCTGGCTATATTATTTAATCATCACTCATTAAGCACCTGCTGTGTGGCAGGCACTATTCCAGCCACTAGGGCATAGCAGGGAACAAAAGTCTTCCTCTTGTCATACAGCTTATGTTCCGGGCTGTTATGCATGTACCTCAGGGGCTCCAGGGGTCTTAATCACACCCACGCACCCCATCGCTTTTGCTCACCAAGTGCTACCGTATATTGTGCCAAGTCCTGCTACAAAAACAGTGAACCACAAGCACTGGTCTCTGTCCTGGAGGTGAGAGAAGTTCACAGCCCCGTGGGAAATTGCCTTTAGGGCACATTCTTGATTTCTAGAATGTGATGTAAACGCCAGTATCTCGAAGTAGTGTGGTGGTGTTTTTGCCATTCACTTCTAGCTTACGACTTTGCTCCTAGAGCTGGAAATAGGAGATAGAAACTGAGTCAGCACTAACACAAAAGGTTTGAGGGGTTGTGGAGACACATGCATCTCAGACTTGAAGATGTCTGTGAATAAATCACCTGGGATCATGTAAAAATGAAGGTTCTAGTTCCATGTGTCCAGGATGGGGCCTACGCTCAGTGATTCTAACAAGCTCATAGGCGATGCTCTGAGGACCATGCTGTGAGTAGGAACGTACCCGTGAACAGTTAGCTTCCTCTGAGATCCCTCAAAGTCGATGCTGGAAGCGAGAAACATGGGTGGATTCCCAAATGTAAAGGCAGGGTTTGAGCAGCTAAGCCCACCATGAATTGAGACTGTGGTCTGTGGTCACCCCAGGTAGACATGAATCCTTGGCTGGGATCATCGTCACCTCACCTTCTCCCTATACCAATCACCAGTTCTCTCTCTCTCTCTCTCTCTCTCTCTCTCTCCTCCCTCCCCCCCACCAGCTCCCTCTTTTCCCAGATTTCAGGCTCCTCTTTGCACCTAGCCCAGTGTACAAGCTTACTCTGTAATTCAGACCACCCTAGGAAGACCCCTGTTAGAGATGCTAAGAATTTTTTTCCCCTCTGTTCAAGTTCAAGTGAGGAAAGGCACAAACCATCCTTCTCAGTAATTCTGTCAGACTGACTTGCAAGTCTTCCCAGCCTCCCTGCTCAGACTGCACAAGCTAGTGATTAAAACTTAGAACAATAATTAGGCCTTTATTTTCAAAGCAAATTTGGTTTCCAGACCAGACTTCAACATTCATTACAATACAGACTAATAAAAACAAATCTGGGCACATATGCTTTTTATGCTTTTGTGTTGTAAAATCTATAACAGCATTAAAACAATTTTGAAAAAAAGTCATTCATATTCCCCCTGCAAAATACTCTGTGAACATTCCCTTCTGTTTCTCATCCAGATATATTGCACATATATATACACATAGTTTATATACAAGTATGCATTGTAATTTTTCCACTTATTATATGATCAACATTTTCTCTATTGTCATATGATCTCACTATTTTTTTAAAGGCACACAGTATACCTTCCAGTTGACAAACCAAGATGTTTGTAAACATTAAACAGTCCTTTTTGGAACATTTCAGTGCTTTTGTTGTTTCTTTTTCTTTCTTCACTTCTGTTTTCTTTTGTTTTCTTTTCTTTCTCTCTCTCTCCTTCCTTCCTTCCTTCCTTCCTTCCTTCCTTCTTTCCTTCCTTCCTTTCTTCCTTCCTTCCTTCCCTCCTTCCTCTCTTTTCTTCTTTTCCCCACTTTGGTCTCTTCTTTCCTTTCCCTACTTCCTCCTTCGTCACCTTCTTCTGTTATCAGAAAAACAATGCTTCATGAACATTTGATACTCCTTTACCTTGAGTTGAATTCTTTTTCAGAGTATATTTTCAGCCAGGAGGAGGAGGAGCATTTCCTCCCATCCATAGAGTTTGAGAAGCCCAATGGCCAAATCAGTAACATATTGCCATTTTCTATAAAAATCTCAAAGGAGGACACCCTAAACACATTTCATGTCTCCCAGGCCAATTGAGTAACTATGATGCTAATTCCAGTCACTTATAACTGCATTCATTCCTGGGCTATTGGAATGAGTCCTGACTGAAAATGAGTCCTAAGTTGGCCCAAACCAGTTCCTGATACTATGCTCAGCCGCTAAGCCCTGGATTTATCTTACACAAGTTTCTATTCCTACTTTTCTCTAAATATGCACTTCAGATATTAATGCTTCAACACATAAAATTATCTGGAAGGGTTAATGCTCTAGGATATTGGTTTATTGAAGGAAGAAATATTTTTTAAAAATTTTCATGTTTTATTTATTTCTGAGAGATAGAGAGACAGAGCATGAGCAGGGGAAGGTCAGGGAGGGAGGGAGACACAGAATCTGAAACAGGCTCCAGGCTCTGAGCTGTCAGCACAGAGCCCGAAGCCGGGCTCGAACCCACGAACCGTGAGATCATGATCTGAGCCGAAGTCGGACGCTCAACCGACTGAGCCACCCAGGCGCCCCAAGGGAAGGAATATTTTTAATCTATTTGATTCACTACTATATTCCCAGCATCTACAACAGTGTGTGGCACATGGTGGGTGTTTAATAAATAATTGTTTTACGAGTCATTATTAAAAAAAACTATAAGATCAGAAACAGTCTATAAAAAGGAAAGAGATCTTTACTTTAAAGCAGTGGCTCTTAAGCCTTCTGAGTATAAGTGTATTCCTTACATCTGTGCGTTAACAAATACAACCACACAAACGATTTCGATAGGTCCAAGGAATCTGGAAATTTTTCCATGGACACCAGGCAATAAGAATCCCTGGTATAAAAGAACCTCTAAGTTCTAATTCATTTGGCATCATCCCACCAAGTAGAAGAACTTTGAAATAGTAAGTGATCCACACCTTATGGCACATTCGATCTTTACATGGCCATTATTATTCTCATCTTAGAGAAGGAAATCTTGATCTCAGAAAGATTCGAAAGACTTATTCAGAGTGACACAGTTGTTAAGTGTGGAGCAGGGACTAGAACGAGGTCTAGTTCAAGTCCAGCCTGCTTTGAGTTAACCGCCTCCTATTACTCCTGCGTTGATATGCACTACCTTTGTCTTCTTAGCATTTGATTGATGGTTATTGTTAGTGCAGATAATTTGGGCTCCCTTGTAATGATCAAGACGTTTTCGCAAGGCAAGATCTCAGATGACTAGGACAAGGCAGGTGCTAATGCCATTCTCAGCTTCATCTGGAAATTTCTAACTAGAGTTCATTAACTTGTCAGCCCTGCTTCCTTCTGAGTACCATACTGATATAATAAAATAGTGCAAATCTATGGAAACCTTAATGCAGCTTCATCTGTCTTCCTTTGTTGGGTTTTTTTTTCTTCTTTTCTTTCTACTTTCTTTCTCTACCACTTTAAAAGTAAAATCATGCCTCTTGATGGCCATGCAGTTCTGTTTTCAGTATACATTTTGAGTTACTGGAAATCCAGGCACAACCAGCTTTTCCCAAACACACCTCTTATTACCCCAAAATAGTAGGAAACTAACTTTATCTAGACTCACTCAGCAAATCTAGACTGTCCTGTGAGATTACAAATCTAGTAAATTAATTTTCCTTAAGTATAGCATGACTTGGTATGCGGGTGAAGATCTGAAAGTTTTGCAGAATTGTTTTACTTACAGAATTAACGGTAATACTGTTTTTGGTGAAGCTTTGTGCAGAAATAAGCTAAATAATTCTCTGAGTTGACAGGGGAAGGCATTATGGTCAGGAACTGTTGATGGGAATGTCAGGGTAAGGATGGTTAGCAAAGTGCCTTATTTCTTTCTTCCTCCTTGATGTTGCTCACTTAGTTCTCTTGGGAACTTTTGAACTCAAACTCCATCTACAAAAGAAACCAACACACGCTGCCTATTCTGGGTGAGATTAACTTCTTGTTCTTTGTCCTCCCCATTCTCGATTTTCATCTTCTCCAACGCTTATAACATTATTGAAATAACTGACTCCGTAACATGGATTTCTGCAACTGGACACATTTTGATTCGTTTGGAGGAAGCTCCATGGTTATTTTATTTTGCTGATTTCTTAGCAACATCATAGGAACTAGCCCAACCGTCATGAGCTGTAATATGGGTCCACAGTTCTCTCTCTGTCTCTGAAAGCAGCCAGAAACCAAACATTACCCAGGAAAGAAGGCTCTGACAGGGACCTACAGCTGGTACCGGCATACTTTGTCAATTTTCCTGCTCCTGGAGAGGTTATCCAGCATCTCCTGTAATACGAGATGGAAAGCATTCTCTCAGTACCACAGCTAAAGGACCGATCATGGAAATGAAGGTGCAATTACAGAAAAATCATCCCTAGGCTACGACCACACTCCACGAGCATTTTATTTCCATCATGACTCATGATTTCAATTTTCGGGACTGAGAGTCTCTGCTGAATCCCAATTAAAATCCTGAATATGATAGCCTGTGCTTTACAGACATGTGTCAATGTGTTCAGTGAATTTGGGTTTAATCTCCTTGGATTGACCACAGTTGTGAGCTGGTAAGGGACTAGTAAATTTGCATATGTATATGATATGCTAATTAAGTGCTGTATTTCCTCTTTTACTTTTGATCTACCACAAGAGTAGATTCAAGACTAATGTTCAATTTGCACTTGCAAATGATGGTTTTTATACCAAGGTTCTTAATATCTGAGTTTTAGTTTAAAGGGGAAAGTGCCCATGCCTTTGAAAGTCAGGACCGTGCTAAAATATTTTCCAATCTCAAAAAAAAAATCATCTGGACATCTTTGACAATAAAAAATTTTAATCTTGTCCTTTGAATAATATAAAGATTGAGTATGCCTCTGAAGAAATATTGATGTAGACTCAAATCAATATGCCCCACTTGTCACTGATTCTCCCCATGCTTTGGACAAATTGCTGAACCTTGCTCAGCCTCAGTTTTGCTCAACAAAAGTTGTTATTACCATACAGATGGGTGATTCAGTTACTTTTGGTTTTATCACTAAAAAGGAAACATTTAGTCTAAGAGACATGAAACATTTCTACACATACAGATGCAAAGACCAAGACCTTTTAAAGTTCATGTAATAAGCACAATTCTTTAGCAATGCAATAGATTTGCCTTTAATCTATTACAATGTTGGTCTTTTCTTCTGAGCTTGGCCCTTTGTACACCTCAAAAAGAACTAATTGTGTTCAACATTATAGGGTTACTGTCATTACAACATTGCTCTTCCCTAAGAAAATAGGATGTTGTATGCTGAAAAGTCAAAGATTCAGTGTAGACATAAGGTAATTAACCATTTACAATTGCCACAGAGTTACTATAGCAGAACTTGAGGGGTGATCTCACTGGTACAGCCAGTTCCCCACCAATTGCTAGGGACATTCTAGTCCCCTTAGTGACAATTTCTTCCTAACTTCCACAACTTGCTTGACTGGAATGATCAAGGAAGACTTCTGAGGGGAGATGACATCTTTGCAACTTAAATGGGAAGGACATTCCAGGTAAGATGGATGCTATGGGGTAAGATACAAAAGCAGGAAAACATAAAACTTGTTCAGTGAACAGTGTGTAGTAGGTTTTGATCTAAAGCAGATGATTCCAATATAGAACAGAAATTAGAAAAATTGTCAGAACTCTACTTTCATAAGGCCTTGACAGTCAGGCTAAGGACACTGAGTAGACCACACTATAGGCAAAGAAGAGCCATGACTTGACCCGTTCATTTCTTCTTGCAACTCATATCCTCTGAGTAATTTTGTGCTACCTTAAAGGGAACCTTTGATATATAGTATTTCAGAATGTCTAGTCTAGAAACATATCTTGATGGTCTGAAGGGGGATAAGACTGTGGGACAAGAGGGGAAGCATGTTTGAAGGCAATGGGGATTGTCTGATGAGAAATGGCACATTGGGGCACCTGGGTGGCTCAGTTTGTTAAGCATCTGACTTTGGCTCAGGTCATGATCTTGCGGTTTATGGGTTTGAGCCCCGCATGGGGCTCTGTACTGACAGTTCAGAGCCTGGAGCCTGCTTCAGATTCTGTCTCCCTCTCTCTCTCTGCCCTACCCCTGCTCACACCCTGTTTCTCTTTGTCTCTAAAAAATGAATAAACATTAAAAAATTTTAAAAAAAAAGAAATGATACTGATACTATTATAGCACATAGCACGTAGTATTTGGGACCAAACCAAAGAGGATGGCATTAAGCATTCTTTGGTCATTTTAGTGGTTGCATGGGGATTTATAGTATATATCTTCAACTTATCACAGTTTGCCTTCCAGTGACATCACAGCACCGCACAAGCAGAATAAAAATCTTACAACAGTATACTTTCACTTTTCCCTTACCCCACATTTGCAGTATTGCTGTTACACATTTTACTTTATTATATGTTGTAAATAAACCTCATAATACATTGTTATTATTCCTGCCTTAAATAGTCAGTTACCTTTTCAAGGCATATTTTCAAAAATAAGAGAAAAAAGTCAACTTTGCTATATATCCACCATTTCTTGCGTTCTTCATTCCTTTGTGTACATCCATATTTCCATCTGGCATCACTCTCCTTCCAGCTGAAGGAGAAATATTAAATTTTTTCTGTGGTGTTCTGCTCATGAATTCTTTCCCCTTTGGAATATCTGAAAAAGTTTTTATTTCACCTCCATCATTGGGAGATATTTTTCTCTGGGTTTAGAATTCTGAATGGAATTTCTTTTTTTCTTTGAGTATTTTAAAAGATTTGCTCCATAGTCTTCTGACTTGCATTGTTTCTAACAAGACATCTGCTGTCATCCTTATCTTTTCTTCCTCTGTTCCTAATGTGTCTTTTTCTCCTCAGGCTGCTCTTACAATTTTATTTTTCTTACTGGTTTGGAGCATTTTGATTATGATAAGAAACACTTTGAGGGGTGAATCAAGAGAGCATTGAAACAGATAGGAATTTAGCCCTGGGAAAAGAGGTAAAATAAATATGAGACTGCACAGATTAATTGAAACCGATAGTTGCTTCTTTAGGTTAGTACCAACTATCTTTTCAGGTGGAGGAGAGATAGCATTGCAGAATGTACCCCATAAAAGAAAGTAATACCTAACACTTGAGGAAAACCATATATACATTCACAATATGCATATAGATGCATACATGTTCATGTGTATACACACACACACGTGTTATAACTACAACAATCCCATAATATAGATACTATTATAATCTCCATTTTATACATGTTGAAACTGTGACACAGAATAGTTGAACAATTTTAGCACAAAGTTAGTATGTGGCAGAGCTAGGATTTGAATACAAACCATCAATTTAACAGTCATGCCTTCATCTGCTATTCTAAACTACTTCTTACTGTATATGACAGCCAAGTATACCAACAGGAAGATATTGATAGATCCAGAGAGCTCCTGTGCTAAAAATATGCTCTGTTAAAGGGAAAAAGAATGTTGTTTCTTGGGCACAGATGATGCTAGTTACAGGGCAATGATCTTCTGTCTGATCTCTGGCTTAGATACTGAAGTTACTTCAGATAAAAAAAACGTCCAGGGGTTCCTGGGAGGCTCAGTCAGTTAAGCATCCAACTTTATATTGCAGTCTGTGAGTTTAAGCCCCATGTCATGCTTTGTGCTGATAGTGCAGAGCCTGGAGCTGCTTCAAATTCTGTGTCTCCCTCTCTCTCTGCCCCTCCCCTGCTCATACACTGTCTCTGTCTGTCTGTCTCTCTCTCTCTAAAAATATTAAATAAACATTAACAAAATAATAAAAAATAAAATGCCCGTAATATTAATGACAAGACTTCTAGCTAGACAGTGTAGTAGACTATGAAAACTCTACTCACTGGTGTTTCTCTGGCGTGTCCAACAGAAGACAGAAACTTCTGCAGGTAAAATGGAAGGAGTTCACAAACATGTGTGAACTCATGTATTGGTCTGAACAACATAAGAAAGAAAGGACATAAAAACAAAATTCTAGCTAATCTCTCTGGTCTACCTACAGCACTAATAATGATGACCATCATTTAGTAAGAATCTTCAAGGAGCAAAGCGCTTTACTTTTATTTGATCCTTAGGGTAACAACCTACACAACAACTACTCCCAACTTTATGCTTCTTTTAATGCTGAACCATTTGCAAATTTCTTAACCTCCCTGTTCCTTAGTTTCTTCATCTGCATCATAAGGCTAATAATAGTAACTACCAAAATACTATTCTGAGGATTAAATGAGATGATTCATCTTTAAAGTGTACCTGGGGCACAGCAAGCCCTCAGTAAGTGTAAGATGATGGTATTGTTGTCTCTTTTGTTTTCTTCTACTTACTTTAATTCCTGCTTTGTCTATCCAAACTTTTCTTAAATTTTTTAATGTTTTATTTATTTTTGATAGAGAGATAGAGACAGCATGAGCAGGGGAGGGTCAGAGAGGGGAGGAGACACAGAATCCAAAGGCAGTCTCCAGGCTCTGAGCTAGCTGTCAGCACAGAGCCTGACGCGGGGCTCAAACCCACAAACCATAAGATCATGTCCAGGCTTAACCAACTGAGCCACCCAGGTGCCCCTCTCTATCCAAACCTTAACGATCCTGCAAAAACAAGATAGCATTCAGCCCACTCTCTGGATTGTGCTGCTCAACCACAGTCTCTGTTTCTGCTAACAGTCAGTACACACAACTTAGCATCTTGATGACTTTTATCATTCCACACAGGTCATTTTGCCTTCTCAGTTAGATTAATTCATGACTCACTCAATTCATATGTCATTTGAGCACTTACCAGGTGCCAAGACCTGTTCTGGTTTATTACGGTTAGAATAGTAAATTAGAAAAGTCAAAATCAGATCCCTGACTCACAGGTCTTATGTGTTGGTATAGGGAAAAAATATATGTAAGTAAAATATGTGGTATGTTAGATGGTAACAGTGATACAGATATAAATAAATCCTGGAAGGGAAATAGTGCTAGGGGAAAGCGTAGTTTTGGATAATAGGCACTAGGAAGGCCTTCACTGATGTAAGAATACAAGTCACTGAGACCCAGCTGTAGAGCATTCTTGGATGGGGTATGGCAAGTGCAAAGGCCCTAAGGTAGGAATGTTTATGATCAGAGAACATCAAGGAGGTTAGTACCACTGGAGTGGAGTCAGTAAAGGGTAGAGTTGTAGGCAATATGGTTGGAAGATGAACAGAGTGGACCAGATTACATAGGGCCTCACAGGCCTTTGTAAGGATCTTGCCTTTTACTCTGATATGATGGGGAGCCACTGGACTTCCTGAGCAAAGGAATGACTGAGACAGGCATATGCCTTATAAATGATGAGCCAATGTTGGAATAGAATTTGGAGTTGGCAAAGCATTCTTACATCCCTCACAGGAGTGCTGTGGGGGCAGGATTACCCCACCCATCACAGAGGTGAAGAAACTGGTGCTCACAGAAGAGTAGTAAATTCTAGAATGTCCTGTAGCCTTGGTGGCAGAGGCAAGATAGAAACCAAGATTCCCCAGCTTCCAATCTGAGAAGTCCTTCCACAGCAAGCAGATGCTGAGTCCCACTTGGGTTCTGAAGTTGAAACCCATGTTCCTACAATTTTCTTCACCATTTCCCAGGCTTACCTCTTCTGGGCTCTTCCCCTCCTGTGTCTAACAAGCATTAATGCCCCACTGGGGAAGGACTTAGTGCTTGCTCATGCCAGGTGGGTAGTGCCAGGGCAGAATAGATATGACATTACCTTCAAGTGAATTAGAAACAGCCATCCCCTCAAGGATCATGATCCCCATGGACATATGGCTACATAACACAAGGTGAATTTCAGCCCTTGGCCACCTCCTCCAAGGGCCTTTGTGCAGTGCACATCCTTCACCACTATAAATGGCAGTCTGACACCTCTTCATGATTTTTATATAACACACATCATATAACATAGTAGAAGTCACATAATAGGTACTCAGTGAATCGTGGCTGATTAAATTCCTTTTCATTTTTCACCTTCCAATATGACTAAGATGGGAAAGGATATAAATCAGTTCACATATATTTATTGAACACCTACTGTATGCAGGGACTAGTCTAGGTGCTGGGAATACAACTACATTATACTGACCCAAAAAATCCTGAATTTATAGGCCTTATGTTCTAGTGGAGGACACAGGTAATAAATGAATCAGTATAAGTATGTTATTGTCATCTTGCAAAGATGTGAAAAAGAAAGCATGGAAGAGCGTATGAAGTTTTAGTGAGAGAGAAATGCAGGCAAGAGTGGCCAGTGCCAGCATTATGGGAAAGGTAGCTCTTGAATAAAGACTTGAACAGAGTGGAAGCAGCCCAGAGCAATGGCCCCAAGATGCCCAGATCCCAATCCCTGGGACCTATGAACATCACCTGACAGGTTAATAGAGCCTTTGCTGATGTGATTAAATTAAGGATTTTGAGGTTGGGAGATTATCCTGGATTATCCGGGGAGCGGGGGGCAGGAAGAGAGCCTAACAAGAGAACCAGAGAGAGGTTTGAAGATTCTCTGGGGCCAGAAGCCAAGAGGTATAAGTAGCATCTTCTAGACAGTGGGAAAGGCAAGGAAACAGATTCTTCTCTAGAACCTCAGGAAGAACACAGCCCTGAAAATATCTTGATTTCAGTCTGGTGAGACTGTTTAAGATATCCGACCCCAAGAAACAGAAGATAACTGTGTGTTGTTTTAAGCCACTAATGATTGTAATGTTATAGCAGCAATAGGAAATTAATACAATGACTCTGTAAGTATCTGCAGGGAAGAGCATTCCGGTAGGAAGAGCAGGAGGTGCAAAGGCCCTGAGGTAAAACATACCTGGTATATTTCAGGCCACTGGACTGGGTCAGAGCAAGTCAGGGGGACTGGAGGCCACAGGAGGCACAGGGCAAATTACATAAAACACTACTGGTCAGTACAAAGACATTCATTTTATCCAAGTACTAGGAGGCCCCACTGGCAGCTATGAAGCAGAAGAGTAACGTCATCTGGTTCATGGGGTTTTTTTAAATTCTTTTTTATGTTTTTATTTTTGAGAGAGAGAGACAGAGTGTGAGTGGGGAAGAGGCAGAGAGAGAGGGAGACACAGAATCTGAAGCAGCTCTAGGCTCTGAGCTGTCAGCACAGAGCCCGACACAGGTGTCAAACCCACAAACTGTGAGATCATGACCTGAGCTGAAGTCGGATGCTTAACCAACTGAGCCACACAGGCGCCCCAGTCCATTCAGTTCATGTTTTAACAGGACCACCCCTGGCTGCTGTGCAGATGGAATGGGGGCTGTTGAGGCAAGGGCAGAAGCTAGGGGACCAGTAAAAATGCTTTTGCTGTAATCCAGACAAAAGGGGACGTCAGCAAGAACCAGGGTGGTGGCTGTTGGGAAAGTGAGAAATCATCAAATTCTGAACATATTTTGAAAATGGAGCTCATTTAACCAGATAAAGGATAAATTGATACATATAAATTTAACTGGAAAAGATCCTGAATAAAATTGTTTTAGTAACTAAAGGGGTGCCTGGGTGGCTCAGTCGGTTAAGTGTACGACTTCGGCTCAAGTCATGATCTCGTGGTTCATGGGTTCGAGCCCCGTGTCAGGCTCTGTACTGACAGCTCAGAGCCTGGAGCCTGTCTTTGGATTCTGTGTCTCCCTCTCTCTCTGACCCTCCCCTGCTCACACTCTCTGTCTCTCTCTCAAAAGTAAATGAAGCATTACCAAAAAAATTACTTTAGTAACTAAAATTGTAATGTGTAAAGATAGCACACCTAGGAGGCAAGAGGTAGAGTGGGTAACAGTCCAGACTCTGAGCAGAATGGTCTGGGTTCAAGTCCCGGCTCCTCACTCGCCAGCACTATGTCTTTGAGCAAGGTGTTTACCTTTCCTGAGCCTCAACTTTCTCATCTATAGCATGGGACTGTAATAGTACCAACATCACAGAGATTGTGTGAGTGTTCGTAAGACTTGGTGTCTAACTCCTGGTAAGCTCCGACAACGTTCTCTCTCATCATTTAGAATTTGCTGATTTTCAAAGATATTTTCCTATTTGTAAAATGCATGAAGAATTTAATGTGAAGAATTTGAAAACAAACGCAAGCGCTCCCCTCCTATGGGGCAAGTTCACAGAGTAGTTGGGATGCCAACCTATTTCTCTTGGTCCCATAATAGATTTTTCTGAGCTCCATTATCAAATAGTTTCTGTAGTTGTCCATCCTGATGTTGAAAGAGGAGTCTGATCCTTAGGTCTTTTAAGACGGAATGAGCATCACATGGCAACTGAATATTTATATCACGCTCTCCTCTCTTCAAGGAGTTGTTGTTTTACCATCCTGACATCAAAACCTCTGGGCCCGGGGAAACCTCAGATGCTGGAGAATATCAAACGTGGTCTTTCTCTCCCCTCTTTCCTGGGAGATCTGACACACCTTTGAACCTTCAAAGGCCACAGTAATCAAGGATGTGGGGTGACATGCGGCATTGCATGCATCATCGTGAAGATGCATTTATTCATGTAAAGTGCAGAGCGTGGAGTCATGGTTGCCACTGAATTAAAATGTGCGGATCTGTAATCCAGCGAAAGCCACAGAACAAAGGGAGGAGAGAGACACAGGAAAGGCTGATGAAAGACACTTTGCTGACTGGGGACTTCACTGAAGAGAGCTACATAAAAGGCAGATTACTGCTTAAGTAGGTTAATGTAACCCTGGTGTCTTAATTAAAGTGTCTTTAACAAAAGACGAAGAGGAACACAGCACTGGAAGTTTGGGGGAGGCATCAATGAAAGTGAAGAAATTTACGTTAAATATTGAGAATAACTCCCTAGGCAAAACAATCTTGAATTTCAGTCGTGAAGGATATTTAAAAATCGGTTGGACAAAGGAGGCAATTGGCTTTGCCAGCCAGTGTGAGAAATAGCGAATTCTAGAGTTTGCAGCCATAACATCACGAAGTTCACAACCAAAAACAAAGCAAGAGGAAAAAAACGGGAGGAACAAGGATCTCAAAAACACCAAATCCAGAGACTGAGTTCTGGTCCTTTGTTCTTGCTTTCCTAAAATGCCAGGACACCGCTTTAAATGTCCTCCCTCCATTACTGATTCTGAAACAGGAACATGCCATTCCAAAGGGGAGGATTTGTTTCACCCCTCTCCTTGGGGAAGCTTGACTCGGGGTCCTCCTTTCCCTGAATCAACGTAACATTTGGCCTGAGTAGCTGGATTTTACCTGGGGTGAAAACATGAATAAGCACCTGCTTTTATATTTGATGAAGTCGTACACTGTGTTTCTCAGATTCCATCCTACAATAGTCCAGTGACATCTGTCAGCATACATTCTCTCCTGGAGCCAGGCACACTTGAGGTCAAGCCTCATTGCAGGGTGGCTGTGCCATTCACATCCACAGCCGGTGCCTTCTTCTGCCAGTTAATGAGGCGATTCGGCTGCAGGGAGGAGAATGGGCGTCCCTTCTAACCTTATGATTAAATGCATCAGGTGTTAAGTGAAATGCAAGCTTCTTCTCTGAGGTCACCCTAAGGAGAAGAAAAGCCACAAACTCCCTTGGAAAAAGAAGGAAAGGGATATTGTCAGCTTGCCATCTGATAGTAGATGGCATTTATTAAACAGGTCAATATTTATTAAATAGTCAATCTTTATTAAAGTTTAGAGAATGAGGCCTGTACTTGTAGACTAATGGCAGTGGTGGAAGAAACCTGAAGTTCATAGGAACTATCCAGAAACCTCCATCTAACTTGGCCTGGAGAATGACACACACAATGTATTAGAGACTCCACGAGTGTGCGTGTGCATGTGTGTACGTGTGTGTGTTATTGGGCAAGTAGGGAGGGCTAGAGATAAGTGAGGGAGGAGGAATATCCAAGCCACAGGAACAGCACAGATGAAGCCATAAAGTCAAGACAGAGCATGGCACATTTGGGCAAAGCAACATGGTAGGAACGGGCTCCAGAGAGATTTGATGGGACCACTTGGGAAACGCCCTGCTGTGGAACATGAAATACCTTGTCAGTGGTGATGGGTGATTTGGGAATTCCTTCAAAATGTTCATAACCTTTGACCTAGCAATCCCACTTTTGCTAGCCATTCTGAGGAATCCTTATCAACGACAAACAAACAAGCAAGCAAGCAAATAAAACAGCATCCACTGATATTTTATTTGCATTTTATTTATCATAACAAAGAATTGGAAGGCCCGAAACTTTACCAGCATAAGGCCATGGGCGTGGCTAAATGCGTGCTGATAGAGCCCACGTGATGTCCAGCTACTAAAAGTACATTTATAGAATCTGTGACACAGAAGGGAAGGAGGCTTGGTTTTTATCATTAGCTTCAAAAGGCAAGGTACAAAATTGTTCAGACCCTTCAATTCCAACTTAAGCAGAAAGTATATTAAAACCTGAAAGGAAGGACACGGAAATGCTATTCTGTTTCTGTGATACAGGCTTGTGAGTAAATGAATTCATTTTTTTCTTCCTGATTCCAAGTAGAATATTAGGTTCATTATAGAAACTTTTGAAAATGTATTAAACTACTCCTTGCTCTCAAATCTTTATCTTGGTGTCTGCTTCTGGAGAGTCCAGACTAAGAGTGTTGAGGTCTTGTTTGTTATTATTCTAGTCAGTGGGCTCAGGTATAAGAGGAAATGATGAGTCATGAGGAAGCCACGGGTGAGCAGGGAAATGTCACAACCATGGCAGGGAATGTGGTGCTAGAGAAGGAAGGACTCGATGTGGGGAGACCCCTCAGGAGGTGGTAACCCCTTGGGAGAACAGTATGGTGGGAATGAAGTAAGCCAACCATGGCCATGGGATGTCAGAGTGCAGATCTTCCATGCTGAGAAAGGGAGGCAGGCACCTTTGGGGGCTATGGCAAGAGCAGGCAGGCTTCTCAGTTTGGTTTAGGACATGTGCATTTGGGGTGCCTTCAGGACAGTCCTGTATCATTCGCTATCGACCTTCCTTGGGGAAAGCACATAGCCAACATCCAAAAAATACCCACTGAATTGAAAATAATTCTTTTTCCACATGTGGATTTTCTAATGGTGGCTTTCTTTAAAGGCCACTCGCAAATTTATGAGCTCATGCAGACCAGGAAGCATGGGATCTGGGGTACGTGCTCACACATCTAGAGTGTGTACTCAAGTTAATACAGCTGTTGAGCCAGGAGTACATATGTGTATTAGAAAAACAAGTCCATCTGTAAAGCACTGCAAGACGCCTCCAGGTGTTCAGAATAGCTATTTAACATGAATATTTTATCAATGCCAGAGCAGACAGAGGGAAATTGTATCCATTATATCCCCACCACCATCACATGTGGTTGAATGGACGTCTGACTAAAGAATCTAAATATGTTTAAAACATTTTTCACCCCCAGTGAAACTAGCAAGTCCGGATCTGTGTTGTGATTGCGCCTGTGAGATTCGTGAAATATTTTGGAGACAATTCCATCTTGGAACTGTGGTTTGGCAAATTTTCATCCAAAGCATATGCTTTTATTTTATTTTTTAACTAGTCGTTCAAATGTGGGCAAGTTGACATTTTAGAGCAAGTGGTAGAATATGTGTGTATGGGAGGGTGTTGTTGTTTTACTTCTGTTTCATTTTCAAGTTCAACTTTTCAAATACAGGGATGGCTGAAGGGTAACAAAAAGCAGGAAAGAAAGCCTACTTAAGAAAATGTGGTTTCCAGGGATGGCCCCTCAGATCTGACAGGGTAGAGTCAAAGGCAAGGTCAGTCCCAGACTTTTGCTTAAGACCATTCAGTGGCTTCTTGTCATCCTCTAGATTCAGAAAAATCCTGTGGACCAGGTCTGGCTCTCTCTTTCCTGTTTCTTCTGGGGCTTCTTTGAGCCCTAGACCCTTCTGGTCTTTGGCCATCTTCTGCCTCTGTGCCTTCTTCCATGTTGTTCCCCATGCCTGGAACTCTTACTCATCCTTGTCCCTCCAACCTAGATGAATTCTACTTGGCCTTCAGGTCTTAGCTTCACTGTGATTTCTTCCAGAAAATGATGGTCTTCTATTTAGTGGTCCAAGGGTTGAATCTTCTGAAAAATTTCTTTAAAAATCTTTTTAATGTATTTATTTCTAAGAGAGAGAGAGAGAAAGCATGAGCAAGGGAGGGTCAGAGACAGAGGGAGATACAGAATCTGAAACAGGCTCCAGGCTCTGAGCTGGCTGTCAGCACAGAGCCCGACATGGGGCTCAAACCCACAAACCATGAGATCATGACCTGAGCCAAAGTCGGACGCTCAACCAACTGAGCCACACGGGCGGGTGCCCCTAAAATTTTTTTTAATGTTTATTTATTTTTGAGAGAGAGAGAGTGAGAGAGAGAGAGAGAGAGAGAGAGTGTGTGTGTGTGTGTGTGTGTGTGTATGTGAGCAAGCAGGGGAGGGGCAGAGAGAGAGGGAGACAAAGAATCCGAAGCAGGCTCCAGACTCTGAGCTGTCAGCACAGAGCCCAGTGCAGGGCTCCAACTCACAAACTGCAAGATCATGACCTGAGCCAAAGTCAGATGCCCAACCAACTAAGCCACCCAGACATCCCTGAAAACTTTCTGTATTCAGTTACTTCAGAAAGCAACGCAAACTCTAGAATGAAAAAGTCCAAACTGAGTGTGGCAATAATATTGTTGTTATAGAGCGGACTTCCATGGTTAAGAGGAAATAAAAATGGAGTCAATGGGCATTCTACTCATTTACTTATTAGACACAACTGTGGAGCAAATACTCTGAACCAGACACTGTGCTTAGCTCATTACCTAGATTGTCCCAAATCTTACAATAACCCTCTATTTCTTTCCTTATTTTTTTCATTTAAAACTATTTTAAAAATACCTTTTGAATACCTGCTATATGTCCGGCCTTATGCTAGGTATGGGGGGGGGGACATAATAGTAAACCAGGACAACACAGTGCCTGACCTTCTGGGGCCAGGAGCCTTGTGTGGCGGACACACCATGATAGACAGATGGTGCTGAGTGAATGTGTAAGCAGAAGTGGAAACACGGGGTCTCAGGACGTCTGGGTGGGCCCGTTGGTTAAGCGTCTGACTTTGACTCGGGTCATGATCTCAGAGTTTGTTGGTTTGAGCCCCATGTTGGGCTCTGTGCTGACAGCACAGAGCCTGCTTTGGCTTCTCTGCCTCCCTCTCTCTCTGCCCCTCCTCTGTTCATTCTCATTCTCATTCTCTCTCTCTCTCTCTCAAAATAAATAAATAAATAAGCAAATATTTTAAAATAATAATACAAAAAGAAGCTGAGACAGGGGCTCTGGATAAAGGGCAAGCAGTAGGCAGTCCCTGCAGCAAAGAGACTGGGAACATGGTTCTTAAGCTGAGAGTAGAAGGGGGTCAACAGAGGGGAGGGGAGGCATTGCTAGATGAAAAGCCTTTAGGTAAGCTTTTCCCTGCGGATCCTGATAGGGCTTGTGTAGCAGAAGCAGAGCCAGGAAGACAGTGAGGGCACCTGAGGTCAGAGAAGTCATCTAGAGCCAAAACTGCTGCCCCTTCCCAGGCCTCAAAAGCATTGGATGCTCCATTCTTTGACAAAGAGAAGCAAATATTGAATGAGTAAGGGGAAAGGGAATGTTTTCAAAGATTTTCCTGGCTGCTAGACAGAGAACTTCTGGAATTACCATTCAAATTACAAACCCTTGTGATGAAACCTATTTTCTCTATTGACTTCTTTGGGCAAAGCCATTTCTTTTCCACCCTAACTACACACAGCAACAAGATAATTGTCATTGTCATTACACTTGGGTATTTATTCCTTCCTTGGTGCTAATCAGTCAGAGGCTCTGATATTGGTCCTTCCATTACAAGGTTTCTTGTTGTTAGACTGGCATCCTCAAAGTCTGATAGATGACTTTCATCATTGGAGACATCGTTTCTGATATCACTGGCGATCACTTCTAGAAAAATGTGTGGGGCATGGGGACCCCTGGAAACAGTGGCTTGTACACGTCTCTCCCATTTGCATACCAGCAACCCTTGAAAAGCACACGTGGCATAATTTACAAGAGAAGACTGGCTTCATTCCACCCATCATCTTCCCCTCCAACTCCACTCTTCCTTCATGGAATGCCTGCTGCCATACCATGAAGTGATCTCTGCAGGACAATTTCCACATCACCCCATTTCATTGTCATCAAAACTCTGTGCAGTAAGCCTACAGCAGATGACAGCACAGCTGACATTTGGCCTCCAGAATATTCAGGAAATAGATAGTTGGAAATGAAACAAGTTCTCATCAGTATCTTGGCTCTCAAACCTCCTAAATTTGCTGCTGAAAGTTTGATGCTTGTTGATTGTTTCTTCCTTAAGTAGGCAAACTTCAGCCCCAGGAGTTAATAAAGCAAATTTTAAGTCTCGCCCCAGGTCCAGCAATGATGGCTGAACCGTGCATTTGATTGCATACGAAATGTGAACGGAGAAGCACAAAACCCTCCTCCTGGCAACTTTCAGCACAATGAGATCAGCTGCAAGAATGGAATAAATTGGAGATTGATTTCTTCGGTTCCATTCATTTGCAGAAATTTGCAGACAATTAAGCTGTCCCCCTACAGTATAGGTAGCTGATCCTTTTAGCCAAAGGCTGATTGAGATTTGTTCTCTATCCTCTGCACAAGTAGAGCTGTGATTCTCCAAGTACACTTGAGTAAAGAGAGCTAAGGAACTCTGTTCTGTGGACGTGGACCTCCCTGTAACGGTGGTCACCAGCTGTGGCCTGTGGAAATGAACAGCATCAGGCTTAGATTAGAGCAGGGGGGCCTGGAGTCACAGATGTCAGGGTTCCCATGCCTCACTTAAGAGCTAAGTGACTTTGGGTAAGTCTCTTACACCTTTGAGCCTGAGGAAAACAGGCATGGCAATTCTACCTGTGAGCTGTAGGAGGGGTTAAGTGGGATACTGTTACAGTGTGCCTAGTGCAGTGCCTGCCACACTCCTACTCCATCAATGTGAGTATCCACTATAGCAGACTTGGTGAGTCCAGGACAAGGATGCCAAGTAAATCTTTAGATTAGAAAGATGGGAAAGAAACAGGCTCTATGACCTTGAGACTAGAGTTTGGAATGGAAGCTTCAAACTCTGCAAAGGAATAATCTTCAGGATTCTTTAACTGGACATGGTCTTCAACCCCCAATGCATCACACCCTTGCATGAAACCAGTAAAAGCTCTCCTCTGTCTGGGAAGTACATATGACCTTCCCACCTTGATCTAGAAGACTGACCGCAACATGGCCAGGTTGACTGTTTGAGTCTCACCTGGCACTACCCTCTCTTAACTCCCTGCCTTGCCAGAGAGGATGCTCCGAGCTTCTACAAGGCTTTGCCTTGTTGAAATATCTCCTCTGAGCAGACAGACAGTTTTGCCCAAAAGTTATAATAGTAGGATGGAGACCAATGCCTGAAGCTTGTGGCTTCTTTATTAAGTTGGTTCTATTTTTCCCTCTCATTTATTGCCTGATGCAGACGGGAGCTGGGATGGAAGGGAAGGCAGACAGGAGTTCTCTGGTCACTGCCAGCCCATCTGAGGGTTGATTCATGAAGATCCACATGGCTAGACAGGTCCAAGCTGCTTTCTGGCCCTGTGTTCTATACAGAGGGAACAGGGTGTTTCCTCTCAAATCTCACTGCTTTCTTGGGGTAACCTCGGCTGGGTGTGGGAGGAGACAGTGCCAACCAAAACCTGGCATGGGGTCCCAGCTATGGAGCGCCATCTGGGAAAACCCTTCTGTCCTCCTTCACTTCTGGGGCACCTTGACCTTGTAGTGTTGACTCTGGGCACCTTGCCTTGACAGGTGACATAGGTGGGTTCTGTGGGAACAAAGCTTGTGACGGGACACTGGTGTGAGAAGGCACCCTCACCTGTGGGGGAGGAGGGTGAGAGGGACAGGAGTCTCAGCCATCATGGCACCCACAGGGACTCTGGGCGCCCACTGTACATGGTCCCACTTGGTAAGGGGGGAGCGGGCCCTTTACCAGTCACTAGGTATCGGCTCCATCCCTTCCTCTTTCACAGTCCTCACACCGTGGAGGCAAATCCACAGAAACGCTGTGGAAAATATTGTGGCTCCCTTTTCTGAAACATCCTAAGAAGGCAAGTGTGTGCAGACAGAAAGTAGACTCGTGGTAGCCCATGGCTGGGCTCAGGATGATGGAAATGTTCTAAAATTAGATAGTGATGACCACCCAACTCTGCAGACTTCCTGAAAACCACTGCATTCCACTCTTAAAAATGGGTGATTTTGATGGTCCTTAAATTCTGCCTCAGAAATACCTTAAAGATGCTGTGGAAAGTATAGACAGGGGGACACCAGCTCTGCCTTCCTCCGAATAAAACACTCAGACCAGCCTTTTTCAGAGAGACCCATGTGCCCTTTGGAGGCAGGGCTGGGAAAAAGAAAGAAATACAACAAAGGAACATCCTCCCGTTTCCCTCTGTAAGTCTGTTCTCCACATAACATGTGGGCTCCTGTCATTTCTCATATTAGACCACTCCCCAAGAGTCTCATCTCATGCCAGGATCTGAATTCCCTTTACCGGGTCCCTGAATGGTCTCCTCCCAGTCCCCATGGGTGCTCCGGCCAAGCAGGTAGCCTCGCTGCAGCTCAACAAGCCAGGTGTACTCCCTCAACCTGGCAGTCCCTCCTCCCCATGCCCATATGGCTCCCTTCTCCTTCATCCTTCATTGCCACTGCCAGGTGGGACGTTCCCCTGGACCTTCCCGTCTAAAACATCAGCATCCACCCACCCTGCACACATTCACTATCCCCCCAACCCCACATTGTACTCCTGGGCCATCATTCTGTTTGTCTGTCTGTCTTCCTGCTCTAGAATGTGAACTCCATGGGGACAGAAGCTTGTCTCTTGCTCACTGAACTTTCCTAGATGCTTAGAATTACTCCTGGCAGAGAGGAAAGGCTCCACAGATAGTTTTTGAATGAATGAATGAGCGAATGAGCGAATGAATGAGTGAATGAATGGCTATGAATCCCCTCTTCCTGCCCTTGTCACAGTTTTCGTTTCTTTCCTCCTTCCTCCTTCCCTCCCCCCTCCAGCCCCTCCTCTGTCCACAGCTGCAGCCCCCCGCCCCATTATTTCCAGCATGCTCTTTTTATTGTGTGATGTGATACCTCCAGGGAGTGTGAAACTTGCTTCTAACACACTGCCAATTTCTCCTGAGATTGAGAAGAAGGGAAGAAAGCAAATGGGATTGTAAACCAAACACCCTACCACAGGAAGACGAAGGCTCCAGGGAGCCCACATGGGAAGAGAGACATTCTGGGAAGGGGCGCAATTCTCCTGTAATAAAGTCCTGCACGAGCAAGTCTCCCTGAGGAAACAGTTCTGCCCCTTTGACTTAAGTCAAATTGGATGAGGCTGCTGCAGCCCTCCTGCTGTTCCAGGCTCAAAGATGCTGAGGATCATTGTCCAGCCAGAGTAGGGTTGTAGGGAGGGTCCCATGAGAGGCACACGCCTGCACATGTACACCTGTGGCTGAGGAAACCATCTTGGTTTGAAGTGGGAAGGTGTGTTGTGTGTTTCCTTGGGTTTAGGCTTGTCATGTGTGGCTGTTCCATGTTTATTCGCGAGCATGTGTGAGTGTGTGTGTATGTGTACACGTGCATATGTGTGTATTTGTATTTGGTGCAAATTTTGATGTTAGTGTGTCTGCGTCTGGTGAATCTGGAAACCTGGATGTGGTGGTGTGTCTGTGTTAAGATCTGGCCTTAGGCCACCCTCAGCTGAATTACTCACTCATAAAAGGGACTGAGTGGCTTGTCTTCATTTCCTCACATCCCTGTCCTGGTATTAATAAGATCCATCCTTCACTTTTGTGCTGTTCTTTGCAGAGCACAGACCGCTTTCACACACAATTTCTCATTTCATTCTGATAATCAAGATCACAAGCAGATTACCTTCCTTAACAGATGAGAAATTCCCCTTCAACCTCTCTCTGTCCTCAAGGAAAGCAGTTTCCATCTTCCTTTCTTGGGCTCTATGCTGCCGATCCACTCCCTTCCCGCCTCCTTGGGACACCTGCCACCATCAATTGTCCTTTGTGCTCATCCCATGCTGTGGCTTCCTTCTGCTAGCCCTTTCTTCCTCACACCCAGCACACTTCCTGGTCTCCCCTTGAACTGACAGACTTCTTCCTGGGTCTCTTCTTTCCTTCCCAAGTCTCTCCTTTCCTTTTGTAGTGAAGCCCTCACTTCTCATTGATTCCTGACATTTGACCCTAACACACCGGTAAACCGCTCTTCCCCAAATCACTACCTGTTCATTGTCAAGTCCAACAGCCTCCCTCTGGTTTTCGGCTTTTTGGAGGGGATATCTGCATTGGGTGACATGGCCATGCACCCCTTCCTTTTTGACATTTCATCTCTTCATCCTTCTGGTTTCCCCCTTTTTGTCACCTAATCTTTCTGTGGTTTTTGCTGGCCTTTTCAAAAAACCATCGAATGGTTGACTTCCTTTTCCCTCTGGATATAATGAGGGTGATGTCAGCTTTTCCTTTCCATCCAGCTACCCTTGTTTGTAGATGATTGTGACATCTCTCCCTAATTCATTGCTCCCTCCCGGATACAACTCTTGATACGCCCTCTAGAAATCCCTGTGGGATATCCAACAGCCCCTCAAGTCTAACCATCTGCAACATGCAACATCCGTGCCCAGAACTGCTATTTTTGTTTTTTTCTCTTTGCCCGCTATCTTGGTAATGGCAACATCAGAAGTCATGAAATCCTCAGACAGTCTCTCCTTTGCCCTGATGTTCCATTCTTCCCCACACCATGTCTCTTCCCCTTCTATAAACCGCTTTTAGGTGGCTCACATTTTTTTATCCTGACTGTTTCTGTTTTCTTTCCTTAGGGTTACAACCACAGCCTGGTGCGTTCAAAGGCTTCACTCAGTGGATTGACAGATACAAACACACACAGGGGCATAAACATTATTATACAACACACTTGTCTAGATATGCATAAAGTGTATGATTGTCAGTCAAATCAGATGTATGGCTCCTACATGATCCCTGTAACACAGAAACACGTGGCTTCAAAGCATTCCGACAAACCATTTAGCACAGACCTGATCAAAGTTAGACATGGAAGCAAGTATAGAAGTAGACACTTGTCAACAAACATATTTAGATATGCACATATATCAGACAAAGATAGGAGCTACTGACATAAAAGCATGGTCATGGACAAATATGTATTGAGGTCTCCATCACTATGAGGCAAAAAGTTGGAAGATACAAGATGTCCTGGCCCAAGTAATTCCTTAACATGCCCACAGTGGAGGGCTCTGATGGACATGGAGACACCTCTAAAATCAGTCATTCCCACCTTCTACCATGTTCCCTTCGACATGCAGAGCTTCCTCCTTCTTAGGCACTTTAGACCCCAAGGCTGATGTAGCTGTGCTTGTTACCAAGCTCTGGGCTGCTGTGAGAGACAGAAATGAACTGGCCATTGCAGGCTTGGCTCACTAATAATAAGCTAGGAGGACACCAGATGTGGGAATGGGGACTCAGGGGCCTGACCTTCTAGGTACCCATGAGAACAAAATTATCACCCATTCACAGACCTGCAAACTCAAATAAGCCGTTTATTACAAATAATGGAAAGTTTGCTGTTGATGACACAGTATGCTTTTTCATTACTTTAGACACATTTACACATATATTCTCATAATGAACTAAAGCCTACCTTTGCTGTGTCACAGAGCCAAATCACCTATCCTTTATATTTGCATAGGACTTTAAATCTTTTCAGGGTGCTTTCTGAGTCATTCTCTCATCTGAACCTCAAGGTTCTTTTTATTGTAAATGAGATTCGTATGTTGTACATATTTTGCATGTTTTCTATTCTTTTGCAATTCCCTAGTAAACCAACAGAATCTTCACAGATGTTATATGTCAGTGTTCTATGAATATAATCCACTGTGTTTTTCATTGTCTTATTGTCTGTTCCATTTTCTATTTCTCTATGCTGTCTTTTGTTTCCTTAGGCTGGGTTATTTTTTTGGTGGTAGTTGGGTGGGTGGGTGGATTTGTTGTTGTTTTAACCCCTCTTACTTTTTCTCCATTACATTTACACACTCTAGTTTTCTGTCTTTACCTGAATATTAATTATTTGGTCTTCCTAGAGACCAAACAGTTTTATTTGCACCCATACATTGATATTTTAAGTATTATTCTTCCATGTTTATATAAGAATAGAAGGTGCTCAATATGGCATTCTACGTTTCCCTACACATTTTATTCTAGATACTCTGCTAGTTAGGTGAGTTGAACAAGTCCCACAAACCTCTATGAACTTGATATTCTTCATTGGTTGAGGAAGACCAAGATTTACTAGAGATATTAATTGCAAATATTAGAGTATACCCATGTGAAGGGCCCAGCACATTGCCCATTGCCCACTTAAGAGAGTGTGGTGGTGATTGTGGAAGCAGTCAGACATGGTAATAGTGGTTAGAATGTGCTCTTTACGCCTATGTTACTGGTAACCACCTAAGAGTGTCTCTTGCTGATGGACCCAAATTCAACCTTGTCTTGCAGTTGAACCTTTAAGTTGTTTGCCATGTTTACCCTTTGTAAATAATATCCCGCTGAACACTTTCCTGCATACAATTGTATTCTCCTTTTGAATTTAGAATTTGAATGTATTCCTGGGGTAATATCACTGACTGAAGGGGTATGTACAGGTTTAAGATTCCTAAATAAGTATTGCGCAATTGTGTTCCACAAGAGAACCATCAGATTACACTCCTACCAAAATCTAAAGAAAAATCTTGGAAGCTTTCTTGGCCTTAGTTGATCTTGTTTCCTGTTTGATGTTTCTTATATGATTTTTCTTTAAAACCACACACACACACACACACACACACACACATACATACGTGCATGCAAATATACACATATTTTTGTGGGGTGTGGATCAACAATGATATTTAAATACCATTTGCCACACTTTGGCAGGAACCTGTCATCCAAAGTTTGAGACAATTTGGATGACACATTACATAACTTGAGCTAGTATTGGCATTGAATGAGATTGGTTTATGTACTGAAAATGATGTTCCGCTTTCAGTCTTCTGATCCGACCAAGGGGAAAGTCTCAGCTTGGTATTAACAACCCTTTAGACCCCTTGCTTATCTCCCTTTTAGAAAGAGGAACTTATTTCCCCCTGAATTTCCAAATCAAGCTGGATACCCTCATTTTGTCTCCAGTATATTTATTTTCATGTTTTTCCTACTTCTTATGAAAAGCAATACCAGTGTTTTATTTAAAATTATGATATAACATTTCCTTGTTTGCACACATGTATGTCATTGAATAGTTAAATTACAGATGGGCAGAAATCCTGACAGTGTTGTTCCAGTCATTGAAACTGGGGACACAGAGCATGGGTGGTGTGTTCCAACAGTTGGCCCAGGAATACCAACAAAGATTCCTTGACAAAACATAGACTAGGAGTCTCCATAATGCCTGGCACAGGGTGGGACTTAGCGATTGCCCCTTTATCCCTGTGCATTTGTGAATGTAAGCACTTTGCAGTCAGCCATGAGAAGAGTTGCTTTTATATCCAGTGGGTTCTGGATTCGTGACCAGGTGAGTAATCTCCTCACTTGGCAGATTAAGAACAGGAATATCCAAGCACTGAAGGATGTATAAATCAAGACTGACATTGTGAATAGAATGATTCAGAAGATGGGATTAAAGAGCTTAATGATAGTCATTGTGAATCACGATGTCAGCTTTAGTATGATTCTAATGATGTACTTGCTAACGCTAATGAGGTTTGATAGAATAAAATTAACAATGTCCAAACAGCCCTATGCTTTCACAACAAAGGAAGCATATCTCAGAGCAGACTGATACATACTTTCTGTGGGGTTTTTTAGTTGATTGATTTTGAGTTTTTTTCTCTTTTAGGATATATTTAAATTTGCAAGAACTTCTCCTGTCCCAAGACAAAAGAGGTCCATTGTGGTATCTCCCATTTTAATTCCAGAGAGTCAGCGACAACCTTTCCCAAGAGACGTTGGCAAGGTAAGTCAGACAAAAGACAAATGACATGACAAAGGCGTGTTTTAATAAAAAGAGGAAAGCATACAAAGGCAAGCTGACTGTGACTGTCTTGGTGGCCTCCTGAAGTTGGCCTCTATTCCTCTATGATAAGAAACCAGATGTTTTTGCCAATAAAAAAGAATGACAAAGCCAACAAACAAATAAGAAATGGGATTTCCAAAAACAATAACAACACCTCTGAATATCATGCGTTGGAGAGCTATGTGTCATTTGAACATGCTAAAGTTGTGTCAGGAAGATGTCACTGGTTAAGAAATAGGCCCATCGCTTTTAAGATGATGTCCGGGCCACCAGCTAGATACTATACTATACTATACTATACTATACTATACTATACTATACTATACTATACTAGTATAGCAGTATGATGATATGTGCCCTCTTAATTCAGATCCTAATTTTCAAATGTGTAAGTCCAGTAGCACCCTGGGTGAGCTCTAAGATCCTACTAAGATCAAAAGAACTAAATCATACTAACCAGACCCAGAAAACACTGTCACATGAATCAGGGCAACAACCTTTCCAGGAAGAAACATTCACTGTTAAATAGACAGAAATACTGATGTTGCTTGATCAGCACATTCTCTCCCCATAGGAAAGTCAACATGGAGAATCTAATTTAAGCCAGTTAGTATTTTTGGTCATCCTGGAATTTGAACAGTGGAGGTTAGTTCAGTGAATGACCTTAATGGTTGGGTGCTATTGAAATATTTACTCATTTATTACGTAAATAAGGAGCCCTTTTCATATGCCAGACTTCAAGACTGGGACTGGGTGAATATTGGTGTGAACAGCACAGAAGCCCATATTGTGATAGAGCTTGCATTGTAGTGAGGAGGCTATGTTTCAATGAGTAAATAAACAAACAAGAAAATTGCAGAGGATAAGAAATTCTGTGAAGAGCAGAAACAGCTGTTCAGAAAGAGACTAAGTGGCAAGACCAGGGAGCAGAGGAACAGGAATGTTCACATGATGGCCACGTGGGCTGGTCTGAGACCCTGGTGTTTGAATGGAGACTGGAGAGGGGAGAAAAGGACAGCCACAGAAAGATCTGGGGGAGCTGCGTTCTTAGCAGAGGGTACTGCATGTACAAAGGTCTGGAAGAGGGAAGGAATGAGGCATATCCGAGAAGCAAAATGTCTGGATGACCACAGTGTACACAGGGAAGAGAGTGGTAAGAGCTGAAGCTCGAGGACCTGTACTGTCACAGGGGCTTCAGACACCATGCCAACTGGGAATTTCATTGTATACACAGCAAGTGTATACACACTACTGGAAGTTCTCCCAGGTGTGTGTGTGTGTGTGTGTGTGTGTATGCATGTGGACTGAAAGACCCTCTGGCTGCCTCGTAGGGAATGATTTGTGGGAGCAGAGTGGTTAGGAGGAGTGGACACAGAAGGATCTGCCAATAGGGGTGTTACAGGGTGACCTGGACCAGAAGTGAGGTAATTTGGACCATTAGAAATCTATTTCTGTTGGAAATTAGAGGCATCAATAATCCATGTCCTGGTAATCACCATATTTGGGATTTTAAGCTACCACTGTGCCAAAGATCCCTTCCTTTAAGCAAAACCTTGCCAGAGGTCCAGGGCATGAGACAAAGGGAAGCAGAGCTGGTCCAAGTGGATGTTGGTGGGGTGTATGAGCCCTGCTCTTTGGACAGCTGTCACCACTGCAATGGCCCTTGTGTCAGTCCCTGTCCCTGAAGTCAAGGGTGGCACTCACCATGGACCAGATTCCTCAAGGCTGCAGGGCTCTGCCCCCACATCATTTCAGAGACACAAGTTGTATACTTGCTCTTTAGACTTTTATGTAAGCCTGGTATTCTCAACCCCCACTGTGCATCAGAGCTGCCTGGAGAAGTTAAAAGACTGATGCCAGGCTCCACCTTCCAAGATCAACTCAGTTGGTCAAGAAGTGAGGACCAGGCATCAGCAATTTTCTTTTAAATCCCAGGTGATTCTGATGTGCAACCAGGGTTGAGAACCACTGACGTACCCCAGTACTACCTCAAGAGTAGTGATGGACTAGCAGCATCAGCACCACCTGGTTGGGAATACCTGCAAAAACTATTGTTTCTCCATGCTTTTTATGCCTGTAAAGGAACTTTTTCCCTCTTTGTGCATGCATGGTTTTATTCACTCACTTTATCCTTTTCTTCCTATCTTATGCCTTACCTTCATTCACCCCACCAGGAGCTAACAAGGGGTGCTCTGCGGAGCTCTGAGAGAGTGTATAGGTGTCTTCAGAGAGTGCTGGGGAGGTGGGAAGAAGAGAGGCGTATCCTCCTGGCCCACCCAAACTCTCTGAGTCAGGCAGCTCTAATTTTATAAATATCACACGTTAGACTTCAGCGTAGAATGCCATTTGAAGAAGAGACTGTGGTTATGAATGTATAAAGACACTTGTCTCACTTTGGTTTCCCCCAGAAGCTGACCCTGAGACAAGAATTCAAATGCAGCTAGTTTATGTAGGAGGTGAAGAGAATACTGGTAAGGGGGTGAGGAAGTGATCCAGGGAAGGGAAACAGCCAACTGAGACGCCTGTTTATCAAGGCAAATGACACTGTTGGTGGCTGCATTGTAATCATCCCAAGGAGAAGTGCTAGGTAATGGTGGAAAGCACATTCCATAGGGGAGAAGACTGGGGTATTCATAGACCAACCCCATCCGTCTTGGTCCAGGGTCTTTCCCAAGGGTCTAAACCTTCCAGCACATCCAGTTTTCCCTGTGTTCTGGGCACCAGCACAACAGCTTTCTGGGGCCTGGGGGAGACACCTGGAAGGAAGCCTGCTGGTGTGCCCTGAAAAGGTGAGGTCCAAGGGAGGAGACAGGGCACTGATGGATTCTGTTCTGTCACCAAACTTAATATAAATAGGTTTGTTTGCAGGCCAGGTTTGCCCTGGCTCATCTTCTGCTCCCACCTCATTTTCTGAACTTTTCTTGTCTCATGCCTTTGGAGAGGACTGTGCTTGCTTCTCTCCATGAATACGTGTTCGCTGCATCCCAGGTGGGCAGATTTCTGAAATTCAGCCCAATTCACGTCACTAAGCACACATTCTGCATCTGCATTTACAAGGCGCTGTGCTAGGGGCTGGGGATTTAAGGACAAAAGGCAATGGACAGGGTTCTTAATCTCACAGGATTATAGAAGAGTAGAAAAAAATCATTACAAACACATTATTTGTCCAATGTGAAGTATAAGCACCTTTCATCTATTACGTTAAATTCTCATACAAGGGACCCCATGAGGATCATCCTTCAGTGCGCAAGGTAACAGTAAGGAGAGTCAGAGGGAGAAAGTCACCTCTACAAAATCACACAGTCGGTTAGTAGCAGAAACAAATTCCAAGCCAACTCTTTGAGATTTCAGTCTGTGCCCTTAACTCATATGCTCAGCACCGCTGCTAAAGGCAATCTGAGAATTCTCTTACATGGGATGAAATATCTTTGCTGACAGCTACTCTCTTTAAAACAACATTAAAATTAAATTTAATTATTTGAATTTGAAGTACACCCAAAAATATAGGATGGATAGAGAGCTGGGTAATTGGAGAGATACATGGTGAGACAAATTTAGTAAGATGTTAATGGTAGAATCTGGGTGATGGGCATAAGGATGATCACTGAAAACTTCTTTCAGCGTTTCCTCTGTTTGGAAATTTCATAATATAATGCTGGGGGAAAAATTAAATTTAACTAAATATAACATTATCATAAAACACACAAGAATTGGCATGCTGGCACAAAAATACTTTTTTGTTTAACTTGCACTTCAAGAGGATGGATGGAGACTAAGTATTTCTTTATATTTTTTGTCATATTTTATCACAATCTAAATGCCTTTAAAGAAAGGAGACTTATATACTTCAGGGTAAAGACATCAAAAGCAGGGTGCTGCAATGAATCCACTCTCCTGGGTGGGGGAGGTGGATTTTTCTCAGTTCAGGCTGTGCCGTGTGGAATTGTGTATTGACAGAAAAGCTATGCAGGTAGCCCTGGAGGTTAGACAAAGTTTTGGCTCATGCATAATTTATTTATCTGCCAAATAATTAATTAGTTGGTAAGTGGCTAACTTACTGGAATTTGGAGGCTGCTTTTCCATTCTCTCCCTAGTGTTTCTGAAAAATGGGTTAAATACCCAATTGCAAACATACTCCCTCAAACCTGTGATTTCCTTCCTGTTTTTGAATTCTAGATGCCAGTGAAGATCTGGGAGTGTATGCCCTAAAGAGAAATGCGTGGTTCCCAACATGTGCTTTTTCCCTCCCCCTTCAAAAAGTGTGACTATTTCAAAATTTGAGCTATAAATAATTTCTTAGTTTTACCAACTTTCACTGATAAATATTTGATTGCCTCTTTAGAGATTTTTGAGTTCTTGGGCCTGATTGATTGAGAGCAGGGGACTTTAAATCAGTGGGGCAGCAAGGAGGTCTTTGGGAGACGTATTTTATTCTGTTTTATATTAAGTTTGAAAGACAAGCCATTTATGAAATGCTTATTAGAGATTCTACTTTCATCACAACCCCTTTTCATCAAAACCAATGAAAGTACATTTTACTGAAAATCCTTTTTTTATATCCTCTATAAATTGGTAGAATGGGCCTTTAGAAGGACATCTTTAACCCAAGATGGGAGAAATATGTAATTGGACCGTGTGCTTTTCATAAAGGGAATCAACATAGATCATTAGGCCAAATCATGAAAACCACTCAACCAGGACTCTGCTTTGATTGTGTCATGAATGCAAGTCATCCATGAGGGTAATTGATGGTGGTTCCTAAATATTCCTCCAAGTTCTGGGCATACCATTTAGTAGGGACCTCCCCTTATCCAAGTACTCTGTACCTCCCATTTATGCCCAGCTATGTAAACAGGTACCAAGGAATCTGGTGTCTTGAAACTGAATTTGTTTTACTCCACATAATAGCCATTTGCATCACTTTAAGAACCCATGGATGCCAAGCTGTGTCCTCAGAAGCTGGTCCAGAAATCTGGTACTAGATTCTCAGTACTCCTCCATCTCACCCTCCTACTAAAACATAGACTTAGCCCCATTCTATTGCCTGGCTAGTTCTGTGAACTCACCATCAGCCCTCCATCCCTTTTCAAATCCACTGCTTCACATTTTTTATTCAAATCTGACTACATGCCTCTTCTCAGAAATTTATAGCTGTTTAATTTCTCCTTTAAAAAAATTTTATGTTTATTTATTAATTTTGAAAGAGTGAGTGGGGTGCCAGGGACACAGACAGAGAGGGAGAGAGAATCCCAAGCAGGCTCCATGCTGTCAGTGCAGATCTCTACACGGGGCTCAAATTCACTTACTGTGAGATCATGACCTGAGCCAAAATTAAGAGTCTGACAATTAACTGACTGAGCCACACAGGCACCCCTAATTTTTCCTTTTAAAAAGATCTAGGAATTTTACTTAATAACTAAAATTTACCACTGGCTAGTGTATAGAAGAGAAATTTGGGGATGCCTGGGTGGCTCAGTAGGTTAAGAGTCCAACTTTGGCTCAGGTCATGATTTCGCAGTTCATGGGTTCAAGCACCACATCAGGCTCCATGCTGACAGCTCAGAACCTGAAGCCTGATTCAGATTCTCTGTCTCCTTCTCTCTCTGCCCCTCCCCTGCTCATTCTCTCTTGCTCTCGCTCTCGCTCTCTTTCTGTCTCAAAAATAAATAAACATGAACAAAAGAGAAATTTGAATATAAGAGATCCAAGATGTCCAGAAGCTCAGCATTTGAAAATTCATGCAGAGATGAATAGCAGAATTTATTTCTACATGCAGCAGCCCCACTCATACATATGCCTTTCCTGTAACTATGACTTAGAACTCTTTCCTCTTTCTGGGGCACATGACCTTCATCCTCACTCTGCAGGGGCTGACATGTTTACATTCAGGTCTTCACTGTCTAGTGGAACATTTACATCCTTGCAGAAAGTTCTGTCCACACTGCCCAGTATGGTAGCCTCTAACCAACCACATGTGACTATTGAACCCTTGATGTGTGGACAACGCAACCGAGAAACTGGATTTTTAAATTTTATCTAATTTTAACTAATTTAATTCAAACTTTAAAACTACTATTTGATTCAGTTATTAGCATATGAAATCTCCTTTTTCAACTGTAAATTTTAATCTAAGTACAGGTCCAATGCTTTTCATGAAAATATAATATCTAAATTGATATGTAAGTATAATATAAACACAGGGTTTCAAAAGCATATTACCCCCACATACAAAGAATGGAAAATATCTCATTAATAATCCTTATATTCATGTCATGTTGAAATCAAAACATTTTGGATATCTTGGTATGATTAAAATTCTTATTACTTGGTTTCTTATGTCGCTACCAGAAAATTTAAAATTATTTGTATGACTTGCATTATATTCCCATTGGTCACTTCTGGGCTAATGCCTATTTCTGATATAGCCTCTTCCTTGGGATTTTTGTTTGACCTCCTTTACACACTGTTTATACCTCTCTGCTTATACAGAACACATTTGGAAGAGCAATATAGTTTCTTTTGAATTTTTTTTATCTTTCCATTAACTATAATTCGTCAAGTATAGTGATACAGTCCACTGCCCAACACACAGTAGGGACTCAAATATTCTTTGACTTGAATTCTAGTTTGGTCTATGCCTGGTTAGATAAGGCATCCACTGGTTACTGATTAAAGTGATCACAGCCTGGCTTGTTGTTAGAATGGAATTAATAGACCGTTATATGATCAGTCTGGATATTTCTAGCAAATTTTAATTTTCCACAATGGCAGTGAGGATACCATAGAAACTGGTTGGTAGTCAACCATTATGTCAGGTCACATTTGTATCTTTAACAGAATGTGATAGATTTGATGTTGATGGATTATGTGTGTGGGGGGATATGGAGAGGGGAGGGAGAGAGGGAGAGAGAGAGAGAGAGAGAATAAAGAAAGTGCCAGTATTTCCATATTTGCTCAGATGTACAGTGTTTTAAACCCACTTAAATAAAGGACCTCAAAACTTTAACTTTATTCACAACTGAACAGTTAATTTTAACTTATTTCAACTAAGTCTAATAAAAACATATATTCACCATTAGCAAGTGTTGCCCTCTTTCTGCAAAGTTTAATTAATGATAAAATGTAATTGAATTGTTTTGGTTGTTTGCCAAATACATATATATGCAAAAATGCCCTCCGTGATATACATCAAGCAAATAAAGGCATCCGAGCCTATGGAGGAAGCAATATTTTTAGTCCTGAGTTTATCACCCCTTCAGTTCTCAATTTGAAAGATTCCCAGGGCTTTATTGTTATGTACATTTGGCCTCAGACTGAATTTATATTTAATTATTTGTGAACATTAAAGGATCTGGCATTTCAGCTTGAATTAGCACCCTGGAGGCAGGAGAGTTGAGGAATCTTTGAATCCAACTAGAATCTTCAACATCTCATGAATGTCAGGATTTGAGTCAAACATGGCTCCCTCTATTGTCCTGTTTAGTTCTTACAACAACCCCACAAAGTACTACACCCATTTCCCAGATGGGGAAACTGAAATCAGAGAAAGGAAGCAGCATGCCCAAGGTTACTCATTTCAAAGAGGGGCAGTGCTAATACTGGAACCTAGGAGTCTTGAGTGCCTGTCAATGATTTCTGTACCATAACATGTGAATGTTGAGTCCCCGTGGGTCTCTGCCTTTGCATGGTACGCCCACGTGAATTGCCATCTGACTCTCACACATGCTGTCAGACACCAGGGTTCCATCCCTACCGTACTGAGGGATCGAGGCTAGTGCATCATGCAAGACAGTTTGGTTGTGGTACAAACTCAGTTGTCAGGCAATCTGAGTTCCTTCTGCATTACCACCTGCCATGTACCAGGGGTCTGGATGGATTTCAGAACAACACATGGTGTGGGTTTAAGGAATAGGCTTTACTGGAGAAAGAATACATAGAAGCCATGGGTCAGCCAAAGGTGAGAATCACTGCCCACCTTTCCCCATCATCCCCCAGAGAGCTATGCCAAGGCCTGGGCAGAGAGCTGAACATTGCCTAGGTTTGCCAGATGAGGCCCTCTGCGGGCATGGCTCTCCCTTCTTAGCCTACTGTGACTATAACCTCATCAGGGGACAGACAGTCAATTCCTGGGGTGTCTGGCAGCCTGAGCACAGGTACCCAGATTTATAGAAGTTGTCTAAGATTCCAGATGCTCAAAGCCAGATGTCTTGGAGAGTGATATGCTGGTTAACTGGCTCTTGGGTGAGAGGAAAGCCCTAATCAGTAATGTTTGCCACTTTCTTTGGTGTAAGTATTCCCACAGTGACTAAGTTCAAGCTACCAATGTTCAAACTTCTTAACTAGTTAACACCTGACTTTCACCAAGAAGTAGGAGCTAGCTCCAGCTTACCACTGACCTTAGGACTATGGAATGTGACACTGGATGGGTCAGCTAATGCCCTGGTCCCATGGGGATCGATACTTCAGTGAGACCTCAAGTTGGAGAAGTGGCTTCCCCATCTACCCATTCAGCCCTGACATTAGCTGTTTTCTTGTCCAGGGTGAGCATGAGGGATCATTCTAGATAATTCTGCCCCTTGACACCCATTAAGAACCTTGTCTAAAGCCACATCGCCAGTGCAAAGAAGAAGCAGGCCTTGAACCTACACCCCCCACCTCTCCTTCTCTGCACAAAAATCCCAAGTCAGTCTCCTGAGGCCAACAAATTCTGTGACAGTTGTCCCAATTCTACCTGTAAAATGAGGAAGGGAGAGATAACATCCTCTGTGAAGTGCGGAGAAATGAGGTTAACCTCACAAACAGTTATTTGATGTGCATGTTTGTGCACTGAGTCAAGGCCAGAGGTCCTGTCTTGGTTTAACAAATAGACCACGTGTTGACAAGCAGAAAACTGCTTTCTTCACCCGGCAAGGAAAGCCACCGTCTGGCTTCAGAGTACACATTTTTTTTTGTTGGTACGTCTGCTGACAACCTTGTTCAAAGGAAACACAAGGAACAAAAGCGAAAGCAGAAAAGGCTAACTTTGGTGTAATTAAGAGATATCACTGCTCGTTTTTCTCAGCGAAGAGGCCACAGCTGACTCAGTCGATAAGGGCTGTGAAGGAGCAGAGCCCAAGGCACTGCGGGGAATGGACTGGCCCTTTTGTGGTCAGACTGGCAGTCCCAGGTTTGAAGAGGATTGAGGCGGAGCTGGCTGGAGACAGAAACAGACGAATACACGGTTTTCTGAAAAGGGGGAGGGGATGAACAAAGAACTACCCTTTATTTCCTTTTCTAGTTTAGAGCTCGCCCTGGCTTCCCATTGGGATCCTAGGGGAGAGACTTCAGTGTGAGGCTGGGCCTACCTCTGGTAGCAGGAATGGGGAAGATCTTGAACACAAATACCCTTGGGTGCAAGTTTAAATGGTCCTGTCTGAGGGTGTTTCACTGGTGTTTCCTGTTGCATTGGATCAGGAGATGAAGAACAGCCCCAGCTTAGGCCTCTGGGCAGGCAAATATTCCTAGGCAGAAAAATTGAGCCTCATCCATTCATTAATTCATTCATTTATTCATTCATTCCAAAATACTTATTAAGCAATTACTGTATACCGGGCACTGCACTGGCTGCTGCCCGTGGACTCCCCCATTAAGGATCACACAGCCAGAGGAGACACAGAGCTGTAAACAGGCAGATGACACTGGGACAGAGAGCAGTGGGAGTGTGGAGAGCCTCAGAAGGCAGAGGACTAACCTCCCGAGAGAAGTCCCCAGTGCTGTGCACCAGCAGCCAAGGGGAACTTGGGCTGGAAAGAGTTTTCCAGGCAGTGGCAAGAGCGTGATGCAACGTCTAGAGCCCAGAGACAGCACTGTGTACCTGGAGAGCCAAGACTCATTGGATGGGGTTGGGTTGCAAGGAGGGCCCCTCACAAATACATTTAGAGAAAGAATCAGGGGCTGGATGATGAAGAACCGTAAATGCAACTCCGGAGAGTTCACGCCTTATTCTGCAGGTGTCAGTTCTAAATTGAGGAATGACATGACCAGATTGACCTTGTAGGAAGATGAGACTGATTGCAGCAGGTCACACCTGGAGGCTGAGAAAACCACAAGCTGGGGGGGGAGGGGGGCGGGAAGGACTGCAGATGGAGGCTGTGAGAGCAGCCCAGGTGGGCGGTGTCAGGGACCTGGGCCCAGAAGTGGCAGGGAGACGGGAAAGAAGATACTGAGGCAGCTGAGCAGCCTCAGTGTCAGGTGGGGAGGGAGGAAGGTAGAGGAGAAGGAAGACCTCCCTCTTAGCTGAGAACATGATGCCTCCCTAGGATGCTGAAGAAGTCACCTGGATGGAAGGTCCAGCTGTGGGTCAAAAGGCTTCAAAAAACTAAGGAGTCTGTTTTATCCCTCCTCCCTCAAGTTCACTCTTTACCAGAGCTGCTGTGCTGCCCTTCCATGAAGCAAGAAGCAAGTGCTCCCAGAGGAGACAGATCTACCCTCATGTTATACACAGGTAGACAGACAGGCAAGATGCTAGATGTGGAGCTGGGCTTCTAGGGAGAGGGTTCATTTTGCACCGGCAAGGCTCGTGGGTCACCAGACCCTCAGATGCTCCTTCTGCATGTGTCCCCAGGTGTGAACACAAATCCTGCCTGGTCCACACCTAGTGATTTTAGTCTAGTCATTCCTGGTTCTGGATTTGAAATCTTTTTTTTTGTTTTGTTTTTTTCTGCCAGCTCAGAAATGCATAACAGCTGTGTTCACTGTTGGCCTTCTAGCCTCGAATTCATTCTAAATAAATTTCTTCTTAGTAATTTCTTCTTTGAATGCTGATGTTTGGCTATGCATTAGTATACACAATCCACATGCTCTGTGTTGCTCAATTTTTAGTTCATTTATTTGACAACTTAAAATTCCTCACAAGTGGTGCTTTTATTTTGTTATTTGCATCAGGAAATCATTCTTAACATGCCATGGAATAAATCTGGGTGGGTTTTTTTCATAATTTTTTCTTATTATAAGAATAATAGACGTTCACCAAAAACTTGAAAGAAAAAAACATATATTTAACATTAACGATATACACATCTCCCAGAGGCCCAGCACCACCCTCCCCATGTTTTGAGATAATCACTCCTGGCCCTCAGTCTTTAAAGTGAGTACAAATCTGTGAAAGCACAGGCTCCCAGGCCCCATCTCATCAGACTTGTGGGGTCCCTAGGTCCAGAATGGGGAGTTCACCCCAGAGTTAACCATTCTAACATGCTCCCCAGTTCTTCTGGTTTCCCAGTTCTGGGACGCACGCTTTGGGAAGCTCTATCCTAAACACGCAGTACCCACACAGGGCCATCCTGTCCTCGCTGATTTTCCACTCACCAACATCTCAGAAACATCTATCATGTCCTCAAAGCTCCTTCTTCAATGGCATTTTGTTTCTTCTTTTTTTAAAAGTTTGTTTATTTTGAGAGAGAGAGCACAAGTGGGAGAGGGACAGAGAGAGAGAGAACCCCAAGCAGGATCCGCACTGTCAGCTCAGAGCCCGAAGCAGGGCTCAAACCTACGAACCGTGAGATCATGACCTGAGCCAAAATTGGAAGTTAACAAAATGAGGCACCCAGGCGCCCCTTCAATGGCATTTTGAAAGGCTGTGTGGTATGTTGTGCCTTGCTTCAGCTGTTGTTGAATGCCCGAGGTTCTTAATGTAGGGTCCACAGATCCTGACGGGAGGGGGAGGGGGGTCATGGGTAGATCAGTTCCCTTGGTAATCCCATGGATTCTTGTTTTTGCACTTGAAATATTATCTCGGGAAAGATGCCACATTGGGAAAGGATTTACCATTAGACAAAATGGTTAAAAACCTCTTAGACCGTCTCCAGTACATGGCATTTAGTGGTTTCCCTCAAACATCTCCTAGTTGTAAGTCATAGTGCTGTGATTCCCACCATTCATAAATCTTTGCATAGATAGGTATGCATGCAAGTGTGCGTGTGTGTGTGTGTATGTGTGTGTGTGTTTGTAAAATCAATGGTTACCTCATATGAAACTTAAAACCAACAATCAAGAGCTGATGTAACAGCATATCTCAGGAAACAGCCCCCTGATTCACTCCTACCAGAGACAGGCTTGAATCCACTGGGTCCTTGCTTTCCATCTGACACCACCAGCCTCTCTTCCCCACCCATCCCCACACTCCCCAGGTCTAGAACATCTTTGCTCTCATCATGCTGTGCAGCTATCATCTGGGGCAATATATACTCAGTCCTGCTGAGGATTAAAAAATACAGCTAATTGGGTACATACAATCCATGCATGCTTGGGAACAAGGGCAATATACTGGAGGCCTTCTGATTCCACCTGTGGTTCCCCGTCATTCTCATTCTCTTCCTTCCCATCATGAAAAACAGCCTCATTTGTGCTGCCCTCTCTTCGCCACTGAGAATCGCCCTCTGCCAGAAGGGCACTGTTGGGCCCCTGCTTTGTGTACAGCATCACTAATTCCATGCAGAGGTGTTTTCACGGCCTTGACAAAGGAGGAAACAGTGATTGGTGGACTACTCTGATGCCTCGGAGTGCTGAAGCTGGGATTGTTACAACTCTTTATTAAAGTATAATATATAGACACAAAAGTGCAAGATCACAAGTCTAGCACCATGATTCTTCCACAGACAGAACACACCCATGACGTCGGCACTCCAACCACAAAATAGAACATGATCAACTCCCAGAGGCCCCTTCGTGTCACCTTCCAAGCACTAACTCCACATCCACCCAGTGTAACCATCCCTCCCCTCTATCACCATGAGCTAGTTTCACCATTTGGTACGTAATATAAATAGAATCATACAGCATGTATTTTGTGTTGTTTTTTTCTATTTTTTGTGCAGCATTACATTGGTGAGATCCATCTTTATTGTTAGACACATTTGTAGAATCACAGATGTGTAGTATCACATTTTCTAAATACACAATACTCTATGATTTCTACAGTTGTGAGGAATTTGGATCATTTCCAGTTTGGGACCGATACAAATAGTACGGTGACACCACCCTCATGCATGCCTTTAAGTGTACATACAAACACATTTCTGTTGGACATATACCTAACTGTGGGGTTATTGGGTCAGTTTTAGTAGATTCTGCCAGACATTTGCCTAAGTGGGTTATATGAAATTTAAACCCATTATTCTGACTCTACAGTGAATTGCGGGAGTAGGGTGGGAAGCATAGTTCTTTTTTGTTGTTGTTGTTCCTAAAGAAAAATGTATCCACTTTCTTTCCTACTTGGTAGTGACCATCATCAATATCATCCATAGCAGGGGCCTGTGGTATGTCTTTGGATCACATTAGAACCTTGCCTTCACCATCAAGAACTGGAGAAGGTCACTGGTTCTCCATTTGTGTTGATCCTCATGATATTAGGCCATGGCACCAAAGACTTTCCCAGATACAGGAAGATTTGCTACGCAGTAAATAACCAAGAGCTCTGACCCATGGATGTACGGTTGTTGAACAGACAATACACACACATCTATCTTCATTTGACATCCCTGATGAACCACTGAATGTTTGAAATGTCCCCTAGGCCCCTTCCTAAGTCAGAGAAATCCACCTTGAAGCTCTTGCTGTTCTTTGGTTATGTTTGTACGTATTGATATTTCAATCTTCTCTCTCTCTCAATTCAGACAGATCATAGACCATTAGGCTTGGAAGGAACCCTGGAGATGGCCCAAATAATTCACTTTAAAGATAAGATAGGGAATTATTTTTTCGAAGTTAAAAGATGGCAAAAGTCTTAATATGCCCCTCATTCTGTTGCCCTTTTGCTTACACTGGGTCTCCTGAACCTTCATGGTCCTGGGAAAGACCTGAGTTTAGTCTGGAAACTTCCCAGGACTTTAGGAGTCTCAGCAAAGCACACCATGATTAATGCCAGGTGTCCATAATCTCTAGGATCATTCTACTGAGACTGACCTTGTCCCATTTCTTTTTGCTGCTCTTAGCAGCATTTTTAGAGGGTGGTTTATCCCTAAGGGTTCAGCTGATGCCCCCCCATGTGCCCTCCCAGGGTCAGAACACTTCACAGGACCAATCCATCCTTGAACAGGAAAGAGTGGAGTGCAAACTCCAGGAAGTGGGAATATATCAGTGGAAAATCCCACCTGGGCAACCCCTATTTTTTTTGAAGGGAGCATCTTACAACATCCAAACAGGCTATTGGAGAGCAGAATTTCTACACTGGTTTTTTGCTTGTGTTGTTCCCATTTTATCCTTCATATGTAGCATGTGTCTTATACAGACCAGGCTCTCAATAAGTATGTGTTGAATGAACGAATGCGTATGAAAGAATAAATGAGTGAAAAAATGAAGGAGTGAAGGAGTGGCCAAAAATAGTCAATTCCAGTGGTCTCCCCACACTGGGTTAGCACTAAAGGACTCATCTTTACCTCTGCCTATAGGCACCTATATATTCTTTTATATGCAGAGCAAGTGCCTTTAAATTTGGGATTAAGAAAAATATTTCCTTTTCTATATCAGCTACTAGTAAGTGGATAAAATGATGAATTTGGTAGAAGAAAGAAGATATCTGGTGAAGTTTCAGAAATTTAAATATTACATATGAGCCTATATTTATATACATATTATATAATTTGTATTATGTAACATGTTATGTAAGGTACATTTTGTGTTGTGAGGTGACACTTCCTGTATTTAGTTTTGTGGAAAGAATGGTTCCTTGTAGGTAAATCTTGCAGGTGACTGAAGCAAAACTGTTTTTGAAAAAGTGATCCACATGGATGCCAGTATCTCTGTAATGTTTCATACAGTAGTTCCCTCTCTTAAAGTAAGTTGAAGCTAACAGGTCCATTTATTAATGGAAAGATGGCTTTTAATATTATAGCTATCAAGTGAAATTGTGTTACACCTTCCGAAACTGGGGACATGTGGAGGATTCATATGCTCCCTATATCAAGTGGCTTCATTCTGCTGGGTATTTTCATGTCTGCTTTTTTTTGTTTGTTTTTATTTTTTTAATGTTTATTTTTGAGAGAGAGAGAGACAGAGCATGAGCAGAGGAGAGGCAGAGAGAGAGGGAGACACAGAATCGGAAGCAGCTCCAGGCTCCAAGCTGTCAGCACAGAGCGCGACGTAGGGCTCAAACTCACAAACCTTGAGATCATGACCTGAGCTGAAGTTGGATGCTTAACCGACCAAGCCACCCAGGTGCCCCGCATGTGTGCTTTTTATACTTTCCTGATCTCTTTCGCCATCTCGAGACACTCTCATCTGCCACTCATCCTTTCTGACCCTTTGCCTGTTCTAATAAGATTAACCAGTTCTTGGAATTTGCTGCTTTCAAATTGCTGTGAGCTGGAAAAAGTCTCCATGCACATCCTAATCCTGTGATATAAACTCAGAAAAATGAGATGAGACAGACTTGGATTTGGTTTCTGTCCTGCTGGTGACCATCTGGTTGACCTTTGGACAGGCCACTTGAACCATCTGAGTTATGTTTCTTTTTTTTTTTTTATGTTTTTTATTTATTTCTAGGAAAGAGAGAGAGAGACAGCGTGAGCAGGGGAGGGTCAGAGAGAGAGGGAGCCACAGACTCTGAAACAGGCTCCAGGCTCTGAGCTGGCAGTCAGCACAGAGCCCGACGCGGGGCTCGAACCCACGAACCGCGAGATCATGACCTAAGCGAAAGTCAGATGCTTAACCGACTAAACCACCCAGGCGCCCCCTGAGTTCTGTTTCTGATATGAGACAAGGCTAATAACACCTTCCATCCACATTTGAGGAAAGACAAAATTAGGCCACCCAGTTGATCATGCTGTCCATATAGCAAATGCTGTGTCACTGTGCCTCTCCTTTGTTCGCTCCCTTCCTGGCCAAAATCCACCTCCAAAGGTGTTAAGTGCTTGTGAAGCTCTCTCCAGGAGGAAGCAAAATAGGCTTGTACTTACATGGATGTCGATGTTGAAGGTGTCTTTTGTTCCTGTGGTTGACTCTTCCAAAGAATGAAGGTTATCATGGAAGTGTGCTACTTGATCAATATACTACTGAACTAATAAAAGATGCTAACTTGACTTAGCATTGTCTAGGCAGAATGTTAAAAAAAAAAAAAACTTTTTTTTTTAACTAGTAATCCAATCTACCCATCTGCCGTTTTCTCTGTTCTAGTTGAAGCTATGAGAACACATCTTCAGCAATAAATTCAGATATAAGCACCATGAGGTCTGGTCTGTTCACAATTGTACTTTGGGGGCCTGGAACATCATAGATGCACCATAATTTTTTTGACTGAATAAATAATCTCTTTCCTGCAGATGTTGTATCATTTATGCTCTGCCCAGTTCCTGTCAAAGGAAAAAGTGAAGGCAAAAAGAGACACTCCCCTAGCTGTTTGTCTATTTTTCTCCCCCTGCTCAGGGCTAAATTTCCCTAAAAAATAACATCAGATCCCAACTATCAGAATGAATTCATTAGATGGGCTAGGGATTCTAGCTTCTGGGAGCCAAAGCTTCCACCCAGCGGGGTGCCTGTTTTAAGAACAACATCCTCTTATGCAGAACATTGGTAGAAATGACCTGCTTTCTGACAAAGAGCAGCTCCAGAATCTGTTCACCCTGTGCCACGCGACGGTCAGTGGAGATGGAGGAGCGTGCAGGCTGCCAGAGACTGGCGGCAGGAACGTGATCCCGGAGCTCTGGCATCGTGGGCTTGCGGTGCAGATGGTCCAGTTGCAGACGGAGACACTGCGGCTGTGTCCGTCCTTGCCCTTGCTGATATAAGCATAGGGACATTATATTCAATTTTTGGTCTCCATCCATATGCTGCTCCTCCAATTTATTTGTCCACATGAAGGGAGATGAAGCACAAAACAGTAGGACATCCAATTCTGCTTTAATTACAGTGATGAGCTGTTTGTCCCGGAGCCACAAGCTGCGAGGCCACCTTGTTCCCCTAACAAACTCAGAGCGGGGGTGACGCCGACTTCCCCGGCAGCCACCAGTCGCCAGTCTCGGGCAGCAGCCGTGTTTGGTTTGATATTTATTGTTTGAAAACCGAGGGCTATGACTCTGCCAAGCTTAATGAAAAGGAGAAAATCACTGGGCGAGGGTATGCAATTTTGAAGATGGGAGGCTTTGAACAAAGTCCTGATGCCAACAGCATCCCTGGCACATGACAGGTGATGTTGTAATTCTCAGCAGCAATAATGCAGTCACAGCTCTCACGCGGATTTAATTGTCCAGCAGACACTGAGGGCCATGTCAAGACAGTTTAGCCAATGGGAATCAGCACACCATTCAGGGTCCTTTTTGCCTTGCTGCTTTGCACTTCGTTCATTTATTTTCCCCCCAAAGAAACTGCTACTCTGGAGGGCTTCTGTTGGTTCACATGGTATCTCCCTCGCACTGGTCTCTACGGTCATAGAGACCAAAGGCATCGCCTTGCTCATCTGGGTTCTCTTGCTCCAAGCACAGCAGCCGCACACAACATAAGCTGTAACTATGAATTCAGTGAAATTAACAGAGAGACCAGGAGCCCAGGCACTGTGGAAGTATAATTCTTTCAGGGACCGGAGAGGTGATGACAGGCACAAAGGCTGGGATAACGTAGACAGTGGAATCTGAGTCCTTTGTGATTAGCAGGCAGAGCTTACCAGAAGAATCAGGGCAGTGGGTGAAATCATGGGCCAGTGAGCTGAACCACATGGCCTCAAATCCCACCCTGTCATCCAGCAGCCAATGACTTTGGTCAGGATACACAACGTCTCTATGACTCAGTTTCCATATATGCACCATGAAGGTGATAATAGTACCTGCCTCATAGGATTTTCCTGAGGGTTAAATAAGACCATCCTTGAGAGTATTCTGGCACATAGAAAACACTCAAACCATATTAATTATTGTTGTATATTGTTGTTACAAATACCTAATGCAGTTAATATCTTTGTACTTAGGACTCATAATGGGCAAGTGTGAATATCTTTTTTGAAGACCCAGAGATGGATTTACCCTCATATCCCTAACATTATCCTCAAAGACACTGTTTGGCTCATTTATAAATATTTACTAATTTTTAAAGACCCCCTCCTTTAAGCTCCTTTTAATACAAAAAGTAGTTCTATTCCTATTCTCATAGGAATGGCATGAAAAATCCTATTACACTAATAATCTTAAATTGAGATAATTGAAAATTACTGTTGGAAAGTGGACCCCAAATATATCAAAAATTAATTCAATTCAATTATAAATAACAAGAATCAACTGTGCTTGAATGTGTGAAGTATAGAATCATAGTTAAACATTTAAAGAATATGTCCTTATCTTGTTACTATGGCGACAGGTTACTCCAAGAATTCGTGGTTCTATGGTAACAATGGAACATACTATTTCCTCTCCATATTTAAATATTCAGCAACTAATTTCCTGTAGCTTCATAATATATCATGCTAATGACCTCAGAGGTGGAAACCAAGGTGGTGAGATTGTCTCCATGCTCTATGGTTATTCTATGAAACAAAGCAGGAAAAAAAAGCCATGTTTATACTCATTGGACTGGGAACTACAAGGAAGCTCTTAATGAGAAAGAGATGGTAATGACACTTCATGGAGAAATGCTAAATTTAACTCAAGTGGTTAATATTACTTATTCATTGGGTCCAGAATATAGGATCACCACCATGAGACAATTATAACTTCATATGGGTAAAACCATAAAGAATATGGTAGAATTCAATTCATTGTCACCACTTATTAATGGGAACCTATCATGTGCTGGGCACATATTAGGTAGGAACTGCCCCATAGCTATTCTTTGTCTGTTAAAATGTTTATAGTATTTTTCTTGTGTGTGCACTACCAAGTGTTTAGAACAGTAGGAATAGTAAAGAAAGAAAATGTAACTGAAGTCTAAAAACCCTGTCATCAGTAGTAGTTTCTCCAAAGTTCCTCACAATATCCTAGAGATAACAAAGGATGTGAAGTAGAGGTGTGTTGGAGCTGGCTCATGCCAGCTTGCACCAGCTGGTAGGCATCTATCCCCAACTCTATATCCAGTAATGTCACTTTAGTGGCTTGAAGTCAACCATGAAGGGAGTATTTACACCATAGAAATTGACAAACACTAGAAATCAGGTTCATTCATTGTTGCTTCCTTCGTTCCTTCCTTCCTCCTTCATCTCTTCCTCCCTTCCTTCCTTCCTTCCTTGCTTCCTTGCTTCCTTGCTTCCTTGCTTCCTTTCTTCCTTTCTTCTTTCTGAGAGTTAACTTTAAACATTTACCAACACTCCACTCCACTCTCGAATAGTAACTTGAGATCATATCTTCATATGTCATAGACTTCTCCCTCCTCTTTCTGTGTCTATTTCTCTCTCCCATACCCCCTCCACATACACACCCCTGAGGTCAATTTTGACTCTGCAGATTAAAATTGGATAACTAATTTTTGAGCTGATCTCCAGTTCTCTCACTCTGGTTCGAGCCACCAGTATCTCTTGCCTACAGTTGATCTCCAGCCTCCTAATTGGTCTCCTTGTGTCCACCACTCTTGCTCCCTTCTCAAATGGAGTCCAATCTCCATACGGCAGCTGGAGTGATCATCTAAAATTGTAAATTGCTTAAGCAAGCAGGAGAAAAGAAAGAAAAATGAAATCAAGGCAAAATAAACTTAATTAAAAACAGGAAAACAATAGAAAAAATAAACAAAACCAAAACCTGATTCTTTATTTAAAAAATGAATAGAAGGGCACCTGGGTGGCTCAGTCGGTTAAGCATCCAACTTCAGCTCAAGTCATGATCTCACAGTTCGTGGGTTCAAGCCCTGTGTCAGGCTCTGTGCTGACAGCTAGCTCAGAGCCTGGAGACTGCTTCAGATTCTGATCTCCCTCTCTCTCTGACCCTCCCCTGCTCACACTGTGTGTGTGTGTGTCTCAGAAATAAATAAAACATTAAATACATACATACATACATACATACATACATACATACAGTTCTTAAAACTCTAGCCAGGCTAATCAAGGAAAGAAGAAAAAGATACAAATTACCAATATCAGAAATGAAAGAAAGAGTATCACTACTGATCACACAGAACTTAAAAAGATAACAGAGGAATACTGTTATTGTAGGCTTACAAAATTGCTATCTTAGATGAAAAACTAATTCCATGAAAAACATAAATTGTTAAAATTACATTAGGAGAAATAAACTGAATAGCCGTATTCTTTTTTTTCTTTTATAGTTTATTGTCAAGTTGGTTTCCATATAACACCCCGTGCTCATCCCCACAAGTGCCCTCCTCCATGCCCATCAGTCTCCTTCCCCTCTCCCCCACCCACCCTCAGCCCTTAGTCTGTTCTCAGTATGCAAGAGTCTCTCATGGTTTGCCTCCCTCCCTCTCCCCAACTATTCATTCCCCTTTTCCTCCCCCATGGTCCTCTGTTAAGTTTCTCCTGTTCCATTTATAAGGGAAAATTTATGGTATGTGTCTTTCTCTGCCTGACTTATTTCGCTCAGCATAACATCCTTGAGTTCCATCCACATTGCTACAAATGGCCAGATTTCATTCTTTCTCATTGCCATGTAGTATTCTATAGTACACATAAACCACATCTTCTTGATCCATTCATCAGTTGATAGACATTTAAGCTCTTCCCATGATTTGGCTTGAATAGCCCTATTCTTATTAAATAAATTAAACCAATAATTGATAACCTACCAAAAAAGAAAGCATCAAGTTCAGATGGTTTACTGATAAATTCTTCCAAGCATCAGACCCAGATGGTTTCACTGGTGAATTCTGCCAAACATTTAAGGTAGAAGTAATACTAATAACTCACAATATCTTCCAGAAAATAGAAGCAGAGAAAACACTTCCTAATTTATTCTATGGTACCAACACCCACCACCATAGTAGACAAACCTGCTGAGGACATTAGAAGAAAGGAAAATACAAACCAATGTCTGTGTGAACATAGATGCAAAATTTCCCCAGATATTAGAAAATCAAGTCCAACAATATTTATGTAGAATTATACTCATGCCCCAGTGGAATTTACTTCAAGTGTGCAAAGCTGGTTCAACGTTTGAAAATCAGTGCAACCTATTATATCAACAGGATGAAGAAAAAGATTCTATGATTATGTCAATTAATCCAGAATAAACATTTGATAAAATTGAATGCCAATTCATAATCAGCAAACTAGGAATAGAGGATAGCTGTCTCAACTTAATAGATAACGTCTACAAAAAACATATAGGTAACATCAAATATACAGATGACAGACTGGATGCTTTCGCATTAATATCAGGAACAAGGCAAGGATGTTACTTCTCACCACTCATAGCAAACATTGTGCTGGAAATTCTAGGTAATACAATGAAAAGAAAAGATATACATATTGGAAAAGAAGAAATAAAACAGTCCTTATTCACCAGTGACATGATTATCTATGTAAAAACCCCCAAAGAGTCTACAAAATAGCTATTTTAGAGTAACAACACCATGGGGTACAAGATCAATGTACAAAAGTCAAATATGGCTTATATGATTAGGTACAGTACTTGGTATAAATCTAACAGAATATGTATGCTTCAAGCTGAAAAGTGTTGATGAAAGAAATCCAAGAATATCTAAATAAATGAAAAGATGTCCCATGTTCATGAGGTGGAAGACTCAACGTTGTTAAGAGGTCAGTTAGACCCACTTGATTTATAGACTCAGTGCAATCCTTACAAAAATCCTAACAAGATAGCTGGTAGATATCGACATACTGAATCTAAAATTTATATGGAAAGATAAAAGATTCAGAATAGCGAACACAATGGCGAAGAAGAACAAAGTTGGAAGACTCTCATTACCCAATATCAAGACAATACAAAGCTTGATTAGGTAGTGTGAGTAATCAAGATAGTGGAGTATCCATAAAACTTCACACAGGATCCAAGGACACGATAGAGAATGTGGCAAAAGAATCTAATAGAAAGGTGTAGAGGAAAAACTGATGACCTAAATAGTTTGGAAATGAGTGGAATCCCTAAAACTGAAAAGAAGTGAAACTATACATACCATTGAACTGCAGTTGATAAAGTTCTTCCCTGTAGAATACAGGTTAACAATTCTGAAACTCTAACATACGTGTACTGGAATTGAACAATTAAAATATATTAGTAGAGGATAGTGGGGGTCAACTTTCTCACTGTGGGAGTTAGAGTTCACAAACAAGCAAGGGAGTGGAATCTAGACTGATCTATGTGTAAAGGAATAATGTTGAAGACCATATGAACCATGCCTGGTCTAATGCTCTACTGTTGCCATCTTGAAATGCTTAATAAATTTTGAGCAAGGGTCCCTGCATTTTCATTTTTTGCTGGGATCCCAAAATGATGTAACCAATATTGCATTTAATAACCATTCTCTAAATGTTGGTGTTCCTAGATCTCCAGTTGTGGCTCCCTTCTTCACATCCTACCCTCTCTGTGGTCACCCTTACCTATTATCATGACTTCAACTTAGCTTAGGACCTTAATGACTGTACCTCTATAGCTCTACCCACCTGGGCTCTACTGATCTCCAGACTTGAATTTCCAACTCCTTGCTTCATGTCTTCAAGATTTTCTTCAAATCTCTTAAACTCACCATATCTCCAAAAGAGTTCATTATTTTCCCTAGTTTCTGAAACTACTTCTTTTGTAATATATCTAATGTATATAAAAATCCTGAATCAAGAAAATAAAAAGGAGGTGCCTGGGTGGCTCAGTCAATTATGTGTCTGACTTTTGGTTTCGGCTCAGGTCATGATCTCATGGTTTGTGAGTTCAAGACCCACATTGGGCTCCATGCTGACAGTGCAGAGCCTGCCTGGGATTCTCTCTCTCTCTCTGCTCCACCCCTGCTCACTCTCTCTATTGCTTTCTCAAAAATAAATCAATAAACTTAAAATTAAAAAAAAAGTAAATCTCAAAATCACCATGGAAGCTTTTCTCTCCCTTACCCCTATTCACCTGTAACCAAGGCTTGCTAGCTATATCTAAAATTTCTCTGCATCAGTTCATATTTCCTGTCTTCACTGTACTCCACACTTCACTGTCTCCCCTCCAGGCCACAATAGGAGAAACCTTCTGCTTCCTGTATTTCTCTGTCCCTATCCAATCAATGTCAAAATTCCCTCCAGAGTAATTTCACTAACACTCAGATCAGATACCAGTCTCCTGCTTACCATCCTCAGTGGGCTGACACTGAGTATTAGTAAAGTTTAAACTCTTCAGTGACCCGGAAGGTCACTCTTAGTCTCACCTGGGCACCATACCTTCCTGCCACCTTAATTTCTATCATCCCCACCCCATCCTTCCTGGGTATGATGCCACAGTTCCATGTGTACCATCCACCTGGGATACTGCCACACATCCAATGTGCTCTCTCTACCTATAATGTCTGTATCCCCCTTCTATACTAGGCATCACTGAAGACCCACTTGGTGCCTACTAGAGCCTCTTATCATCCAGACTTCATTCTCTTCTAACCCTTCTCCACCCAGAATCCAGATGGAGCTTTCCATACCATAGATCTTGTTCTTTTACTCCTCTCTTCAGATCATTCAATTGGATCCCTGTTTCCCACAGGAAAAAGACCCAAAGCTTGATATGGCTTATAAAGCTCTATAGGAAATTAATAGTCCCATCAAGAGATGGACACATAATTGAATAATGATGATAACAATGTGCTCCATGACAAAGATGTGATCCATGAGCCAACTGCATTAGAATTGCCTGGCATGCTTTGACAAATGTTTCCAGAGTGTACCCTCCTCCAAATAATGAATTCAAGTTGTTGGGATTCTCCTTGTCCCTCATTTTATGACTTCCTTGCCATCATTCTCCTCTGAGTCACTCGGTCACTGGTCCCTCCAGCAGGGCACACACCCTGTAACGTGCAACTATAGGGTTATGGCCATCGTTGCCTAAACATTGAAACTGATATTTTTTCTAATGTAGCACATGTAAAATAAAGTGGAATTTAGACAAGAAATTCCAAGGAATATTTTGTAAGAGGAATCGATAGGTTGCAAGGAAGAAACCACTTTTTATCCAGAATAGCCTTGGAAAAATAAAAGCCCAAACTACTTAGTCTACAAAAATAAAATCAGTAAGAAGCTTTTTTGCGAAACAAGCAAAAAAAAAAAAAAATTTATGGTTCATTGACATAGCCATTGACATTTGGGAACCCTATCCTTTCTAAATAAAACTAGACAAGAAGAAGGAGGAGGAGGAGGAGGAGGAGGAGAAGGAGAAGGAGGAG